>NC_092139.1:26282706-26882706 GCF_043159975.1 Macaca nemestrina
TTTGGTTGTTAAGTGGCAGCCAAACTTAATCGGAGCTAACATATTAACTGTACATTAATAAGCACACATAAATATTTTAGAAAATGACAGATATTATAAATCACTGCCTTTCAACAGGTTAAAAATTTGACTTTTCATATATCTAAAATAAATGTGAAAAACAGCTTAAAAGAATGGCTCACTAAAGGTATAATTTTGCTTTTTAGAGATATACACGAGAATGGTCCCAAATGCATTTTCATCTGCATTTTCTTGGATAGCTAGTATGCACGAACACTCTTTTCTTTTGCAATCATTTACTCTTATCTTTTGTCCATTTATCTACTAGCCTAATTCTTGTTCTTAGCACCTTGTTTGATGTATCAGGTGGGTGCAAAAGTAATTGCAGTTTTGGCTACATTAAATGGTAAAAACTGCAATTACTTTTGCACCAACCTAAATATTTACATAAAAACGATAACCCTCTGGCTATTTTATTTGTTGCAAATAATTTTTCTTCGCTTGTTATTTGTCATCAAATCTGTTCATCTTTTCCTTTGGATGTTTTCTAATAACTCATAGGGTTAGCCTCTAGAGTTATCTAAATGAAGCTCTTCATACATCTAGCAACATACACAAAATTCACCTAAAAATGCATCCACCAGACAGCTGATTCCACGCATGGCACGAAAAAATATTTGAGGCAGATGTTTAAGGCAGGGATACTGATTCAATTCTTGCGGCATTCCGCTCACATTCAAGAACTGTTCCTGAAATTTGGGAGTAGAGCTTATAATAGCTGGGTTACTCAAATCCACAGGATTACTATTAAAAGAGAGAAAAGAATTAATCACAAATTTAGAAATTTCTATAGCAATAAAATACATGTAATCTAATTTAAGAACAGGACTGTTTGTGCCTATTTCTTTGATTCAGAGAAGAGACTGATTTGTATTTAATGGGTTAGTGATTCAAATATCATCACTTCTTTACAGAAGATCTGCAGAGTGGTTACATGAACATTGCCTATTCAGAGCATGAGAATCAAAGTAAGACTAGAAAAAGTTTTAATTTTTTAAGAGTATACATAGACACTTTTCCTAATATGTTTAGAATTAAGCAATAGAAGAAGGACATGGTGGCACGTGCCTATGGTCCCAGCTACTCGGAAGGCTGAGGCAGATCACTTGAGCCCAGGATTTCAAGGCCGAGGCTGCAGTGAGCTATGATCATGCCAATGCACTCCAGCCTGAGCAACACAGCAACACGCCATCTCAGGAAAAAAAAAAAAAAAAAAGAAAGAAAGAAAGAAAGAAAAAAAAAAAAATTAAGCAATGGAATGGTAAAGCTATGTCAACAAGAACTCCAAGGAGAAAATTTTACTTTAATATTAACATTTCCAATTAAAAAAAAAACCTATTATTTGAAAATCAGGATTAGTGTTATAGTTTTATGCTGTGTTCATGTGTATGTACTAAAGCCATACATTTCAAAACAATGTATTTGTGTTTAATTACATTTTATGTACAGTTTGAAATATTTCCATTAAAAACAGATTACAATTTTTCACTCAAATGGTTTGCTTAGCATTCCATTAAGAAGCCTCTCCAATTCAAAGTAATACTGATAATCTAAAGCAGGTGAACAGAATTTCCACTACCTACAAGGCAAAAGAACTAGCTGAGAAATAGGAATCAGTGATCTATACATGCTCTGCCTTTGAAAACCTCTTTTTCCACCCACCAAAAGAATTTCAAGTAACTGTAATTGGGGAAAGGGGAATGTGTATGCATGTAAGAAAAATGGGCTTCCAAGCATACTGTTTCCACAGAACTGTACTAGTCCATCAAGTAAGACAGAGGAGGGGAGATTCGTCTCTACCAGCAGTGCCTGCTGGGGGCTGTAGTTCAACTATTCAGAAATTAGAAGAACAAGGAGTAAAGCTGAAATGGAACTACACCTAAGTCCAGCAGAGCTTGGTTAAATTCGTGTCTACGATACATCAAAAACTGGAGAGAGAAAGGTTCATACCAGTTTCTCCAAAGGTAAACCAGGAATGATTTTATTGGCACCCAAATATTTAGAGAACAGATTCAAGAAAGTAAGTAAAACTTGAAATGAGAATAGGTAACAAAGGATACGAAAAACTAAAAGAAACTGCATTCCAGCAGTTCCAAATGCCCTGTGTACCTGATGCATTTGGGGAACCTGTTAAAAATCCAGATTTCACCTAAATGTACTGAAACAATCTCCAGATGGGGCCTAAAGGGCAGGTGGGCATACACAAGTCCAAAGACAAGCATTTGAGAACACTATGGGAAACAAAAATGAAAAATATTTTTTTGTTTTCCTGGAAAAAGATAAACCACTAACATACAACACAAAATATTGATGCCTATCTCCCCATCATATACAACCTTCTTCCTAGGAAATTTGCCAACAATCACAAATAATCACAATCATAAATAATCCTCACGACCTGCCACTCATAGCTTATTTAAGAAAGGAGGTAAAATTGTCCCAAAGGAGGTATCCAGATGTCTGCCATAGACCTAATTAATGAAGATAATTTGATCCAATTTTCCCTTTGGAGAAACTAAGCAAAGGGAAAGCCCCCATGAACTGAAAGGACAAGCACTGAAGTCAAGCAGTATCACAGCTATTTACACGACTGGGCAGTTATCAAGAGACTGCATGTCCCCCTCTCAAAGGCAGGAGGGAACAGGGACTCAGGAGGAAGCCTGCTGGAGAAAGCGAACAATGCGCATGCACAAGAGAATCAAAAGAGCAAAGAGAAGCAAATGACAGTGATTTGTCCCGAGGCTGCCTTGATTCCTCCCCAACATGAGAAAGGGTTGCTCGCTGCTTCATAGAGCCTGGTAAGACTGCTCTGTTTTCACATAATCTCTTTTTCTCACCTGCATTTGCTTAAGTAGGCTCCTATTTTTGCCACTGAAAATAACTCTAACTAAAATACCACAGTCAGCTCAAGAAGAATATCTAAGAACTACCTCTAAAAAAGACTCTAGAACTAGAGTTTTGCTGTTCATTTATTTCAAACTTTTAAGGAACATAAAACTTTGACACAACAGACCATAAAAAAGGATAGGAAGTTTTCCTATCCAATTCATCAAAAGATAGAACTAGAGACAATTCAGAAAAACACTAAAAGCAAAGCATTCCATAACCAAGCAAAACTTTTCTTTCAGGAATGATAGATGGTTCAACACTGGGAAATTAATTAATATTTCACATCAACAGATGAAAGAAGAAAAACCACTTAATTGTTTAAATGGATCCAAAAATATTATTTGAAACAATTCAGTACTACTCCTGACTTTATTTATATTTTAATTTTATTTATTTATTTTTTGAGACAGTTTTGCTCTGTTGCCCAGGCTACAGTGCAGTGTGTATGATCTTGGCTCACTGCAAATCTGCCTCCCAGGTTCAAGCAATTCTTGTTCCTCAGCCTCCTGAGTAGCTAGGATTACAGGTGCACCACTATACTTGACTAATTTGTTTTTTGCTGTTTTTTTTTTTTTTGGAGATGGAGTCTCGCTCTGTCGCCCGGGCTGAAGTGCAACCTCTGCTTCCCAGTTCAAGTGATTCTCCTGCCTCAGCCTCCCAAGTAGCAGGGATTACAGGCATGCGCCACCACACCCAGCTAATTTTTGTATTTTTAGTAGAGATAGGGTTTCACCAAGTTGGCCAGGCTGGTCTCGAACTCCTGACCTCAAGGGATCCGCCCACCTCGGCCTCCCAAAGTGCTGGGATTACAGGCGTGAGCAACCATGCCCAGCCCGTTTTTTGTATTTTTAGTAGAGATGGGTTTCACCATGTTGCCCAGGCTGGTCTCGAACTCCTAAGCTTGCCACCCGCATTGGCCTCCCAAAGGGCTATTATTTACCGGCGTGAGTCACCGTGCCCAGCCTTTATTTTCAAAAATTTTTAATTGCCTCCCAGCACTTTGGGAGGCCGAGGTAGGCGGATCACGAGGTCAGGAGATTGAGACCATTCTGGCTAACACAGTGAAACCCCGTCTCTACTAAAAAATACAAAAAATTAGCTGAGCATGGTGGCGGGCGCCTGTAGTCCCAGCTACTCAGGAGGCTGAGGCAGGAGAATGGCGTGTATCCGGGAGGCGCAGCTTGCAGTGAGCAGAGATAGCACCACTGCACTCCAGTCTGGGCAACAAAGCGAGACTCTATCTCAAAAAAAAAAAATTTAAAAATAAATAAATAAAATTTTTGATTGTTTAGGAAAGCAGGAGCATAAAAAAGAACATCTAGCATCGACAACCAACATCCTACTCAAAATTCTATATATTAGAGGCATTCTGAAGAAAATCAGAACCAAAAAAGGTGCCAAAACAGTATCACTTTAATTCAACAGTGTTCTAGAAGTTCTGATGGATGCAGTAAAATAATATGCAGAAATAACTGTAATAATAGCAACTTTCAAGGACCTACCATGCACTAGGCATCATACCATTTTACATGCTTTTTCTTCTTCAATTCTTATAACGAGATGGTACAATCATTATTTCCATTATGTAGATTAAAAAGAAACTGAGGCACAGGGAGAATAAATTGTTCAAGTTCACAAAGAAAAAACTAGCAGAATTTGAACTCAAGTCCAAGTCTTACTGCATCCAAAGTATTTTTAATTAGTCACCAAAACAAGTATGAATTATCAGAAAAGAGACACTTCTTATTTGCAGGTATGTGTCCATATCTCAGAAGAATCAGTGAAATACTCAGAGCTCTTTTAAATGCCATATATAATATACAAAATAACATGAAGTAAAAAATGTTCTTTACAGCAGTAATAACCATCTAGAAGACAGAATAGCAGAAAAGAGTTAGCTTTTCACAGCATCAGCAACAAATACCTAGAAATAATGGTAAAGAAAATATTAAAAATATTTGTGAAGAAAACTGTAAAACATTTCAATAAGATATGCAAAATTCTGAAAAAGAAAAAGACATGCTTTTAGAAAGGCGGACTCAATATCAGATATCAGCGTTTCCTAAATATAAATACAGGCTTAATACCAGTCTCATCTTTGGCAGAGTCTGGATAGCTGTTCACAACTTTCTTTTATTCTCTGTTCTCTTGCAATTAAGTGTGATGTGTGTCTGAGTTCTGGCTAATGGAATATGAGTAACAGTGATTTATATTACTTCAAGGCCTGACACATAAAACCCTCCCACAAAATTTTCCTTGCTCTCTGTTCCCCATCTGCTAGCCAGATACGAAACTCCTGCTTATAACACTGAGATCCTAATGGAGTCATCTGTTGAAGATCAAAGAGCCTCTGCCAGCTGGGTCCCTGAACGACTATGTGAACAGAGCCAGTCCTGATTCCAGACTTTATAAAAGATTTTCAGGTTCATTTGCTAAAGCAGAACATATTCCTTACCCTAATTAATACACAATCCAAACCCCAGAAGATTTCATTGAGGTTTTTCCTTCTGTTTGCTTATGTTTTGTAACTTGAAAAATTGGTCTAAAATTGATCTGAAATGTTAAACAGGCAAGAAGAGATAAATACTCTAAGAGAAGGAAAAAGAGAAAAAGACATTAGACCTACTAAATATCAATAATATTATAAAGTTAAAATAATTAAGAGTGTGACTCTGACATAAAAATAAATGAAGAAATTAATGAAGTAATATGTGAACTAAAGATGAATTCCAGGCTGGGCACGGTGGCTCGATGCCTGCAATCCTAGCACTGTGGAAGGCTGAAGCGGGTGGACTGCTTAAGTCTAGGAGTTTGAGACCAGCCTGGGCAATGTAGGAAGACCCTATCTCTGCAAATTACGTGCGTGCATGCGTGTGTGTGTGTGTGTATATATATATAAAGACAGATCCTGAGGTATATAAAAGAACTTACTATTACAAAGGAAACAACATTGGAAGAAATCATAGGTGACTATCTGATCAAAGAACACAAAAGAAATAGAAAATGATCACAGAAAGACATTTAAAAACTAAGATCAGTGACAGCTGAAAAACACAAACTAGAACTACAAAATGGGAAGAAATGATACAAAATGATTAACATACCTCACTTATAAAAAGGTCATAAAGAGTAATTCAGAATCACTGATACACAAATAGAAAAATTAGGCTAGTCAAACCACAAAGAGAAGAGATGCAAGGAAAAACTTTAAGAATCAGTTTACAACAGAATAAATGTCCCACAGAGCACACAGATGCGGCTGGAAGAGGGACAAGTAAAAAGTAATGAAGCTGAACTGAAAAGAATTACTATATAAAAGACAGGGACAGCAGGATGTAGCAGTATACCCCTCTGCAAAATTTTAGGGTGTATCTCCCACTGAAACTTTAAACAGGTGCTTGGAGGAGGGCTCTGAGAGGCAGACTGACCAGTCAGTGCTGGACACAGAGAGGAGCAAAGCAACTTCCAGTCCCCAAAGAATGTGACAAAATCCCAAGAGAAAGATCATCAGCCAGGCTGCAGCAACAGGCAAGAGAACAAGTGCGGCATCTACCACAGGGAACACGTTCCTAGAGAGTGTAAACCAAGAGCGGCTGAGGACAGCCTAACCCTGCTGGGACAGGGAGAGCAGGAGGCACAGGATAGAAACGTGCTTGTTGTCCAACAGGGTTCCATTTGATGAATGGTGCTTAGCGTCCACATTCTGAATTCAAACAAGAGACTTACAGCATGGTTCCTGCCCTAAGACACTTTGATGAATGGTGCTTAGCGTCCACATTCTGAATTCAGACAAGAGACTTACAGCATGGTTCCTGCCCTAAGACACTTACTGGGTAAATAGCACATGAAATAATAAAATAACAATACCTTAGCATGTGTAAAAAGCGAAACCATGTCTGTGCAACACACTCATTATCCATTTCTGGAGGGATCAGACTGGCATCTTCATCGGGAACTTTAAATGGAGGAAATGAAGGCCCATATGTAAAGCGTAGCAATCTAGAAAATAAATGCACACCACTGAGTCCATTTCTTTCTTAACAGATTGAAAAATACACTCAAGCACAGAAACATGAAAGAAAATAGATGAAACGTGTGTACCTCACATAAGTGAACAAGACATATGGAAACTCTCATTCATAAAACAGACAAACTGAAAGAGGATTTCTAGTTTTTTATGTTTGGGATGAGGAATATGCTAATTACTCTGATCAATCACTATACATTTTTAATACATACATCAAAACATCACTATGTAATCCAAAAATATGTACAACTATTATGTGTTCATTTAAAAAAAAATTTCACATTGAAAACAAACTGGAGACTTCCAAGATGATTTCTAATGGAAAGAAGCTGGGAAGAAGAGAGTATATGCTGGTGTATATATTTTATATGTAATACACATGTGTTATTATTAGCGTCTTCTTTACAAGATACACGAGTTTTTGGGTAAAATAAACAAGTATACCAAAAAAAGAATGTTTTAAATTATTTAAGATACTTAAAGTATTTATAGATAATAATAAATTTAATAATTTAAGATACTAATTTATAGAAAATTATTTAAGATACTTAAATTATAAAATAATAATTATTAAAATACTGCTACTTCCTGCTGTCCTTGTCTTTTATATAGTAATTCTTTTCAGTTCAGCTTCATCACTTTTTACTTGTCCCTCTTCCAGCCCCATTCGTGTGCTCTGTGGGACATTTATTCTGTTGTAAACTGATTCTTAAAGTTTTTCCTTGCATCTCTTCTCTTTCTGGTTTGACTAGCCTAATTCTTCTATTTGTGTATCAGTGATTCTGAATTATTATTTATGACCTTTTTATAAGTTAGGTATGTTAATCATTTTGTATCATTTCTTCCCATTTTGTAGTTCTAGTTTGTGTTTTTCAGCTGTCAGTGATCTTAGTTTTTAACTGTCTTTCTGTGACATACATTTATATATATGTTTCACATGTATACATTACATGTTACTTATAAATCATAGCTATTTATATACAATTATACTTATATAATTATATAATCATACAATATTTAAATTTTTTAAAAGATTCATCTCACTGCAAATTTCTGCAATATAACTAAGTTATAATAGTTTTACATGAAGTTTAGAATTTCTGATATACCATAAAAATAACTCAACCACTCAATTACTTAATAGTAATATTCTAAATGTATTAAAACTATTCAAAGCCCTTTAACTCAATTATTCTCTATCTAAAGATAATATAATCAGAATACATATAAAGACTATGTATAAAGCATTCATATCACCAATATTTTTTAAATAAAATAATGGGAACAACATAAATATCAAAACAGCAGGGGAAGATGGCAGGATTGCTTGAGGTCAGGAGTTTGAGTCTGCAAAGAGCCATGACTGCATCACTGCACTCCACCCTGGGCAACAGAGCAAGACCATATTTCAAAAAAAAAGAAAAGAAAAAAAAAAACAACGCTGGCACAGTGGCTCATGCCTGCAATCCCAGCACTCTGGGAGGCCAAGTCTAGTGGATCACTTGAGTCCAGGGGCTTGAGGCCTGCTTGACCAATATGCAAAACCTCATCTTTACAAAAATTATCTGGGCATGGTGGCATGCACCTGTAGCTCCCAGCTGCCCCGGGAGGCTGAGGTAAGAGGATAGCTTGAGCCTGGGGAGGTTGAGGCTGCTATGAGTCCTGATCACACCACTGCACTCCAGCCTGGGCAACAGAGCAAGACCTTGCCTCAAAAAAACAAAAATAACAACAACAATAACAAGGCAATTATTAAATGAATTATATTCCAATTACATAATGGAAAACTACAAAACCATTAAAAACATGATCTCAACAGCTATTTAATGAGAAAAAGTATGTGTAACTAAAAGTGACAAGAATCAGACATCAAATGAAACAAGCAGACAATATTATATAGAATAATTTCAAACTGGTATTTTTAAAAAGGGAACTAAATGGAAAAAATACATTAAAACGTTAACATGGGTTGGCTCTAAATGATAGGTATTTGTCCCTACATTTTCCAAATTTTCTATTATAAGCATGTAATGTTATCACAATTAAGATAAAAGCATTACTTAAAAACAGATTCATAATTTTTTTAAAGCAATTGTCCTGCCTCAGCCTCCCAAAGTGCTGGGATTACAGATGTGAGCCACCACTCATGGCTATATTCATAATATTGATGTTGTCTGTGATATATGAGAATCAACAAAATATTCCAAAGTTTCATTTTTTAGTTTAAATAATAATAAAGATCTAAACATTTTATTAACTCAGAAAAAGAGAAGTCTACCTTCTGATACATAATACTACCTACAAAGTTTTTGTTCCTGTCACCCCTTCTCTTTGCCCCCAGTCAAACTGGAATGAGATCAAGACTCTAGATCTAACTACCAGTTTACAGGAAATACAGCGGGGCAGAGGAATATGTTAAATTAACAATGTGGACGTAATTGGAAAAATCCAGAATGTGAAACACTCTGTAAGACAACCCAGTTTCTTCAACAAAAAAATTGCAAAGAAAAATAAAGCAGAAACCTAGGCCTGGTGTGGTGGCTCAGGCCTGTAATACCAGCACTTTGGGAGGCCAAGGCAAGAGGACTACTTGAGCCCATGAGTTCAAGGCCAGCCTGGACAACATGGAGGAGCCCCATTGTGATCAGAAATATAAAAATTAGCCAAGCATGGTGGTGCACGCCTGCAGTCCCAGCTACTCAGGTGGCTGAAGCAGGAGGATCACTTGAGCCTAGGAGATTAAGGCTGCAGTAAGCTGTGATTGCACCATTGCATTCCAGCCTGGGTGACAGAGTAAGAAACTGTCAAAAAAAGAGAAAGAAAGACAGCAGAAACCTATACAGTTGTCCTTCAGTATTATGGGGGATTGATGCAGGACACCCCTCAGATGCCAAAATCCATGGATGCTCAAGTCCCCTTACATAAAATAATTTAGTATTTGCATATAACCTACACACATCTTCTTATATACTTTAAATCATCTCAAGATTACTTATAATACCTAATACAATGCATACACATCCCTTCATTCGCACAGATTCAATGCAGTACTCAGTAGAAGGCAAATTCAATTTTTACTCTTTGGAATTTTGTGAAATTTTTTGCCAAATATTTTTGATTTCTGAATGGCTGTGTCCATGGATACAGAACCCACAGAGGACCAACTGCACCTGAAAATTTGAACACCGATTGGCTAACTGATATTAAAGAATTGTCAACTTTTTTAGGTGTGATAAAGGTATTATATTTTTTAAAGAACCCTTATCTATATCTAGAGTTATACCGGTATACCTTGGAGATCTTGCAGGTTGTTTCATACTACCCTAATAAAACAAATATTGCAAAAAGCAAGTCATGCACGTTTTTTTGGTTTCTCAATGCATATAAAAGCTATGTTTGGACTATACTGCAGTCGATTAAGTATGCAATAGGATTATATCTTTAAAAATCAATGTACATCCTTAATTTAAAAATATTAATATTTTACTGCTGAAAGATGCTAATAATCATCTGTGCCTTCAGCAAGTCATAATCTTTTCCCTTTTTAAAACTTTCCAACTTTTATTTTAGATTCAGGAGGTACATGTGCAGATTATCTGGGTATACTGCATGATGCTGAGGCTTGGGGTACAAATAATCCCATCATCTGGGCTTTTCAACACTGCTCCTCTTCCCCCATCAGTAGTCCTCAGTTTCTAATGTTGTCATCTTTATGTCCGTGAGTTTTACGTCCAATGTTTAGCTCCCACTTATAAGTGAGAACATGTGATACTTGGTTTTCTGTTCCTGTGTTAATTCACTTAGGATAATGGCTTCAAGCTGCATCCATGTTGCTGCAAAGGACATAATTAATTCTTTTTCATGGCTGCATAGTATGCCATGGTGCATATGTGCCACATTTTCTTTACCCAGTCTACCACCGACGGGCATCTACGTTGATTCCATGTCCTTGCTATTGTGAATCGTGCTGCAATATATAAGACTGCATGTGTCTTTTTGGTAGAATCATTTGTTTTCTTTTGGATATATACCCAGCAATGGGGTGGCTGGGTTGAATGGTAGTCGTATTTTAAGTTCTTTGAGAAATCTTCCAATTGCTTTCCACAGCAGCTGGAACTAATTTACATTCCCACCAGCAGAGTTTATAACCATTCCCCTTTCTCTGCAGTCTTGCCAGCATCTACTGCTTTTCTGACATTTTAATAATACCCATTCTGCCTAGTGTGAGATAGTATCTCACTGTGATTTTGATTTGCATTTGTTTGATGATTAGTAATATGGAGCATTTTTTCATATGTTTGTTGGCCACTTGTATGTCTTCTTTTGATAAGTGTCTGTTCATGTCTTTTGCCTGTTTTTTAATGGGGTTGTTTTTTGCTTGTTCAATTGTTTTAAGTTCCTTGTAGATTCTGGATATTGGATCTCTGTCAGATGTATAATTTGTGAATATTTTCTCTCATTCTGTAGGTTTTCCGTTTACTCTGTTGATAGTTTCTTTTACGTGCAGAAACTCTTTTGTTTAATTAGGTACCACTTGTCAACTGTTTTTGTTGCAATTACTTTTGAGGACTGAGTCATAAATTCCTTCCCAAGGCAAATGTCCAGAATAGTGTTTCCTAGGTTTTCTTCTCGTATTCTTATAGTTTGAGGCATTACATTTAAATCTTTAATCCATCTTGAGTTAATTTTTATATATGGTGAAAGGCAGGAGTCCAGTTTCATTCTTCTGCATATGGTTAGCCAGCTAACCCTGCACTATTTTTATTGAACAGAGAGTCCTTTTCCCATTGCTTGTTTTTATTGACTCTGTCAAAGATCAGATGGCTGTAGTTATGAAGCTTTACTTCTGGGTTCTCTATTCTGTTCCATTAGTTTATGTATCTGTTTTTGTACTAGTACCATGCTGTTTTGGGGATTGTAGCCCTGTAGTATAGTTTGAAGTTGGGTAATGTGATGCCTCTAGCTTTATTCTTTTTGCTTTAGGATTGCTTTGGCTATTAAAGCTCTTTTTTGGTTCCAATATGAATTTTAGAATAGGTTTTTTCCTAGTTATGTGAAAAAATGGCACTGGTAGTTTGATAGGAATAGTGTTGAATCTATAGATTGCTATGGGCAGTATGGTCATTTTAATGATATTGATTCTTCTAAACCATGAACATGGAATGTTTTTCCATTTGTTTGTGTCATCTAGAGTCATCTTTTCACTGGTAGAGGGTATGGCTGCAGACTGATCAGGATGTTGATTGTTGATGGCTGGGGTGGCTGTGGCAGTTTTAAAAACTAAAACAATGAAGTGTGCTACATGGACTGACTCTTCTTTTCACAAGAAAATTTATCTGTGGCATGCAATGCCATTTCATAGCATTTTACCCACAGTAGAACTTATTTCAAAATCGGAGTGAATCCTCTCAAACTCTGCCATTACTTTACCAATTAAGCTTATATAATACTCTATATACTTTGCTGTCATTTCAACAATGTTCATGGCATCTATACCAGGAGTAGATTCCACCTCAGGAAACTACTTTCTTTGTTCATCCATAAGACTTCTCATCATTAGTTTTATCATGACATTGCAGCAATTAGTCATCTCTTTGGGCTATACTTCTAATTGTAGTTCTCTTGCTACTTCTCCACCTCATCTGCAGTGACTTCTTCCACTAAAGCTTTGAACCCCTCATAATCATTCATTAGGGTTGGAATCAACTTCTTCCAAAGTCCTTTTAATGCTGATATGGCAGCTATAGCCTTACAAAACGTACAGTTGACCCTTGAACAACAAAGGAACTAGAGGTACTGGCCCCTCATACAGTTGAAAACTCTATGTATAATGTTTGAGTCCCCAAAAACTTAACACTAATCTAATCAGAAGCCTTACCAATAGCAAACAATTAACACATATTTTGTATGTGTATTATATATGGTATTCTTACAATAAAGAAAGCTAAATAAAATGTTACAAAGAAAATCATAAGGAAAATCAGACGCAGTGGCACATTCATAGTCCCAGCTACTTGGAAGGCTTGAGGCAGAAGATACTGTGTCGGTACAAAAGTAATTAAAATATGGCAAAAGCTGCAATTACTTTTGAACCAACCTAAATAGCTTGAGCCCAGGACCTTAAGAGTGTAGTGCACTATGATCACACCTATGAACAGCCATTACACTCTAGCCTGGGCAACCCAGCAAGACCCCGTCTTTAAAAAATTATTAAAAAGGGCCATGCACAGTGGCTCATGCCTGTAATCCCAGCACTTTGGAAGGCAGAGGCGGGGAGGCTCACATGAGGCCTGGAGTTAGAGACCAGCCTGGCCAACATGGAGAAATCCTGACTCTACTAAAAATACCAAAAAATTAGCTGGGCATGGTGGCTCACGCCTGTAATCCCAGCTACTCAGGAGGCTGAGGCACGAGAATCACTTGAGCCTGGGAGGCAGAGGCTGCAGTGAGGCGGAGGTTGCAGTGAGCTGAGATCATACCACTGCACTGCAGACTAGGTGACAAAGTGAGACTCTGTTTCAAAAAAAAAAAAAAAGTCGTATAAAAGAGAAAATACATTTACAACACTGTACTGTGTTTACTGACACTATAAGTTTACGTCATCTTTTCACAAAATCAATTGTCTGCCTGAAATGGCAGGTGACCACAGCTGCAGACCTCAAACGACAGAACACATCAAGCAATTCAACTTTTTTTTGTAATGTCATGAGTTTTCTCTGCTTCTTGGGAGCACTTCCAGCACCACTGTTGGCACTTCGTATGGGTCCCATGGTATTATTTATTCCAGGTTTACAGTATTGTATTAAATATGATGAAAAATGAAAACTGAGACATCACTTTTTACTGAGATACACTATTTACTGGAGAGATTAACTGCTCAAGCAGAGATGATTAGTGTCACATGGGGTTTTAGGTGAATATTCACAACACTTGAGCTCATTGCAATAGCAACAGGAAGTGGCTACAAAATTATTACAGTAGTATAGTATGTACCACAGTTAATTTTATGCAATTACGATTTATACTGTAGCTTTTATGTTTACATTTCTTTACCTGTTGTTTACATCACTGCAAATGGTATCATGTATAGTCTATAAGCATTTGTATGCATAAGTTTTAATAAATTTTAATTTAGTATAACACATTTGTGTATATTTTATGGTAGTAAACAATATAAGACTAGCATGTACATATATTTAATGCACATGACATACCTTTATTTTCTTTTTTCAATATATCTAGGCTACATGGTGCACATTTTTTCAAACTGTCTCAAATCTCAAAAAAAAGTTTCCACTACATATAAGTGGACCCACACAGTTCAAAAACATGTTGCTCAAGGGTCAACTCTATTTCTTAAACAAGATTTGAAAGTCAGGCTGGGCGCAGTGGATCATGCCTGTAATCCAAGCACTTTGGGAGGCTGAGATGGGTGGACTGTTTTGAGGCCAGGAATTTGAGACCAACATGGTGAAACCCCATCTCTACTAAAAATACAATAACTAGCAGGGTGTGGTGGCATACCTCTGTAATCCCAGCTACTCGGGGGGCTAAGGCACAAGAATCACTTGAACCTTGGAGGCGGGTTCTACAGGCACAAGCCACCATACCTGGATATTTTTTTTATTTTTTATAGAGACGGGGTTTGTCAAGTTGCCCAGGGTGGTCTCAAACTCCTGAGCTCAAGTAATCTGCCCATGTCTTACCCCCAAAGTGCTGGGATTACAGGCATGAGCCATTTGCACACAGCCAGAATAAATGTAACATCATTCTTAGTATACGGGCTGCCAAGGCGAGCACAAATTTAACATCATTCTTAAGGGCCCTAGGATTTTCCAAATGGTGAATGAGCACTGGCTTCAGCTTGCCAGGCACTGACTTCTCTCTAGCTATAGAAGTCCTAGATGGTGTCTTCTTCCAATACAAGACTGTTCAATGCACACTGAAAATCTGTTGTTTGGTGATGCCACCTTCATCTATGATCTTAGCTAGATCATCGGGATCAATTGCTGCAGCTTCTCCATCACACTCGCTGCTTCAGCTTGCACTTTCATGTTATAGACATGGTTTCTTTCCTTAAACCTCATGAACCAACCTCAGCCTGTTCCTAAGCTTTCTTCTGCAGCTTCCTCACCTCTCACAGCCTTCACAGAACTGAAGACAGTTAGGCCTTGCTCTGAATTAGGTTTTGGGTTAAGAAAATGTTGTGACTGGTTTGATCTCCCATCTAGACCACTCAAACTTTCTCCATATCATAAATAAGCCTGTTTTGCTTTCTTATCATTCCTGTGTTCAGTGGTATAGCATGTTTAATTTCCTTCAAGAACTTTTCCTTTGCATTCACAACTTGGCTAAACATTTGGTGCAAGAGTCCTAGCTTTCAGCCTATTTTGGCTTTCAACACACCTTCCTAACTAAATCATTTCTAGCTTTTGATTTAAAGTGAGAGACATGCAACTATTCCTTTCACTCGAACACTTTGAGGCCATTTTAGTTACTAATTGGCCTAATTTTAGTATTATTGTGTCTCAAGACTGGGAAAGAGACGGGGAACAGCTGGTCAGTGGAGCTGTGAGAACACAAACAACATTGATAGATAAAGTTCACCATTTTATATAGGTGTAGTACGTGGCACTCTGTAACAACGACAATGGTAATATCAAAGATCACTGATCACAGGTCACCATAACAGATAATTGTAATTTAAAAGTCTGAAATACGCAAGAATTACCAACATACGACAGAGGCACAAAGTGAGCACATGCTGTTGGAAAAATGGCACCAAAAGACTTACTTGATGCAGGGTTGCCACAACCCTTCAATTTGAAAAAAAAAAAACAAAACACATGGTACCTGTGAAGCTCAACACAGTGAAGTACAATAAAACAAGGTATGCCTGCATATTAAAATCGGATTTAAATGAAAAAATAAGTGTGAAAAAAATGAACCTAAGAGTGTACTTACAAAACAGTGATGGTATTATACATAAATGGCAAAAAAGTAAAATTATTATTATAAAAAAACTACCTACTTTGGTTACAAAGTAGTATTTATAGTATGGTCCCATTTCTGTAAAATTATATATAAATATACATGGTAGGATTTCAGGAAAACTTTTCTATTATACCTTTCTATGGTTTGTTTCTTTAAAATAATGATTATGCATATTTTAGTAATCAAAATAAGAGTGGAATTTTTTTTTGTGGGGGAAGTAGGGTATAACATTTATCTGTTTCTCAAGAATACTTGATTATTCTGAAAGGTTTTAAATGGGCACTAGCCAAACTGTTATATCTATGTTTAAAAAGTGGCTCAATTCTGTATCTAAAGTACAGTAACAAAAGACCTAGCCTTTGTCACAATGTATTCCATGAATGCCAGAAAGCTGCCTAAGGTCAGACAGGGATTGAAGGAAGGTAGGGCAGTGACAATAACCTACCTGGAAGTGAGCGCACAAATGACCTTGCTCCACTGCTCCACCACTGCTGGGTGATGCCTCCAGTTAGCCACCATCTCCTTGGCTGTTTTCCAATAAGGAGGTGTTGGGAAGCACCGAGTACAAGCTAGTAACCACACCTCAAAGAGAACACCAATCAACTTCTCTGCTAGATTCTCAGCAATGCCACCTTACCAATGAAAAGAAAACA
This sequence comes from Macaca nemestrina, assembly GCF_043159975.1. NCBI lineage: Eukaryota > Metazoa > Chordata > Mammalia > Primates > Cercopithecidae > Macaca > Macaca nemestrina. The sequence continues at coordinate 26,299,330 of NC_092139.1, forward strand.
CATCTTTGGCAAACTTATTTTTAAAGCAGAATCTTTTAAGTCACTGATGTGGGAGAACTGGTCAAAAAATTAAAGTAAGTGCAATGTTAAGTTTTGACTTTCAAATAATCATTTAATAGTAAAAATGAGAAGTAATGCTTAGGAGTTCCTGTGCCCAAAATCATAGATACATCAAAAAATGTCTACTTTGAAAGATTTCAAGTTGTCCTGTTCAATTCTTATTGAAGGCCTTAATCCTCTAGCAAGGGGGACAGGCGGACACAAGGGTGAAGGTAAAGGATGACTGACTATGATGACTGACTACTATGAGTCAGTTTCTATGCCAAATAGCTCATACAAATGACCTCATATAATCCTCACATTAATTCTGCAGGACAGGTATCTGTAATACCCAATACCAACTACTAATTATACCCATTTTGAAGATGAGAAAACTTAGATTCGGAGAGTTTAAGCAACTTCTTCAACTTCATGCAGCCAGTAAGTGAAGGAATCACAACAAAAACCCATGTCTTTTTACCTCCAAACTTTGCCATACAATGCTCCAAGTATCTGAAAGCCACCCTTCAAGGTGGGGGGAGAGAGAGAGACACAAATAATGGAGCAAAAGGACTGGTGTTGGGAAGGACAGAGCCTTAACCATGAAAATGGGCTGTTCCCCTGTTCTAAGTCCTGGAACCAGGTGGAAAAATAGCAGTGGTCTTTACACTGCACAGCTCCAGAAGGCAAAGTTGGGACTCACAGGAAAAGTTTTAAGAATGTGTGTTTCAAATGAGCAAAACCAAAGTTTCAACAACAAAGAGCCCAAGAAGGGGATGAATTATCTGCCTCATGCTGTTGAGATCCCTGGCATGAGGAGTAAGCAATAGAGAGCTGATGAATCAATGACTGGCCAGCTATTGTCAATACCAGACAGAGTATTCCTATCATCGCATCCCTTCCCACACTGAAATTCCATGCTTCCTTTTAGCTATTTCCCTGAACACTGCATCTGTGTGAGAACACAAGCACAGTCACATGTGTTAGTAAACAGAGTATACCGATGAATAAGCAACAAGAGAACTTGGAACTAGATGATCAACTTATAGTTTATATACATTGTGCTATATACAAAGCAGGGATTCTGAAATACACTGTAAAGTCATAAAACTGGAGGCATTTTAATGGTTAGCTAATGAATGGCAAACTGGCACACTTTCAAATAGAACAGTTAGAAGACTTTGGAAGTTTCATTTGCTGAGTAAAATATCTTCTGTCACTATCAAGTTTTCAGACTCTACTTTGATAACTACTTTGTAATACATTATCTATAGGCTCTAATTTAATTGGTTAGTTGTTTCTTTTTTTTTTCCTTTTTTTTTTTTTTTAGACGGTGTCTTACTCGTCGCCCAGGCTGGAGTGCAGTGACACGATCTTGGCTCACTACAACCTCCGCTTCCCAGGTTCAAGCAATTCTCCTGCCTCCGCCTCCTGAATAACTGGGATTACAGGCGCCCACCACCACACCTGGCTAATTTTTGTACTTTTAGAAGGGATGGGGTTTCACCATGTTGGCCAGGCTGGTCTCGAACTCATGACCTCAGGTGATCCGCCTGCCTCGGCCTCTCAAAGTTCTGGGATTACAGGTGTGAGTCACCACGCCTGGCCAGTTGTTTCTTATATAGGCTCTATCCTAACTTTTTTTTTTTTTTTTTTTTGAGACAGAGTTTTGCTCTGGTTGCCCAGGCTGGAGTACAACAGCATGATCTTGGCTCACTGCAACCTCTGCCTCCTGGGTTCAAGTGATTCTCCTGTCTCAGCCTCCCAAGTAGCTGGGATTACAGGCGTCCACCACCACGCCTGGCTACTTTTGGTATTTTTAGTAGAGATGAGGTTTCACTATGTTGGCCAGGCTGGTCTCAAACTCCTGACCTCAGGTGATCCACCCACCTTGGCCTCCCAAAGTGCTGGAATTATAGGCGTGAGCCACTGCGCCCGGCCTATCCTATTAAATGAGCTACTGTTCCCACCATTATCAAACATGCATAATTCACTGAGTCCCTCCCTGTATTAGCAAAATTATTACTGAAGGTAAAATAACTTCATTAGCGCTAAAGTTATATTGTGCCTGAGGGTTTCCATTCTAAGAACTGTTCATCTTCGTTTGTAAACCGTTATGCCAAAATTTAAATCCCCAATGAGTCTACCACTCACTGAGTTTAAAGATGAACTGTATTTGGAGCTCAGAAATAAATCAGAAAAATAAATAAATAAATAAACAAACCTTGAACAGTTGGTGGGGCCAGAAGTATGTCATTAATCTGCAGAAGAAACAACAGTAAGACTTCCCAGGTTTCTCGGGCCATGAGAGATGACTCACGGGCCAGTTTCTGAATGGCTCTCAGGACCTGTAAGCATAGTCGAATCTGACTGGAACCCTGTTCCTGTCTGAAGAAGATAGACAGATATCACTGGCAAGCCTGAAGAAGAGACAGCAACAGCTTCAGGACAGGTGACTTATGGATGTGGCAAGCAGTGGTCCAGTGAAGCTCCCTAATATTATCAGCAGAGAGGGCTAGGCATACCATCTTCAGTTTAAAGCTACTTCTTACTCATCGTCAAGTTCAGCACTCTGGGTTCTAAACCTACCACTCCTATGAGAACTGGAAAGCTTCTGGGAGGAAGGCGGGAATACTAGAATATAAACTTCACTTCTGGATTTTCTATGTCTAACACATGCCTAACATATAATAGCAGGCACTCAATAGGTTTTTGTTGAATTAACAAGTAAATACCCACAGCCACCCTTGCTGCTTACATTTAAGCAGAACGACCTTGGTATTCTTAATTTTTAAAAACACATATTTGCAAGAATTCTACATGTGATTTTACAGTGCTCATAGTCCCTCTGAAGCTAAGGTATATTAGAGAAGGGCCTAAGGGCCAGAAGGAATAGCCTAATAGGTCCCCAAAATTGATGAGGTATGTAGGCATTGCTTCAGAAATAAATACCTGCTACTGCTGCTCTAATTTTAGAAAAAGACACATAGCCAGAGATAGAGGCTCCAAGGTTCCCAGGATACCCTGGAACAACAGTTTTAAAACTCACTGCAGGACTGTTTTTTCCAAGGGAAATCTCATAAAGAAGAATTATCTATATAACAGATCAAAGTATTTTGGCTAGGACTGAGGATGAAGATAGAGGTCCAGGCCCGAGCCCTTACCCTCACTTTCCAAAGTAGAACAGTGAGAATTTTGAGAATAGCAGGAAATCCACTGTATTAGCAAGTGGTAAGCTGGCCTCCAGATCTCTTATGGGAAACCCAAAAAAAGTATCTAAATATTACTGAAATAAGTCTTGAGGCCAAGTTTCTACATATTGTCATTTGTCACAAAGAACTGATAGAAACATATCTGAATCAGATTGGGGAGTTTCCTCAAGAAATTCCAGAAAATGAAGTGAGTTTCCTTAGAACTGTCAACCCAACCTTAGAATAGAGATTCTCAGATTCTGGGCCATGATGCGGAAAACCGGTCACTTACCCTAGAGTTGAAAGCAAATGACACCACTAAGTTTTCCCTAAAGAAGTCAGACCTAAAGCAAAATGATGAGAAAATTGCGTAGGAAGAGCCAAGCACCCTCAGGAGTGGGGAGATGTTCCACATTCAGCTAAAGGTGGATCTAGTCCAGGTAAAGCCCTAAGGTTCAAGCTTGTGTCTACTGCTCTGGCTTACTTGAAGAAGAATAAAAAACTATGGCCAGGCGTGGTGGCTCAAGCCTGTAATCCCAGCACTTTGGGAGGCCGAGACGGGCAGATCACGAGGTCAGGAGATCGAGACTATCCTGGCTAACATGGTGAAATCCCATCTCTACTAAAAAATACAAAAAACTAGCTGGGCAAGGTGGCAGGCGCCTGTAGTCCCAGCTACTGGGGAGGCTGAGGCAGGAGAATGGCATAAACCCGGGAGGTGGAGCTTGCAGTAAGCTGAGATCTGGCCACTGCACTCCAGCCTGGGCGACAGAGCGAGACTCCATCTCAAAAAAAAAAAAAAACTATATCATAGCCCCAAACCTAATCAAGTAATGTAAGAGGAAGTCCAGAATAAGAAATAAAAATGCCACTAATGGCCCTGGAACTGACACTCTTCCAAGAGTGCATGCCTCCTACATGGTAATTTAGGCCTACCTACCATTTCCTGTCCAATGACAGGAAAGGAAATACCTGTTCCTCAGGTACTGAGGCTCCTCCTCACTCAGAAGGCCTAAATTCAGATGCAGGGTCCAAAGTTCTAAAGCTAACAAGGTAACCTTTACATAAAAACAAACAGAAGAGCTAAACACCAGAGATCTCCTTTTCAAAAATATCAAGTTACTTTTTAAAAAGTAACTTGTGATCTTCAGAAAAACTGCTTTAGAACAGTGGTGGTGAATGATGGCCAATGGGTCAAATCTGGCCTGCTATCTTTTATTGTAAATAGAGTTTACAAATCTGGCCTACTATCTATATTGTAAGTGAAGCTGTATTGGAACACAGTAATGATCATTCATTCACATACTGCCTATGGCTGCTTTCATGCCATACCAGCAGAACTGAGTAATTACAACACTATATGACCCACAAAACCTAAAATGCTATCTGGCTCTTTGTTAACCCTGCTTTAGAACAATAATATGTTTTTTTAAAGTACAGTATAGTATATGTGAGCAATTAAAACCTTAATCACCTTTAAAAGGTGATTTACTCTTCGCTCAATCATAAAAAAAAAAAATCAAACTGATGGGCAAAAGAGAACGGTTACATTCATTCTGACATAATCTCTAGCAAAATGGTACAGGCAGTTCCCTCTATTTTGAGTGTCAGTTTTTATAAAAACAACTAATTAAGTAAACTTAGATGACAGTTTTGTGAACTATCAGAATCAAATAAACAACTAAAACTTCAAATAATGGGAGATGAGATCGTAACACCAATACTTAGCATTGAAAATATTCAGCTAAGTTTCCTAAAACATTAGCCAGGAAGAGAACTCTAATTCTCAGTTGAGTAGCCTCTCAGAATTTACTAACACTTATGCATGCACACTTTTGAGAAAACAAGGTAATTACCAAATAGCAAAACCATTTATAAGGTAGTCATGTATCTCAAAAGAGAAAAAGCAAAGGCACAAGCCTAATTAACTCAAATGCCATTAATTTTTTTTCATCAATACAAATTAGCTGAGCACTGAGAGGTAGCAGGCTTACAAAGAGGAAAGAGACACAGTGACAATACTACTCATGAGACTATCGCAGGCATGAAGAAAAAGCCCAGTAGTCTCCTAAAAAGATAACAAGAAAGTATTAAAACTATTATATCATTTTAGAAGAACCTGCTTATAAACAATATTCTAAGTACTCCCAACTGTTTCCTGTTTTTTTTTGTTGTTGTTGTTGTTTGTTTGTTTTGTTTGAGACAGAGTCTCGCTCTGTTACCCAGGCTGGAGTGCAGTGGTGCGATCTTGGCTCACTGCAACCTCCGCCTCCCAGATTCAAGTGGTTCTCCTGCCTCAGCCTCCCATGTAGCTGGGATTATAGGCACATGCCACCACGCCCGGCTACGTTTTGTATTTTTAGTAGAGACAGGGTTTTGCCATGTTGGCTAGGCTGGTCTCGAACTCCTGACCTCAGGTGATCCACCTGCCTCAGCCTCCAAACGTGCTGGGATTACAGGCATGAGCCACTGTGCCCAGCCTATTTCCTGTTTTTAATTCCATTTGAAATCAATAAATACAAGCAACACGCATTTAATTCACACCTAAGGTAAGTATTAAGTACTAAAATACCAGTACTGCACCAGATACTGTGGAAGCCTAAAATAGAGACAACACAGTTCCTGCCTTCAAGTTGGTTAGACGGGGAAAGGAGACACACATTTTAAAAGATAAGCAACAAAACAGCAAGAGATACAAGAGTGATACAGAAAGTATCACATAGGTTCAGAGAAGGTGTGAGCGCTGTGGGCCTGAGTGGTTAGGTAGGACTTCTCCTCACAAGGCGGAACTAAAGAACCGACAAGAATGAGATGTGGTGATGGAGAGAAGGAGGAGGAAGAAGACAAAAAGACATCATGATGGGAAAGATCTTTAAGAGGTCTTAGAGGAATGTCTGACTTATGAGTCTGACTAAACAGCAGCATTCATGCAGAATTAAGAACAGCTAGTTTGGTTAGGGGCCAGACTACACCAGGCATTTCATGCATGGTATGCTGTTTACACCTGAGCCAACAGACCAGAGTTCCGGAGAGTTCTCTTTTTTAATTCAGATTTTCCAAAGTAATCTTCCTTCTATATTTAGAAAGTTAAAAACTTACAGAGCTGGTTTTCAAAGTCCCTCACTGTATGACAGAGCAAAAGCTCTAACCAGAACTTTACCAAAGGGAGATTGCCCTACTGCTCCTTGAAGGTATCCTACATTATGATATTAAGGCCTTTGCCTAAGAAGATGGAAAAAAAGTTAGAAACAAACTATCAAGAGTAATCTTTTGGCTTACTATAAAGTTGCCCATAATTGTTTCAAGTGTCTTCATTCTCTCATAGGAAAGATGCCTCTTAAGGTAGATACATCTCCCTTAGTTGTGTTTAGCCTAAATGGAAACAAGAATTGTGACAGGCAAAAGTATATATTTTTTTGAGTAGAAGGGAAAGATGTTACAGTATTTTAATATCTAAGAGGTATGAGATTTTAGAAGCAAAGCCAAAAACTTGTAAAGAGCACATACCTGTTAAAAATGCCTAGTAAACATTACATAAGCCCATCTTTCCTAACATTCACATTAATACAATCTTTAATTGAACACACGAAGTCACTGTTCAGAGGACTAACAATGAAATCAGCTCTTATACTACAGTAACATTTATGAATATTTTACTATGCCCCTGATAATGGGCCAGATAGACAGGTACAGCTTACCTTGGTACAAAAAGATTTTGTAGGTGTTTTAGTATACTTTGAACATATTGATTAGGCTCTTTAATAACTGGCAATGGAATAGAATCTTTCGGCAACACTAAAGCCATAATCCAGTCTGTATATACATCAACGCAATATTTTACAGTCTCTCCATCCAATGGAAGGGTCAGTCCATAGCAAATTACTTCCATGGTCCATTTTACCTAGACAAAAGAAAATATCCATACAGAATTATTATATATGCCTATCTCAGTAGACTGATTTAAAATGTCAATCTCTTTTATTGCCAAAAGCCTCTAAATTGATATTCATCTCAATGTAAGTATCAGATTTATTTTAGATAATGCATTTTTCACATATCAAACATACAATTTCCCAAGCAAAAGATTTAAGAAGAAAATAAATTACTTATTTTTGACTATCAATCCTAGGCTGGTTTTTGCCCTTTAGATATTATTATTATTTGCTCTGTGAATTAAAAAGTAAATACAGGTCACTTCAATTTTCCAGAGATTAGAGACACAAAAATAGAACATTTTAGAGTTTTTTCTCCACTTAATTTATGTGTAGCATTTAGAAAATCATATAAAGTCAGTCACATTCCATCTCCAGATTATGCAAATGAACAAACAAGAAGAAAGATGAACTGTTTGACTCTTATTTTACAACTGTTTCCTCTGCCCAAAAAAAAAAAAAATACTTAAAATGAAGAACAAACACAGCTGAGAAAGGACTAAAGCTGGGTAAGATCTTAGCAAGGCATTTAGCCGCACTGAATGAGTCCCCGCCTCCTGACCTAGCTGAAACACATCCTAAGGACTGAGAGAACTTGCCTAAGAGACTGCTGAACCACTAGGCTGCCTGCAGTCGTAACTGTAGAGATTAAATAATCTGGCCCAAGTCACTGGTTTATAAAAGGTAGAGCTGAAAACTTGAATCCTGGTCTTCCAACTAGAAGGTACCACTGGGCAACTTTTTCCAAAATGACTTTGGCACATTAGTCTACTATTATTCTGTCATGTGGTATCTGGACCAGTTATAAATCCAGCCATTCTACCATCATCTGAGCTATATGTCACCATCTATGAGAAACCCCAATTTGCAAAAAAAAAAAAAAAAGGAGGAAACTGTATTCCAGACATTGCAAACTGGAAAGTTTAAGTGAATTCCAGACAAAACTTTGAGACAAATTACTAAGCAATCAGTGAACACTTACAAAAGAGAAGCATGATTACCAAGACCCAGCCTGCTCAAAAAAATCAAGTCATGCCAAATGAGCTTCATTCCTTTATTAACAGGGTTACTATTTAGAGGGCTGACAATGGTGTAGTCCTTGCAGTTTACAAAGCACTTTCATAAATATCATCTAGCCATCACAATAACCCTGTGTAGACAGGGTAAACTATCCTTACTTTATACATAAGAAAACAGAAGCTTAGCAAGATTATGCAATTTGGCACAAGTCACTGGTTTATAAAAGGTGGAGCTGAAAACTTGAACCCTGGTCTTCCAACTAGAAATTTGAAGCTATTCTCACCATGCCATTAACAGAGTTCTCCGGCAAATGGGTATCTGGGTGTTAGCAAGAAATCTGGGCAGACCCAGGATCTCCTTGTGGACAAGATGGAGACATATGGCCCAGAGGATGGTAGAATGGCTAGATTTACAACTGGTCAAGATACCACATTACAGAGTAACAACAGATTAATGTGCCAAGATCATTTTGGTAAAAGGTGCTCAGTGGCATGCCAAAGGCTCTGCCAAGATTTTAACTTAGGGGGAAAAAAAAGAAAAACAGTGTATGCTGATCATCTGTAGATATCACAAAGCTAAAAAGGATGGCCAACTTGCTGGACAGAAATTCAGGATTCAAAAAGACTTCAACAGCTTAAAACCAAAGTTAAATCTAACAAGATAAATATATATATTACATTTTTTAAGCTCAAAAGCAACTACAAAGGTTAAGGGTAGGAAATATATGGTTTAACTGCAATAAGTGTTAAAGAAGCCTATAACAGCACAGTGAAGCTGTGACAAATTTGGAGCAGGGTGTAGCAAGATTTAGCCACATAATAGAAGAGATTCTAAAAGACATTGCAGGTCCCTGATTATCAGATGAAAAACCAAGAAGATATCTTTGGTGGCATCTTCACACAATCGTTTAATTTTATAATTCTAGGCCGGACATAGTGGCTCACACCTGTAATCCCAGCACTTTGGGAGGCCGAGGCGGGTGGATCACCTGAGGTCAGGAGTTCAACACCAGCCTGGCCAACATGTCAAAACCCTGTCCCTACCAAAAATACAAAAATTGGCCAGGTACAGTGGCTCACACCTGTAATCTCAGCACTTTGGGAGGCCAAGGTGGGCGGATCACCTGAGGTCGGGAGTTCAAGACCAGTCTGGTCAACACAGAGAAACCCCCGTCTCTACTAAAAAAAAAATACAAAATTAGCCGGGCATGGTGGCGCATGCCTGCAATCCCAACTACTCGGGTGGCTGAGGCAGGAGAACTGCTTGAACCTGGGAGGCAGAGGTTGCGGTAAGCCAAGATCACACCTTTGCACTCCAGCCTGGGCAACAAGAGCGAGACTCTGTCTCAAAAAATAAATAAATAGGCCGGGCTCGGTGGCTCACGCCTGTAATCCCAGCACTTTGGGAGGCTGAGGTGGGCAGATAACAAGGTCAGGAGATCAAAACCATCCTGGATAACACGGTGAAACCCTGTCTCTACTAAAAATACAAAAAATTGCCAGGCATGGTAGCAGGGCGCCTGTAGTCTCAGCTACTTGGGAGACTGAGGCAGGAGAATGGTGTGAACCCGGGAGGTGGAGCTTGCAGTGAGCCGAGGTCATGCCACTGCACTCCCGCCTGGGTGACAGAGCAAGACTCTGTGTCAAAAAAACAAAACAAAAAAAGGTGTAATTCTAGAGGACACAGGAATTCTCATCTCTTTTCAAGGGTGAGAAAGGAGAAAAATAAGGGCTACACCAGAGCACCTCCATCTACTCATGTACCATCTCATCCCAGGAGAAGGCAACAAGTGATCACAAACACACCAGGAGGAGAAGCACTAGGGTCTGTGCTAGTCCTCAGGGATAAATCTAGGGTCCTTTGAAGAGAGAAAAATGTTCCTCAGACTGAAGACCTTCACTCTTCAGAGACCCATGGCTGAGGGAGGATAACTGCCCCTAGAGCTACAAGTTTTAGTCTTATATCTAAGTCTAATCTCTCCTTCACAGGAAACCAAAAACCAAACAGAAAAAAAGGGTCTGAGACATAGGGTACAGGTTTTGCTAAACGTGAAGCCTGAAGGTTACATGAGCTTCTTCAAGACAAGGGACAAAGTTTTAATCCTGCGTCTTAGCCAGAATTTATACTAGCAAGCTCCTCTACCACTCCATTCTCAGGGCCCCTTCACGACTTCCCAATAGCAACTTTTTAACTTCAGCCTACGCCGCTGAACCCAAGAACAAAGGGCCAGCTTCAGGGCAAGCCATTCCAAGAGCCCCTATCTTTAGAAACAGTAAACACCCAGCCTGGGCAAAATAGTAAGAACATCCCTATAAAAAAATTTTTTTTAATTAGCCTGGCGTGGTGGCATGTGTCTGTAATTCCAGCTACTTGGGACTCACTGGGATGGAAAAATCATTTGAGCCCAGAGAGACCGAGGCTGTAGCGAGCTGTGGTCATGCCACTGCACACTAGCCTGAGTAACAAAGCAAGACTCTGTGTCAAAAAAAAAAAACACCAAACACAACCCCAATTCCAACCACCTAGGCTTAGGCCAGAAGGGCTTGGCTTCTCTGCAGCACTCTTAAACCTGGAAGTCAGAAAGGGGTAGGTAGGTATGGGGACAAGGGAGAGCTTAAGCACAGCATACGCATAGCCTGAAAACTCGACATGAGTCTTCAGTCAGGGGCCATCTAGAGGTAGGCATGAGGTCTTCCAACCACACTCTAAATGGAAATCAGAAGACTAAGCCTAGAGCTTTGGGGAAAGGGTTTGACATTCAAGTCTCTGTCTTGGCTTTAGCTTAAGTGAAGAATTCACCATAACTAGTAAAAAGTCCCAACAGCAAAACAGTACAACTCATTCCTTACAACCTCCACAAACTCCGAGTCCCAGCCCTCAACTCAAACAAGATCAAAATTGAGAAGTCATACTACGTTGGGCAGAAATCCATTAAAAAGCTGACGTTATTCTACTACAGCTCTTTTCAAAGAAAAAAGAACAAAAAAGTTAACATTAAACAAATTCTTCAAGAACAAATGTACATTTTCTTTTTTTTTTTTTTTTTTTTGAGACAGAGTCTTGCTCTGTAGCCCAGGCTGGAGTACAGTGGCCGGATCTCAGCTCACTGCAAGCTCCGCCTCCCGGGTTCACGCCATTCTCCTGCCTCAGCCTCCCGAGTAGCTGGGACTACAGGCGCCTGCCCCCTCGCCCGGCTAAGTTTTTGTATTTTTAGTAGAGACGGGGTTTCACCGTGTTAGCCAGGATGGTCTCGATCTCCTGACCTCGTGATCCGCCCGTCTCGGCCTCCCAAAGTGCTGGGATTACAGGCTTGAGCCACCGCGCCCGGCCAAATGTACATTTTCATATAAGAGAATGAAATTTAGAAACACTTACTTCTTTGTCAGTTTTTAACAAACTCTCACTACCAGCCACTGAAGGGGTACCTAACACCTGCCCAAGAGGACGGACTACAGCATTTGCCACCTCTCGTCCAACACTCTCTGGATAGCTGTGCAGCACACTGGTATGGCCTTGATCATTCTGAATCACCAAATGCAGTGACCTCCACTCAGAGTACATCGTGCCACTAAAGTACAATCCAAATGGCACCTGAAAAGACAAAACAGAAATGCATGTCAAATTATACTACTGGAAATTAACAGAAATAAATAGAACAGATGTATAGACTTTCGGCATGATAAAGAATGCTGCAAACATCTTGCCTCTGAAGACAGAAAAAATATATCTAAATGTTTTGAGAATATCCCAGAACCTCAGGGTAAGATTAGGTAGGAAGGCAGAACCTGCAGCTCTCTGAGCACCTCCCCAAAAGAGCCCTCGGAAGCCCTGGGGCAGAGCTGGAGAAGATGGCCATTGGGCAGGGGAATAACATGATCAGATATGGGACATTCACAGCATGAGGGAACCCTCCACATGGTTCCAGGACAGAAAAACATGGGAGAATGGAATGTCCTAAGTAGGAAGGGGAGACAACGGAGAACTTACTAAGACCCAGGTTTTCAGTCAACAGTTTCAGAGTACCTACTATCTGCTGAATACATATCCCTACAATTTCTCAGCACTGTCCTCAAATTACACTTAAAAATTCTTTGAGACTGTTTCATTCTCTGAAACAGTGGTGCTGAAACTACCAGTACTGGAACACTGGGAAGTCACAGTGTTCTTTAGGAAACATATTAAGAGCTGCCACTTATTAAGCATTTAATACATACTACTCATATAATCACTAAAACAACCCTATGAATATTCAATAACACTATCCCTATTTCACAGATGAAAAACTGGAGCATAGAGAGGTTTGCTTCTTACCTGAAGCTTTAAAGTTATAACATGGTAGAGCTGGGTTTTTTTGTTTTTGTTTTTTTTTGAGACGGAGTCTTGCTCTGTTGCCCAGGCACACTGGAATGCAGTGGCGGCCATCTCAGCTCATTGCAACCTCTGCCTTCCAGGTTCAAGCAATTCTCCTGCCTCAGCCTCCCAAGTAGCTGGGATTACAGGTGCATGCCACCACGCCCGGCTAATTTTTGTATTTTTAGTAGAGAAGGGGTTTCACCATGTTGGCCAGGCTGGTCTCGAACTCCTGGCCTAAGGTGATCCACTGGCCTTGGCCTCCCAAAGTGCTGGGAATACAGGCGTGGGCCACCACACCCAGCCAGAGCTAGGTTTTGAACCCACATCTGTTGGGCTCCAGGGCATATGCTCTTAGCCATGATATGTGCTGTCTCTCCCTATTCTAAACACTCTCCAACGCAGGTACTTCTGCCTATTCTGTACACGCTCCATAAAACGATATCTAAGTCTACTGCACATAGGAGGGACATCAGCTGCAGAAAACTTATTTGTATGAATGCAATGTAAATATTACAACCATAAATCCCATACTCATAAAGAGGATAAATGATGGTTAGCCCTCTCCAATTCATTTCTGTTAACTTCCACTTTCTACTTGTTCTGAAATCTGCCCAGCAAGCAGTTTAAGCAAACTCAAGGTTATAATTAATCTTTAAAAAGTTCTATCCCTAAAAGTTACCTTTTCCTCAAACTGGGAAGAGATTAGCATTGTTTAATTTTATCCTGAGAAACCTTATCCCAGCTCACCAAACATCAAGAGCTTATGACATTTTTCTAAGACTAACTCTATTTAAGTATAAAGAAAAACTTTTAAAGAATTTTTTAAAAAAGAAGAGCATATCGCAGGGCACGCTGGCTCATGCCCGTAATCCAAGCACTTTGGGAGGCCAAGGCAGGCAGATCACAAGGTCAGGAGTTTGAGACCAGCCTGACCAATATGGTGAAACCCTGTCTCTACCAAAAATACAAAAATTAGCCGGGTGTGGTGGCGGGCGCCTGTAGTCCCAACTACTTGGGAGTCTGAGGTAGGAGAATGGCGTGAACCCGGGAGGCGGAGATTGCATTGAGCCAAGATTGCGCCACTGCTCTCCAGCCTGGGTGACAGAGCGAGACTCCGTCTCAAACAACAACAAAAAAAGCATATGACATTTGAGAATCACAGAGCTACAGAATGAAAATCAAACTCTTTAGTATGAGAGTCAAAGTCATTCACAGTGTGGTCCCAAACTACCTTTCTTTCTCCTTTCCATACACAGGAATCCATATACTTTCCCTCTCATCCGATTCAATCTACTCAGCTTCCTCTGGAGTCTGAGGGACTCTGGGCCCGGATACCCTTCAGTGACCCTATAAGGATCCTGTAATCTCCTCCCTCCTTTTCCTCCTCCTCTGGATCTTTCTCTGAAAACGGGAAGGCAGGAGGAATGGGCCATCATCTAATAAGGCACCCACAATTCAAAGGAAGAACAGATGCATCTGACTACTAAAATTGCCTCAGTTGCCTCATGATGTATAAGGAATTCCCCCAAGGATATCCTGGTGTCCCCCTGAAATAAGCACTCTCAACAATATAAGGGGGGAAAGGGAAAGTTCTGATAGAGAGCCATCACCATCAAAAGACAACTGATTCCCACACGTTTTTTCCTTGCTTTTTAAATTTAACATATATACACATAAATACTTATGTGTATACTACATATACATATAGTATAAATATATACACACTGTATAGTCTCTTACACAAATGCATAAGAATATTATACTACAGGGGTTTTAGTTTTAGTGTGGTTTTGCACCCTTTTCATTTTTTGTTAGGTGTCATTCCCTGTCCAAATAATTTACTTCATGAACAGACAATCCTGTTAACATCTTAACATTCCCTCCTGTATTTTGTGCCACTCAAAACTTTAATTTGTTTTTGTTTTTTTTTTTTCTTTTTGAGACAGAGTCTCGCTGTCACCCAGACTAGAGTGCAGTGGCACGATCTTGGCTTACTGCAACCTCTGCCTCCCGGGTGCAAGGGATTCTCCTGCCTCTGCCTTCCAAGTAGCTGAGATTACAGGAGCATGTCACCACGCACAGCCAATTTTTGTATTTTAGTAGAGATGGGGTTTCACCATGTTGGCCAAGCTAGTTTCAGGCTCCTGACCTCAAGTGATCCACCCATCTTGGCCTCCCAAACTGCTGGGATTTCAGGCGTGGGCCACTGCACCCGGCCCCAATCATATTAAAATAACTTACATACATGCATAGCTAGAGATTGTACAGGTACCTCATGAACATCCTTCTAACTAATAACAGATTCATTTTAATGGCTAGATAATATTCCATGGCATTTGTGTGGCCTAATTTACTCAACCAGTCTCCTAATGATATGCATTCACTTCATTCCCCATTTTTTTGTCACCAGGAAATAATGATGCAATAAACATACTTGTTAACATACCCTTAAGAAGCAGCGGCCTTTTTACTTCTGTGGAATAAGTTCTCGAGTTAAACTGCTAGATAAAAGGGTACATGTATTTTTAATATTATTAGGTCTTACCAGATTGCTTCCCAAAAAAACCCGTAACAATTCCCGTTTACATTAGGAACAGATAAGAGCCATTCTCTCATTTCACCCCCTCCCTGCTAGAAATCAGCATTATTTATTTATTTGCCAACTTGATAGGTATAAAATAAAATTTCATTGTTCCAGCCAAAGATTTATTTTACAGCTTCCGGTCTTGAGTCTGGCTTAGAAGGTTTTACCCTCCCCTGGGAGGCCGAGACGGGCAGATCACGAGGTCAGGAGATCGAGACCATCCTGGCTAACACGGTGAAACCCCGTCTCTACTAAAAAATACAAAAAACTAGCCGGGCGAAGTGGTGGGCGCCCGTAGTCCCAGCTACTTGGGAGGCTGAGGCAGGAGAATGGCGTAAACCTGGGAGGCGGAGCTTGCAGTGAGCTGAGATCTGGCCACTGCACTCCAGCCTGGGCGACAGAGCGAGACTCCGTCTCAAAAAAAAAAAAAAAAAAAAAGAAGGTTTTACCCTCCCATCCCCTCTATCAATGTTTTTCAAACATGAAATAAATGTTTGATAATAAATAAATGTTTTTCAAACATGAAATAAATGTGAGTCATGAAATAAATGTTATGGATAACATTTATTTTAATTAGATGGTATACGATATATGATAAAGGCATCACACAGAATAAAGGTAAGCAATGTTTCTGTGAAACTTGATTCCTTTGTAATATATGCATATGTTCTGGATCACAATGGAAAATGCATTTTTTGTTCTTTTTTTCTTTTTGTTTTTTGAGACGAAGTTTAGCTCTTGTTACCCAGGCTGGAGTGCAACGGTGCGATCTTGGCTCACCACAACCTTTGCCTCCCGGGTTCAAGCGATTCTCCTGCCTCAGCGTCCTGAGTAGCTGGGATTACAGGCATGCACCACCACACCCGGCTAATTTTGTATTTTTAGTAGAGGCGGGGTTTCTCTATGTTGGTCAGGCTGGTCTCGAACTCCTGACCTCAGGTGATCCGCCCGCCTCAGCCTCCCAAAGTGTTGGGATCACAGGCGTAGCCACCACACCGAGCAGAAAATACATTTCTTACAGGTCTTAGTCCAAAAATTTGAAAACATAACCCTAACGTGAATATGTAGTCTCCTAGATTTTCCTGCAAGATAACTGCATAATTTTTCACACTTAACTTGTATATTCATCTGGAATTTACTTCTGTAAGTGGTGTACAAAAGGTCCGATTTTACTTTCTTCTAAATGCACGGTCAGTTGTGTCAGCATCACCTCTTAAAAATACATCCTTTATGCACTAAACTGAAATACTAATTCTGTCATATATTAAATTTTCATTTATTCTAGAATCTATGAGACTTCTGTTCTATTCAACTATTTGTCTATTCCCATGCCAACCCATAATGATTTAAGTTCAGTGGTTTTATAGAATGTTTTTTCCAAAACTTTACTGTCTTCTCTAGACATTTATTCTTCAGTATACAATTTATTATTTTATCCAAATCAAAAAATCAACAATAAAGCCTTGCTAGAATTCTAATGGGAACTGCACATACCACCTTGCCAGCCTTGTTTTCTACTGCCACTTTCCCACAAACATCCCAAACAATGGCCACAAAGAACTACTGATTGCACAAGCCCAGCAAATTCTTTCTTACCCTAGGTCACTGGTTATGCTGCTCCCACTGACTGAACTGCCATTCCCTGCCTTGATCCACCTTATGAAGTACTCAGCCTTCAAAGCCCAACTCAAATGTCCTCTCTTTGGTAAAACCTTTCTTGACTCCTTAGACCAACTCCTCTCAGCTGAGTGCCTATTACCGAATGTTCATATAAAGCTGCCCATTAGCTCATTTGTTAGTGGTGTAGAGATACATTCACCACAAAAGTGTCAGCCTTTTTTGAGTGGGGACCTCACCTCCTGAACCTCTGAGTGCCTGGCACACAGTGCACATTGAACATGTGTTTGAAAGTGTCAAGGTTCACCAATGGGAAAAAGGAAGATATCAGAAGGTATTCCCTCTATTCCACTAAAGTGTGTCCAAAATTTTGTATGTTATATTCAAATAAAAATTGAAAAATGTTCATTTGTTTGAAGCTAATTACTAGTAAAAATAAAAGTTGGATGGTTTTCAAATATTAAATAAATATTTAATATTCAGGGTCCATCACAGCACATTATTGGAAGAAAACAGGTTTTAAGAAGGAAAAAAAAGGCCGGGCGCGGTGGCTCAAGCCTGTAATCCCAGCACTTTGGGAGGCCGAGACGGGCGGATCACGAGGTCAGGAGATCGAGACCATCCTGGCTAACACAGTGAAACCCCGTCTCTACTAAAAATACAAAAACTTAGCCGGGCGAGGTGGCAGGCGCCTGTAGTCCCAGCTACTTGGGAGGCTGAGGCAGGAGAATGGCGTGAACCCGGGAGGCGGAGCTTGCAGTGAGCTGAGATCCGGCCACTGCACTCCAGCCTGGGTGACAGAGCGAGACTCTGTCTCAAAAAAAAAAAAAAAAAAAAAAAAAAAAAAAAAAAAAAAAAAGAAGGAAAAAAAAAAAGGACAAACTAGCTCTCAAACTCTACTGTACACTTAAGACTCATCGGGGGAGGAAAGGGTCTAGCTGAAAATGCAGATTCCTAGGTCCCATTCAGAGAAATCTCAATTCTGCAGGTCTGAGCTGGGGCCTCACAATCTGCATTTTTAAGAAATTGCCACTACCCTCCCAATTCTGAAGAGAGGAGTATACATTATGAAAGACCAATTGAAATAGGTTTAATAGCTCTTAAATCCTTCTGACAAACTTTTTTAAGTTTTTAAATTAAGAAATTTTCATTCTCTAAATGTATTAATGTTTAGATGATTAAATGAAAACAAAAAATGCTTTCAAGAAACATGTAAAATAGAAAGATATAGGCCAGGCGTGGTGGCTCACACTTGTAATCCCAGCACTCTGGGAGGCTCAGGTGGGCGGATCACCTAAGGTCAGGAGTTTTAGAACAGCCTGGACAACATCATGGTAAAACCCCATCTCTACTAAAAATACAAAAATTAGCTGGGCATGGTGTCACACACCTGTAACCCCAGCTACTTGGGAGGCTGAGGCAGGAGAATCACATGAAACCGGGAGGTGTAGGTTGCAGTGAGCAGAGATGGCGCCATAGCACTCCAGCCTGGGCCACAAAAGCAAAACTCCATCTCAAAAAAAAAAACCAAAGATATAGAAAGGATACAATGAAAAAGCTGAACTAAAACATCAAAATGTATGTAACAGAAAAAAAGATGCTAAACTTTAACAAAATGCAGACAGACAAAAAACATTAAGACAAAAAAATGCATTATAATTACAGATATATTAAGTAAAACAATGAAGAGAACATAAACATTAGAAACAAACATGGAAGAAACACAAAGGCAACTAAAGTATTATTTTGTACCTATTAAACTAACAAAACAAGTGATAAAACTCAACTCTGGCTCACACCTGTAATCCCAGCACTTTGGGAGACCGAGGCGGGCAGATCACCTGGGGTCAGGAGTTCAAGACCGGCCCGGCCAATATGGCGAAACCTGTCTCTACTAAAAGTACAAAAATTAGCCGGGCATGGTGGTGGGCGCCTGTAATTCCTGGCTACTCAGGAGGCTGAGGCAGGAGAGGCTTAAACCTGGGCGGCAGAGGTTGCAGTAAGCTGAGGTCGCGCGCTGCACTCCAGCCTTGATGATGAGAGAGACTCCATCTCAAAAAAAGAAAAAACAAAAAACTCAACTCTGATGAAGAGGTAAGGACCCAATTGAGAACTTAGGGCAATGATTTTTAATAGAAAAACCTGTTACCTAGAGGCACTGTGGAAATATTAAGTGTACTTTTGGTTAGCACAACGATTGGGGCAGGCTCCTGGTATTACAGGCAGAGTCAGGAAATCTAGACATCCTGTACTGCATGAGACAGTCCTGCACAATGAACAATTATGCTACATCTCACATGACTTTTGAACATCTGCTAGAAAATCATTGTCTAAGACTAAAAATTAACTTCATTTACATATAAATACAAAATATATTGTGATATTTTAATAGACTGAATTTTCCAATAATGCAATTAATCACGTAAATTGAGGAAGACTAAGCTTCCTTATCTTTAGAACCAAGAACTGTTCACAACCCTATAAAAATCACATCACCAGGCCGGGTACAGTGGCTCACGCCTGTAATCCCAGCACTTTGGGAGGTCAAGGCGGGCAGATCACCTAAGGTAGGGAGTTCAAGACTAGCCTGACCAACATGGAAAAACCTCATCTCTACTCAAAATACAAAATTAGCCAGGCGTGGTGGTGCACGCCTGTAATCCCAGCTACTCAGGAGGCTGAGGCAGGAGGATCACTTGAACGCGGGAGGTGGAGGTTGCTGTGAGCCGAGATCACGCCATTGCACTCCAGCCTGGGCAACAAGAGCGAAACTCAGTCTCAAAAAAAAAAAAAAAGGAAAAGAAAAGAAAAATCATATCACCAATGGCCAAGCCACTTGTAGTATTTGAACTGCTAATATCCACATTTGTGTCAGAAACACAATAGCAGGGACTACATATATACTTATTTAGCCCTTATTTCAAGATGGCAAACATAAAGAAAAAGTGTCATATTACCGTCTTACTTCTCAACTTATAAGTAGACACAAGTACCTGCCTACTTCATTGTGCCCTCTAGGCATAGTTGTACATATTTTTATTGAAATCTTAATTATGACAGTAATTTATGTTTTTCCTTTATTAGAGTTAGAAAGTTTCATTGATTTTTTATAAAAATCTGTGTGTTGGTAAGCTTTATATATATATAAATTTTTTTTTTTTTTGAGACAGGGTTTCACCCTGTCACCCAGGCTAGAATCCACTGGCACAATCATGGCTCACTGTAGCCTCGACATTCCAGGCTCAAGTGATCCTCCCTCCTCATACCCAGCTAATTTTTTGTATTTTGGGGAGTTTCACCATGTTGCCCAGGCTAGTCTCAAACTCCTGGACTCAAGCAATCTGCCCATTTTGGCCTCTCAAAATCCTGAGATTACAGGTGTGAGCCACCATGCTTGGCTAGTAGGTTATATATTATCTGTTAATTTCAGGATACAAAGGTAGTTAATTACCACATAAAATCTGAAAAGATTGAAAACGACCAATGTAGGAAAGTAACATATTAAGTAGTGAAGTGGGTAGAGTGAGTGCTATGGCAAAGGAGAATATACAAGCTCTGTTTACAGCTATTACTCAGTTCTAGCTGTCACCTGGAAGGAATGCAGAGCCAGACTTGCCAGATAATCCAATTTTTGAAGAGACACAGAAAATATGGACATTTCTACAAAGTCTCCTACTCTTTTTTATTTTTTATTTTTTGAGACGGAGTCTCGCTCTGTCGCCCAGGCTGGAGTGCAGTGGCGTGATCTTGGCTCACTGCAAGCTCCGCCTCCCAGGTTCACACCATTCTCCTGCCTCAGCCTCCTGAGTAGCTGGAACTACAGGCACCCATCACCACACCCGGCTAATTTTTTGTATTCTTGGTAGAGACGGGGTTTCACCGTGTTAGCCAGGATGGTCTCGATCTCCTGACCTCATGATCCGCCTGCCTCGGCCTCCCAAAGTGCTGGGATTACAGGCGTGAGCCACCACGCCCGGCCAAAGTCTCCTACTCTTTAAATGTTATCAACTAAACTCAAGATAAAAGATAAATTTAAAAAAAAAAAAGTGGGCTAAAAAAGAACTTATCTATGGTCCAATTTATGCCTCTGATCACAGATAAAGGCATACACTAGTTTTGGTAACTGAATTAGCAAAATCATTGTGGAAAGAGGATAGTGAAGTGTATACTCTGTGTATAAGCTGTTGCTACCCCAGAAGTCACCCCAACCCACTTTTGCTGCAGGGGCTGGGCTTATAACCCAACTATGGAGGTCCTACAACTTCACTTTATTTCATGGTGGTTGCTGTTAGAGAAAAAAAGGATGAAGGCAAAGTGCAGTGATAGATTTGGTAGAGGGAGTTCCATTAGGCCCAGTATCGTCAGTGGCCAGCCTACCCTTTTTTTTAACCTTTTCTTTTTTTTTTAGACGGAGTCTCGCTCTGTAACCCAGGCTGGAGTGCAGTAGCGCCATCTTGGCACACTGCAACCTCCGCCTCCTGGATTCAAGCAATTCTCCTGCCTCAGACTCCCAAGTAGCTGGGACTACAGGCACCTACCACCACACCTGGCTAATTTCTTTTTTTTTTTTTTTTTTTTTTTTTTTGAGGCGGAGTCTTCACTCTGTCGCCCAGGCTGGAGTGCAGTGGCACCATCTCGGCTCACTGCAAGCTCCGCCTCCCAGGTTCGCGCCATTCTCCTGCCTCAGCCTCCCGAGTAGCTGGGACTACAGGCGCCCGCCACCGCGCCCGGCTAATTTTTTGTATTTTAGTAGAGACGGGGTTTCACCGTGTTAGCCAGGATGGTCTCGATCTCCTGACCTCATGATCCGCCCGCCTCGGCCTCCCAAAGTGCAGGGATTACAGGCGTGAGCCACCGCGCCCGGCCGCCTGGCTAATTTCAATATTTTTAGTAGAGACGGGGTTTCACCATATTGGCCAGGCTGTTCTCAAATTCCTGACCTTGTGATCCACCCGCCTCGGCCTCCCAAAGTGCTGGGATTACAGGCATGAGCCACTGTGCCCACCCAGCCTACCTTAAACGCACACAAATAAAAACCTCCTCCTGCTGTTGTGGCTCAGGTTATCCAAAGCAACAAACCTCAGAGATCTTGGAGAACATTACTTTCAGGAGCCAGAACTGCCACACCACCTAGGCCCTCCTAGGCAAGAATGTTCATAACTGCATCAACCTCTCAGGATAGCACCAAGGCAGAACCGTCATGAGTCTTGATCACACTTGCCATGTCTTAGTCCACTTGCCATGGGGCTGTTTGTAGTTCCATCCTGTAAATAAGTTGGCACGCTTGTAAGGCAGCTCAGGCTGATATGTCATTTTCCTAAACATTCACCCAAGGATAGCATGAATGTTTTGCCAGTATAAAGCGGAAGACACAGAATGCCTTGACACGGTAATCTGACTTAAGTTTATCCTTACGAAACAGCTCAATTTTAAAAAACGTACAAGATGCTCACTGTAGTATTACATATAAGATGGGGAAGAGGGTGTAATTTAACTTCCATCAATAATGGGAAAATTTCATAATTAGGGCATATTAATTCTATATACTATTATGTAGCCATTAAACACTGAGATTACATAGAAGCATAAAAACATACATGAGAGTGGTTAGGAGCCAGTGCTCTGGAACTAAGCTTCATAGATTCAAATCCCAGCTCTACCTGCAAGCTGGGTAATGTTGCAAAAGTTACTCTACTTCTGTGTTGGAACATCCTCGTCTGGAAAATGGGGATAATAGTAGAATAAGGTATGGTGGCTCATGTCTATAATTCTAGCACCATGGGAGGCGGAGGTGGGCAGATTGCTTGAGTCTAAGAGTTTGAGACTCAACTCAACTAGGCTGCTAGGCAACATGGAGAAAACCCATCTCCACAAAAAACACAAAAAAGTTAGCCAGGCATGGTGGTACACACCTGTTGTGTACATATCTGTTGTCCCAGCTACCCTGAAGGCTGAGTTAGAAGGATCACTTGGGTACTGGTGTTGGGGCTGCAGTGAGTCATGACTGTGCCACTTCACTCCAGCCTGGGCTATACAGCGAGACTCTGTCTCAAAAAAAAAAAAAAAAAAAAAAAGCAAATAGATTAGGAGCCTACACATTTTGTTGTGTGGTGATTAAAGAATCACATACGTAATCTGTTTGAAACATGCCCTTGTCCATGTAAACAATCAACAAATATCAAATAGAGGAAGAAAAACATATATATTGTAATTACAACTAGATAAACACAAAGGCCAGATGTGGTGGCTCACGCTTGTAATCCCAGGACTTTGGGAGGCCAAGGTGGATGGATCACCTGAGGTCAGGAGTTCGAGACCGGCCTGACCAACATGGTGAAACCCTGTCTCTACTAAAAATACAAAAATTAGCTAGGCGTGGTGGTGCGTGCCTGTAATCCCAGCTACTTGAGAAGCTGAGGCAGTAGAATGTCTTGAACCTGGGAGGCTGAGGTTGCAGTGAGCCGAAATGGTGCCACTGCACTCCAGCCTAGGCGACAGAGCAAGACTCCGTCTCAAAAAATAATAATAATGATAATAATAAAAGTAAACATACAGCTGTGACTAAAGATTAGAAGGATGGTAGAGAAATGCAAGTACAGCTGACCCTTGAACAACATGGATTTCAACTGCTCAGGTCCACTTACATATGGATTTTCTTCCATTTCTGCCATCCCTGAGACAGCAAAACTAATTCCTCTGCTTCCTCCTCAGCCTATTCAACATGCAGATGATGAAGATGAAGACCTTTATGATCCACTATGTAATGAATAGTAAATATATTTTCTCTTCCTTATAATTCTTAGTAACATTTTATTTTCTCTTACTTTAAAAATCTGGCATATATATACAAAATATGTATTATTTGACGGTTTATGTTATTGCCCAGACTCCTGGTCAACAGAAGACGATTAGTAGTTTTGGGAGAATCAAAAGTTACATGAAAATTTTTGACTGCACAGAGTCAGTGCTCCTAACCCCTATGATGTTCAAAAGTCAACTGTAGTTTTAACTTAGTGGTAGAAATGTTGGTACAATTTAATGTAATATGTTTTTATTACATCTTCATGTCATAGAATTGGTAAGTATATGTCAGCATCCTGACTATACATGTGAACATTCAGAGACACTGGCAGGGACCACCACGTAGACTTATTCAATAAACAGCTATTAACCATCTATTTTGTCCAATGCAGTGTTAAAACCATGAAGAAGAAAGATTAATAGGACTTGGTTCCCGTTTTCAATGAGTTTATGGCTTAAGTAAGGAGATTAACATTTATACATTGATATGGTTTAGCTCTGTGTCCCCACTCAAATCTCATCTTGAATTGTAACTCCCACAATTTCCATCTGTCATGGGAGGAACCCTGTGGGAGGTGACTGAATTATGGGGGCAGGTCTTTACTGTGCTGTTCTCATGACAGTGAATGAATCTCACGAGATCTGATGGCTTTTTAAAAACCAGAGTTTGCCTGCACAAGTTCTCTCTTTGCCTGCTGTCATCCACATAAGATGTAACTCACTCTTCCTTGCCTTCCGCCATGATTGTGAGGCTTCCCCAGCCACATGGAACTAGGATTTCTCCATTAAACCTCTTTCCTTTGTAAATTGTTCAGTCTCGGGTATGTCTTTACCAGCAGTGTAAAAACAGACTAATACATACCATAAATAACTACGTTTAAGTTAGAACATGAAAATGTTGAATGTGATATTTTTAAAAACTATAGGCAAGATATCATGGAAGTTCAAAGGAAAAAGACTACTTTTGATTGAAAGATAGGCTGAGCTGGAAAACAACAGGGTAAGATCAGGGAAGACTACAGATACAGAGCATATGAACTGTGCATTGAAGGAAGGGTATAATTGAGGTGATAAGACTGAGGGTAAAAAGGGGTAGATAACGCTGGGCTCAGTGGCTCACTCCAGTAATCCCAGCACTTTGGGAGGCCAAAGAGGGTGGATCACAAGGTCAGGAGATTGAGACCATCATGGCTAACACGGTGAAACCCTGTCTCTACTGAGAACACACAAAATAAATTAGCCGGGCGTGGTGGCACGTGCCTGTAGTCCCATCTATTAGGGAGGCTGAGGCAGGAGAACGGTGTGAACCTGGGAGGCAGAGCTTGCAGTGAGCCGAGATTGCGCCACCGCACTCCAGCCTGGGCGATAGAGCAAGACTCCGTCTCAAAAAGAAAAAAAAAAAAAAGGAGGGGGGCAGATAAAAGAGAAAATAAAATACATAAAAGAGCCAGGCACATTGGCTCACGCCGGTAATCCCAACACTTTGGGAGGCCGAGGCGGGTCAGGAGTTCAAGACCAAGCTGACCAACATGGTGAAACCCTATCTCTACTAAAAATACAAAAACTAGCAAGGTGTGGTGGTGTGCGCCTGTAATCCCAGCTACTCAGGAGGCTGAGGCAGGAGAATCACTTGGATCCGAGAGGCGGGGGTTACAGTGAGCCGAGACTGTGCCACTGCACTACAGCCTGGGTAACAGAGCCAGACTCCGTCTCAAAAAAAAAAAAAAAAAAGAAAAGAAAATACGTAAAAGAAAGGACACTTGCTTCAGGTGGCAAAAAAAAAAAAAGGCACCAGAAACTGAAAACCCAGAGTGAAAGGAAAGAAAGCTAAATGTAGAAGGTGGTAAGGTTTCAAAGGTAAGCAGTGACCAATTTTGAAGGACTCTGAATGCTAGGATTGAATATTCATAATTAATTCAGTAAACTGGAAGCAGAAAATGAGCAAAAGTTTAACCTTATCTTAGCCGGGCATGGTGGCACACGCCTGTAATCCCAGCTACTCAGGAGACTGAGGCATAAGAATTGTCTGAACCCAGGAGGTAGAGGTTGCAGTGAGCTGAGATCGCACTACTGCACTCCAGCCTGAGCAAGAGAGCAAGACCCTGTCTTAAAAAAAAAAAAAGAAGGGCCGGGCGCGGTGGCTCAAGCCTGTAATCCCAGCACTTTGGGAGGCCGAGATGGGCGGATCACGAGGTCAGGAGATCGAGGTCAGGAGATCGAGACCATCCTGGCTAACACGGTGAAACCCCGTCTCTACTAAGAAATACAAAAAATAGCCGGGCGAGGTGGCAGCGCCTGTAGTCCCAGCTACTCGGGAGGCTGAGGCCGGAGAATGGCGTAGACCCGGGAGGCGGAGCTTGCAGTGAGCTGAGATCCGGCCACTGCACTCCAGCCCGGGCTACAGAGCGAGACTCCGTCTCAAAAAAAAAAAAAAAAAAAAAAAGAAGAAGAAAGTTTAACATTATCACAGGCATGACACATCAGAAACTAAATTTCCATTAAAGCAATTTGATGGATGTGTACGAGATACAGTGAAGGGATAGTAGAAGGGCAAACTCCAATGTGGCTACCATATAGGCTAAGGTTGAGGGCGGTCAGGGGGATAACGGGGAAGTGTCAGGCACTGTAGTGAGATATAATATAACTGAAGTCAGATGATTAAGAACTTTAACTGCTATATTAGGGATCCTGAGTCTCCTCCCCAGTTGGCTGTCTGCTATCAACCTGAGCTGCTAGCAGAGAAATCTCTACCTTCAATGCTCCAGAAGTAAATATGATGAGAAGAAGGGAAAGAAGTCAACAGTGCTCGCCTGCAGATCCCTTAATTTCCTTCCCAACTCTATATGTACTCATTTTCTAGGTATTCTCTCTGAAGGTTGTGTGTGCTGGGTAACAACTTATGGCTTGTAAGCACCACCGCAAAATAACACGCAAGTTTGGTCTAAATGACAAATTACTAAAATAATCAATACAATGGTGGACACTCTAAGACCACAGCCTGACATTAATTACATCAGTTGATTCAACCAATATTTATTACATGCCTTCTATGCAACCAGCACAGAAAATAAACAAGATCCCTGTTCTCAAGGAGCTTCAAGTCTCATTACAAAGAACAATTCTTTAAAACTTTGTAAAGTACATCCAGACATCAGTTATTTCATTAAACAAACATTAAACACCAGCTACATGTCAAATTTGTCCTAGGATTTAGGGATGCAACTATAAACAAGACACGACGGCTGCCCAAAAGAAAGTTTCATAGTGATGAAGACAAGAGAAATCAAAGATGACACCATGGTACAGTAGTATTCAATATGGTAACTGATGAGTTATGACAGCAGCATAATACAACAAAACAAACTACTCGAGGCTGGGGGTAGTGGCTCACGCCTGTAACCCCAGCACTTTGGGAGGCCGAGGCAGGTGGATCACTTGAGGTCAGGAGTTTGAGACCACCCCGGCCAACATGCGAAGCCTCATCTCTACTAAAAATACAAAAATTGGCCGGGTGTGGTGGCTTATGCCTGTAATCCAGGACTTTTGGAGGCCGAGGCAGGCGGATCACCTGAGGTCAGGAGTTCAAGACTAGCCTGACCAACATGGAGAAACCCCGTCTCTACTAAAAATACAAAATTAGCCGGGCATGGTGGCATGTGTCTGTAATCCCAGCTACTCAGGAGGCTGAGGGAGGAGAATCACTTGAATCCGGGAGGCAGAGGTTGCGGTGAGCCGAGGTGGCATCATTGCACTTCAGCCTGGGCAACAAGAGTGAAACTCTGTCTCAAAAAATAAAATAAAATAATGATAATAATACAAAAATTAGCCGGGTACAGTGGCGGCTGCCTGTAATCCCAGCTACTCAGGAGGCTAAAGCGGGAGAATTGCTTGAACCCGGGAGGCGAAGGTTGCAGTGAGCTGAGATCACGCCATTGCACTCTAGCCTGGGTGACAGAACTAGACTCCATCTCAAAAAAAAAAAGAAAAACTACTTTAGATCCTGCTTGAGCACAATGTACCTTTGCATAATTGATCATTTTCAAAGAGCTTTCACATGTTACTTCATTTTATTCCAATAACAACCCTAGAAGGTTAGCTAAGACTTATGTCACTAACCACTAGGTAAGGAAACAAAGCAAAGCTATGACTTGCTCAGGATCACATCGAGCAACAGCAGATCTGGGACAAGAAACTCCACCTCTTGCCTCAAAGTCCAATGCTGCTTCCCTTTATTCTGACTCCATACCTCACCACATGACCTTGGACAAGTCAACTGGCATTTCTCTTTTTGAGACAAGGTCTCACTCTGTTGCCCAGACTGGAGTGCAGTGGCACGATCTCGGCTCACAGCAGCCTCTGCCTCCCAGGCTTAAGTAATCCTCCCACTCAGCCTCCCAAGTAACTGAGACCACAGGATTGTGTCACCACGCTCCACTAATTTTTTAAAAAATTTTTATAGAGACAAAGTCTCATTATGCTGCCCAGGCTGGTCTCAAACTCCTGAGCTCAAGCAATCCTCCCACCTCGGCCTCCCAAAGTGTTGGGATTACAGGTCAGCCACCGCACCCGGCCACCTGGCATTTCTTTGTCATAGTTTCCTCATCTGTAAAACAGGGAGAATACCTGCAGTGCCTATCTAGAGTGACCTGGGAGAAGGATCAAATAAAGCAACCTAAGTTGACATACTTCGAAATGTACCATTGGAAGGTATACATTATAAGACATGCCCATTTCGCTTGAGAAAAAGAGGATACAGGGTGCTAAAACACTGAGCAAATAAATAAACTGTGCTGGATTTTAAGGTGCACCAAATTCATCCATATTAACCTCATGACTAATAAAGGCAAAGGGACTATACTTCATATTTCTGTTGTAGTCCGATTGACCCCGTAAGGCAAACATCAATAAAGCTGGCAAAAAAAAGGAATGTATTCGCCTATGTACCAGATGCTATTAGAGATCCTATTAAACACCTGAATTACAGGAAAGAAAGACAGGTTCTGCCTGCATCTCTCCTAAAACATGGAAAATGGTAGTTTTTGGTAATCTACCCAAAGAATATTTTAATACCCTGTCTGCCCCCTACCAGCACCACCACAGTTCTCATTGTTTATGTCTCAGATCTTCTCTGTCCAATACAGCAGCTATCTCATGTAACTATTTAAATTTTAAAAACGTTTAATTTTAATAGTTTCAAGTTTAAACTATTTGAATCAAACACCACTTCCTTAGTTTTTTAAGTGCTTACGAGTCACATGTGGCCAGTGGCTACCATATTAGAGCAGATAAGATTTAGTTCCATGATTGCAGAAAATTCTATTTGACAGAGCTGCTTCAGATACTACACTATTATTTTTATTATAACTTTGATTAGACTTCTAGAGGACAGAGGCCATGTCTTATTTATCTTTGTATTCCCAGTGTATATAGCTAAGTGCATTTCACACACTAAGTACTCACTATACAGACAATCCTCAACTTATGATTTTCAACTGACCAGGGTGTGAAAGCAATATGCATTCAGTAAAAACTGTACTTTGAATTATCCACATAACCATTTTGTTTTTCACTTTCAGTACAGTATTCAATTACATGAAATGTTCAACACTTTATTATAAAATAGGCTTTGTGCTAGATAATTTTGCCCAACTGTAGGCTAATGTAAATGTTCTGAGCATGTTTAAGGTAGATGAGGCTAAGCTATTCTGTTCAGTAGGTATATTAAATGCATTTTTGGCTTACGATCTTCTCAACTTTGATAGATTTATTGGGAAGTAATCCCACAGTAAGTCGAGGGGCCTCTAGATATCTGAGTTTCTCCAACACAACAGATCACTCTCTCCCCTTCCCTATCCCATGCACACACACAGACATGCAAACACAACACAACAATACACAAGACAACCTTTCTCATGGGGCAGGGGTCTGGGGTGAAAGGGGACACTGTCCAGAGGAAGGAGGCCTGCTTTCTAGCCCTGGAGGGCTAGAAGCTAACCATGTAGCCTTGGCCAAGTTACTTTCCCCATCTATAATAAAATGAAACTCCATGTGCCTTAATTTTAAAACTTAAATCATCTCGCACCAAAGAAAATCAAGTATTCTGCCCAAAAAGTCTTTGCACACGTCAGGAAACACATCTGCTAACACTGATGAGTACCTTGTATTAAACAGAATCCATTTCTAGGTCCCAAACTATCATGATTAGAGTCACTTTTGTTCTCTAAGCACGTGGAATTTTTTACCTTTACTTTGGGGCACAACTACAGACTTAAACCTTCAGCCTTAAAGATTGAGTTTCTTCCATGTGCTAAAGCAAGAACTGGATACTGTGTCCATATCTGATCAGAGACACTAGGACAAGTTTCTTGAGTATCTGAATTTAACATAAATTGTCCCATCAGTTTCTATTAGTGCTAAGCCTAAAAACTGAGCACATAATACAAAACGGAACCAAGAAAATTTCTCTATAACAATTCTTATAAAGAATATTTTATGGGCCGGAGACAGTGGCTCATGCCTGTAATCCCAACACTTTGGGAGGCCTAGGCAGGCGGATCACTTAAGGTCAGGAGTTCGACACGAACCTGGCCAACATGGCTAAACCCTCTCTCAACTAAAAATACAAAAAAATTAGCCAGGTGTGGTGGTGGGCCCCTATAGTCCCAGCTACTCAGGAGGCTGAGGCAGGAGAATCACTTGAACCCAGGAGGCGGAGGTTGTAGTGAGCCGAGATTGTGCCACTGCACTCCAGCCTGGGGGGACAGAGCGAGACTGCATCTCAAAAAAAAAAAAAAAAGAAAAAAGAATATTTTATGAAATGTGTTTTTAATTCAGTCTACATACTTTGTCATGTTTAACTGCTATTAAAAAAAAAAATCTTTATTGTCCAAAAACCTCTTCATAATGACCTTCACACACATATTCACTAACTTTTGCAAACCCTTACACGGTTTTAAGACCAACCAAGAACAAATCCAATCTGAATTATCAGCCTGCCTTCCTTTAAAACTTGTAAATATAGCAAATGGGCAATGGCAGTTCAGTCATTCTGCAATAAATATGTGCTAAATTTGTCAATTCCTGTGACATCATTATTTTACTCTTCACTAAGTACTTATGTCATCTCTCCTGGTGAACAGGACCAACCAATACCAATGGCAATCTCATCTACTTGTATTTACCAAATACCAACAAGGCAGTGGCATTTAGTGGATGACAATTAAACACTTTTTTGGACAATGAAGTAGGGAACACATGCAAAGGTCTAATAGTAATAAAAAGACTTTCCCTACAGACTTGATTGCATCTGATTGTGATAGAATCAGACATTAAAAATCAAGTAATGTTGATTGCACATGGTTAGTTACAGAGTGCCTTGCAATTGGTAAGAACTCAATGTGTGTGTTCAACTGCTGGACAAATTACTGAATATTCATTCCTAAGCAAAAAGAACAAAACTCTATAAGCTAGGAACTATCAAACATCTTTTACAAAAATGGAAATAGAGAAGAATCTGTTTGCAACATGATCTATGACATAAAAGGACCCAAACATTCCACTGAGTAAAAGCTTTGTGAGTCTGTACGTCAAAGCACTGGAAGGAATACAGAGATGAAGAAAACATGGTCCCTGCCCTAAAGCTTCTCATAATATAGAAGTAGGGACAGAACTACAACTCAGAAAAATAACTGGTAAGTTTCACTACGATGTTCCTAAAGAGCAAATTGGAAGGACTCAAGGTGGGTGGGGGTCAGGGACAGAGGTATCTTGAAGGGAATGCTTAAAGCTAATGTAGCCAGAGACAGGAAGAAAAGGGTATGTAGGCCTGGCACGGTGGCTCACATCTGTAACTCCACCACTGTCAGGCCGTAGTGGGTGGACTGCTTCAGTCCAGGAGTTTGACACCAGCCTGGGCAACATGGAGAAACCCCATCTCTACAAAAAAAAATTTAAAAATTAGCCTGGCGTGGTAGTTCCAGCTACTTGGGAGGCTGAGGTGGGAGGATTGCTTGAGCTCAGGAGGCGGAGGCTGCAGTGAGCCAAGATCATGCCACTGCATTCTAGCCTGGGCAACACAGAAAGACTGTCTAAAAAAAAAAAGAAAGAAAGAAAGAAAGGGGTGTGTATATGTATATAGGAGAGAGCAGAAGTGTGTGCGTTTGGGTGGGGTGGCCAGAAAGTTCAGAGGACAGTCTAGGCAGACGAATAGCATATGTAAAAACGACCCAGAGGTTAGAGACGCTACACCTGTAAATATTGTATATTTAGTAAAATTCCAAAGAGTAGTTTGCATAAGATGCATACATTTTAAATGTTTCAGATGACTCAGAATCCCTGCAGAGAAAGTTACGTCCCCCCCCAACAGTCTTTCACAAGGTGTAGTGGTCAGTGAACCTAAAGATCTCTGCGGGTGGAACTTGCATGTTTAACAAGCTCCCAGACAATTCTCCTGCACACTTAAGCTGGAGAAACAGAGATGCTTTTTGAGATGCAGAATTATCAAATTACATGCGGTTCCCAAACTTTGCTGCACGCTGGAATCATTTGGGCATCTTTAAAAAACATATTGAAGTCTGGCTTTCACCTCCAGATATTCTGACTGTTTTGGTCTGGGATGCCACATGGGCATCAGAAACCTTTACAAGAGTCCCCAGGTGATTTTACCGTGTAGCAAAGTTGGAGAGCCACTGCCCTAATTGTTAAGCACTTGGGTCTCTGGAGTTGGATGCTTCGGTTCAAATTACTAGCTATGCGACCTTGGGTAATTAAGTCACCCAACCACCCAGGGACTCAGCTGCCTCGTCAGTAAAATGGGGACAATAATCCTACCTCATAGGGTTGCTATGAAGTTAGACGTGGTGAACGTAATGGCCTGGCATGATGCCTGACGGATAAGAAGCGCTTAATGGGGGTTAGCTGTTTACTCTCATCATCAACTCTTCTTCATCAAAGTGTCACTGTGCAATGGGCAGCATCGTCCCCACTGGGCGGCAGCAACTCGCCTAACCTTTCTGCTGGACCAAATTCTTTGCGGGAGTTGTCTCGCTCCGCTCCAGACCCGCCCCCTCCCCCAGGTTGCCAGGAGAGCTTTGCCCGGCCGGGGAAGCGCCCAAGGATTAGACCGGGTTTACAGACTCGACAGCAACCGCCCACTCCAGGGCCAAGCTTTCCCCGCCCCCGTGGGTCTCCCAAACATTTGGAGATGCGCTTCCAAAGGCCGGGCCCCTGGAGCACCCAGAGCCAAGAAACAAGCCTCAGCCGTCCCTGGACCGCCGGGAGGGGAAGAGAGGGGAAGGAAAGGTGAGGGTCCGGCCGCGGCGGGGCCGACTGCCCGGTTACCTGAGGCGACGGGCGGGGCCCGCATCGCTGGGGCGGGCGCCGCCGCCGGCCGTACTCGGCCTTCCGCCTCACGCGACCCGTGCCATAGGGCCGGCGCTTTCACCGCCCTGGCCGGCCGTCCTCAGACGGTCCGTCAGTCCACCCGTCAGCGACTCTCCCAGGGCGCCAAGGGACGACGAAGGCCAGTCGGGCCAGCCGGCTGGGCTCTGCTCAGGCAACTTCCGACTGCCAGGGGCGGCGGCGTCAAATAACTCCCCTGCCAAGTGGGCCACTGCGCGTGCGCGATGTGCCTAATGAGCGCTTTCTGCGGGGCTGAACCGGTGGCGTCAAATAATTCCCGAGACACAGAGCCGGAAGCTGCGCCTGCGCAGCTATCCCAGCTCGCCGCGCGGGACGCATTCCGTCCTTCCTTTCCGGATCAAGTGGAGAGGGAGGAGTGAAGTGACGAATGCGCCTACCTCATCGCAGCACAGAGGAGGCGCTCCACCTGCGTCCTTAGGAATCTTACGACATCCTCTCTACCTGCTTTCGGTACAGACGGAGTAAGGGGCTTCTCTGCAAGATTCTGGCTCCCACCCAGGTTCTAGGAATTTCTCCCATTCCACCATTACAGCACCCTTCCTCTGACATGATGTTCTTTACTCGCCGCACTCTTATTACACGGGCACAGCATTAACTATGAGCAGTACTCTATTCCAGGCTTGGTGTGGGTTACAAAGGTGAATCGAACATAAGATTTAGAGCCTCTCATTAAAGAACTGAATCTCATAAGACATAATAATAGGAAGAGATACTACTTCGAGCACCTGCAATGCGCCAGACATTTTGTAAACAGTACCCCTTTCAATAATTTGCTTTCACTTCAACGAAGAAACTAATACCATTGGAGAGGTACAGCTTAAGTGCTTTGAGAGTGTAAAGGAGGAAACTTGGACTGAGAGAGGAGGGAGGGATGGTGGAATTCTTCACGGAGGACCTGGCCTTGAGGCTGACCTTGGGTATTCAGAGAGGGAGGGGTCAGGGTATTGAGTAGAGGTGAAGGCACGGTTGTCTGAAAAGCAGAAAGGAGCAAAGAAGATTCTGACTCCTCACCTCAGTTAGAAGAGACTATGGAGGAATGAGTGATAAGGGAACTAGTATCCTCACAGAAAGGGTAAAACTGAAGAGTGTTTCCTCAGGACCACACCTCACTCCCCAGGAAAATAGCTACAGGAAGGAAGAGGGAAAAGGAGGGTAAGAATGTGCTAGGGCAGGAACGAGGCTATGTCCAGGACACTGGGGACCCAAGCAATACATTTCAATTAAACACAGTGTGACAAATTATGTAGTAGGCTAACTCAAGATCTATTTCAACCACTCCCTTGCCTTTCTATACTACAGGGGCTGAAAAGCAAAGCACACAGCTCTCAACCTCCCTTGCTGCTAAGGGTGGCAGTGAGACAAAGTCCTGACCAATAAGATGTAGGCAGAAGTATCAAAGGAGACCTTCCCTTCTTTCTTCCCTTGGAGAAGTTTGTGTCCTTCACTTTTCCCCTGCTTCATACTTGGAACTGGGTAACACCTGGGGGCACAGCAGCCTAGAGGCCATGAGGAGGACTGTGCTAAGGAAGGTGGAGCAGAAAGACAGGAGCCTGCTTGTTTAGGTCATACTCAAGCAGTTATACAAACCCTGTACTACCTTCCTGTCTTATGGGGGTGAGGGATCTTATGTATACCAGAGTTTGTTGAGTTTTCTGTTACTTGCAACCAGATGCATTCTAACACAATACTGAACACCTGTAACAGACAAGGGAGGGGTGACTAATTGGAAGAACAACAGGTGATGGGAATTGGAAAAGTGACAGGCACAGAGGATGGGAAAGCTGTCCTTTTTTGGAACCTTTTACTTTTTTGTGATGACAACATAAGAGTAAGCAGGAATGGCACATTTTACATTAAAAAAAAAAAAAAAAAAAAAAGATGAAGAGATGGTTCCTGGACTAGAACAGAAAGAGGCAGGGGCCATGCAAAAATCTTGGTCCTGGGCCTTGCACACTCCAGGACTGCCTTGGCTGGTGTCCTGCACTTGCCCCTATAGCCTCCTCAAGCTCCTTTGAGCCCACTTCCTCCACTCTTTTTTTTTTTTTTTTTTTTTTTTTTTTTTTTTTGAGACGGAGTCTCGCTGTGTCTCCCAGGCTGGAGTGCAGTGGCGTGATCTCGGCTCACTGCAAGCTCCGCCTCCCGGGTTCACGCCATTCTCCCGCCTCAGCCTCCCAAGTAGCTGAGACTATAGGCGCCCGCCACCACGCCCGGCTAGTTTTTTGTATTTTTAGTAGAGACGGGGTTTCACCATGTTAGCCAGGATAGTCTCGATCTCCTGACCTCGTGATCCACCCGCCTCGGCCTCCCAAAGTGCTGGGATTACAGGCTTGAGCCACCGCGCCCGGCCTCCTCCACTCTTGAGAACACCATTTTCCAGGTAGATCCTGATTGTCAGCCTGAGCCCTCACTGGGCCCTCACTCGTACCCCAGAACACTGCTTCCAGTAGAAAAGGACCAATTTACACACACACTTCTCCTTCTTGGAAGGAGCATGCCTGCTGTTTTATTTTTAATGCCAGGAAATACATTTAGGGACCAAAAAATAAGGGCAAGCCACTGATAATGGATTGTTTTCTGAATACTGTGTGCAAAGGCTGCCATACATGTTTATTTTGAGAGCTCAGCATGCCACCCTGTTTGCTGGAATCCCTCATTAGGCAGGCCCGTGTCACAGATGGGAAAGTCAACCTGGATAAGAAAATACCCTCAGTGCCTCATCCAACAGCCAACCCCCCAGTAGAATTCCATAGTAACTGGCCATTTGGGGCAAGTTAAGGAAGAGACTCAGGCTTTTAGCCAGAATGTGTTCATGACAAAAACCTAACTTATGCTAAAAATAAATAAATAAAGAGTGATACTGATTGGAAAGCTCACATAATCAAATGAGGGGGAGGGCAGAGATCAAGGCCGACTTGCAAGACAACACCAGGGACTGGAATTCCATTGGGACTCCCCGTCCTGTGTCTCTGCCTCTCTCCATATACGAACTTCTAATTTTACACTCACTCAGCTTTCTTGCATATGTGAGGAATGCATCCCAGGTTTACCTTAGAACAAATCCCCATCCATCTTCCACTGAGGGTAGACAGAACTGCCACCCTGCACAACTGCCACATATGGCTGTGCAGGTTGTGTACTGCACAACTCATGGGAGCACCACTCATCTATGGTTGAAAAGTAGAAATGCTAGGGATGCTTGGCTGAGCCAATGACACTGAAAATGCTTAGTTTAAAGGAAATAAAATGATAGGTTTTCCTGGAACCAAAGGTAGTCCTTGGTGAGCCCATTCCAAGAGAGTTCAAGGAATCCCACCGTAGCCCATAATGATTGGCCTCCCTAATCAAGCTTTCAGGGAATAATTCAAAGGCATTGGCTCTGCAAAGCTTTATATCCCCAGGCTGAACTCACATCAAGCAGAAGACAGTTAAAACTGAGACAGCAGAGCCCATACAGGGCCTATTAGAGATGGAGAGAGGTTTACAAGGAAAGTGGGGCCTTCTGAAAAAGGTAGCACACATGGCAATGCCTATGACACAGGAGCCGACTAACCTTAAAGTTACTTAGATATTTGCCAGGGAAAATGGTCACAATTATATTCCTGTGTGACTCATTTCACTATAGAAAAGCTGTCTGGCCTGGGCACGATGGCTCACGCCTGTAATCCCAGCACTTTGGGAGGCCAAGGCAGGTAGATCACTGGAGGCCAGGAGTTTAAGACCAGCCTGGTCAACATGGTGAAACCACATCTCTACTAAAAATACAAAAATTAGTTGGGCATGGTGGCAGTTGGCTGTAATCCCAGCTACTCAGGAGGTTGAGGCACGAGAATCACTTGAACCAGGGAGGTAGAGGTTGCAGCAAGCTGAGATCATGCCACTGCACTCCAGCCTGGGCGACAGAGCTAGACTCTGTCTCAAAAAAAAAAAAAAAAGGGAAAAGAAGAAGGAAAAGAAAAGTTGTCTGTCTTAGATTTGGCAGGGACGGTATTTTTTCTTTTTTGAGACAGGGTTTCACTCTGTCACCCAGACTGGAGTGCAATGGTGCAATCTTGGCTCACTGCAACCTCAACCTCCCGGGCTCAAGCAATCCTCCCACCTCAGCCTCCCAAGTAGCTGCAGATACAGGTACATGCACCACAATGCCCGGCTTTTTTTTTTTTTTTTTTTTTTGAGACAGAGTTTCACTCTGTTGCCCAGGCTGAAGTGCAGTGGCGTGATTTTGGCTCACTGCAACCTTTACCTCCTGGGTTCAAGCTATTCTCCTGCCTCAGCTTCCTGAGTAGCTGGAATTATAGGTGCACGCCATCATGCCTGGGCTAATGTGTTGTATTTTTAGTAGAGATGGAGTTTCACCATGCTGGCCAGGCTGGTCTCGAACTGCTGACCTTGTGATCTGCCTGTCTCAGCCTCCCAAAGTGCTGGGCGATTACAGCCGGGAGCCACTGTTCCCGGCCTTTTTGTATTTTTTTTTAGAGATGGGATCTCACTATGTTGCCTAGGCTGGTCTTGAACTTCTGAGCTCAAGCCATCAGCCTGGCCTCCCAAAGTGCTGGGATTAGAGTTGTGCACCACCACATACAGCCAGTATGTATGTGTATGTGTGTGTGTGCGTGTGTGTGTGTATTTTACATATATATATATTAAAAATGTTAAAACCCTTGCCCCAAACAAAACGGGCCGGGCACAGTGGCTCATGCCTGTAATCCCAACACTTTGGGAGGCCGAGGTGGGTCTAACACTTGAGCCCAGGCATTCGAGATCAGCCTGGGCAACATGGTGAAACCCTTAGCTGGGCATGGTGGCAGGTGCCTGTGATCCCAGCTACTTGGAAAACTGAAGCAGGAGGATTGCCTGAGTGGAGGTTGAGGCTGCAGTGAGTTGTGATTGCACCACTGCACTCCAGCCTGGGTGACAGAGGAGACCCTGTCTCAAAAACAACCAACCAAAAAAAAAAAAAGAAAAACAAAACACAGTATCTCTAGCAGATCTAAATAAAACATAATATAAAACCTGATTTCCTTCAGCATCTCCAATGGAAGTGGAAATTATTTCACAAAGCTAAAGTGGGAAAAGACCTCATTCCTTTTCTTTGTGGAATCAAATATAATCTGTTCTGTGTCTGCATTTTACTGCACTAGTGGCTCATTCAATCTCAGTCATTACTGGGGCTCTGATTCCTCGGAGTGCTGCAAAAGTCCTGGAGAAATGCCAAACACACTGGGGAGAACTCTCTGAACTTCCATCTAACCTGTGTAATGAGTCACACCCTCCCTTACTGGTGGGAAATTCTTTCCCAATGAAAGCATTTGAGGCTATAAATTTCTCCTTCCTACTGTTTCAGCTATACATAGTAGAAGTTTTGATAATACAGTATTTTCATTATCCTTCAGGTCTGAGTATTTTTAATGTTTGTTTTGTTTTTATTTAGACTTTATATTGTAGTGACATATTGCGGACATTTATTCTTTTTTTTTTTTTTTTTTTTTTGAGATGGAGTCTTGCTCTGTTGACCAGGCTGGAGTGCAGTGGCAAAGTGGCAAGATCTCAGCTTACTGCAACCTCCACCTCCGGGGTTCAAGTGATTCTCCTGCCTCAGCCTCCTGAGGAGCTGGGACTACAGGCACATGCCACCATGCCTGGCAAATTTTTATAGTTTTAGTAGAGACAGGGTTTTACTGTGTTGGCCAGGCTGGTCTCAAACTCCTGACCTCAGGTGATCTGCCCAACTCAGCCTCCCAAAGTGCTGGGATTAAAGGCGTGAGCCACCACGCCCAGCCCATTTATTCCTGATACTGATGTGCTGGTATTAATATTTGAGACTTGCTTTGCAGCATAAAAGTTACCACATTCTATGCTGTAGACGATATTTGTAAATATTTTAAATATGCAAACAATATTAATAAATACCCCAAAGGTGCTTGAGAAAAATATATACTCTTTCAGTGTGGGTATAGATTTCTAAATATATATTTTTAGAATATCTATTAAAATCAAATCTATGTTCCAAATATTATGGTATGGAAAGGGAAAAATAAGAATTTCACAGCAGAGAAGTCTGGCAGTCACCACCTTCACCAAGTGATCAAGGTTAATGTCACTGATGATGAGTCACCTTGATACCATGTACCCCCGATATGATGTAATGAGAAGGGCACTTCACCTCTGGGGTGTTCTTCCCAGAAACCCATAGCCTCCAGTCTAATCATGAGAAAATGTTAAAAACACCTAAATTGAGGGCCGGGTGCGGTGGCTCACGCCTGTAATCCCAGAACTTTGGAAGGCCAAGGTAGGCAGATCCCCTGAGGCCAGGAGTATGAGACCAGCCTGGCCAACATGGTGAAAACCCATCTTTACTAAAAATACAAAAATTAGGCCGGGTGTGTTGGCTCACACCTGCAATCTTAGCACTTTGGAAGACTGAGCGGGGGATGGATCACCTGAGGTCAGGAGTTTGAGACCAGCCTGGCCAACATGGTGAAGCCCCATCTTTACTAAAAACACAAAAATTAGCCAGATATGGTGGCGCATGCCTGTAATCCCAGCTACCCAGGAGGTTGAGACAGGAGAATCACTGGAAATCAGGAGGCAGAGGCTGCAGGGAGCCGAGATCACACCACTGCACTCCAGTCTGCATGACAGAGGGAGACTCCATCTCAAAACAAAACAAAACAAAACAAAACAGAACAAAATACAAAAATTAGCTGGGCATGGTGGCACACACCTGTAGTCCCAACTACTGGAGAGGCTAAAGCATGATAATCGTTTGAACTTGAGAAGTGGAGGCTGCAGTGAGCTGAAATTGTGCCACTGTACACCAGCCTGGGCAACAGAGCAAGACTCCATCTCAAAAAAAGGAAAAGAAAAAGAAAAATCCAAATTGAGAAACATTCTACAAAATATCTTACCAACACTTTAAAACTGTCAAGGTCATGAAAAACAAAGGAAGACTGAGAAACCATTCCAGATGGAGGTGATAAGGACACATAACTAAATGTAATGTGCTATTCTGTATGGCAGAGAAAATGGACATCAATGGGAAAACTGGCGAAATCCAGATAGGGTCTGTGGTTCAGATAATGGTAATGTACCAGTGTTAATTCCTTAGTTTTGACAAATGTGTCACGGTTATATAAGATGCTAATATTAGGGGAAGCTGGGTGAAGGGCATATGGGAACTTTTTGTACTAGGTTTTAAATTTTTCTGTAAATCTAAAATTATTCCAAAATCAAAGGTTTATTTAAAAAAAAAAAAAAAAAAAAAAGCTGCTCATGGCAGGGCATGGTGGCTCATGCCTGTAATCCCAGCACTTTGGGAGGCCAAGGCGAGTGGATCACTTGAGGTCAGGAGTTTGAGACCATCTTGGTGAAACATAGTGAAACCCCATCTCTACTAAAAATACAAAAATTAGCCAGGTGTGGTGGCGCATGCCTGTAATCTCAGCTACTGGGGAGGCTGAGGCAGGAGAATCGCTTGAACCCGGGAAGCGGAGGTTGCAGTGAGTGGAGATTGCACCACTGCACTCCAGCCTGGGTGACAGAGCAAGACTCCGTCTTAAAAAAACAAACATCAATCTGTTTAATCTTCACCACATCCCTCTAAAGGAGATCACTGAGGTGCACAGAGTTTAAAACTTGTCATCAAAGTCACCTAGTTAAGTTGGACCAGATCTGTGACTCCAAAGCCAGTGCTCACACCACTCTGGGCTGCATGCCAGCCACACCAACCACCATTGAGCTCCTCCCTGCATCCTCCACGCTGCTTTTGCATGTGGACCACTCTCCTCCTTTGCTCAGTTAAGTCTACTTCCCTGAGTCCCAAGAGGTCAGGTGCCCTATTTACTCCTGCAGCACCTTTCCCTCTTCCTCCATAGAATTTCTCATAGTTTTTCAACAATTTATTCATTGTATCTTGTTTATCTTGATGAGATTATGAGCTAACAAATGTCTGTGTTCACTGGCGTGCATTCACAGTGCTTAGCACAGAGGCCAGCACTTTGTAAATAGGTAGTGACTGACTGGGCACACTAAAGTTAACTCCAGTAGGATCTGTGCTAGAGAAGCACACCCAGGACTCGGTGTCCTGCCTCCAGAAGGCTCTGGAACATGAGGTAGGATTCCATCAAGCATGTCTGATATATACCTGGCCCTGCTCTGCCAAGATGGGGGAGAGGGGATACCAGAGAATGGGGGATCCAAGCTGGAACAGCTTCATTAAGCCCCCACAAGATGCAGCAGCCTTCCTGTGAAGGAGGCATCCTTGAACCCTTTATTGTCTAAAGCTATGATGTCCAGTAAGATAGCTACTTGCCATATGTGGCTACTGAGCACTCTAAATGTGGCTAGTCTAAACTGAGATGTGCTGTATGTATAAAATATATACCAGATTTCAAAGATTTCATTTGGGGAAAAATCTTATTAATAATTTTTAATATTGGCCAGGCAAGGTAGCTCACGCCTATAATCTGAGCACTTTGGGAGGCCAAGGCGGGTAGATCATTTAAGGCCAGGAGTTCGAGACCAGCCTGGCCAACATGGCAAAACCCCATCTCTACTAAAAATACAGAAATTAGGTATGGTGGCACATGCCTGTAGTCCCAGCTGCTTGGGAAACTGAGGTGGAAGGATCACTTGAACCCGGGAGGCAGAGGTTGCAGTGAGCCAAGATCACACCACTGCACTCCAGCCTGGGTGACAGAGAGAGACTCTTATCTCAAAATAATAATAATGGTAATTTTTAATATTAATTACATGTTGAAATAACAATATTCTTTGCTGTAATGGGCTAAATGAAATATATAAATATTACCAAAATTTATTTCACCTGCTTCTTTTTATTTAATGAGGTTACCAGGAAAAGTTTATATATGTGCTCACATTATATTTCTAACTGGACAGCATTGTCCTACACTATAAGCTCCTTCATCTGCTTTGTTCAGACCCAAATGCCCATCTGAGAGCAAGGCCCAGCACATAGTGATTGTTCATATGTATCTGGAATGTGAATTCATATAACTTATTATCTATCTCTATACATTTATGCGATCCTCTTGAGGGCAACAACTTTCTTGTTCATCCTGGTATCTCTATTCCCAGCACAGTGCCTAAAAAATATTTTTCGGATGGACAAATGAACCTTCATTCTGTCCAGCTCTTCATTCTCCCAGTTCAATTCAGCCATGGAATCTCCCAGCCACTGTGTCACAGGTGCTCCGGTGCCAGGCAACAATTGCCTGGTAGGATTATGGCTCTTCTTGATGCTAATCCTGGTTATTGGGCCACATTGGTTATACCCTTCTCAAGTTTCCTCAAGTTCTGGGGGTCTGGGATGACTCTTGCTTCAGACACAACAGCAGTGGGAAGGACACTTGATATTTTGGTGTTGGTTAAAACATGGCTATTGTCCCTGTACATGTCAGGTTCATAAGTTCGATCTGCAAAACCATTGATTTAGATGGGGACTATTTCAACAAGTCTAAATAATAGGCAATAATTTGAAGCAGATGGAACAAATAGTAAAATATCCTAATTTCCAGTTTTCCAGTATAAACAAGGATCTGACAAGCTTGGTATGCTTTTTTTTTTTTTTTTTTTTTTTTTTTTTTTTTTTTTTTGAGACGGAGTCTCGCTCTGCCGCCCAGGCTGGAGTGCAGTGGCCGGATCTCAGCTCACTGCAGGCTCCGCCTCCCGGGTTCACGCAATTCTCCTGCCTCAGCCTCCCCAGTAGCTGGGACTACAGGCGCCCGCCACCTCGCCCGGCTAGTTTTTTGTATTTTTTTAGTAGAGACGGGGTTTCACCGTGTCAGCCAGGATGGTCTCGATCTCCTGACCTCGTGATCCGCCCGCCTCGGCCTCCCAAAGTGCTGGGATTACAGGCTTGAGCCACCGCGCCCGGCAGCTTGGTATGCTTATGCTATTTATGAAATCAGCCTGAAACACTTTTCACTATTTAATACAGCAGGAAATGGAAAACTAGCTGAGCCACTCATTAGGTGTGAGACAGGTCTCTTCCGTTTCTTTGAGCCTTGGTTTCCTTATTTGTAAAATGGAAGATAAGTAAATCTACCTCGCTGGGTGGTTGTGAAGATTAAGTGAGGTAATTATATATACAGGCTTAATACAGTGCATGGGATTTAATAGAATTTCAATCAATGGTAGCAGTGATTAACACCAACCCTGCTGGGATGTGTGCAAATTAGCAAACAAGAAAGAAGAAAGTATTCGTGGTGCCTTAACAGATGAGCCTGTCATAATGACATTTTATATTTGTTCTTCATTTTAACTATCAACAAGCTATATGTGCTCATCAGATAAAAACAGCAGACATTTATCGAGCACTCCATGCAAGGCAGTTACTATGTTATGCATTTAACATGCATCATCTTTTTTTTTTTTTTTTTTTTTTTTTTGAGACGGAGTCTCGCTCTGTCGCCCAGGCTGGAGTGCAGTGGCGCGATCTCGGCTCACTGCAAGCTCCGCCTCCCGGGTTCACGCCATTCTCCTGCCTCAGCCTCCCGAGTAGCTGGGACTACAGGCGCCCACAACCGCACCCGGCTAATTTTTTTTTTTGTATTTTTAGTAGAGACGGGGTTTCACCGTGGTCTCGATCTCCTGACCTTGTGATCCGCCCGCCTCGGCCTCCCAAAGTGCTGGGATTACAGGCGTGAGCCACCGCGCCCGGCCGCATCATCTTAATCTTTGCTATTTGGGGGTAAATGCTGTGTTGATGGTCAAATCAGAGAGCCAGAAGCTGAGGGTCAGGGAGGGAAATAATGTGCTCCAGGCCCCATAGCAATTAAGTGACCACATCAGGTTTTTTTGCTCGTTTGTTTGTTTTGAGACAGGGTCTCACTCATGCTGGTAGCTGGGACTCCAGGCACGTGCCATCACACCCAGCTAATTTTTGTATTTTTTTTGTAGAGATGGGGTTTCACCATGTTGCCTAGGCTGGTCTCAAACTCCTGGGCTCAAGTAATCCCCCTACCTCAGCCTCCCAGTGTCGGGATTACAGGCATGGGCCACCTGCCTGGGTCTTTTTTTTTTTCCTTAAGAGACAGGGTCTTGCTCTGTTGCCCAGACTGGAGTGCAGTGGCGTGATCATAACTCACTGGAGCCTCGAACTGGGCTCAAGGAATCCTTCCTCCTCAGTCTCCCAAGTAGCTGGGACTACATGCATGTGCCAATGTGCCCAGCTAATTAAAAAAAATTCTTTTTTTAGAGACAGGGTCTCGCTGTATTGCCCAGGTTGGTTTCAAACTCCTGGACTCAGGTGATCCTTCCACCTCAGCCTCCTGGGTAGCTGGGATTCCAAGTACAAGCCACCTTGCCCAGCCACATCAGATTCTTAATGACTTCACCAGGCCCACCTGTCATCAGTTGTACCCACAGAGGCAGAGGGGCCTGCATGAGTCATTCCTGGTGCACACTATCAGGGCATCTGCTGGCCTCATTCCTTATCCCAAAATGTTGACTGAGCACCTGCCACTTGTCAGGCATTATGTTGGTAAGTTTTTTTACTATAATGAGAAAAGACTCATTTTGCTGCCTTTAGTAATGGACACAGTAGTAGTGAATGTAAGGACTCTCAAAAAAAAAAAAAGGGCTATGTGTGGTGGCTCACGCCTATACCACCACCACTTTGGGAAGCCAATTTGGGAGGATCACTTGAGACTGGGATTTCGAGAGCAGCCTGGGAAACATTGCAAAATCCTATCTCTACAAAAAAAAAAAAAACAAAAACAAAAACAAAAACTAGCCTGGCCTGATGGCACACACCTATAGCTACTCAGGAGGGTGAGGCAGGAGGATTGCTTGAGCCCAA
This sequence comes from Macaca nemestrina, assembly GCF_043159975.1. NCBI lineage: Eukaryota > Metazoa > Chordata > Mammalia > Primates > Cercopithecidae > Macaca > Macaca nemestrina. The sequence goes on from NC_092139.1 coordinate 26,344,105, forward strand.
GAAGTTGAAGCTGTAGTGAGCCCAGATTGCGCCACTGCACTCCAGACTGGGCGACAGAGTAAAACCCTGTCTTAAAATAAAAAAATAATTAAAAACAGGCTGGGCATGGTGGCTTATGCCTGTAATCCCAACACTGTGGGAGGCTGAGGCGGGAGGATCACTTGAAGTCAGAAGTTTGAGACCAGCCTGGCCAATATGGTGAAACCCCATCTCTACTAAAATTACAAAAAATTAGCTGGGTGTGGGGGTGCACGCCTATAATCCCAGCCACTTGGGAGGCTGAGGCAGAAGAATCATTTGAACCCAGGAGGCGGAGGTTGCAGTGAGCCGAGATCGCGCCACTGCACTCCAGCCTAGGTGACAGAGCAAGACTCTGTCTCAAAAAATAAACAAAAAATTTTTTTAGAAAAGGAAGAGGAATCTTGGTCACATGGCCACACCTTATAAAAATTCAGAAAAAACTGACCCCCAGGCCTGATGGCAAGTCAGAATACTGCTGACAGTCATGCCTGGAGGAGCACGAACGTGGTTTGGCAACTGAAATTTCATTCTCCACCTGTGAGTTCTAGAAACTTGCAACAGGAGCTCACTTGCAACAGGAGCTCGATGTTCTGTGCTCCTAGGCTGCTGTTAAGACTTAATTACTCTGTCTCTTCCTGTTTCTGCAACCAATTACTCAGTCTCTTGACATGCAGAACTCTCCCAGCAGAAACACTGCAGGGCTCGGTGATCACTGCTATGGGTCCTGGACCAAGGTGATGGGTTAGGCCTATCAAGGCTGTCCTTGGGTGACTGGGCTTCCCTAGACCGCTGAGCTGCGGTTGGAGGTGTGGGGGATGGGGAGCTGACAGGTGCAGAGCCTGGACTCTAGACACACCCTTCCAGGTGCTGACCAGTTAATCCTGGCTTGATTCAGCTGCCACCCTCACAACATGGTGAAACGTCCATAATCAGAAGCAGCATTGCAGTGGCCTCAGATGCCTGTTGTCTCCCCACTTCACCGAGCCTGGTATCCAAAGGAAAAGTTTCCTATTGTCCATGGTCCATGTGGTGATGGCGGCTTGCACAGGCTGCAGTGAACACCCAGCCGCGAGAGCTCCTCACTTTAGTCAAATCGCACCTCCCTGGGGAGGCCTTCCCGTCTAGTCAATTTAAAATGCCACTCCCTCTGCTGGTCTCCAAACTTCCTATCTTGTTTCCCTGCTTTGTAACTTTTTTCCTTAACATTTCTCAAACATTCTACCCATTTTAGTACTTTATGATATGCCCTTGTCCTCCAAAATGTAAGTACAAAGCAGGGATTTGCTCTTTTGCCTGTTTTGTCTACCAGTTCCTAGAATTGTGCCTGCACAGAACTGATATTTCACATGAATGGAAGGAGGGGCGGGGAATCCAGTCTGGGTGGAGGTTCCGCCGGCAAAGACTTCCTGAAGAAAGTGACACAAGCTGAATCAGCTAAGCTTGAAGTGAATGATGCATTCCAAGGCACATAGGCCGGGAAAAGAACATGTGCAGGGACCTTAAGCAGAAGGGTGGCTGAGGCCTAGGGTGCTTGTGTGAGAAAAGGGTGGACAGGCCGGCCACAGGCAGAGTGAGGAGGGCCTCGCTGTCTCCTCTGGAGAATGGGAAGTCTAGGCTAGAGGCCAAGGGTAGGGTCGGGCGAGGGTGGCAGAGGGCAGGAGAAGAAAGACCTCAGAGGCTGGGCCAGCAATGAGGACCACATACAATTGGAAAGGAAGTTCCAGTGATTGAGAGGAGCTGTCCTTTACTGAGCACTTCCTGTGTGCCAAGTGCTATGCTAAGAGCTTCTAACATATTAGTTCACTGACCTTCACATCCAGCCTGCAACCACTAGGATGCATGAGAATAGGGTGATAAATGAGGGAACCCTCCACAAATCAACCAGTCTGGGTTAGTAAGGAAATTTTTATGCTGGGGGCCAGGTCATGGTAAGTGATCTATCTCTATAGCTGACACTCTTCCCCCACTGCGTGGCAGTCTCGCCTCTTCCCGTGTTTTTCACTACTCCATCACTGTTGCCTCCTATAGAACAAACTAAACAGGGTGTAAGGGACCCCCGGGTTGCAGGATTGAGATAGTGGGTCAAGAAGACCATAAAAGAGAGAAAGACAATGAGAGATTAAAGGAGAAGGGAGTGGGGTGTAGACACGGGTCCTATTAGCGGACGGGAACCTGCTTAGCAATGAGAGGGGTCAGTTTGCTAACGAAAGACAGGTCTACCAATTCAAGACACCAACCAGTGTAAAACTTCACTAAAAATAGTGGACTCAGAAAAGGGGAGAACTTTGACCCCCTTTCTTTGGTGGGGGAAATGTGGTCATTTCTCACTAAAGGACAAGGGACACAGTTGGATAAAACTGACCAGAGAGGGGTTGCAGCAGGTGGGGGGATCTTCAAGAGAGCAAATCAGAGGTGTCAGGTGGTTCTCGGGTAGGAATAAGGAGGGGGACAATGCAGAAATAAGGCCCTCGCCAGAAATGGCTGGCAGAGCGGACTCTTCAGTCCCAAGAATGTCTCCTGCTGGCAGAGGTCATCAGAGATGCCTGAAAGCCTGGTTTCCCTCAATCCTAGTCACAGTGATTTCTTTTTTTTTTTTCTTTTTTTCTTTTTTTTTTTTTTGAGACAGAGTCTCACTCTGTTGCCTAGGCTGGAGTGCAGTGGCATAATCTCAGCTCCCTGCAACCTCCACCTCCCAGGTTCAAGTGATTCTCCTGCATCAGCCTTCTGAGTAGCTAGGAATATAGGTGCCTGCCACCATGCCTAATTTTTGTATTTTTAGTAGAGATGGGGTTTCACCATATCGGTCAGGCTGGTCTTGAACTCCTGACCTCAAGTGATTTGCCCGCCTTACCCTCCCAAAGTGCTGGTATTACAGGCGTGTGCCACCACGCCCGGCTTAGTCACAGTGATTTCTATTTCAACTAAAGGAATGGGACCAACTGACCCCCCACTTTCTCCCATGGCCTTTGGGAGTATTCTTGTGTGTGAAATTTACCTAAAAAACGAGGACAGGGTAATATGTGTGGTGGTGACACACATACACACTGAGCACATCACTGCGATCGCTGCTACCAAAGAGAACTCCCAAAGACCAAATCTATCTCATGGTAACAGAAGCCCCAGTGGCTGGCACTGCCTACCACACCCATAGAGCTCTCCAAGGGCAGCTGTTCCTCATACACTCCACTCTCTCCTCTGCTCAAAACCAACTCCTACATTCACCTGCAATCCACCACCTGAGCTCAGGGCACTCTTACATTCCTCAAGGACTCCCGCCCCTGCCTCCATCCCTAAGTCATCCCGTCTTCTCTCCCAAAGCTCTGGCTCAAATGTTTCCCCCGCCAACTTAATCCTAACAGTTCCCCGTCTCTCCTAAGCCTGAACCCCTGCAACCCCTAGATGCACTTGGGATTACTGTTCAACCCCAGTCCAAATCCCACGTTCCATCTCACATTCCCTAGGTCAAGCCTTGGGTGTGTGTCAAGGGGAAAGTCTTAACGAATGAGAACCAGAAAACCTGCCCTTGTGGCGCAGTCTCTATACCCAGAGTCTTGCTGGCACACGGAGATACTGATAAAAAAAACAAATACACAAAAATGAAAGAACTAGCAGCAGGGCATGTTTCAAGATTTATTGAGTGCATGAGAGGACAATGGTCCACAGCACAGAAAAAGTCAACAGGAACAAATTCTTGGTTTTCAGAAGTCACACCAGGAACAGGCAGGAGGACACGGAGGATGGCCACTGGATGGCCTGGCCTAGATGGAAGAAAACCAGTCTTCCTGGGCCATGGCACTCTGTGGCACTGGCAGGGCAGAGCCAGCTGAAAGGTCTTCACCTCTGGATCCCAAGTCCCCAGAGCCACAGGGCTTTTCCTCTGCCCACCCTCCACCCACGCTGAGGGAAAAGTCGATTAGTGTTGTGCTGAGACAATAGGGGCAAGAAGGTCCAGCCGTGCGTCATGGAGTGACATCACTCATCACTTTTGGTCTGTGATCAACCCTCAAACAATCTAAAAGAGAAGACAAATGAAGCCAGCGGCTTGGAATTTCTGCCTGGGAAACACAGGCCGACTTAACCTCTTGGCATTCACTTACCATGAGGAGACCCCTCCAGGGAAGCTGGGACCCCAGGTCATTGTCTCGAGAGGCTCAGTGCCTGCACCTCCTGGGGTTTCCTCCAACAGTCTCCAGACCCAGGGCGGCATCCCTGGAGTGAGGAGGGGCCACAGAGCAGGAGGCTGCAAGTGCTTGGTCGCCAGTGCTCTGCCATCTTTCTTCAAGCTGATGTCAATGGGAATGCCCCCAGTTAATCAAGGTATGAGTTGCCAGTTTCTTTCATACCAAACTCATCTCAAAAAGGAATCTCAATGCTCCCAAAGATTACTCAAAATAAAACTTAGGAGTCTAGCAAAACTGTCCTAGGAGTCTTGACATGCAACCGAGCAGATGTGCAACTGGCAGAGAGACAGCTGGAGAGACCTCTCAGGGCCCCTCCCATAGATGTCCCACCTCGCCGTGCTGGGAGCAAAGGACCACCCCAGCAGCCATCCCTGCACGCTCTCATTACTTGCCTGCACATCTGTCTCACTCTTGCTCACCCCAGACTCAAAGACCTTCTCATGTTGCTACCCCTCCCTGGAATACCTTTCTATTGCCCATCGCATCCCACTCTTTGAAAGACCTGCCCAGGTCCACCACCTCCAAAAGGCTGCTTCTCTTTGAAAATCTTAAGGCAGTGACTGTATGCCACCCAACATCACACTTATTTGTTAAAAAAAAATAATTCACACAGGCTTTTCTCACCATCTAGTACCCAAACCTTGACACTGAGAGAGACTGTTCTCTGATAACAGGAGGCTAAGCTGAAAAAAGCCACACTAAAGTGTCTCCCATCACTCACTCACACAGCATCCTGCAATGCTCCTGAGACCAGAAGGTGCTGGCAGGAGAGAAGGAGTGTGTGAAGGCGCCAGCATTTGAAAGGGACAGGTGTGAACCCTCCAAACACGGGAAACGGCTTTCAGCAATTCCTCTCCCTGCGTTATCGATGACCAGAGCACAGGCAGCCCGTGATCATTTTTGAATGCAGGTGTATACAAGGGCAGAGAGAGATGCAGGAGGAGAAACAGATGCCAGCAGCCTGTGGACTAAGTCCAGTCCAGGAAAACAATCCAGCCCAGGACCCCAAAAGTGGCTCTGCTTTCCTGTAAAAGCCCCATAGAACTTCCCTGCCAGGAGGAATCAAAGAGAAGTCACATGGGGCAAAAACAGTGGGAAAATACTGGTTGGTAATGATAGGAATCATGTGGTCTCAAGTACCACAAAAGTCACCTCTATCAGAACATTATTTTCCAAGTGAAGAAAATTAGGTTCTGAATCAGTCCTTGACTGGGATAGTGGCAGAAGGGGATTTAAAGCCAGAGGACCAGAGTCTCTGAAGCCTAGGTCCACCCATTTTCCATTACAACATCCTGCTGCCCGGGGAGAAAGGGCAGAGACCTCTTATTACCAAAGTGGGACTCTGGAGGTTTCCCCCCAGCAGGAAATCCTAAAGGCACATGAAGGGCCAGAGGTGATGTGGGTTGGCTGGGTGGACAGCGGATCTGGGGACCCACAGTGCCATGCTCATCTGACCTCTCAACTCCCCTACACCAACCCCAAAGCCCCTGGGAACATGTACAGGACTGTACTAGATACAAAGAACCAACATTCCAAAGAATGAACCAGAGATCTTACCTCAAGGACACGGAGGTCTAGCATGTTCCCGACATGACAACTCCCGTGCCTCTGCACACAGTGGACTATCTGCAACAGATAAGATGCCATGAGTGAGCACCTAGCTTGTCCCTGCTCACAGCAGGGATGGCAAGCAACAGGAAAGGGCTTAGCACAGTAGTTACCAGACAGCAAACATTCCTAAGCAAACACACTATTTCCTCATAAAAGAGAAAACAGTTAACTCTACAGAGGAAGAGAGTGGATGGTCTACGGCAGGGTGAGGGTGGCCAGCACTGATCAATGTGTAGTTAATCAGCAGAAGATTGAAAGATCAAAACCAGGTTTACAGGAGTGTGCCGCGGCTGAGGCAGTGACTCTGCTGGTCGTCAAGGGAATTTAAGCAACACACATAGCCTGGTTCCCAACAGCAGGGAGCAGGAAGTGAAAGCTCTAATCATGACGTGACACCCACGGCAGCCCCCAATCCCCTGGATGCCCCAGGTGTGTGCAGCTTTGAGAAGCAGGAGTGTAGGAAAGTTCCCGGGACAGGAAGGTGAAGATGTGGACCCTCCAAACACGGCAACCTTTCCCACATTTCCTCTGCCTGCACTACCAATGACCAGGACATGGGCGGCCCGTGATCACTTACGAATGCAGGCGCAGGAAAGAGCAGAGGGCAATCCAGGAACAGAGGCCAAAATGAGCTGCCTGGAGACTGCCAAAGCGCCAAGCCCAAAGGATCTGAGCGCTATCCACCTAATGCAGTACAAAGATCTCATGTGCCCCCACCAAGAAAGTCACAGAAGACTAATTTTTGGTTAAAAAAAAAAAAAGGCTAAATTGTTCATTCATCCCACAAATATTAAGTATCTACGGGTTGCCAGACATCATGGGTTCAAAAGCAAGAAAAACGTGCAAGATCTCCCCTTTACAGAGTTTTCGGAGTTTCATTACATTACAGAAAGTCAAGCTCAAGAGAATGAAAGAACTTAGCCAGGCTCTCCTCTGCACCCGGCTTTGCCAGACAGTTCTCGGAATTCATGGCCATGCCCTCCGCTGGGGTCCCCCATGGTGCTCATGACCAACACCACTTACCCAGGGACATTCTCACCGCGCGGACAGTGGGAGCCCCTCAGGGAGTGCAGATCAGGGTGCTGCGGGAAAAACGGGGGCTCTGGCTGGTGCGGAACCAGCAAAGTCATCCAAGGGAGAGCTGTCATCTGTCTCCAGGAGAGCCGCACAGCCCACGAGGCCTAGGCAGGGAAAAGCATAGGGAAGGGGCTTAGTACAAGGTTCTGGCAAAGGAGTCTGGGATTCGCCCCTCTGGGGCCCTGGGCGTCCTCTATTAAAACCTCAGCCAATTGGTCTGTAAAATGGAGGTTTTACAGGTTATTGAGGAGAAAATGAGTTAACGGTTCCAAGGACGTGGCACAATGACTGACACTCTGTAGGCAACCGACAAGCAGCTTTGGGGGCTTCCAAAGTCAGGAGTCGGAGATCGGGGTCGGGGGAGTGAAAGTCGCGAGGTCTCTAGAGCCCCTCAGCCCGCGTGCAAGGCCCCGGGCTGCACGTTTCTCAAGGGTCACTAAGCCTCCCCGCATAGAGACTGTGCGGACCGGGGGTCTGACGTCTGCATGGGGTCGGCTCAGCCCAGCGAAGGCCGAGGGCGCGGCTCACCCGCCAGTCTCTTTCCCGAGGACACGCGAATCCTGAGGGGCCCACCCCGGCGGAGGGGACGCAGCACTGCACCAGGGGCTGGGCCTGACGTCCGGCCGGCTCTTCCCACTCCCCTCGGGGCCTCAGTTTCCCCTTTTGTCGGGAAGGAGGTACACAGCACCGGCCTTGGGAGGCCACTGGGGGTTCTTGGGAAGACCACGCCTCGGGCGCTGCCTCTCAGTGACTCATCCCGGGCGTCAGGATGGATGGCGGCGAGTACAGGGGTAACCTCGCGCAGGGGGGCGAAGAGCAGTCTGCAAACCGCAGCCACAAGACTCTCTCTCTGGTGCTCTGCGCCAGCGGAAATACGGCTGGGGGCGCGGCTGCAGCCTAGAGCGGCGCTTCCGCCGGGCCCCTACCTGCGCAGACGTGCCTGCAGCGCCCCCTGGCCGGACGGAGCTGCAATTCTGTCCCTCTACTAACGCCCTTTATCCAAGCGTTCATCTAAAGGAGCATCCCTTCCATGAGTTCACCCACCCATCCATTTACCCAGAAAATATTTGTGAAACGTCAGCTTCCATTTGAGGACACAGTGAGAAGACAGCCATCAGTCTATAAACCAGGAAGTGGGCCCTCACCACTTCCTGGTTTACCAAATCTACTGGTACCTTTGATCTTGGACTTTTAGCCTCCAGAACTGTGAGAAATAAATTTCTGTTGTTTATAAGCCACCCAGTTGATGATGGCACTTTGTTACGGCAGCCCAGTCGGGGGTCGGCTGGCAAATAGGTCAGCTTGGACCATGGCCAGCCTAGTGTCCACACACCCTCCTCTCCAAGCAAAAAAATAGAAAAAAATCCACTTCAAACATGCATCCCTTCTATCATTGGCAAGAGTGTGTCTGCAGTCTTGTTTTGTTTTTGACGTCAGCAGACAAAGGGTCAGTCATTGAGAACAGACTGTTCTTTAAATGCTGTAACAAAGGCTGTCACAACACACTTATTCAAGAACTCAACATGCTGCCCTGTTTGCTGGAATCCCTCACCACGTAGGCCAGTGTCACAGATGGGAAAGTCAACCTGGATAAGCAAAATGCCCACAAGGCTGTATGCAACAGCCAAACCCTCAGTGGAATTTCTTAATAACTGACCATTTAGGACAAGTTAAGGAAAAGACTTGGGCTTTTAGATAGAATGTGTTGGCGATACAAACCTAACTTATGCTTCAAAAATAAAATACATTATTGGAAACTTATGTAATCAAGCGAGGGGAAGGGCAGAGGTCAAGCTGGGCCTCCAAAACAACGAACACCAGAACTGGAATTCCATCCCTGTCCTGCAACTCTGCCTCTCTCTCTGGGTGGACTTCTGACTTCACACTCGCTCTGGTTTTTTGCTTATAGTGAGGGACATATGCCACATTTACCCAGGGGAACATCTCCATCCTGCTTCCACTGAGGGTAGGCAGGACTGCCACATACAGTTGTGCAGGTCGTGTACTGCACTACTCCTGGGAGCACCATTCACATCATAGCCTATGGTTGAGAAGCAGAGATGCCAGGGATGCTTGGGCAAGCCGATGACACAGAAAACACTTGACTTAAAGGAGAGAAAGTGTTTTCCGTAGCGTGTTCTTCTCTGGTGCAGCAGAGTCACCCTGTGTCATACCATGTAATCCTTAAATAATGGTCCTTCTAATAAAGGCCGTTGAAAATATCTCTGAAGGGCAACACTTTGAGGGATTTTTTTCTCCACGCTACTTGAGATCAAGCAGAAGACTTTAATTAAACCTGTGACAGTGAAACCTGTGCAGGGTCATTAAAAAAAAGGAAAGATTTGCAAGCAGTAGCGGGGCTTTCTGAGAAATGCTATTCTGAACTCCACAAACTTTTTTTTTGAGACAGAGTCTTGCTCTGTCACCCAGGCTGGAGTGCAGTGGCGCGATCTCAGCTCACTGCAACCTCTGCCTCCCAGGTTCAAGGGATTGCCTGCCTTAGCCTCCTGAGTAGCTGGAATTACACCTGGTGACTAATTTTTGTATTTTTAGTAGATTGCACCATATTGGCCAGGCTGGTCTTGAACTCCCAACCTCAGGTGATCCGCCTGTCTCAGCCTCCCAAGTGCTGGGATTACAGGTGTGAGCCACCATGCCCGGCCTGATTTTTACAACCTTTGACACTCAAGCTCTCAATTCTCAAAATTACCTTCTGGGCCAAGGATAGGCACTTCCACCCTTTCTGGAGCTCTTGGAGGAGTCACCCATCTCTAAGATCCCTCGTCTAATTTGTCTTGAGTGTGGGTTAGGACTTGTTGAGGCTGCACACCCCTCAGGGTGTCTGTGCTTTGCTCGTTCACGGGATGCTTGGCCGAGTCCCCACTCCTTCCTGAGGAAGCTCACCCGGCAGGCCCTATCCAGCATGGCAGGGTGTGTGGTAGGGGTGGGAAGGTGGGCTGCAACAGAGGTAAAGGAAGGAGGAGTAGGTGTCAGGGAGCCTGCAGGTGGTCACATCCAGCTGTCACCATTTATAGAGGCAACTGATTTCCACTCTCGTGTCCACCTCTCCCGAGTGGTGGGGTCAGAAGGCATTCACAGGGCAGAAGCACCACTCCTGCCCTTCAAGGGCACTGGGACCAAGACTTTCCAACTGAAGTCTGCCAACTTTTTTTTTTTTTTTTTTTGAAACAGGGTCTTGCTCTGCCATCCAGCTTGCAGTGCAGTGATGAAATTATGGCTCACTGGCCGGGCGCGGTGGCTCAAGCCTGTAATCCCAGCACTTTGGGAGGCCGAGGCGGGCGGATCACGAGGTCAGGAGATCAAGACCATCCTGGCTAACACGGTGAAACCCCGTCTCTACTAAAAATACAAAAAGAAATTAGCCGGGCGTGGTGGCGGGCGCCTGTAGTCCCAGCTACTCCGGAGGCTGAGGCAGGAGAATGGCGTGAACCCGGGAGGCGGAGCTTGCAGTGAGCCGAGATCGCGCCACTGCACTCCAGTCTGGGCGACAGAGCGAGACTCCGTCTCAAAAAAAAAAAAAAAAAAAAAAAAGAAATTATGGCTCACTGCAGCCTCCACCTCCCAGGCTCAAGCGATCCTCCAGTCTCAGCCTCCTGAGTAGCTGGGACTATAGGAGCATGCCACCAGGCCCTGCTAATTTAAAAAAAAAATTGTAGAGATAGGGTCATACTATGTTTTCCAGGTTGGTCTCTAACTCCTGGTCTCAAATGATCCTCCTGCCTTGGTCTCATATTCAGTCCATAACATCCTCCAAGGGTTTTTGAGATGTTGCTCCACGACACCAACATACATTTCCTATTGATGTACTTTCATGCTGGGATTACAGACATGGGCCACCAGGCCTGGCCCTATGCTCATTTTCTGCTTTTGTTATTTCATTAATTTATTTGTTTTGTTTTTTGAGTCAAAGTCTTGCTCTGTCACCCAGGCTGGAGTGCAGTGGTGTGATCTCAGCTCACTGCAACCTCCGTCTCCTGGGTTCGAGTGATTTTTCCTGCTTCAGCCTCCCGATTAGCTGGGATTACAGGTGCCCGCCACCACACCCGGCTAATTTTTGTATTTTTAGTAGAGACAGGGTTTCACCATCTTGGCCAGGCTGGTCTCGAACTCCTAACCTCAAATGATTCACCTGCCTCAGCCTCCCAAAGTGCTGAGATTGTAGGCGTGAGCCACCATGCCTCGCCCTAATTTTATTTTATTTGAATCAGTTAAGTTGTCCTGTTTTCTTTCTTTCTTTCTTCCTTCTTTCCTTCCTTCCTTCCTTCCTTCCTTCCTTCCTTCCTTTTTTTTTTTTTTTTTTTTAACAGAGTCTTGCTCTGTTGCCCAGGCTAGAGTTCAGTGTGGCACACTAACTGCAATCTCCACCTGCTGGGTTCAAGCGATTCTCCTGCCTCAGTCTCCCAAGTAGCTGGGATTACAGGCGCCCGCCACCATGCCCAGCTAATTTTTGTATTTTTAGTAGAGACGGGGTTCACCATCTTGGCCAGGCTGGTCTTGAACTCCTGACCTCAAGTGATCCACCTGCCTCGGCCTCCCAAAGTGCTGGGATTACAGGTGTGAGCCACCATGCCCAGCCTTTTTCATTTTTTTTTTAAGCCCTCAGAGCCAAAAGCAGACTGAGACACAAGGAATTTTTCTTACATGTCAGAATTAAGTGAGCCCTCTCCTGTTGCCACAATGAACATTTCCCTTTCTTCTTTTGCATCAACATTTAAAGGTCATCTATTACAGGCCACACAATGAGATGGGGAGATACTGCCCCCTCTGGTTCCTAACTTATCCACATACCAGCACAGGTGTCCACTCCCCATCCCTTCCTCCTCTTCAGCTTCAGAGTCTTCCTCTTTCTCCCCCCCAACCCTTAAGAGCCTTCCCATTGCAACTTTAAAGGACTCCTATTTGAGTACTTCAAAAATCCACCAAGAGCCAGACACGCTGGTGTGCACCTATAGTCCCAGCTACTGGGGAGGCTGAGGCAGAAGGATCCCTTGAGGCCAAAGAAGCATAGCAAGACCTCGTCTCCAGAAAAAGAAAAACCCACCAAGGTCCAAGCACGATGACTCACACTTGCAATCTTAGCACTTTGGGAGGTTGAGGTGGGAGAATCGTTTGATCCCAGGAGTTGGAGACCAGCGTGGACAACATAGTGAGACCTCATCTCTACAAAAAAAAAAAAATTGTTTTAATTAGCCAGGTATGGTGACATGTGCTTGTAGTCCCAGCTACTTCGGAGGCTGAGGCAGGAGGATCGCTTGAGCCCAGCAGGTTGAGGCTGCAGTGAGCTCTAATCATGCCATTGCATTCCAGCCTGGGCAACAGAGCAAGACCATGTCTCAAAACACAAACAGAAAACCACCAAAGCACACCACCTCCAAGAAGCCATGTTTCTTTGGAAATCCTATCATAATCAGGATCTATACCCAATTTTTATACAATTCACCTGGCTGGTGAATGTTACCTCTTCTGTGCAGGGCTCATGCTCTGTGAGCCTCAGCCATCCCTTGAGTAGTTAACCTCGTCCTGGGGAACAAATAGTCCCGGATATACACAGCCTAATGTTTGCCAAGAAGTCAAGCTGAGAAAGGCCAAACAAAATGACAGCGCACAATGCCCCAGAGGCTTGAGAGTGTTCACAGAAGAGAAGTCGAATGCGAGAAAAGCACCAGCGTTTCCAAACACGGAGAATGCTTTGTGCAGTTCAACTGCCTGTACTATCGATGACCAAGGCATCAATAGGCAGCTGATGATCGCTTTCAAATGCAGACACAGAAAGAGAGCACAGCATGACACAGGGCGGGAGGCAGATGCCAATGGCCAGCATGGGAAAGAGCAGCCCGGTGAGCACGGAGCCCAGCAACAGCCACCCTGTTCTCCAAACCCGGGCAAATTTCCCTGCCAGGGAATGAAAGGGAACACGCTGCTGGTAAAAGAGAGGAAAAAAATCCTGGCTTTGGAAAAGATCAGGATTGTATTTATAAGAACAATGACAACAACAATAGTGGAAATTCCTTTCTGTCACAGCTTTGTTTTTGGGATGAGTAAACTGAGGTGAAAAGCAGGGCCCAGAGCTAGATCATGGCAGAGGGGATTGGGACCCGAGTATCTCTGATGCTCCTTCATTTTTATTTTATTATTATTTTATATTTTATTTTTAAATGTAATTTACTTTTATTATTTTATTTTATTTATTTTACTTTTTGATACAAGGTCTCGCTGTATTACCCGGGCTGGAGTGAAGTGGCACAGTCTCGGCCTGCTGTAACCTCCGCTTCCCAGGTTCAAACGATTCTTGTGCCTTAGCTTCCTGAGTAGCTGGGATTACAGGCGCCCACCGCTATGCCTGGCTAATTTTTCTATTTTTAGTAGAGATGGGATTTTACCATGTTTGTCAGGCTGGTCACAAACTCCTGACCTCAAGTCTCAAGTGATCTGCCTGCCTTGGCCTCCCTGGTGCTGGGACTACAGGTGTGAGTCACCTGGCCCAGCCCATCTACCTGTTTTCTATTGCAGCACTCTGCTGCCACGCTCCATGGATGCCCCCATAGTGCCCCCAGAGAGTGCTCATCACCCAAACGGACTCCTGAAAGACACAGTAACAGAGGAGCAGTAAGAAGCCGAGGAGGAGAATGGACAGATAACAACGAAATCTGCAGCACGGTGGTCACTCTTGGCGCAGAGATGGGTCTGGAGCTCCCGCAGGTCTTGCATGGTCAGTTGCTGACTTCCCACATAGACTCCGGGCACCAACTCTTTGGAAGACGCTGTCCAGCTGGCCATGATTCCATCTCTTCTGGCGAAGGGGCTGCAGGCCCCGGGGATTTCTCAGCTACTATGAGGTCACAGACTTCCCGTGGTAGAACCTTGTCTTCTCAGCTACAATCCAATCCTTTGCAACCAGTAGGTTGAAAGCAGGACTCCTGATATGTCTGCTTAGACTTGCTAAGTGGAAGTGTCTCTCCCCTATCCCTAGAAAAATATCAGGCAAAGCCTTATAATTTTTCTGATCATTCTTAGGTAATAAAAAGTCTTGCAATCACTAAATATGGAAAACACAGTTTCCATTCAACAATTTTATTTTATTATTTTTTAATAATACACCAGTAGGGTCAGGTGTGGTGGCTCACGCCTGTAATCCCAGCACTTTGGGAGGCTGAGGCGGGTGGATTACAAGGCCAGGAGTTTGAGACCAGCCTGGCCGATATGGTGAAATCCCATCTCTACTAGAAACACAAAAAAATTAGCCAGGTGTGGTGGTGCACATCTGTAATCCCAGCTACTCAGGAGGCTGAGGCAGGAGAAGTGCTTGAACCCGGGAGGCAGAGGTTGCAGTGAGCCGAGATCGCACCGTTGCACTCCAGCCTGGGTGACAGAGCGAGACTCAGTCTCAAAAAACAAACAAACAAACAAACAAAAAGTCTGGGCATGGTGGCTCAAGCCTGTAATCCCAGCACTTTGGGAGGCGGAGGTGGGTGGATCACGAGGTCAGGAGTTTGAGACCAGCCTGACCAACATGGTAAAACCCCATCTCTACTACAAATACAAAAATTAGCTAGGCACGGTGGCATGTGCCTGTAATCCCAGCTACTCGGGAGGCTGAGGCAGGAGAATCGCTTGAACCCAGGAAACGGAAGTTGCAGTGAGCTGAGATCACACCACTGCACTCAAGCCTAGGTGACAGAGCAAGACTCTGTCTCAAACAAACAAACAAAAAAACCAGGATTAGTTACAGATCTGCTGAATCCATTCAACAAGTTTAAATGTTCAGTCTAATGCACTATTATGTTTTCAATGATCTTTCATAGGTAAGACATTTCTCCACCAGCTGGGGCGACGTACAGGATGGGCTGCTGTCTGCTGGGGTGGGGACATGGGCCTTCTCTCTTCATGTATCCAGATATGTTTCTCTTCAATAGGAATTTTCTGTCCATTTACTCACTCTCAATACTTTCAGGATCAAACCAGGTGGAGTAAAGGGTAAGGAGAGGGGAGACGTCTCATCTGGTGCTTTTGCAAGAAGCCCGCACCATCTCCAAGCTAGGGAGATGTTTAATCCTGATTATTTCTCTCTTTTTCTTTTAAGTTATCTCCTTCCTCAGTTCTGCATCTGTCCAGCATCTTCTTTGGAAGGCAGCCGCTATTTTATCACGGAACCTTCAAAAACTGCCAATACTCAAATCAATTTTTGCCTATCACAACAGCAATTTCATTGCATTTTTAATTTTCTTTCTTTCTTTCTCTCTTTCTTTCTCTCTTTCTCTCTTTCTTTCTCTCTTTCTCTCTTTCTTTCTCTCTTTCTTTCTTTTTTTGGATGGTTTCACTCTTGTCACCTAGGCTAGAGTGCAATGGTGTGATCTTGGCTCACTGCAACCTCTGCCTCCTGGGATCAAGTGATTCTCGTGCCTCAGCCTCCTGAGTAGCTGGGATTACAGGCACCCACCACCACGCCTGGCTAATTTTTGTGTTTTTAGTAGAGATGGGGTTTCACCATGTTGGCTAGGCTGGTCTCAAACTCCTGACTTTGTCATCCGCCTGCCCTGGCCTCCCAAAGTGCTTGGATTACAGGCATGAGCCACCACACCCGGCCTCATTTGTTTCTTGAGATGCAATTGTATATGGTTATTCCTTCTATCTTGGTGCCTCCTTTCTCCTTTCCTTGATGTGTCAGCTGAAACTTCCTTTTTTTTGTTTTTTTGAGATGGAGTCTCCCTCTGTCGCCCAGGCTGGAGTGCAGTGGCTCCATCTTGGCTCACTGCCAGCTCCGCCTCCCAGGTTCACACTGTTCTCCAGCCTCAGCCGCCTGAGTAACTGGGACTACAGGCGCCCACCACCACATCCGGCTAATTTAACATCCTGTTCCACTACTGTGGAACAAGCATCAACCACTCGTCTTAGGTGCCGATCCTGCTATAGGCACTGGGGCTGCAGGAATGAACCTGCCAAGGTGCCTTCCTTAGTGTTATGGGAATAAGGAGTGCAAAAGAAAATCTGGAACTACAGAAAATCTGCAGTTCTGCCTGTTTCCAGCTTTCTGAGGGCACCTTGGCCTTAATTGCTAGCTCCTAAGATTCAGCTCGGTGAGGCCTCAATCTGAATATGCAGGAGGCCAAGCCCTTTCAGGCTCATAGGTGGGGCGGCAGAGGCGGGCGTGGGTTGTGGTTGCACTCAGCCTCCTGTTTGCTGTGTCTCTTCCAGCTCCAAAGGGGTGATGAGAGCCAGATTGCCTTAGATCTGTGGTGGGGAGTAGAGCACTGGAAATGTGGCTACAGAGCACTGGAAATGTGGCCAGTCGGAATTGTAATGTGCCATAAATGTAAATCACACACCAGATTCCAAAGACCTCATACAAGAAAAAGAATAGTAAATAGCTCATAAGTAATTATAAAATATTGATTACATGCTGACATGATAATATTTTGGTTATATTCAGTTAAATAAATTATTACAATTAATTTTACTTTTACATTTTATCTTTTTTTTTTTTTTGAGATGGAGTTTTGCTCTTGTTGCCCAGGCTAGAGTGCAATGGGGAGATCTTGGCTTACCGTAACCTCCGCCTCCTGGGTTCAAGTGTTTCTCCTGCCTCAGCCTCCAGAGTAGCTGGGATTACAGGCACGCACCACCATGCCTGGTAATTTTGTATTTTTAATAGAGATGGGGTTTCTCCATGTTGGTTAGGCTGGTCTCGAACTCCTGACCTCAGGTGATCCACCTGCCTCAGCCGCCCGAGTATCTGGGACTACAGGCGCATGCCACCAGGCCCGGCCAAGTTTTGTATTTTTAGTAGAGACAGGGTTTCACCATGTTGGTTAGGCTGGTCTCAAACTCCCGACCTCAGGTGATCCGCCTGCCTCAGCCTCCCAAAGTGCTGCGATTACAGGCGTGACCCACCGCACCCGGCCTTGCATTATATTTCTATTGGACAATGCTATCTTTCTCTTTCTTTTTCTTTTTTGAGACAGGGTCTCAGTCTGTCAACCTGTCTGGAGTGCAGTGGTGTGATCTCGGCTTACTGCAGCCTCAACTTCCCAGACTGAAGTGATTCTCCCACCTCAACCTCCTGAGTAGCTGGGACTACAGGACTGCTCCACCATGCCTGGCTGACAATGCTATCTTAGACTTTTCAAACACAGCACATTTCCTCTGCTTCATAAATAATCCCAGGGTCCTTACAGTGACAGAAGCCCTCAGCTTTCTCAGAATACTACAATACAGCAACGACTAGGCCTGGGATATTTGTTCTGTGCTACGGTCTTGATATAAATCATTTCATTTAATTCTCACAGTAACGCTATGAGCAGGGAACTATGACTGCCTATTTTCCGTAACTGGAAACTAAGGCTGGGCGGAGAAGTTAGGTTACTTAGCCAAAGTCACATGGAGAGTAACAGCAAGAGTAGGAGGCAGAAGAGGACACCAGGGTTGTGTGGCCACAAGTGTGCACACCTGACCCCCCTGCCCAGTGTCCTCTCAGTCACAGCATCTGTATTAGTCCATCCTCACGCTGCTATAAAGAACTGCCTGAGACTGGGTAATTTATAAAGGAAAGAGGTTTAATTGACTCACAGTTCAGCATGGCTGTGGAGGTCTCAGGAAACTTACAATCATGGCAGAAGGGGAAGCAAACACGTCTTTCTTCACATGGTGGCAGCAAGGAGAAGTATAGAGCAAAAGCGGGGAAAGCCCCTTATAAAACCATCAGATCTCATGAGAACTCACTATCATAAGAACAGCAGCATGGGGGTAACCGCCCCCATGATTCAATTACCTCCCACGACAGGTGGAAATTATGGGAAGTACAGTTCTAGATGAGATTTAGGTGGGGTCACAGCCAAACCATAGCAGCATCCCACAGCCCCTCCCCATCACAGAGACTCACAATGTTCTTACAGTCTTGGAATCCCATAGGCCTCTCCCAGGTACAAAATATGGAGCAGATCTCACCTTAAGGACCCCCATTTCCCTCATGGTCGCGTAGGTCAGGCCTGGATTTTCTTGTCCTTCTGACCTATTGAGTACCAAGAATCTGACTGGAGCGGAGTGTGTGGGCTCCTCATCAGGCCCAAGGGTGGGCTGCTTGCACTCCAGAACATGGGCAGAGTCAGTAGCAGGGCTGTCTCAGGCCCAAGAGGCACACCCTGCCCAGGATGCAGACAGTGCCAGTGCTTATGAGAATTTGTGGGCCATTAAGTCCCCTCCCAAGATTGTCTCCAGTATGCTGCAGAGAACATGGAACATCTGTCTATAGTCTCCGTCACTGTGCAAATCTGATCAAGTTCCTCATATGCAAATCTTGAAGTTCAGAGACTCTTTCCACCCTCCATCCCGTGTACTTCGAGGCTGGAGTTTAGCAAAGCAGTTACCCGCTGTGCTCCCCTCTTGGCTCATCTTCTCACCCTCACATTCCAGTCTCTGGCCATGACTCAGTCATCTCGGCCTGACATTGTTCAGAAAAAAATGGATGGGGTGGGGGTAGAATGCATTCATTCAACGGTGCTAGCCACTGAACTGGGTACCGAGTACAGTGGTGAATCAAAGAGACGCCTTTGAACTCTTGCAGAAAGAAGTTCAAACTAAGCACAGTCCCCTCATAGTAGTAACAGCTCCTATCATGGAAAATTGGCCATTCCTACAGAATAATAAGAGTCAGTGACCAAGGAACATCTTCAGAACAAACAGAAAAGCAAAGCAAGTGGGAGAAGATTACTTCTAAACTTCCAGGCTGTTTTCGAAATTTATCCCAAGTCCTCCAGAGTCTGGAGTTGAGCTCCGCTCCGCCAGAGGACGCTGCGGGGCTGCTCGCGTCGGTTCCTTCCGCTCTAGGCCGCAGTTCGCGCTCTCATCTGTATTTCCGCCGGCGCGAAACCAGTGTAGCTTGCTAGTCGTGTGGCCTCGGTCTTTCGCCGTCCCTCGCTATCGCACGCCATCACACACCATCACACACCATCGCAAGCCACCGCACCCCATCGCTCGAAATCTGCAGACATCTTGATTTTTCCCGCGCTGTCTGTCAGGTCTCCGCCGCCACTCGACGCCAGGGCGCCGGGTGAGTCCACAGCAGGGCGCGTGGTCTGCGACACTCTCACCATCGGGGAAAACTGAGGCCCCAGGGAAGGCGGCCAGAGAGGTCAGGCCCGGTCCCTGGTGCAGTGCCTCGTCCCCTTTGCTGGAGTGAGCCCCCTGGGATTCGCGTGTCCTCGGGAAAGATACTGGCGGATGAGCCGCGCCCTCGGCCGCCGGTGTGCTGAGCCGGCCACGTGCAGACGTCAGACCCCCTGTCCGCGCAGCTACTCTGCGGGGAGGCTTAGTGCCCCTGGATGACGGGAAACAGGACTCGGCGACTTTCGGTGCCCGCCCCCGACTCCTGGCATTGGAAGTCCCCAAAGCCACTTGTCTTTTGCCTACAAAGTGTCAGTCATTGTGCCATGTCCTTGGGACCGTTAACTTGTTTTCCCCTCAGTACCTTTTCAAAGGTGTTAGAACCTTCATTTTACAGACCAGTTAGCTGTGGTTTAAATGGAAGACGCTCCCAGCACCCCAGTGGGGCAGAGTGTGGACTTCTGTCCCCGGGCCTTGTCCTAAAGCCCCCTCCCCGTGCTCTTTCTCTGCCTAGGCTTTGTGGGCTGTGCTGCTCCTCGGAGGGCTTGGCACCAGCCAGCGCCCCCTCCTGCAGCACTCTGATCTGCACCCCTAGAGGGGCGTCCACTGTCCGCGGGGTGAGAATGCCCACTGCTTATGCGCACCGTGGGGAAGGACCCTTCTGTGGGACCCAGTAGAGGGGACGGTCAATGAGCTCAGCCAGTTCTGAGTTCTGAGAACTGTCTGGCAAAGCGAGTGCAGAGCAAAGCGTGATTTAGGAGACAGGGGCTGGCCTTGGGGGTCACATCCTGGCTAAGACCCTTCATTCTCCTGAGGGTGACTTTCTGTAAAGTAGGGAAACTGCAAAAGCTCTCCGAGGGCAGAGGCCTTGGCTGTTTTTCTTGATTTTAAACCCATAGTGCCTGTCCACGTGTAGATACTCAGAATTGGTGGGCTGAGTGTACAGCCGAGGCATTTTTACCAGAAGTCAGTTTTCCTGTGGACTCTGGGTGGGGACAGATGGAATCTGCCTGTGAAGTGATGATGGCTGTCAGGGTCCTGGGTACCTTTCTCTTCCCTGGGGAGTGAGCACCCCTTTGGAGATGTGGCAGCTAACACGCGAACGTGGGCTCACCTGCCCTTTTTTGCACCTGTATTCGAAAGTGATCGTGGGCTGCCTGTGCCCTGGTCATTGATAGTACAGGGAGAGAAATCGCTGAAAGCGCTTCCCCGTGTTTGGAGGGTCCACTCCTGTCCCTTCCAAACTCTGGAGCTTTCTCACACCTCCTCACCATCTGTCAAATGCCTCCTGGCGCTTGGTGTCTGATGATTATTGAGTGCTCCCTGTGCAAGGCTCAGTGCCGGTGTCTGTAAGGCGTTCCCCAAGGTGTATGAGGGTGTGTCCCTGCCTTAGGATTGGTGGTGGAACCACAGCTACAGCTCTGCTAGTCACACCCTGTGGCAATTACTGGCTTGATTGTCTTTGCCTCTCTATTTTGACCTTGAGGGCAGTGTCTTGAGCTTTTGTTTAATATTTTATTGTATTTGTTTAGTGACAGGGTCTCACTCTGTTGTCCAGGCTGGGGTGCAGTGTGCAGTGGCGTGATCATAGCTTGAACTCCTGTACGCAAGTGATCCTCCCACCTCAGCCTCCCAAATAGCTGGGACAGACAGGGTCTCGCTGTTTCCCAGGCTGGTCCTGAACTGGCTATAAGTGATTTTCCCTCTGTCTTCCAAAGTGCTGGAATTACAGGTGCGAACCACTTCGCCTGTCTCAGTATCTGAGTCCTGTCTCTTGACTTACCTGGTGCTTGGCAGATGGTTGATTTTCAGCAGTTAAGGAACAAATGAAGAACAGGAGATGGGCTGAGCACGGTGGCTCACACCTATAATCCCAACACTCTGGGAGGCCAAGGTGGATGGATCCCTTGAGGCCAGGAGTTCAAGACCAGCTTGGCCAACATAGTGAAACCCCATCTCTACTAAAAAATACAAAAACTAGTAGGTTGTGGTGGCACATGCCTATAATTCCAGCTACTCAGGAGGCTGAGGCACACCAGAATCGTTTGAACACAGGAGGTGGAGGTTGCAGTGAGCCAAGATCACGCCCCTGCACTCCAGTCTAGGCTATAGGGTGAGACTATGTCCCTAACAAAAAACAAAACACAGGAGCTGGAAAAAGACAATTGTGGCTGGCCGTGGTGGCTCACACCTGTAATCCTAGCATTTTGTGAGACTGAGGTGGGTGGATCGCTTGAGCCCTGGAGTTGAAGACCAGCCTGGGCAACATGGCAAAAACCTGTCTCTATAACACACACACACACACACACGCGTGCGCGCGCGCGCGCCAGGTGGCATGCGCCAGGAGGTGGAGGTTGCAGTGAGCCGAGATTGTGCTACTGCATTCCAGCCTGTGCTGCAGCCTGGACTGCATTCCAGCCTAAAGACTTAGAATTGTAAGGTGACAGGGCTTTGCATGTCACCTTGTTGCATGTCAGTGGAATACTTTTGAGCGAGGCAGCCTGTGTGGGGGTGGTCAGAGCTATTTCCCACTGGCCCAGTGGTCATCCCATGGTGTTCCCCTTGACTGTCTTGTCCGTGGGCCACCAGGATGAATTTCCCCACAGGACTGTCATTGTGATGTCAAGGACCAAAGCCAGAGGTGTAGGTAGGCATGGCTGATAGTGAGATGTGTAATCAGCCCTGACCCACAGATGACAGATGGGCCATCCTGCCCAAAACAGCCCTCACTGTGTATGCCAGACTCCGCCACGCTGGTGTGCCACACCAGAACCTGTCGTAGGTTCAGAGTCCCCTTCAGTGTGCTGCTTCAGGATCACAAATTCAACAATATGTGCATAAGGTGAGACTTAAGCTGTCCCTGATGTGTGGCTCTTCTCTAGACGAACTCTTTTCGTGTTGCTGAGACCGTGAACCACTGTTAACACCAGCCAACTTTTAGGAAACGTTTACCACCTGGTTCTGTGCCAGTCTTCTCCTTGTCCTTTCCAGAACAGGTTTGACCAGGTGACGTCTAGATAGCTCATCCAGGGCTTCTTGATTCTGGCAGAGGAGGTTGATTGGTGCAGAGGGGCCCATGAGAGGTGTCTCCATCCTGCCGGGAAGCAGGTGGACCATGGTGTTCCACGAGGTCTGTCCTCTGGAGATCTGGGGCTTTGTGTCCCACAAGAGTGGGTGCATGCAGGTTCCCTGGGCGTGACGTCTGGGAAGTAGACAGAAGTGAGGTGAGGGTGTCTTTGTGCTGGCCCCAGTTTTACTCTCTTTGGGGCCATGATGAACGCAGTGGGTTTCTCTTGTGCCTGCTTAGGTTTAGTGTCTTCAGGGATCCCTTATCATTGTTGTGTCTTGGAATATCTGACTCAAAAGCTGGAGGGCTTTGGCATCAAACCTACTTGTATCCTGGTCCTGAACGCCTTACCACCACTCCCTAGCTTTGGTTCTTTTTATGATCTTCAGTTTCCTCATCTGGAGAACAGGAGTACACCGAGGTGATTTTTCTTAGGATCACACAGTCCCTGTCTTCCACGTCCGAAGAACTCTGTCAGCTTCTCATCTGGAGGGTCTTTCCTTTACCTCTCCTGGTTGGGGCAGGTTCCATTTATGTGGGAGAAGATGGAAGCTGCCTCATCCTGTGCTCTGCTGTGCCACTGTCCCGGCTCAGGCCATTTTCCAGGCTTCTGACACTGGTCTCCGATTTCAACAAGCCCTGGATCTTTTTCTGCCCCTGTGTGCAAAGTGATTACAGGCTGCTTGTGTCTTGGTTATTGGTAATAAAGGAAAAGTTACAAGGTTTTCCTCTTGTGGAGAGGAACCATTGTCCATTTCAGACGGGATGACCTCAGGGGACTGTGTCAGTGACCCAAGATGGGCTAGACAAGCTGTCAGTACATTCGCCTCCTGAGACCCTGATTCCCCAGGTGTGTTTTCTGTGGGTGAATGTTGTGGTTTCCTGGACTTGCCATCAGCAGTGTCAAGTGCATCAGTCACATCTTGGCTTCTTGTGCCCCGCAGGAGTGTCACACGACTGCTGCCCCATGTGTGTGAGAGGTGTCCTCTGGGAGAGCATGGATTCTGAGGTCCCAGGTAAGTGGGGTTCTGCTCGGTTCTCTAGAGCTCAAGTTCTCTGCAGGCTGTGAGGCCAGAGGTGGTTGGGTGCTGAGGGGTGGGGAGCGAGGGCACAGGTGAAGGCTGCTTCGCTTTGCTCCCGTCGTTGCTTCCTCAGCAGGCAGGGACAGGTTTGGACCCTCTTCTGCCTTCAGGGCTGCTGCTGAGAAGGTGCTCCCTGAGCTTGATTTGGGCTCTGAGAGTCCCTGAGAAAGTCCCTGTAATGTTGAGAGGAAAACCGTGTGTTGGAATGGACAGAGGGGCTGCGTTTCCGATTCAAGCCTGGATTCATACCCAGTGGCCGGCTGAGTGGTCTTCCGTGAGCCTCAGTGGAACAGATAGCCAGTGTTGCTACCCTCCAGCCCAGTCTGTCTGTTTTATTTATTTATTTATTTATTTATTGAGACAGACTCTCGCTCAGTCGCCCAGGCTGGAGTGCAGTGGCGTGATCTCGGCTCACTGCAACCTCCGCCTCCCGGGTTCAAGTGATTCTCCTCCCTCAGCCTCCTGAGCATTTGGGATTACAGGTGCCTGCCATGACGCCTGGCTAGTTTTTTGTATTTTTAATAGAGATGGGGTTTCACTGTGTTGATCAGGCTGGTCTCGAACTCCTGACCTCTGGTGATCCACCCGCCTCAGCCTCCCAAAGTGCTGGGATTACAGGCGTGAGCCACTGCGCCTGACCAATTTTTATTTTTATTTTTATTTTTATTTTCTTTTGAGACAGAGTCTCTCTGTGTCGCCCAGGCTGGAGTGCAATGGCGCAATCTTGGCTCACTGCAACCTCCGCTTTCTGGGTTCAAGTGGTTCTCCTGCCTCAGCCTCCCGAGTAGCTGGGATTACAGGTGCCCGCCACCATTCCTGGCTAATTTTTTTTTTGTATTTTTAGTAGAGTTGGGGTTTCACCATATTGGACAGGCTGGTCTGGAACTCCTGACCTCAGATGATCCACCTGCCTCGGCCTCCCAAAGTGCTGGGATTACAGGCGTGAGCCACCGCGCCCGGCCAGCCCAGTCTTTGAGAAGAGCCCCAGGATTCTAAATATTTCTGCTGGTGTTTACCTTCCTTTCAGCTTCTGGCAGGGAGTGGTAAGTGATCTCGGGGAATCAGAAGTCGCACCTGTAATCTTAGGCTGTAAGTCTGCTCGTTGCAATGGCAGCTGTTCTGTTCTAGGTAAGACCATTGCCCAGAATGCTGGCATTGGCCTCCTTTCTGGGCTTGCCCTCTGCCCTTTCTGACCCTGCATTAGAAAGTGATTATGGGCTGCCCGTGCCCTGGTCATTGGTGGTGCAGGGAGAGGAACTGCCGGGAGCACTTCCCCGTGTTTGGAGGGTGCGCTCCTGTCTCTCCCAACCCCTGGAGCTTTCCCACACCTCCTCCCTCCCACCACCTCTTCGATGCCTCCTGGTGCCTGGCATCGTCTACTGAGTTGTGTTGCTCTTCTCCCTGGCCCAGGGCAGGTTAGTGTGAGACGTGAGTGAAGGGTGTGAGGTGAAGGGTTTGGCCTCAAGGAGCAGAAGGGCTGGGTGTGGAGCTGAGACAGGGCAGCCCTGCTCCTTCCTCCCGGAAGCTTTCTCTGCCTCCACACCTCTCCTTCCACGTCCTTATCCAACCCCCTCTGCACCAAGCTGACCCCACAGAAATTATTGCCTGACTTGTCTCCTGGCCCTCTTTGCTGTGGTCTTAAGGGTAGTGTCTGAATTTTGTTCCCTACTTTGTTCTGTCTGCCAGATGGTCAGTATTCCGACAGCGTGGGACAAAGGATAAACTGCAGCCTGAGTAACCCCGCCTCTATAAGAACTAAAAATTGGCCATGCGTGGCGGTGCCTGCCCCTGTAGTCCCAAGTACTTAGGAGGTTGAGGCAGGAGGCTCTCTTGAGCCCAGGAGGTCAAGGCGGCAGTGAGCCATAGGTGTGCCACTGCACTCAGCCTGGGCAACAGGGTGAGACCCTGTCTCAAGAAAGAACAACAAGAAAGGGAGAGTCCCTCCATTGTTAGGAGATGGGTTCATTGCATTTTGTGGTGGTAGAGAAAAATACTGAGTCAGCACCTACGTGGGATTGGTGGGAGCAGATTTGGTGTTTTCCACCCCTTCAGAGGATTCTGAGGTGACTCAGTTCTGTTGGCCTTGACCTTACATGGCCACTGGGGAGGATTTTCGCCCCAGCTTGTGGGTAAAGGAATCAAGGACCAGAGACAGGCAGGGGAGAATATCACCGAGGGATCTATGGCAGCAGCCTCCACACGGCTTCCCCACTGCCTCCTCGGTGCTCGCCAGACGCTGCTGGAGAAACAGCACAGTCAGTCCCAAGAACATCACGGTCCCAGCATCCTCTTGAACTTAGTAACAGTTGGCCTGACAGATGAAGCGGTTGTCATCCCTGCCTTAGAAGTTCTCCAGGCCCTTAGAGATGAGCTGCTGTTTCGTTCCGGCTATTCAGGTGAAAACAGTTTAGTCAGCATTTTCGCAACACTGTGTAGAGAGGCTTGGTGAGAGGTGTTGGGACGCAGGAGAGTGGCAGACCGCAGGGCCCGAGGTAAGGTTTCGGGTCCATCTCTGGATCTTTGGCTTTTTGCACCCTGTAAAGTCACGTTCCCTTTTTTCTGGTGCTTTAGTGGTGATGTAGGGAGAGGTGAGGATGAGAAGAGGGGCCGCATCCCATGGATTCCCAGATCCAGACACCTCTTCCCTGGGAAACCTGGATTGGAGCTGGCCCTCCTGTGCCTTCAGGGGCTGTGGAGGAGGAGGCCCCTGCAGGGACCTGCCCGGGGCGAGCGCTGGGGCTTTTCCTGCAGTGCATCAGCAGCAAGTCATAATGGAAAATGGCTGGAGTAAGGGCCGTCCGTATCTGGCCCTTAGTTCTTCCTCTGCCACCACCTGGCTCTGACCATTTTCTTTCCAGTTGTAATCAATGGTTTAGATTTATCCTAGCGACATTGTAGGGGTCCACAGCCAAATGACTCAGGAAAAATGATGCAGATTGAGTCTGGAGGAATCCCTGTGCCGGCTTCCTCATGCTCTCTCCCTCCCTCAGAAATACGTGGAACCCACTCTCCCCTCAGCAGTGAAAATGCTTTCAGCCTGTGTGCAGTGTTTCTGCCCAGGGAAGCCCAGTAGGGACTCCATGCCCGGGGTTTTTACTGGGAGCTGGTTATGTAGACACCATCGGCCTAGCATGCACCAGAATTCCAGACTTCCAGGAGGAAAACAGGCGCCTGTACCACATTATCTGCATAGAGAGACTGTGTCCAGTGAACAGCTCTGATCAGTAAACTGTTGACTGGGAACATCTCTAGAGCCAAGTTCCCAGATACCAGCAAAGGGCCATCTGACCTGTTTTGAATCTCAATTTCCTGATACAGAAAACAAAGGTAGGGCAGAATTGATTTTTACGGATGTGACCTCATGATCCTGCTCTCTAGTCCCCAGATTTTTCCAGGGCTTTTGTCAGAGGTGTCTCCCCTTTGATTCCCCTTGGTGGTTAGGTTTTATGGGATTTTGCAGGACAGATGGCAGCTGCAGGAGTCTTGTACTGTCCCTAACTTGGGTCATCCCACAGGCCCTGGTGCCATCCTCCTGCTCTTCCTGACTCTCCTTGTGTCCTTTTCTGCTCCTGCATCCGAGAGTGATCATGGGCTGCCTGTGCCTAGGTCGTTGATAGTGCAGGGAGAGGAACACCGGAAGAAGTTGTCCCCGTGTTTGGAGGGTCCACCCTATCCCATCCGAACCCTAAAGCTTTCACACACTCCTGTTTTTCTCCTGCCAGCCCTTGAGGAGTCTGGTGCTTTCTTGGCTGCCACATGAGAGTCAGTGCCGGGGGACATCATGCTTAGGTCTTTCTCAGCTTGACCTCTCTTTGCAGAAACCAGGCTGTGTGTATTGAGGGGTGGATCTGGGTTGTAGAGCATCAGTCCGGCTCATGGGAAGGGAATGTGATGTATAATGAGTCATGGTGCATCGCGGGGGATAGCACGGTTTTGAATGAGTGCAATATTGGCATGTACAGTGATATCCACAGAATTTCCATGAAGTAACTTCCTGAAGGTGGTTTCTATAGCACTTGAATAGGAGGGGAGGTGAGGAGCACATGTACCAGGGAAGAGGGGACAACATGAGGGAGACTTTGAGGTTGGGGTGAGCAGGGCTGACCGTGTGTGTGTGTTTGTGTGTAACTTGGGGACAGGATAGGGTAGCATCTTTACATCTTTACATGTCATTGGCCTGGAATAGGGGGTCCTGAAGGGTTTGTCATAAGAAAGAGAAAGTGTTCATTGCTGCAAGGGCAGCATAGCTGTGTTCTGAGAGGCAAAACACTTCCCTCACTTCCCACCCAAGAGTTTCGCCTGCTTTCTTGCCCCTCTGAGGTGTGCATTGGTGTCACTCACTGGCCACCGTTCCAGCTCTTAATTCCTCTGCCTTTTGTGCTGGCCTTCAGGGCTCCCCTGAGGGTGACTGGTTCTCAGGTTGGCTGGAGGAATGGGTGGAGTTGTAAGATCAGGAATAAAGCTAGAGAGGGAGGACCAAGTGGAAGTCACTGATGCAGCCGCCTTCTAGCCTACCCCACCCTAATTGAGAGGTCGCTTTTTCCTGTTGAACATGTTGGATAGTGGGATGTGTTATAAGAAGTGATGTGTGTGGCTTCTTGTCATTGCAGGATTGTCAGCTGACCTCTGTCCTGTGGGCCCAGAGGCCCCAGGTGACATTTCTTCAAGAAGAGGCTGAACTGTGGTGCTTGTAAGGTATGAATCTTGGGTGCTTCTCTAGAGAATGCACTGGTGTTCAGGCTGCAAGGACGAAGGCTTTGAGGTCACTAGAGGGGAGGCAGAGGCTGCTTCCCATTGCTTGCTCCTCCACTGAGGCCCACAGGGACATGTGACACCCTCTTTTTCTCCTCTGCCACTCCACTGTGTGAAGCACGGTGGGGTTACAGAGCTCCCCTTGGGCTCTGAGTCATCCTAGTGTGGATTGGCCTAGTTTGTTGAAGTGGGAGGAGTACTGCATTTTGGAGGCAGGCAATTAACTAGTGGTTTTCTCTGGACTTGGTGGCAATCTTTGTTATCAAGTGATTTATGGATTTTTTTTTTTTTTTTTTTTTTGAGACAGGGTCTCACTGTCACCCAGCCTGGAGTGCAGTGGTGCAGTGATGGCTCACTGCAGCCTCGACCTGGGCTCAAGTGATCCTCCACCTCAGCTTCCCGAGTCGCTGGGACCACAGGTACATGCTGCTGTACCCAGCTAATTTTTAAAATTTTTCTGTAGAGGCGGAGTCTCACCATGTTGCTCGGGCTTGTTTTGAATTCCTGGGCTCAAGCAATCCTTCCACCTTTTCTTCCCAAAGTGCTGGGATTATGGATAGTAAGCCCATGCCTGGCCGATGTATGGATAGTAGTATCACACAATTCTAACTTCCTAAGCCAGTGAATTCTCAACGTTTCACCCAGAGTTGATCTTCCCTCTCATTATCTTATGAGGGAAGCATTGGAGTAGTGGTTCTCAAACTGTGGTCCCAGAACCAGGCACCATCCCTATTACTTGGGAACTTGTAAGAAATGCAAGTGCTTAGCCCTGTCCCGACCTACTACATCAGAAGTTTTGGGGCTGGAGCCAGCAATCTGGCTTAACATGCTCTCCAGGTGATTCTTACTCGTGCTCAAGTTTGAGAAATCAAAGCATGTTAGAAATCTTTGAGAATCAGAAGCAGCTGCTGCAATTCTAGGCTGCGAATCTGGTCACTGACTTGTTTCCAGGTCTCTTAGTTTGGGTTCTTCCTAAGCTGCTGGCAGTGCCTCCCCTCTCAGCTCACTCACTGCCCTGTTTTGCCCCCTGTATTCGAAAGTGATCGTGGGCTGCCTGTGCCCTGGTCATTGATAGTGCAGGGAGAGGAATCAATGAAAGCACTTCCCCGTGTTTGCAGGGTCCACTCCTGTCCCTTCCAAACTCTGGAGCTTTCATACATGTCTTTATTCTCATCAGTGATGTTACCTCCTGGTTCCTGGTTGTCGTGCCAGACCCCTGTTTCCTCATTAGGGATGGTGCCAGGTTCAACAGGCCGGAGAAGAGACCTGGAGCCAGTGAAGGAAACAGGGTTTATTTGGGGGAACTTAGAGGGCAGTCAGCAGTCTAGTGGTGGTGGGCTGGATGGGAGCACCTCATCCGCTTGTAAAAAGCATGCAGATTATATAGCACCTTCTCCCAGTAACCTCCACATGGCAACCTTCGTTTCCTAAGAAGCCATTGTTATGTCCATCTACCATACACTGGTGCTGTATGGTTCATTGAGTGCCCCTTGTGCCCAGCATGGTGGAGGGTACTCAGAGGCTAAAGGAAAGGACGGTGAAGCAGAGACCTGCCTCACTGAGTTTATGTCTCTGAGCTGGTTTTGGAGCCACAATAGTGGTTACCCCTTCCTAGAGCTACACGCAGAAGCTCTCTCTGCCTCCCCGTCACACTCCTTCCCACCTGTCAGCACTGGTCACACTGTCTGGGGATTCTTGGTTTGCTTCTCATGCCCCCTCTGCTGTGAGCTTCCTCAGGGCAGTGCCTCTGTCTTGTTTCACGTCATGCCTGGTAACTGACATGTTGCACCTGGACACAAAGTAAATGAGAAGACACATTGTTGTAAGGTGACAAGGCTTATCCCATTGAGCAGTGCTGGGGTTAAAAATGTCCTAGAGCAAGCCAGCTGTTACAGTCCACCTTCAGTCCTGGCCGTGAGCAGCATCCGTGGTCCACCAGGGGTGGATTTTCCCTCTGGCCTTAGATTACAGTGGCAAGGGCTGGAGTAGTAATTGAGGGAGACAATGTGCGGTATAGTCAGATGTATGAACACAGCTCTTACACACTAGATGGTGGGCGTGGGGCTCTCCCACCCCACCTGTTCGTTACCCATTCCAGGTCTGTGCTGATCACTGCCAGACATAGCCTGCTCCAAAAGCCTTCTGGCCTCGGCATCCTTTTGTTTTTAATTTTTATTTTTAAGACAGAGTCTCGCTCTGTTACCCAGGCTGGAGTGCAGTGGTGCAAACACAGCTCACTGCAACCTCTGCCTCCCGGGTTCAGTGATTCTTGCGCTTCAGTCTCCCGAGTAGCTGGGATTAAAGATGTACACCACCATGCCCAGCTAATTTTTGTATTTTTAGTAGAGATAGGGTTTCACTATGTTGGCCAGGCTGGTCTCATGTGATCCACTTGCCTCAGCCTCCCAAAGTGTTGGGATTACAGGCGGGAGCCACCACACCCAACCTGTTGTTAAAATTTTTATTGTCTATATTTGAAGTTTACAACATGATGTTATAGAATAATGGGACGGATATAGATAGCACGGTGGTTACTGTGGTGAAGCCGATGAACGTATCTGTCATCTCACATAGTCACCGTTTTTAGTGTATGTGAGGAGCAGCTGAAATCTACTTAACAGAAATCTCTTACGTTGTGCATGAGCCATCTAAACTTACTCATCCTGTGTGTCTGCTACTTGGTGTCCTTTGACCTACATCTCCTTATTTCCTCCAGCTCCTGCCCATGGTAATCGCCATTTTATTCTCTATCTGTGTATGCTTGACCTTTTTTAAATTTTTTTTTTAACATTGCACACATAAGTGAGATATGCACTGTTTGTCTGTGTCTAGTTTATTTCGTTTAACATAGTATCCTCCAGGTCCATCCATGTTGTGGCAAATGATAGGATCTTTCTCTCTCTCTCTCTCTCTCTCTCTTTTTTTTTTTTTTTTTTTTTTGAGACCGGGTCTCCCTCTGTTACCTGGGCTTAAGTGATCCTCCTACCTCATCCCCCTGGGTAGATGGGACTGCAGGTACATGCCACCATGCCTGGTTAATTTTTGTATTTTTTTTACAGATGGGGTTTCACGATGTTGCCCAGGCTGGTCTCCAACTCCTGGGCTCAAACCATCCTTCTGCCTTGGCCTCCAAAAGTGCCGGGATTATAGGCATGGGCCACCATGCCTAGCCCAGGGTTGTCGTCGTCGCCTTCTTTTTTTTTTTTTTTTTTCTGAACTGGAGTTTTGCTCTTGTAGCCCAGGCTGGAGTGCAGTGGCACAATCTCAGCTCACTGCAACCTCCGCCTCCCAGGTTCAAGTGATTCTCCTGCCTCAGCCTCCCGAGTAGCTGGGATTACAGGTATGTGCCACCACGCCCGGCTAATTTTTTGTATTTTTAGTAGAGATAGGGTTTCACCATGTTGGTCAGTCTGGTCTTGAACTCCTGACCTCAGGTGATCCACCCACTTCGGCCTCCCAAAGTACTGGGATTACAGGTGTGAGCCACCGCGCCCGGCCAAGGGTCTTCTTTTTATGGGTGAATGTTTTGTTGTGTGTGTGTGTGTGTGTGTGTATGCCACATTTTCTTTTTCCTTTCATCTGTTGATGGTGACTTAGATTGTTTCTGTATCTTGGTGATTGGTAGCAATGCCGCAGTAAATATTGGAGTGCAGATGTCTTTGTGAGGTGTGATTTGATCTCTGTTGAGTATGTGTCCAGAAAAGGGATAGCTGGGTCTATTTAATGTATACTGATAAGCAGCACACAGCGGGCACATCGGTTAGCATAGATGCCATTTCTCTCACAGTCTGCCGACCCCTTCCTAGAGTGACGTTTTTCTTGTTCCTGAGACAATAATGTGGCTGTAAGTACTAATAGAGACAGTGGCATTTGTGGGATGCTTATGATCTGCCAGCCCCTGTGTTAAGTGTTCTCTGTGTCTGTTTCAGGTGGGTCCGCTGTGTGCCGAGGCTCCATGGGATGTGTCGTCTTCATAGCAGCAGGGCGCTGGACCATGGGTCCCTAAGGTGAGATTTTTAGACTGTTGTCTGGAATATGTTTTTTTGCATCCTACAGAGTCATATGCTATTCCTGGGGCTTGGATGATGTAGGGGAAACAAGGTAAAAGTGGTATCCCGTGGTTCCCCGTTCTGTCCTGCTGTGAGGCTGTCTCTCACATGCCTTCAGTGGCTGTTGCAGAGGAAGGGCCTCCAGAAATCTGGATGGGTAGAGTGAGTTCCCTGGGGGAACCTTCCTCCCTGCTTGAGCGCTGGTGTGTCCGCAGTATGCTGTGATCTGGATTAGCAGTGAGTTTTTCATTCGGGGTGTGCGTGCATGATGTTAGGACCACATGCTCCTGACCTTTTCCAACCCAAAAGCATTTCCATTTTTTAAATGCTGAAAGTGTCTTGACTCCTTTTGGGGTCTTAGAGGTACACACAGTGGCCGTGGCTAGGCCTCTGCTCAGCTCAGCTGCTCTCCCTGTCTCAGGCCACTCCTCAGGCCCTTGACACCAGCCTCCCTCCCTTGCTGGCTCTCTTCTGTCCTTCCCTGTTTCTTGTATCCAAAAATGACCATGGGTTGCCTGTGCCCCGATCATTCATAGTGCAGGGGTAGGAGTGCTAAGAGACATTTTCCCTGCGTTGGCCCAGCCTTCCCTTTCAAACCCTGGAGCTTTCCCATGCTGCAACCTTTTCCCTGCCAGCCCTTCAGAGAGCTTGGGCCTTTGTAGGCCCGTGTGATATGATGACTAGACCCACCCGCTGACTTCTGAGGGTTCATTTTGTCTTTTCATGTTAGGGATCCTCCTGCCAGAAACCAGTCTGCATTTCTCTTTGGGCCCCACGCTGGCATGAATTCAGATAGCAGTGAAGGGCACACGTGAGAATTGTGAATCACGGGCTTTGCTTCATGAAATGTGAAATCCGTATTGTTTCTCCAGGCGCTATCAGTAATGTCGAATAAATGGAGAAAGTTGTAGGTGGGACTAGGAAAGCTGTATTCCTGTGGATCACTCTAGCTGGTCATTTGCCCCGATTGTGAACTGTTTGAAAGAAAAACAGAACTAAGATGTTTGTCCTTTTGTGTCCTTTCTGTTGGGATTTTTAATTTGGTGTGCCTGAATGAGGAGCTTTGCCCTGCTTAAATGGGACCCCTCTCCGTGGTGTCAGCTTGGGGAGGAGGAGATGGCCCTGGAGACTAAATACTTGTATGCTTTCTTACCCTCTTAGGTCTCAGCCTTAGATTCAAGGACAGTCCAAGGAAGTCCTAAGACCATGGAGTTGGTGACCTGGGATCTGGGTTTGCTGATATTTCTTACCATGGTGAGTTGATGCCAAGAGCTGGAACCCACAGCCAGAGGCCCGACTGGTCTGTGCTTATGCAGATGGGAACTTTGAATCACTGGTCTCACTTGTTCTCTGTTGCAGGATCTCTTGGTGGTGTTTATGGACACCAGAGGGGCAGAGAATAGAGAGTGAGGCCACCACATGAAGCGTCACCAGAGCTGCTCCCTGCTGCCTGCTCAGAGCACCCCGGATCCACTGTTCAATCTGCACAAGATTCGGGGTCCAGACATGGGAGACTTCAGCTGCCTCGGAGGACCGTGGACAGGGAAGGCCAGCCCTGCATCCCTCTGGCCATGCCTGGAATGACTTTAATAACTAAGAGTTTTATTCTTGAATTTGTAGCTGTCGTTCACTTTTTACCCACCCATTCAATAAACCTTACAGAATTGCTCCATCTGCCTCTTAAATCAGTGACAACCCGTGAGCCTGTAAGACTGGCTTTGGAGAAGGTAGGCCATAGGCCAGATCTGATTTTCACTCTTTGAGCCTTTCCTATTCTTAATGCATATATTCTGGAGACTTGACTCAGAGGTTATTGTTCGAGGTATACATTTGGAACTAGGAGGTGAACAAGTGCTGGTAGTTGGTTCACATTTAGGCATTTAGGACCCATGAGAATTGAGGGCATTGCAGAATAGTCAGGGTAGATTATGGAGTGAGACAGGTCCGATGTCATTCAGGAAGGCTGGAGTGTCCTGGATGACCTGGCTCATAAGTAAATGCCTACTTATGAGATCAACTATCCCAGTTTGCCTGAGATTGAGGGGTTTCCCAGAAAGTGGGTTTTTCATTGCTAAACCCAGGGAGATCCTGAGCAAACTGGGGCAAGTTGGTCAGCATGTGTGGGATGTAAAATCCATGGTGTCAACTTGAGAGCCAGGTTATGGGGTAACAGTGGGAGTAGGGTGAACATGGAGCAGCTGCCGTTGATGGAACTGAGGGGTTCCCTTACAGTCAGGCTTTGGAGATTAGGGTACAGTCAGTTATTGCAAGGGCTAGGCATGGTGCCTTGTGCCTGTATTACTAGCACTTTGGCAGGCCAAGGTGGGATGATTTCTTGAGGCCAGGAGATCAAAACCAGCCTAGGCAACAGATCCCGTCTCCACAAAAATTAGCCAGGCACGGTAGTGCACTCCTGTAGTCCCAGCTACTCAGGAGGCTGAGGCAGGAGGAGTGCTTGAGCCCAGGAGTTTGAGGATTCAATGAGTTAATGATGGCACCACTGCAGCCCAGCCTGGGTGGCAGAGTGAGACCTGTTTTTAAGAGAAAGAAAAATTGCAGCCATGACATTATCTAAGGATGTGCGTGTGTGAACTCTCATCTCTTGATTTACAGAGGGAGGAATCTACACGTGTCCCAAGGGCCATGGTGAAAAGGTGCAGTTCATCTCCCCATTTGAAGTGAAAACCACCTTGGCTGGAGCTGGGGCAAAAATCAGGCTGGTAAGCCTGTCTTGATGAATTTCGCACATTAATGGTCTGCCAGGCATTCTTTTTTTTTTTTTTCTTCTTGTTGTTTTTTGTTTTTGAGACAGTCTCACTGTTGCCCAGGCTGGAGTGTAGTGGTGTGATCTTGGCTCACTGCAACCTCTGCCTCCCAGGTTCAAGCGCTTCCTGTGCCTCAGCCTCCTAAGTAACTGGGACTATGCACATGTGCTGCAACGCCCAGCTAATTTGTGTATTTTTAGTAGAGATGGGGGTTTTGCCTTGTTGGTCAGCTGGTCTTGAACTCCTGACCTCAAGTAAACCGCCCGCCTTGGCCTTCCAAAGTGTTGAGATTACAGATGTGAACCACCATGCCTGGCCTAAGGGGCAGGCATTCTTGATGTTTAAAGGCACCACACCACCAGTCGGTTCCCTGCAGAAGGATCCAGAAATCACAGGTCCTTTTTCTGCGTTGGCTTTTGAGGACCATCCTCTGACTTCTGTTTGCCACCTTTAGCCAACTGGCTGTGGCTGCTTGAACAGATGCCAGGGGAAGGAATCTGGGTCCACTTGAGGAAGCTGTAACTGATGACTGATGTCTGCCACAGTGGAGGGGATAGCAGTAGAATACAGGCCAGTACCTAAGTCTGCATATTTCATCTGGCATTAGATCATCATGTGTGCCTCTTGCCACTGTTGCATGTGAGGCAGGAGCCATCCCAGGTCTTCAGGGCCTGAAGAACTCTGAGAAGGGCAGTCCATTGACCAAGGTGGCCCAAGAGCCAGGATTAGGTCAAGGAGGCGTGGCCCTTGCTGGGCTGTGTGCTGAGTATGAGGGCCTGGGAAGCAGCTGGTGGGAGACTCCACAGCAGAACTGAGAGGAGAATGGAAAGCTGGGAGAGTGAGGCTCATTCGCTCAAAAAGCATTGTGCATTTACTTGGGAGCCAGACGCTAAGCTAGAGGAAAGGATACTAGGTGAGTAAGGCAGTTTGTGCCCTCAAGGAGATCCCAGCCCAGATAAGTATATGTAGCTGTATTTTAGAGGCTTCGTTCCAGACCACTGCAATAAAGTGAATTGCACACATTTTCTGGTTTCCCACTGCATTAAAGTTATTTTAGCCAGGTGTGGTGGCACATGCACCTGTAGTCCCAGCTACTCTAGAGGCTAAGGCAGAGGATTGCTCGAGCCCAGGAGTTCAAAGCCAGCCTGGACAACATAGTGAAGACCCTTGTGTAAAAAAATTAAGTTTATACTATAGTGTAGTTTATTAACTGTGCAATAGCATTATGTCCAAAACTATAAATACCGTAATTTAAAAATATGAAAGAATGCTAATGGTTATCTTTAATCTCAGCTGCTTGGGAAGCTGAGCTTTGCACCAACATGCCCAGCTAATTTTTTTTCTTTTTTTTGAGATGGAGTCTTGCTCTGTTACCCAGGCTGGAGTGCAGTGGTGAGATCTCGGCTCACTGCAACTTCCATCTCTCGGGTTCAAGCAATTATCTGCCTCAGCCTCCCAAGTAGCTGGAATTACAGGCACTCGTCACCATGCCTGGCTATTGTATTTTTAGTAGAGATGGGGTTTCATTGTCTGGCCGGGCTGGTCTTGAACTCCTGACCTCGTGATACACCCACCTTGGCCTCCAAAAGTGCTGGGATTACAGGTGTGAGCCACTGTGCCCAGCTGCTTATTAATTTTTGTAAGAGACAGGGTCTTGCTATGTTGAGACCCTGTCTGGTCTCAAACTCCTCCTAGGCTCAAGCTGTCCTTTCACCTTGACCTCCAAAGTACTGGGATTACAGGTATCAGCTACCACGCCTCGTCCCCTTTCTGGAATTTTAATGTCTCTAGTCCTTTGCCTCCAGAGCTCTCTGATGCCTTTAAAACGATGGTTTTCTATTTTATCCACCCTTTCCAGTTCTTAGCAGGAACATTGGCCTGTCAACTACTCCCTTCTATTTAGAGGCAGAAGTCTTGACATTAGCAAATTTTATTTAAATTTTTTTTTCTTTTTTTTCCTGTTTGGAGAATGGATTATACCAGGGCAAGAGTGGAAGCAGGGTGACCAGTTGGAAGATTATGGCAGTTGTGTAGGTGAGAGATATTGGTGACTTGGACTAGGGAGATAGAGGTAGACAGCAAGATAGATATCTATGTTCCCAGAGAGAAAGGTGAAGATACAATTTTAGGTGAATGAAGCTCAGAGCAGGGAAGTATGTAAAATGTGATATACCATTTTTTTTTGGTTAAAAGATTTATTTGAAACCAGCCTGGCCAACATGGTGAAACCTCATATCTACTGGAAATACAAAAATTAGCCAGGTGTGGTGGCGGGCGCCTGTAATCTCAGCTATTCGGGAGGCTGAAGCAGGAGAATCGCTTGAACCTGGGAGGTGGAGGTTCCAGTGAGCTGAGATCGCACTATAGCACTCCAGCCTGGGCAACAGGAGTGAAACTCCATCTCAAAAAAAAAAAAAGATTTGTATGTATATATGCAAATTGGGGTGATACATTTTTTATTTTAACATGCCTTTCTCTTTTTTCTTTCCCAGAACATCATAGTTTCTCTAATATACTGAGGGCATCCTTTTGGCTAGGGGGAGATTTGAATGCCAAGGAAGACCACAGTGTCAGTCAGCCTTTACCGTTCAAAAATAGGATTATGCAATAGGACAACAGCCTTGCAAGGCAGAGTTCTTCAATTTTTTTTTTTTTTTTAATTTAAATTATTGCTCCTTTATAACCAGTAAGCAAACTTGGAGAATCTATTCCCATAAAATTTTTCAGGGATGTGAAGTAGACACTTTTGTCTACCATGAAGGCTTAGCTGGAGTCAGAAAGAATAAAGATATAATTAGGGATCACAAAAGGTTTTTACCTGATGCTTTTTTTTTTTTTTTTTTAAGGGATTAAGGAAGAAGAAGGGGAACAGAGAAGCAGATGACAAGAGGCTCACATGGGTGTCCCAATTTCCCTTCTCTGGACTTTGACTTGGAGAGGGTGCAAGTATATTAGAGAGAACACTGAGAACAAGAGAGGAGACCTTGACTTTGCTTCCCATTTAGCAAGAGGCCACCTCTTGAATTGCCCCCTGCCCTAAACTGTGGTATAGCCATGGCAACGGGACAGCTTGGTGTGGGTGGGCAGAGGGAGGTATCTTCGCCAGCTTCGGCTGCCATAACAAAATTCCATAGATTGGGTGATTTAAACAACAGAAGTTAATTTTCTCAATGTTCTGGGGGCCAGGAAGTCCAAAATCAAGGTGCTGGCTGATTCAGTTTCTGATGAGAGCTCTCTTCCTGGCTTGCAGATGGCCGCCTTGCTGTGTCCTCCTATGGTGGAGAGAGAGAATGGCCTCCCTGGTGTCTCTTCTTATAAGGGCACTAATTCTGTCAGATTATGGCTCCACCCTTATGACCTCATTTAACCTTAATTACCTCCTTAAAGGCCCTATCTATAGATACAATTACATTGAGGGTTAGGCTTTGTATTAGTCTGTTCTCAGGCTGCTAATAAAGACATACCCGAGACTGGGTAATTTATAAAGGAAGGAGGTTATTTGATTCACAGTTCCCACATGGCTGGGGAGGCCTCACAATCATGGCGAAAGGTGAATAAGGAGCAAAGTCACGTCTTACTAATGGTGGCAGGCAAGAGAGCTTGTTCAGGGGAACTCAACGTTTATAAAACCATCCGATCTCCTGAGACTACCACGAGAACAGTATGGAGGAAACCACCCCCTTGATTCAGTTGTCTCTACCTGGCCCTGCCTTTGACATGTGCGGATTATTATCATGCAGGGTGAGATTTGGGTGTTGACACAGCCGAACCATATCAGGCTTCAATATGTGACTTTTGGGAGTACAAAGTTCAGTCCATAGCAATTCAGTCCTTTGGACTTTAGCATCCCGGAGCTGCCCTGGGATCCTGAATGGTCTATGTCAACCCAGAGGTGGCTGAGGATGTGGCTGAAGAGTTTCCTAGCAGGTGCCACAGTACCGGAGTGAGGTACCAGATCTGCACCCTGCTTAAAAATCCAGCATGTGCCCTGGCGAATTGCTGGCACTTGGCAAATATTTATTGAAACGAGTCGTTGGGCTGTATCTTCTTTTTCCATGTGTTATAGGAGTATCCCTTGTTCTCCAACCTTCAGAAGTCACCCTTTCCTTGAACATCCTCCGAATATCAGCCCCAGATGTGTAGGAAGTCCGTTTGAGTCTTCAGTAAATGCTGATATGTTCTCTTTTTCTTTGAGATGTAGTCTCGCTGTTGACACCCAGGCTAGAGTACTCTGGCGTGATCTTTGCCCACTACAACCTCCGCCGCCTGGGTTCAAGCGATTCTCCTGCCTCAGCCTCCTGAGTAGCTGGGACTACAGGCACGCACCCCCACACCCGGCTAATTTTTGTATTTTTAGTAGAGATGAGGTTTCACCGTGTTGGCCAGGCTGGTCTCGAACTCCTGACCTCAGATGATCCGCCCGCATTGGCCTCCCAAGGTGCTGGGATTACAGGCGAGAGCCGCTGCACCCGACCAATGCTGATGTGTTCTAACAAATCCACCCTGGTGGCTGTTTGTTGTATTTTTCTCTGAATAGCTCCATTGCTCCAGGCCTCTCTGTGGTAACCTATGGCTTTCGCCTTTTCTCCCACTGCTGTTCTTATCCTATGCCATTTTGCCCCAAACATTCTTATGATCAATTAAAGCTGGCCCCAGGACAGCACAGGCTCCACACTCTGGCCTGGATTTGTTTCTGCCTCAGAAATACGTGCTGTCATGGTCGTCAAGATGTCTCCTAGCTCATCCAGGCAGGTCTGCTTTCAGAGGTTCCACTGGGAGAACTTAACAGTGTTCTGGAGTTTGATCATCTCCCACCCTGGTCATCTCTCAAAAGATGTTGCAACCCACCTGAGCGCTTAGATCAAACCCCAGTGGCTTCTGAGAAGGTGTTGCTGGTTTGTGAGGGAGAAGGGATGGGAGAGGATGGTGAGAAAGAGAAGATGCTAGGAAGTGAAATAAGAAGAAAAGAGGAAAAGATATTACCATTTAGTTCAACTCAGGGCCGGGTGCAGCGGCTCATGCCTGTAATCCTAGCACTTTGGGAGGCCGTGGTGGTGGTTTGCCTGAGAAGACTAGCCTGGCCAACATGGTGAAACCCTGTCTACTAAAAGTACAAAAAAATTAGCTGGTGTGATGGTGTGTGTCTGTAATCTCAGCTACTCGGGAGGCTGAGGCCCGAGAATCACTTGAACCCAGGAGGCAGAGGTTGCAGTGAACCACAATCATACCACTTCACTCCAGCCTGGGTGACAGAGTGAGATTCTGTCTCAAAAAAAAAAAAAAAAATTCAGTTCAACTCAAACTTGAGTATGCATCCAAATCACCTACAATGCTTGTTAAAGCACAGATTGTTGGGCTCCTCCCCTGAGTTTCTGATTCAGTAGATTTGGGATGGGGACTAAGCATTCTGACTTCTTTTTTTTTTTTTTTTTTTTTTGAGACAGAGTCTCACTCTGTCACCCAGGCTAGAGTGCAGTGGCGTGGTCTCGGCTCACTGCAACCTCTGCCTCCCGGGTTCAAGCAATTCCTTTTTTTTTTTTTTTTTTTTTGAGATGGAGTCTTGCTGTCGCCCAGGCTGGAGTGCAGTGGCCAGATCTCAGCTCACTGCAAGCTCCGCCTCTCGGGTTCACGCCATTCTGCCTCAGCCTCCGGAGTAGCTGGGACTACAGGCGCCCGCCACCTCGCCCGGCTAGTTTTTTGTATTTTTTTAGTAGAGACGGGGTTTCACCATGTTAGCTAGGATGGTCTTGATCTTGTGACCTCGTGATCCGCCCGTCTCGGCCTCCCAAAGTGCTGGGATTACAGGCTTAAGCCACCGCGCCCGGCCGGGTTCAATCAATTCTGCCTCAGCCTCTGGAGTATCTGGGACTACAGGCGTGTGCCACCACGCCCTGCTAATTTTTGTACTTTTAGTACATACAGGGTTTCGCCATGTTGGCCAGGCTGGTCTTGAACTCCTGACCTTGGCCTGCCTCGGCCTCCCAAAATGCTGGGATTACAGGTGTGAGCCACCGCACCCGGGCTCATTCTCCTTTCAAACAAATTTCCAGGGTATGCCGATGCTGCTGTTCAGAGGACCGCACTTTGAGAACCACTGACCTCACCCCCAAACCAGCTTGGAGATGATGCACCCTATCCCAGTATAATATTTTAGTCTTCATAATGGGTAGGCAGACCTGCTTTTTCCAAAATATCCTTGCAGCCAGCAGCCAGGTCCATCTGTTTGTTCATACAGTGGCAAGATGTCCAACAACTCCCTAAGGAACTTAATGAGCAACTTGGATCCAATTCTTCATTGTCCGTCAGAGGAAAGGAATCCATGCTTGATAATGAGCCTTTGGATGCTCTACCAGGCTCTGTGGCCAGAACAAAGTGCCTTGTTATCTCCCTGACAAGGAACCTACTTTATGGTGTTGGACAAAGCACCTAGCATGTCACATTCTCCCAAATAGCACAAACTCATACCCAGTGAAACTGGGAGAGCAGTGGGTGGTCTTTCTACTCTCAGAAACCTGTTTATTTCCATCTTGGTGGTATGGAGAGGGTGTTGTGTGTTCCACATTGTGCAAAGGCCTGGGACATGATGGCCACTGCTCCCACTCACCCATCTCATCAGCATGTTGTAGACACCTGCAGAGTCGTACACTGAACTGAGCATGCTGGGGAGTGGAGGGCATCAATGATGCAATGCATCCAGAACCTGCTTCAAAGCCAGGCCTCTGACACAGCTGCAGACTAGATGCATAGTGAAGGCTCAGGAAATGTCGGCCATGATTCTTTTGTTTTGTTTTGAGACGGAGTCTCGCTCTGTCACCCAGGCTGGAGTGCAGTGGTGTGATCTCAGCACACTGCAACTTCTGCCTCCCGGGTTCAAGTGATTCTCATGCCTCAACCTCCCCAGTAGCTGGGATTACAGGTACATGCCACCTTGCCCAGCTGATTTTTGTATTTCTTTTTTAGTAGAGATGGGGTGTCACCATGTTGGCCAGGCTGGTCTTGAACTTCTGGCCTCAAGTGATCTGCCTGCCTCGGCCTCGCAAAGTGCTGGTATTACAGGAGTGAGACATGGTGCTCTGCCAATTCTTAAGGGTATGATTAAGAAAAGTGTCCCAGGCCGGGCGCGGTGGCTCAAGCCTGTAATCCCAGCACTTTGGGAGGCCGAGACGGGCGGATCACGAGGTCAGGAGATCGAGACCATCCTGGCTAACACGGTGAAACCCCGTCTCTGCTAAAAAATACAAAAAACTAGCCGGGCGCGGTGGCGGGCGCCTGTAGTCCCAACTACTCGGGAGGCTGAGGCAGGAGAATGG
Organism: Macaca nemestrina; assembly: GCF_043159975.1. NCBI lineage: Eukaryota > Metazoa > Chordata > Mammalia > Primates > Cercopithecidae > Macaca > Macaca nemestrina. Next base: position 26,386,137 of record NC_092139.1, read on the forward strand.
CGTGAACCCAGGAGGCGGAGCTTGCAGTGAGCTGAGATCCGGCCACTGCACTCCAGCCTGGGCGGCAGAGCCAGACTCTGTCTCAAAAAAAAAAAAAAAAAAAGAAAAGTGTCCCAATCACAGCCTGGGATAGAACACTTTCGTGATACAATTCACAACCTCCTTCTGGGAGGACATGAGCATTCCTGATAAATGCTTAAGCAATTTTCTGATAAACTTTAACAAGATTAAAACCTCTTTGGGGAAATTAGCTACCCAAACACTTGGATGATTATCACACATTCTTTGTCTTGTATTCAGTTTAATAATGATTATCCAACCATTCTATTTTCCTTTGAAATATCCATAACAAAAGGGAACTACTGACTTGGCTTTGTGACAAGCTTAAAACAAAACTTCAACACATGCTTATAACTAATTTTTGTGAAAAAAATGTAAAACAGTCATGGAGATTGGACATAAAAATAGTAGCTAAGACTTATTAAGTACTTGTTGCTTGTCAGATGTTATTAAATGCCCAATAACTCTTTATAATGAATTGGGTTATAATACCTGTTTGACTTAAAAGATGCTGATACGGTTTGAATATTTGTCCCCTCCATATCTCATGGTGAAATGTGATCCCTAATGTTGGACATGGACCCTGTTGGGAGGTGTCTGAGTCATTGGTGGTGGATCCCTCTTAAGTGGCTTGGTGCCCTCCCCATGGTAATAAGTGAGTCCTTGCTGTTAGTTCACGAGAGAGCCAGTTGTTTAAAGGAGCCTGTACCTCCTCCTCTCTCTCTTCACTCCCTCTCTTGCTATGTGATGCACCTGCTCTTCCTTTGCCTTCTGCCACGATTGGAAGCTTCTAAGGCCTCACCTGAGCAGGCCTCTGCTGAGCAGATGCTGGTGCCATGCTTGTACAGCCTGAAGAACTGGGAGCCAAATAAACCTCTTTTTTTTTTTTTTTTTTTTGAGACAGAGTCTCACTCTGTCACCTAGGCTGGAGCGTAGTGGCGCGATCTCAGCTCATTGCAAGCTCCGCCTCCCGGGTTCATGCCATTCTCCTGCCTCAGCCTGCCAAGTAGCTGGGACTACAGATGCCCACCACCACGTCCGGCTAATTTTGTGTATTTTTAGTAGAGATGGGGTTTCACCGTGTTAGCCAGGACGGTCTCGATCTCCTGACCTTGTGATCTGCCTGCCTCGGCCTCCTAAAGTGCTGGAATTACAGGCGTGAGCCACTGTGCCCGGCAATAAACCTCTTTTCTTTACAGATTGCCCAGTCTCAGGTATTGAATGCAGAACAGACTAACATAGATGCTAAGAAAGGCCGAGTGACTTGCCCAAGATCAGATAGCCAGTGATAGATAAAGCCAGGTTTTGGATCCAGGCCTGGCTGAGTCCCCAGCTGGAGCTAGCTACAGCTACACTCTTCTGCTTTGCCAGGAGAATTGCAGCAGGAGATAAAGAGTGGGATAGTCTACTGGATGCAGCGGCTCACACCTGTAATCCCAGCACTTTGGGAGGCCAAGGCAGGCGGATCATCTGAAGTCAGGAGTTTGAGTCCAGCCTGGCCAATATGGTGAAACCCGTCTCTACTAAAAATACAAAAATTAGCTGGGCGTGGTGGCATGTGCCTGTAATCCCAGCTACTCGGGAGGCTGAGGCAGGAGAATTGCTTGAACCTGGGAGGCAGAGGTGGTGGTGAGCTGAGATTGCACCACTACACTCCAGCCTGGGCAATACAGTGAGATTCTGTCTCAAAAACAAAACAAAACAAAAAACACACAAAAACAAAAAAACAAAACAAAAACACTGGGATGGTCCCTGAGAAAGGGACAGGTATAGGGCTGTGGAACCACAGAGCAGGGAGAGTGTTCTCCCAGGTAGGGAGCTTGGGAAGGGGACATGGGGGAACAGATAGTCTATTCCAGAACAGGAAGTAGGAGAGGGACTGGTGGAGACAGTGAGCAGGACATGCCAGGAGCAGCAGAAGGGTGGGCAGAGGCATAGCAAAGGGCCAGGCACATTTGAAGGTGGTTGTAGAGTTCAATCTGCAGCCATGGGAGCGGTCCCCAGTCCTCTGAACAGTGCGACCCTGCCATCCAGTGTTGTGGACCCTACGTGCTGCTACTTGTACTTTTTAAATTACTCTGGATTCGGAGAGCACAGCCACCCAGTTTCATTACTTACTGGCTGTGTTACCCTGGGCAAGTCACTTCACCTCTCTGAGCTGAAGGTTTCGTCATCTGAAAATTGGGGGTCATGATAACATCTCCTCGCAGGATTGCTGTGAGGATTCAATGAGATAAACCTCAAATTAGCACATGCCTGGCACCTACCAAGGGCTCCATAGAAAGGTGGGGTATTACTGTCTTACCGTGTAATTGAATGGTGGCATTATAACGCTATTTTTCAGGAGGCTTGGAAAAAATTAACTCCTCATTAAAAAAATAAATTTAGACTTTAGAAAAGTTGCAAAAGTAGCACGAAGAATTCCTGAATACCTTTCACCAAGATTACAAATATATACATAAAGACGTAAAGAAAAAAACAGGACTAGGCGCAGTGGCTCATGCCTGTAATTCCAGCACTTTGGGAGGTCAAGGCGGGTGGATCACGAGGTCAGGAGATCGAGACTATCCTGGCTAACACGGTGAAACCCCGCCTCTACTAAAAATACAAAAATAAAATAAAATAAAATAAAATAATAAATAAAATAAAATAAAATAAAATAAATTAGTGAAGTAAAATAAAAGCCAGGCATGGTGGCGGGCGCCTGTAGTCGTAGCTACTCAGGAGGCTGCCTGAACCTGGGAGAACTGCCTGAACCTGGGAGGCGGAGGTTGCAGTGAACCGAGATTGTGCCACTGCACTCCAGCCTGGGTGACAGAGTGAGACTCCGTCTCAAAAAACAAAAAACAAAACAAAAAAAAAACCAGAAAAAAACACAAATATATACATTGACATATACGTACACACATAGAAACATATAAACATGTATATACATATTTCCCCCTGAACTGTTTGTGAGTCAAATGCAGACTTGTTGGCCTTTTACCCCTTAATACTTCAGTGTGCATTTTTTAAAAGCAAGGACGTTCTCCTATATACAATTATACTATAATTGTACAAATATAGTACAATTGGTACAAATTAGTACAAATATACAAATATAGTAAAAGTATCAAAATCATGAAATTAACATTGGTACAGTACTATTATCTAATGATCAGACCGTATTCAGATTTTGTCAATTTTCCTACAGTGTCCTATATGACAAAACAAAATCTCCGATCATCTCTTGCATTCATTTGCCCCGTCTCAGAGTCTCCTTGAGTCGGTAATATTTCCCCAGCCTTTCTTTGTATCTCATGACCTCGACATTTTTTAAAAGTGAAGACTAGTCATGTCGTAGAAAGTTCCTTTTTGGGTTTGACTCATGTTTCCTCATGGTTAGATTTGGGTTAGGTGTTTTGGGGCACCACGGTGACCTATTCAGTGCATCACAGCCTTGTGCACATTTTTGTTGACAACTTTATTTATTTATTTATTTATGTTTTTTTGAGATGGAGTATCACTCGGTCGCCCAGGCTGCAGTACAATGGCACGATCTCAGCTCCCTGCAACCTCCACCTCCTGGGTTCAAGCGATTCTCCTGCCACAGCCTCCCGAGTAGCTGGGATTACAGGCATGTGCCACCACGCCCGGCTAATTTTTGTGTTTTCAGTAGAGACGGGGTTTCACCATGTTGGCCAGGCTGATCTTGAACTCCTGACCACCTTGGCCTCCCAAATGTTAGGATTACAGGCGTGAGCCACTGCGCCTGGCCTGTTGACAACTTTAAAATAGGGCTTCCAGATGCGGGGAGGTAGGGGATTACTGAACGACTTACACGAGAATACCCGGAGGGATATGATAAACATGTGAATCCTCCAAACCTGCTGAGTCGGTACCTCTGAGAGTGTGCCTAAGAACTTGCAGGGTTCGCCAGCATCCTAGGTGACCAGTTGCCTACAGTGTTCCTTCCAGTTGTGACATTCCCAGACATGGCCAAAAGATGGCGCTGCAGGCTGCACTTTCAACGGAGTTTCCTTTCTGAAGAAACTCACAGCTGGGCTTTGGTGAATTCAAGCTCACATCTACCACGAGCACTTGGTACCTCCTCTTTCCTCCTTGGAATTGGGCCTTTCACCACCGCTATCTTCCTATCACTTCATAGTGACTTTTCTGGATGCCCCAAGACCTCACAGGAGTTAGAATTCACTTTGGGGTTCCTAAACCAGAGATGATTCACTCTTCAAGGTGAAGAGAAAATCCCGCCCCAGTTTTCTGAAGAGCAAACCAAGAACTATTAAAATAGTAATAGGCCAGGCACAGTGGCTCATGCCTGTAATCCCTGCACTTTAGGAGCTGAAGCAGGAGGATCACTTGAGCCCAGGAGTTCCAGACCAGCCTGGGCAACATAGCAAGACCCCATTTCTACAAAAAATAAAATTAGCTGCGCATGGTGTGTGCCTGTAGTCCCAGCTAGCTGGGAGACTGAAGTGGGAGGATCGCTTGAGCCCAGCAGGCGGAGGTTGCAGTGACTGCAGCCAAGACTGTGCCACTGCATTCCAGCCTGGGTGACAGAGAGAGCACCTGTCTGAAAAATAAAATAAAAAAATAAAGAGCAGCCACCATTCTCAGGACTAAGAAAAAGTTCCCTCCAACTCTCTACCCCCATTCTCGCAAGGCTGAGATCCAGACTTTGTTGCAGAGGGCACAGCTGTGGTTCCCTGGATGGCAGAGAAGCCGCTGCGGTGTTTGCTGGTAGAATCTGCTAGAAATCTGTCCTCTGGAACTTTCCAGGAAACTGTCTTCTATGGAGTGAGAGAAAGCTATTCACAGAATGGTGTCTCACTAGAGGCACTCTGCTACAAAATCGCCAAAAAAAAAAAGACACTGCAGGAAGCTGCTGGCCTTGTGGTGCTGCTGGCTGCCATGCACTGCAGGAACTGGGTCCTGGAGTAGCTGCCTGCATGGTAGGAGGTTGCTGAGCGACCACGCCTGAATCAGGAAGAGGTGGGCTCCTGAAAAAACCCTTTAAAAGGGATTAGACTTGTCTAACTTGTCCATTTTTCTCTTAGATCTTCTCTTTCTTTCCTCCTGGAACGTGCATGATGACTGGAGCACAGCGTCCCCCTTGTGAGCATGAGGAAGAAGGTCACATTCTCAGGATGGCGGAGAGAAAAGCCAGAAGGAGACTGGGTACCTGATGTCCCACTGGTGCTGCCCTGTTAGCTCTGGACTACCTTTCTTCATATTCCTCATTAAGAAAAACAAACTCTGTCTTGACTGAGACACTTTTATTTGTTTGTTTGTTTGTTTGTTTGTTTTTGGTTCCCTGCAGTTGAATTTAATTCCCAACTGATATAACTATTTAGTGCAAAGGCTCGGCTGGATATGATTGTCATAAGATCACTTCAGCCAATAAACAGAAATTGTTATATGTATATATAGCGATGGTCTCACTGCGTTGCCTAGGCTGGAGTGCAGTGGCACAATCATAGCTCACTGCAGCCTCAAACTCCTGGGCTCAAGCCATCCTCCCACCTCACCACACAAAGCAGTGGCATTACAGATGTGAGCCACCACACCCAGCCAGAAATCACTTTTCATAGTTTACACACATTGACTTTCTTAGATGACAGGTAAGTGATGATTATAAAAACAGCATTTCTGAGCACTTTTTACCCAATATATTTTTTAAAAGTTTGATATCTAACACATATACAAAAATGCACAAATCATATGTTGTACAGCTCAAAGAATTTTCACAAGATGGACACAAACATGTAACCACCCAGATCAAGAAATATCGTTACTTGCACCGTGGAAGCACCCCCTCAATCTCTCATTCGGTCAGCACTCCTACAAAGGAAACTGCTCACTGACTTTTAATGACATAGATTAGTTTTGCCTATTTTTGAATGTTATATAAATGGCATCATATAGCATGTGGTCTTTTGTGTCTGGCCTCTTGTCAACATTATGTTTGTGAATTCCTTTATGTCATTGCCCTGGGAAGACACAGGCCAAGCTCAAATCCAGAGGAGCAGCTGGAGGGAAACGGTGCATGTGAGATGAACAGGCATTGCTTTTCACTGGTGCATGCTGGGAGGAAGTGATCCATGGCCAGGTTGAGTAGCTGCCAGCCCATCTCATTCCTCAGGAAGCTCATCTGCAACTCCGATACACAGAGCCAAGGCCCTGGGGACAGAAGGACAGCTGAGATTCTCTAGACAATAACTATCATTTGGACTCACAAACCTCTTGAATCATTGTAATGATCCTCTGGCACTTTGCAGAAAATAAGTTCTACCCTCTGTACATAAAAAGATGTGTTCGGTCAGGCACGGTGGCTCATGCTGATAATCCCAGCACTTTGGGAGGCCGTGGCGGGCACATCACTTGAGGTCAAGAGTTTGAGACAAGCCAGGCCAACGTGGCAAAACCCCTTCTTTACTAAAAATACGAAAATTAGCTGGGTGTGGTGGTGTGTGCCTGTAATCCCAGCTACTCGGGTGGCTGAAGCAGGAGAATCGCCTGAACCCGGGAGGCAGAGGTTGCAGTGAGCCGAGATCGTACCAGTGCACTCCAGCCTGGGTGACAGAGTGAGACTCCGTCTCAAAAAAAAAAAAAAAAAAAAAAGCAAAAAGAAGAAGAAAAAAAGATGTGTTCAACTCAGTATGGACCAGCCCTTTCAGTCATATTCATTATAGTATATAGTGATGTTTTATGCACTTTTCTGTATGTCTGTAATATTTCATAATAAAAACACACATGCAAGGGACAATGAAATAAGTGCAAGGTTAATGCAGAGATAGTAGATTGCTTATTTGTTCTTCTGGTAGATTGCATTATTTGTTTAAAACATTTGCAGCCACTCCATATCAGTCCTTCCTACTGGACTTTCCCTACAAATCATCCTTGCTGGAGGATTCTATTTCCCATGACGTTGACATTAGGCGCAGCCATGGGATTTACTTTAGCCAATGAAAGATGAGTGGAAGTGGCCTGGTGCTCCTGAACAGAAACTTTAAGAGCGAGAGGATGGTTCTGCCGTTTCTCTTTTCCCTCTGCCAGGATAATGTCAATGTTCCAGGTAACAGCTGTTCCTGTGTAGCTACCATCCTTCATCAGAAAACTTCAGCACAAGTGTATTACATTGTATCCCTCTCCTCAAAGGAGGGAATAAGGAAGGAGACCACTTCCTTATCCCTCTCCTCAAAGTGGGGGATAAGGAAGTAGAAGGAGACTACTACTCCTGCTGCCTCCCTCCCCCCGCCTTGCCTAGTTCACAAGACAGGAGGAAAGAGAGAAAGAAACAAAAGTAAGATAAACAGTCAGACAACCTTGGCACCACCACCCGGCCCTAGGAGTTAAAAAAAAGTAATAATAATAACATCAACCCCTGACCTAAACGACTTGTGTTATCTGTAAATTCCAGACACTGTATGAAAAAAGCATTGTAAAACTTTTTGTTCTGTTTGCTGATGCATGTAGCCCCCAGTCACGTTTCCCACGCTTGCTTGATTTATCACCACCCTTTCACGTGGACCCCTTAAAGTTGTAAGCCTTTAAAAAGGCCAAGTATTTCTTTTTCAGGGAGCTCAGCTCTTAAGACACGAGTCTGCCATCACTACCCGCTGAATAAAAAAACCTCTTCCTTCTTTAATCTGGTGTCTGAGGAGTTTTGTCTGTGGTTCGTCCTGCTACACCTGCAGCCTGGATCCCAGAATGAAGAGGGCATGGGGCAGAGCGACAGCTGATGTATAATGTGAGTGAAAAATAGGCCATGGTGGTGGGAAGGTGCTAAGATCTTGGGGCTGTTTGTCCTGCAGCATAACTGGGTGAAACCTGACTGATACATATATCACATCATAATTACCAGTTTTCACATCATAATTACCAGTTAAAATAAATAAAAGAGTCCTCTGGGCTAATACCAACTTCTATATATAAGGAGGTGAAGAAAAGACAATGAACAAACACCTACCTTCAAGTTTCTCCTTTGTAAAGGGACTTTGGAATTAACTAGAAAAATTGGGGTAGGGTGCCCTCTGACTTGTAGCCATATCAAAAATCAACTTTCTGCATGGTCAACTATCAGATAAATTTAAGCTCTCTAGCCTGTTTTATAATAACACATAATTTAAAAAAATAGATGTTTTTGTAAAAGACAGACTGAGGAGGAAGTAAGAATTATAATGAAAGGCTGGGCTCAGGGGCTCATGCCTGTAATACCAGCACTTTGGGAGGCTGAGGCGGGCAGATCATGAGGTCAGGAGATCGACAGCATCCTGGCTAACATGGTGAAACCCCGTCTCTACTAAAAATACAAAAAATTAGCTGGGTGTGGTGGTGGGCACCTGTAGTCCCAGCTACTCTGGAGGCTGAGGCAGGAGAATGGTGCAGTGAGTCGAGATTGCGCCACTGCACTCCAGCCTGAGTGACAGAGCAAGACTCCATCTCAAAAATAAATAAATAAATAAATAAAAAGAATTATAACGAAAGAGCTAATAAGGTCTTGTTCGAGGGAAAGTGGAGTCATAAAAGCACCTCCTGGACATTAGAAGTACTGGTGCTTACAAATTTGTTACAGGATCAGGAGACAGAATAAAAAGAACAAAATGGAAAGGAGAAAGTGAAACGTAAAACATTAAAGGAAAAGCAGGGACATTTTAAAAATACTATGTTTAATTTTTAATTTTTTTTAAGTTAAAAAATTTTTAAATTATTTTGTAGAGATGGGGTCTCACTATGTTGCCCAGACTGTTCCTGGACTTCTGGGCTCAAGTGATCCACCACCTCAGCCTCCCAAAGTGCTGGGACTACAGGCATAAGCTGCCATACCCAGTGAGAACACTGTATTTATATACAACTCAATAAACTCCCTGATGTTGCACAGGAAGCAAAAAAGAACGTCATTAAACCGGTAAAGCCTGGCTGCTGCTCATCTGGAGGCCACGCAGAGTCGCCCATGTGAGACACAACGGGGAGCATCTCTCTCTTCTTGTGACTTATGATGTGAAGCCACTATGTTCTTTCTCCACCACATCTTAACACGCTTGCCTAGTGTGTCGTCACCAGCAGGCACACAGGCCTCCTGCTGAACTCCAGTTTCAGAGTGACCTGTGAGGTGTTCCAGCTATACACAGAACGAATGGCATTTATTTTGAATCAGACGATTCAACACACAGTCTCTCAATTTGGTGAGAATCCAGCTGTCAACTTTCATAGAATGTGACAACAGTCAGAAGCAATTGGCAGAGATAAATATGAGGACAAAAAGATGGCAGAGTGAGACCCCACCCCACCCTGTTTTGTTGCAAGCAGCAGCAACAACAACAACAAAATAGCAGAGCAAATTATGGAAGAGTATCCCATCTATAATGAATGTGGCAGATTTGAGCAAATTGGCAAGCGTATCTTTGCAGACTCAGAGATATTTGCAAAAAACTTGAGGAAGATCTCAACTGCCCCTCCTTACTCCCCAGATCTCAAGTGGACGCAAGATTCTTAAAAGTAAGTGGCAGGGTCCTGAAGGGTCTGGCCTACATCTTTACCTGGACATATGATAACTCAGGACAGAGGTGGGCTTGGAGAATCAGAGAAGGTCACTCCCTGAGCCTGTCTCCAAGCCCCAGCATGGCAGGAACCTGGGCTGTCAAGAGGCTCCAGTGATCTTGTGCCCTGACGTTGTCTGAGCTAGGCTGCTAACCCAAACCAACAGCCTGAGGGGAAGGTAGAAAGAGGAGAGATGGGACCACACTCTGACATCACCTTTGCACAAGGCCGGCTGAGCAGAGGTAAATGAACTGAACCACATTGGATAAAGGGTGGCCCAAGGTTTTAGCATAAGCCACAGGTCACACAGTAATATGAAGGATCTGAATCAAATAACTCATCAGATTGATGTAAGAGATAATATTGCATTGTGTATCCTTCAATCAGAAAATACACCTCTGGGTTGGGTGTAGTGGCTCATGTCTGTAATCCCAGCACTTTGGGAGGCCTAGGTGGGTGGATCACTTGAGGTCAGGAGTTTGAGACCAGCTTGGCCAACATGGTGAAACTCCATCTCTACTAAAAATACAAAAATTAACTGGATGTGGTGGCACACGCCCGTAATCCCAGCTACTTGGGAGACTGAGGCAGGAGAATTGCTTGAACCCAGGAGGTGGAGATTGCAGTGAGCCAAGATCACACCACTGCACTTCAACCTGGGTGACAGTGAGACTCCATCTCCAAAAAAAAAAAAAAAAAAAAAAAAAAAAAAGAAGAGAAAATATACCTCTTATTGAAACACCCATGAAAGCATTGATAAAAGTTGACTACGAAACTGTGGTTAGGTTTTGTGTTCCCACCCAAATCTCGTCTTGAATTGTAATCCCCATAACCCCCACCTGTCTGGGGAGAGAGCTGGTGGGAGGTGATTGGATCATGGGGGCGGTTTTCCCCATGCTGTTCTTATGATAGTGAGTTCTCACAAGATCTGATGGTTTTATAAGGAGTTCTTCCCCCTTCACTCCTCACTCTTCTCTCTCCTGCCACCATGTGAGAAGGTCCAAGCTTGCTTCCCCTTCGCCTTCTGCCATGATTGTAAGTTTCCTAAGGCCTCCCCAGCCTCGCAGAACTGTGAGTCAATGAAACCTCTTTCCTTTATAAATTACCCAGTCTCAGGTATTTCTTTATAGCAGTGTGAAAATGGACTAATACACTATGGCTATAAAGAAAATATTAGTAGCTTTCCCCATAATAGAAATAGTAGAGGCCTCTGACCACCAAGCAATAAAACCAGAAATTAAAAGAAAAGTAGAAATGAGACAAAAACTCAACCACATGAAAAATTTAAAACCTCCTCTTCAATTCCATTTAAGAACAAGAGTAAGTCAAAATTGCCAGTTCAAGCCAGATTGAGGAAAAAAAGGAAAACACTATTTGTCAAGTGATGAGATAGAGCTAAAATCATATTGAAAGGAAAATTCAGTATTAAACAATTATATATTTTTTCTTTTTCAAATTGAATATTTCTTTAACATGGTAATTGTCTTAGTAACATGTGCACACACGCTCATACACTAAGAATGATCGGCCTGGGGGGAAAATATTAAATACGCCTAAAGGGAAAATGAAAAATAAAAAATTAAATAAAAATCTTGTTTTTAATTATTGAAGACGATTATTTCTATTGACTGATTGAAACAGGGTCTCACTCGATCACCCACGCTGAGTGCAGTGGCACAATTATGGCTCACTGTAACCTCTGTCTCTTGGGCTTAAGACATCCTTCCACTCAGCCTCCCAAGTAGCTGGGACTACAGGTGCATGCCACTATACTCGGGAAATAATTTTTGTATTTTTTGTAAAGACAGGATTTTGCTATATTGTCCAGGCTGGTATCGAACCCCTGAGCTCAAGCAATCTACCTGCATTGGCCTCCCAAAGTGCTGGGATTACAGGCATGAGCCACTATACCCAGCCAACTATTTCTAATATCACTTACAAAGCTGTTGCCAAATCTGTCCAAAGAACCAGGGGTTGAAGGGGGAGGAAAAAGTCCTGGGAAAAATTCAACAGTTAAACATGTATTTCTGAAAAGTAAAAGAAAAAGATAAATGAATCAAGCATTCAACCGAGAAAGATACAAAATGAGCAATAAAATAGATCTAAGAAAAGAAGAACAGAATGAAGGCATGCAGAAATTAATGAATCAGAAAACAAAATAAAAGTAGAATTGATCAATTGAAGGGCTGACCCATAGTGGAAAAAAAACTACATAGTGGAACAGATTAGGCCACTATCTAGCCTAATCAAGGGGGAAACACACACACACACACACACACACACACACACACACACACAGGCGGAGAAGGCACGATTAGAAATGAGAATAGAAAAATAAGCATGAGAAGAGAACATCTTAACATGTATTTCTTTGTTTTCATACCTACTCTCACAAATGTTATTTCTTAATTACATTAATAATGCATGGATATATGTGCATAAGAAACAAAAGTCAAGTAAGAAATAATAGAGCAAAAAGCCAAAGTCCTCTGTATTAGTTTGCTAGGACTGCCCTAACAAAATACTTAACAAGAGAAGTGGCTTAAACAAGAGAAATTTATATTCTCAGAGTTCTAGAGACTTGAAGTCTGTGATAGAGATTGGGTTTTTTTCCGGGGCCTCTCCTTGGCTTGTGGATGGCCCCTGTTTTGCTGCCTCTTCACAGGGTTGTACCTCTGTACACAAGTCCCCTGACATCTCTGTGTGTGCCCAGATTTCCTGTTCTTATAAGGACATCATGTCCAGGCACGGTGGCTCATGCCAGTAATCCCAGCACGTTGGGAGGCTGAGGCAGGTGGATCGTTTGAGGTCAGGAGTTCGAGACCAGCCTAGTCAACGTGGGGAAATCTCGTCTTTACTAAAAATACAAAAAATAGCTAGATGTGGTGGTGTGTGCTTGTAATACCAGCTGCTCAGGAGGCTGAGGCACAAGAATCACTTGAACCCCGGAGGCAGAGGTTGCAGGGAACTGAGATTGCATTAGGACCCACCCTAGTGGCCTCATTTTAACTTAATCACCCCTTTAAAGGCCATAACTCCAAATACAATCACATTCGGAGGTACTGGGATTTAGGGATTTGAGATATGAATTTATAATTCAACCCACAACACCCCTTTTCTCCTGTTTCCCCTCAAGTCCCAACCTCTCCCCAGAAGTAACATGATTAACAAGACATGCTTGTGACATTGGTGGGGCAATCAAGCTGAGGCTGGGTAGGTTTAATGTAATTGCTACACATGTCTAGATAGTTTCTGTAAACCCAGCTAAGGAACAGTTGAATAAAAATGTTCTATCCTCCTGTCTGGACAAATATACCTTCATAATGAGCTGGAAAGCCAGATTTGGATTTAAACTGTCTGGACTCTCCCCCAGTTCCTTGCCAGGATATGGCAGGAAGGCCTCCTTTTCCTTCCCACACCCAGCTCTGTCTGCATCACGATGGCCTCCTTAGGCACCGGTGTATGGAGACTCCAACCTGCACATTCAAATTCCTCTACACCCTCCTTAAACAGCCACCCATTAGTTACCAGTTGGGCCTAGCAGTGGTCACGACAGTGGTGCGCTCCATTCCCACGAGGACATACCTGAGGTGAGCCCCTCACAGGCCCTGGGAAGGAATTCTAGGGTTCCAGATACATGAAGCCTGGTCTGGGAGGAGGGTGGTGGCTGCAGACAGGCATGTCCCTCTGGCATACCCCTGTGGGATACGGTGCATCTGGAGGGAACTGGAGCAGGTTCCTCCAAAATCAAAGCCCAAGGCAGGGATCCTTCTGGCTTCAGTCTAAAGATGATACTGCTATCAAGTATTCGTGGGTATCTTTTCAGACCCCTTTACATCAATTTTGTATATGGAAATCAGAGTTCTAATTTCAAAATAAGATTTTCTGTTGAAAAATTGATTCTCTGTTTTTCTGAAACGTGCTTTTAAAAATTATGTCTTGTGGATCTTTCTGTGTTAGCACATACAGATTCACTTTTTCTTTTTAACTGTTGCATGACATTATACAGCATAAAGATAAAGGGGAGAAAAAAATTATAAAAAACATCATATTTAACACAATTCACGTTAGTCCCCTTGAAAAGTAACTTGATTTAAAACCATAGTAAGCTTAAAAAATACAAATTACCAAAACTGACTCAAGAAGAAATAGAAAACCTGAACAGATCGATAACTATGGAATTAGTTGAGGAAGTCATCCAAGAGGACTTCATAGTTTCTTTCAATAAGGTAATTCCAAAGCTCATCAAAATTCCAGAGCATAGAGAGAAATAAGATAAACTGCCTAGTTATTTTTATGAAGCTACAAATATCCAGACCTGACAAGATAGCAGAAAGAAATTCACAGGCTAATTTCATCTATGAATATTGAAACAAAACTTTTCTATAAAAGATTAATAAACGGAATCCAGTAGTATAGTAAGAGAATAACAAATTATAGTAAGACAGTGAGAGGTTGACATGCAAAAATCAGTCATATTTCTGTAAATTAGCAATGAACAATTGCAAACTGAAATTAATAATGCAGTGCCATTTATAATAGCTCCAAAAGATGCAGCACTTAGGTATAAATTTAACAAAACATGTACAGCATCTGTGTGCTGAAAACTATGAAGTGCTATGAAATCAAAGACCCGGATCAAAGGAGAGACAATCTGCATTCACAGATTGGATGACTCAACGCAGCAAAGATGACAGTCCTCTTCAAAGTTATTTATATGTTTAATATAATTCCTATCAAAGTTCCAGCAGGAGTTTTTGTTAATATAGACGAGCTGATTCCAAAGTGTACTCTTAAAGAGAAAAGAGCTAGAAACATTACAAGAATTTTGGAAATGAAGAATAAAGTTGGAGAAATCACACTACTTGATTTTAAGACTTACCGTATAATAACAACAGCAATGAAGACAGTGGTATTGGAGGAACAGACTCACAAATCCAGGGAAAAGAGTAGAGAGTCCAGAAATAGATCCATGCAAGTATGGGCAACTGATTCTTGAAAAAGGTTCAAAAGCGACTCCATGGAGAAAGAATAGTGCCCCCCAAAAATATTGGTGGCACAATTGGACATCCATAGGCCAAAAAGTAAACCTTCACCCAAACCGAACGCTGTATGCAAAAATTAACTCCAAAGGAATCATAGATCTAAATATAAAATGCAAAACTATAAAACTTTTAGAAGAAAACACAAAAGAAAACCTAGGTCTTGGTAAAGATTTCTTAGATATTACACCAAAAGCACAAGCCATGAAAGGAAAATAATAAGTTGGACTTCATCAAAATTAAAAACTTGTAATCCATGAGCAACCTTGTTAAGAGAATGAAATGGCAGGCCACAAACCGGGAGAAAACATTTGCCAATTCATGTATCTGACAAAAGACTTGTATCTAGAATAAATATATATATATATGTACATACATATACATACATATGTATGTACATACATATACACACACACACACAAACACATAACCTCTCTAGACTCAACATTAAGATAATAAATAATCCAACGAGAAAATCTGTAAAAGACCTGATTAGATAATTCACCAAAGATGTTCAACATCATTAGCTCTTAGGATAATGTAGATTAAAGCCACAATGAGATACCATTATTCTCCTATTAGGATAGCTAAAATTAAAAAAATATATAATACCAAATGCTGGCAAGCACACCTTTTTGTATAGCCTTGACTGTCAGAACCATAGTAATGTTTCACATGCCCAGTAAACAAATAAATCATCAAAACCAACCAGGATATGTGGGAGAGACCCCAAATGGCGTATAAGCTGTAGCAAATGAACCTGTGTTACAAATGAATGAGATAATCCCACTGAAGTGTGTGGGGAATAAAACAACTAAGCAACTTTGGAAGACAGCATTTTGACTGTATATTGTAAGGCTAAAGATAAAAAGACTTGCATACAAATATTGTGCTCTGTTTAGTCAATATGTATCTGTTTGGACTGAACAAAAAGGAAAGCAGATTGTGGATAATTAGAGCCAGGGTTCTCACTGTTGGAAAAAAAAGTTAGAAATAAGGAAAGAGCTAGAATGAACCCTGTGTGGTGCTGGATGAGAATCAGAAATATCAGTATGAACCCATGGTTTTGAACATTTATACAGATGCATAAATATAGAAATAAATATGACTGTATGTATATACTTGTTAGTAATCGTCCTATGTAAAGGTTCTAGTTCTGTCCTCTCAGAAGGCCTAAAGGCAATGGCATCCCAGTAGCAGTGAGCACATCTAGACATCTAGCACCCAGATCTTGGTTTCCAAATACCATTTTCCAATAAAAGGAACTAGAGCTCCTTGGAGATTGCAAGTCTTGAGCAGGGGAAGTAAAAGATGAACCTGGCACATGTACTATGGTGCTAGAGTGCAGAAGTGCTCAGAAAATGATGGGGCCTGATATGGTTAGGCTTTGTGTTCCCATTCAAATCTCATCTTGAATTGTAGTCCCCGTAATCCCCATGTGTTAAGGAAAAGATCAGGTGGAGGTAATTGAATCATGGGCGCAGTTTCCCCCATGCTGTTATCATGATAGTGAGTGAGTTCTCACAAGATCTGATGGTTTTATAAGGGGCTCTTCCCCTTTCGCTCACACTTCTCCTTCCTGCTGCCTTGTGAAGAGGTGCCTTGCTTCCTCTTTGCCTTCTGCCATAATTGTAAGTTTCCTGAGGCTTCCCAAGCCATGCCAAACTGTGAGTCAATTAAACCTCTTTGCTTTATAAATTACCCAGTCTTGGGCAGTTCTTTATAGCAGTATGAAAACAGGCGAATACAGGGACATAGTCAAAGGATGTAGGGGCCATCCTGAAGTCATTTCTAACGACTAAAGCTGGGAGTATTTGAGCAACAAAATGGATAAAGATTGGATTATAACTGTGTTCTATTTTCTCCCATAACCATTATCATCTCTTAACCTACTATCTAATTAACTTTTGTTCTCATTTATTGCCTGTCTCTTCCCACACTAGGATGTAAGGTTTAAAAAGGTGGGAATTTTTTGGGTCTGTTTTGTTTACTGGTAAATCCCAAGCACAATGACAGCACTTGGCATACAGTGCTGCCTCAATAAATATTTATGGAATGAGTGTATTTTCTCTCCCCACCTCCCAAGAGCACATAGATTGGGGAAACCGAATGTTCTAATGGAAACAAAAAGAATTTATCCAGACCATTGGGCACCAAACATCAGCAGCCACTACCATCTGATTTTCGGTTTCAGCACATCTGAGACTCGTACAGGCAGCAGGGAAAGTCCCAAGGGAGCTGAGTCTGGAACATTCCCTCCAGAAAAGGGTTTGGCAACCTGGGAGCCCATCTCCTAGAGAACACTTCTAAAGGTTTTCCTCTCAAAAGAATACTTGGAACAGCTGCAGTTATTTTGGAAACTCAGTGAGAAGCTGACTTTTGCATGGCTAACTTAAATCTTTATTTCAGCTAAAATCCTCCCACTCTTGAGAGGTTGACATTAGGTGCCCCTTTATGGATATGGGAAAGGAAGCATGGATAAGGGAAAGTAAGTGTATTTGTTTTCTTGGGCTGCCATAAAAAATACCACAAACTAGACCAGGCACAGTAGCTGATGCCTGTAATCCCAGCACTTTGGGAGGCTGAGGTAGGAGGGTAGCTTGAGCTCAGGAGTTCGAGACTAGCCTGGGCAACATAGGAAGATGCTATCTCTACAAAACACCAAAAGCTTAGCTGGGTGTGGTGGCACATGCCTGTAGTCCCAGCTACTCAGGAGGCTGAGATTGGAGGATTACTTCAATCCAGGAGGTTGAGGCTGCAGTGAGCCATGATTGCACCACTGCGCTCCAGTCTGCTAGATGACAGAGTGAGACCCTTTCTTAACCACCCCCCATCCCCACAAACTGGGTTACTTAAAACAACAAAAATGGATTGTCTCCCAGTCCTGAAGGCTAGAAATCAGAAATCAAGGTGCCCACAGGCCATTCTCCCTTTGAGGCTCTGGGTGGAATCCTTCCTTGCATCTTCCTAGCTTCCGGCAGCCTCACACATCCCTGGAATGGCAGCTGCATCAGTCCAATCTCAGCCTCCAGTATCACATGGCTGTCTTCACATCACCTCCCCTCTGTGTGTAGCTGCGTCTGTGTCCAAATTTTCCCTTTTTAAAAGGACACAAGTCATATTGGATTAGAGCCCACCCTAATGATTTCATTTTAATTTGATTACCTCTATCAAGAGCCTATTCCAAATAAGATCACATTTTGAGGTCCTGGAAGTTAAAGCTTCAGCATATCTTTTTTGTTATTTATTTATTTATTTATTTATTTATTTATTTATTGAGACGGAGTCTTGCTCTGTCGCCCAGGCTGGAGTGCAGTGGTGCCATCTCGGCTCACTGTAACCTCCACCTCCCAGGTTTAAGCAATTCTCCTGCCTCAGCCTCCTGAGTAGCTGGGACTACAGGTGCCCACCACCACGCCTGGCTAATTTTTATATTTTTAGAAGAGACAGGGTTTCACCATGTTGACTAGGCTGGTCTCAAACTCCTGACCTCAAGTGATCCACTTGCCTTGGCCTCCCAAAGTGCTGGGATTACAGGTATGAGCCACCCCGCCTGGCCAGCATATCTTTCTTGGGGGTACCACAACTGAATCCAAAGCGAGATGTAACTACAAATATTGGACTGTTAGATTGACAGGGACTATTTCATTTGAAACCACCCCACTCTCTACTTGCTCTCTGCAAGACCTCAACCATGTCCAGGCTCTTCGGAAATGGGAAGTTGTTAAGGAAACTCACCAAAGTGTTAACTACAGTAAAGGTCACCTCAACCTGCCAGGGCCTCCCTTCCCTTTGACCCTTGAGCACCCTGCAAAATGGAGGCCCTCAAGGTCCTCTCTTACTTCCTGCTGCCCTGGGTTTCCACCCTCCTGGATTAACATTTCATGGCTCATTTACCTCCCAAGTACCTTTCAAAGCCCCAGTGGACAGCTTAGAACCATCATCAGTGAGAACAGGGCAAGATATCCTTTGCGGGCGACTCTGGGATCTGAACAGGAGGAATTAAAGTGAAAGGTGGGGACAGCTGAGCATGCACAGGAGCGCAGCGGCAAGGATCTGGAGATAATTAACAGCTGGCTATAAATTGAAGGAGCTATATGATAAAAGCCTAGGGCAGCCCATAACTTGGGAAAAGATTGGAGCACTAGGTTAAGTGACAAGAGACTTCAAATCAAATCACCAGATACATATTAAGTGCCCGACTCAGTACTGCATTGAGCCGTGGGTGATACAAAGACATGTAATATCTGTTTCCTGCCTTCAAGGCAATTATAAACTACTTAGGGATGTTAGACATAAAACCAGGAGAAATTAGATAGCAAAATATTTAAATAGCAGTCGAAAATACCACATGATCAGTTGCCAATTGAACTGTGGAGCTGAGTTCTGAACAAGGAGAGATTATTTGGTTATTTATGGTGTTTGATAGGCACATATTTTCTTGCTTAGGGAAAGGAAGAGTTAACTGAACAGGGCAAACTAGAAAGGCTCTGGGAGGGGAAGCAGGGGAGAACCCTGATGTCCAAGGAGTGTGTTACTAATAATAATAGTTTCCATTTGTTGAGCATTTACTGTAGATTAAGCAATTTACAAACCTTAATATACTTACATACATTTAAGTAATTCAACAGTCTCATGGGTTGCTATACTTTCTGTACCAATTAAAACTAACACTAGCTCCTCTTTAATGTTTAAATCCCCAAATCTCAGTGACTGTGATGGGTTTATTGCTGCTTTTGTAAAGCCCAAATGCCAGAGTTGGGGATGGGAGAAGCTCTGCTCCATACAATCATTCAGGGACCTAGACTGCTGCTGGAGGCTCTGCCATCTTCAACACATTTATCGCAAGTCACCTTGGGTGTCAACATATCAACATCCAGCTGGCTGATGGGGAGAGGGAGGGAGGGGGAGAGAGAGAGAGAGAGAGAGAGAGAGAGAGAGAGAGCGCGCGAGCGAGCGGGGGATCATACAGGTGGTGTTTATGGATTTGTCAGAACTCAGTCACATGGGCCACAATTAATTGCAAGAGGTGCTGGGAAATGTAGTTCAACCATGTGTCCAGGTGGAAAGAGAAATGGTTCGGTGGACAGCCAGCTAGTAAGACTACTGCACATTTATGACTTTTTTAGATGTGGAAACTTGGGCTCAGAGAGACCCACCAAGGTCGCACAGTGAGTAAAGGGAAGTCACATAGGTACAGTTGATAGAGCACAAAATATGTGTGAATGTATTATCTAAAATTACAAACATACCAATAGAGAAACAAAAAACATTATGTTACATAGTATTTTGAGAGAGGAAAGGAAAATGGGGTGACAAGCTAAGTCCTCATGTACTCAGCAAAGTTTTAGAAAATTGGTAAATTAAAAAAATAATGTAGGAACATTATTTGAGATCTTGAGCTATCCATCAAAGGAACTAAAACCAGAAACATTTAAGGAATTAAAAGTGGTACCTCCGAGACCACTGCTTCTTATGTTAAGCCCTTTTGCACATTTGATTTTTTAAAATGTGTACCTAAATTGCTTTGATATACATTTGTGGTAGGTTGAACAATGGGCTCACCAAAGATGTCCATGTCCTAATTCCCCGAACCTATGAGTACGTTATCTCGAATGGTGAGCAGACTTTGCAGGTGTGATTAAGTTAAGGATTTTGAGATGGGGAGATTATTGTGCATTATTTGGTTGGGCTCAGTGCAATCACAAGGGTCCTTATGAGAGAAAAGCAGAAGAATCAGAGTTAAAGAATATATAAGGCCAGAAGTAGAGGTCAGAGAGGAGAGAAGATGCTCTGCTGCCGGTTTTGAAGTTGAGGGAAGTGGCCGCAGGCCAACGAATGTAAGCAGCCTCTAGCAGCTGAACAAAGAAGGGAACAGATTCTCCCCCAGAGCTTCCTGAAGGAATGCAGCCCTCTTGACCTCCAAAACTAAAAGATAATAAGTTCATGTTGTTTAAATTTATTCAGTTTGTGGCTAATTTGTTACAGCAGCAATAGGAAATGAATACATTTAAAAATTCATTTTTAAATTCTATTTAATTTTATTTTTATTTTTATTTTTTGTAGACAGAGTCCCCCTATGCCACCCAGGATGGTCTCAAACTCCTGGCCTCAAGCAATCCTCCCATCTTGGCCTCCCAAAATGCTGAGTGTGAGCCACTGAATTTGGCCAGAGAATTTACTTTTAAGGAGTAGTATTTGCTTGCTTAAAAATATCCAAATAATGTACAATGGTACAAGAAAGAAAATAAAAATTTCCCAGCCTTACCAATGCTTCTTTTCCATTCTCCAGAGGTAACTTCTGTTTCAGTATCTTAGGTAACCTCTTAGTAGTTTCCTGTACACACATAAGCATGCATGCATGTGTCTATATCTTTTTAAAGAACATAATACTGTACCTACTGTTCTGAAGCCTACTATTTCCACCTAATAAGTCTTCACATTCTTCTATGTCCGCACACAGAGATGGGCCTCATTCATTCATTCTTTTTAATGGCTGCATAGTATTCCTTTGCATGGCTGTATACCATGATATAACTACCAGTATCCTATTAAGGACCATAGAGGTTTCTTTTATTTTTACTTTGTTATTATTTTGCCATTACAAACAATGCCATAATAAGCAGTTGTACACAATGTAAATCTTGATATATTTGGATGACAAAAATCTGAAAAATGGTGCTTTGTTTATTGTGAGCCTAAGTAGTCAAAGACACTATAAGGAGTCTCATAAATACAGACATACTCTTCAGATAGATACTTTTATTTTGAAGTGTAACATATACACAGACAAGTATATGGAGAGACAGATGTTCTCAAGGTGAGCTCACCAATGTAGCTAGCACATGGATCAAGAAGTAGAACATTACCAAAACCCCAGGAGCTTCCTCACATCCTTTTCTAGTTACTATCCCCCTCCCCACCTTGAAGTCTGACCACTTGTCGAACTTTTGCTTCCATAAATTAGATTTGCCTTCTTTTGAATTTTGTGTCAATGAAATTATGCCAGGCATCTTTCACTCAGCATCCTGTTTGCAAGATTCACCCATGTGGTGGCCTGTGGTTGTAGTTCATTCATGCTCATTGCTGTTTAGTATTCCATTGTGTGAATGTGCCACCATTTATCCATCTACTGTTGCTGAATGTTTGGGTTATTTCCACTTGGGGCTATTATGAAAACTGCTTTATGAACATACCTGTATGCATCTTTTGTTAAATAGATGTAGGCATTTCTGTTGAGTATATACTGAAAAGTAGAGTTCCTGGGTCATGGGGCTCATCATGCACGTTCAACTTTAGCAGATACATCTTGCCAAACAGTCCTCCAATGGTTGTACCACTTTGCACTCTACTATGCAAATTATAAATATGCTGTGGACTAAGTGTTTATGTTTCAACTCATATGTTTGTAGTGGTGAAGAACTGGATGTCTATCAATGGGGGATAGTTGAACAAACTGAGAAATAGTCATCCAATGGAATATTATGCAGTGCTTTTTTTTTTTTTTAAGAGACAAGGTCTCACTATGTTGCCAAGGTTGGACTTGAACACTTGGGCTCAAATGATCCTCCTGCCTTAGCCTCCTGAGTATCTGAGACTATAGCCAAAATTCACATGTGGAAACCCTCACCCCCTATGTGATGGTATTTGGAGATGTGTCCTTTGGAAGGTAATGAAGTCATGAGGGTGGGGCCCTCATGATGGGATTAGTGCCCTTATAAGAAGAGACACAAGAGAACTTGCTTCCTTTCTCTCTGCTCTCTGACATGTAAAGGTACCAGGAGAAGATGGTCACCAGAAAATCAGGAAGATGGCCTTTACCACACACCAGATCTGCCAGCACCTTGATTTTGAACTTCCCAGCCTCTAGAACTATCAGAAATAAATGTTGGTTGTTTAAGTCACCCAGTCTATGGTAATTTGTTATAGCAGCCAAAACTGATGAAGAAACACTCCCACCAACAGGGCACACACTTTCCATTTATTCCATGTTCTTGCCAACATACTTTGATTTTATCTGTGTTTTTCATTTCAGCCATTTGATATTGACTCTTAACATGGCAGTGTGCAGGGGCAGTTCTTAGATAATTACTTTTTTTTTTTTTTTTTTGAGATGGAGTCTTGCTCTGTCACTCAGGCTGGAATGCAGTGGTGCGATCTCGGTGCACTGCAACCTCCACCTCCAGGTTGAGAGCTACTTTTGATTGAACTGCAGGTCCTAGAAAACTAGCTGTGGGATGGATGGGTGGGACTGAAATCTGGGCTTGATGGGATCTGGAGGATGCAGGTGGTAGCTCTGGGCCGAACCTTCCATTCCAAGGTGAGATAGTGAGAACATTCTTTTAAAACCAGCCCACCCGGCCCTGGGATTTCTCTGCTCTGTCTGTACTAATGGCCCCATGAGATCACTTGAGATGGGAGGAAAGCCTTTTCTAAGGGAAAGTAGAGAATTGAGCCCTAGATTCTTTAGTGGCCTCAGGTGGGAAATCGTTTTCTTCTGGCCCATAAAGCAGCCGTCTGTTCTGCTGTGTTTTACTACCAGCGTTCCTCTGCGGGCTGGGAGATGCAGGCCCAGCTGGATGCGCTGTGGGGGAATTTATGCGCCAGACTCCAGGAGAAGTCCCCAGGATGCCTCTATCTTTTCCCTGGCACACCAGCTGGGTGCAGCTCCCTGAATCCAGTTAGTCTGAAGGGGACATCAAGCCTGCCATTAGGGGACAGGCCAGCATCTCAGAAGAGACGGCTGGACCGGAAACAGGACAATTGGGGATAGTCTTCAAAGTTTTGGAGGCGGACATCCCCTAGGAATGTGAGAATATGTTTTTAAAAATAGCCAGAGGGCAGAAAAAGAGAAGAGGGCCCAGGTTTGAGCCCGAGGGAAGTTCACAGAGCCCTGGGTTCAGGAGCAGAGCGAAGTCGATTAGAAGACAGGAAGCAGCCTTTGGGAGCAAAGTTGGAGGAGTGTGGGGATCAGTCCTGGTGTTATTTTTATTGTGTGAGGAGTCTGAGCTGGGCATGCGTTTTCCTGATGGGGCTTTTTTTTTTTTTTTTTTTTTTTTTAAAGAGTCAGTGTTTTGCTGTATTGCTCAGACTGGTCTTGAACTCCTGGGCTCAAGCAATCCTTCTGCCTTGGCCTCCCAAAGTGCTGGGAGTTATAGGTGTGAGCCACTGCTCCCGGCCCTGATGGGGAATTTAAATTCTTCAATCACAGCAATCTGATGCCTCTCATTAAATACCAGTCACCCACTAATGTGTCAATGAGGATTTCATTCCTAAAGAAGACACACTAAAGAGGAAAACCTAAGCTCTCTTCCTGCATCTGTGATACAAGATCGGTTCTGAAAGGCGTTTGAAACCCTATTATGTAGATTCTGTTGGCTTCCAAGTTCAAAGTAGCCACCAACAAATTAACTGCTATCACCATCTATTGGGGAGGACTGAGCTGATGACCTTTCTTTCTGGCCCACGATTTCCTCTGTAGATAATTGGTGACTTCTGATCATCTACATTCTACCAATGGATGAAAAACGTTTTCTAAGTTTAAAAGAAACTTTTTTTTTTTTTTTTGAGATGGAATCTCTCTCTGTCGCCCAGGCTGGAGTGCAGTGGTGTGACCCTGGCTCACTTCAACCTCCTCCTCCCAGGTTCAAGCAATTCTCCTGCCTCAGCCTCCCACATAGCTGGGATTACAGGTGCCTACCACAATACCTGGCACGTTTTTGAATTTTTTTTTTTTTTTTTTTTTGAGACGGAGTCTCACTCTGTCACCCAGGCTGGAGTGCAGTAGCCGGATCTCAGCTCGCTGCAAGCTCCGCCTCCTGGCTTTACACCATTCTCCTGCCTCAGCCTCCCGAGTAGCTGGGGCTACAGGCGCCCGCCACCTCGCCCGGCTAGTTTTTTTTTTTTTTTTTGGTATTTTTTAGTAGACATGGGGTTTCACCATGTTAGCCAGGATGGTCTCGATCTCCTGACCTCGTGATCCGCCTGTCTCAGCCTCCCAAAGTGCTGGGATTACAGGCTTGAGCCACTGCGCCTGGCCACATTTTTGAATTTTTAAGTAGAGACAAGGTTTCACCATGTTGGCCAGGCTGGTCTCTAACTCCTGACCTCAGGTGATCCACCCACCTTGGCCTCTCAAAGTGCTGGGATTACAGGTGTGAGCCACCATGCCCAGCCTCAATAAGATTTAAATGAACTTTTCATTTTGGAATAGTTTTAGATTTGCAGAAAAAGATTTAATAGTTTTAGATTTAAAAAACTAAAGCAGACCAGGTGCAGTGGCTCCCAGCACTTTGGGAAGCTAAGGCGTGTGGATTGCTTAAACCTAGGAGTTTGAGACCAGCATGAGCAACATGGTGAAACCCAGTCTCTACAAAGAACGCAAAAACTAGCTAGACATGTGGCAAGCACCTGTGGTCCTAGCTACTTGGGAGGCTGAGGTGGGAGGATTGCTTGAGCCTGGGAGGTGGAAGCTGCAGTGAGCTGTGATCACACTATTGCACTCCAGCCTGGGCGACAGAGCAAGACCTTGTCTCAGTAAATAAACAAAAAATAATTTTCAATTTCTTTACAAAAATTTTTGAAACTAATTTTAGATTTGTAAAGATCAAAAAGAGAATTCCCATATATCCTGTCCTCGGTTCTTCTATTGTTAGCATCTTATATTAGTATTACATTTATTACAGCTAATGATTGACATATTCTTATTAACTCCACAACTTTATCCACATTTTATTATTTTTCTCCCTAATGTTCTTTTCATTTTCCAGGGTCCCACCCAGGATGCCACACTGAATTTAGTCCTCAAGTCTCCTGAGGCTCCCCTGGGCTGTGCCAGTTTCTCACACTGTCCTTTTTTTGATGACCTCGACAGTTTTGAGGAGAACTTGCCAAGAGTTTTTGTAGAATGCCATTGAATTTGGATTTTTCTGATGTTTTTCACTATGGGTTTTGGGGAGGAAGACCACTGAGTGCCATTCTCATCTCAGCATGTCAAACACACCTACTGTTATGGACTGAATATATGTCTCCTGCTCAAATTCATATGTTGATATCTAAATCCTCAATAGGATAACATCTGGAGGTAGGGCCTGTGGGAGGTAATTAGATCATGAAGGTGGAGCCCTCATGAATAGAATTAGCACTGTTAAAATAAAAACTTTATTTTATTTATTTATTTATTTTTAATTTATTATTATTATTTTTTGAGATGGAGTCTCGCTCTGTCGCCCAGGCTGGAGTACAATGGCACGATCTCTTCTCATTCTCACTGCAACCTCCGCCTCCTGGGTTCAAGTGATTCTCCTGCCTCAGCCTCCTGAGTAGCTGGGATTACAAATGCACGCCACCATGCCTGACTAACTTTTGTATTTTTAGTGGAGACCAGGATTTGCCACGCTGGCCAGGCTGGTCTCCAACTCCTGACCTCAAGGGATCTGCCCGCCTTGGCCTTCCAAAGTGCTGGGATTACAGGTGTGAGCCACCGCATCCAGCCAAAAGAAAAACTTAAGCTAAATTAAATTTAAAAGAGTTTACTGGAATGAGAACAATTCGCGAATTGGCAGCCTCCTGAACCAGAGCAGGCTCAAGAGAGCCCACCTAGCGCAGCACATGGTGGTAGAAGATTTATGGACAGAAAAAGGAAGGTGATGTACAGAAAACGGAAGTGAGGTACAGAAACAGCCAGATTGGTTACAGCTCTACGTTTGCCTTATTTGAATGGTTTAAACAGTTGGCTACTTTTGATTGGCCAAAACTCGGTGATTGGCACAAGAGTAGGGTATGGTCTGTTTACAACTCCATTTAGGTTATAGTTCACGATGTACAGAGGAATCTTTAGGCTGAACTTCAAAATATGTAAGGCAGCTTTACGCTAACCTGGATTAAACAGTGCCATCAGAAGACAAGACATGACAGAGCTTGCTTCCCTCTCTTTGCTCCCCACCATGTGAAAAGACAGTGGGAAGTCAGAAACCTGCCACACAGAGGAGGGCCCTCGCCGGTCATGCTGGCATCCCAATCCCAGACTTCCAGCCTCTAGAACTGTGAGAACTAGGGTTTACGGTTGAAGTCCCCCAGTCTATGGTAATTCATTAGAGCAGCCTGAACTAAGACGCCTACTATCAACATGACTTATCACTGAGTATCTTAACCTTGATCACCTGGCTAATGTAGTAGTTGTCAGGTTTCTTGATAAATTTACTCCCCACCGCCCTTCCATACTCTATTCTTTGGAAGCAAGTCACTAAGTGTAGGCCATACTTAAGGGACAGAGAGTCATCCTCCCCACTTCTTGCAGGGCAGTGTTTATATACATTACTTAGAATTTTTCTATATGGGAAATTTGTGCCTTCTCCCTAAAAGGGGGTTTTTCATTGAGACCCTGATCTAGCAATGTTGCAAAAATTGGCCACTTGACCTCAATAAGGTGACTGTATTCGTCTGTTTTCACACGGCTATGCAGACACATCCAAGACTGGGTAAGTAGGTTTAATTGACTCACAGTTCCTCATCGCTGGGAAGACCTCAGGAAACTTACAATCATCACGGAAGGACGAGGAGGAGAAAGTTATCTTCTTCACAGGGCAGCAGTAAGAAGTGCTGAGCAAAAGGGGAAAAGCCCCTTATACAACCATCAGATCTCAGCCGGGTGCGGTGGCTCACACCTGTAATACCAGCACTTTGGGAGGCTGAGCCGGGTGGATCACTTGAGGTCACGAGTTCAAGACCAGCCTGATTAACATGGTGAAACCCTGTCTTTACTAAACATACAAACAGCCGGGCATGGTGGCAGGTGCCTGTAATCCCAGCTAGTTGGGAGGCCAAGGCAGGAGAATCACTTGAGCCTGGGAGGCAGAGGTTGCAGTGAGCCAAGATTGTGCCACTGGACTGCAGCCTGGGCGTCAGAGCAAGACTCCATCTAAAAAAAACAAACAGACAAACAAAAAACCATCAAATCTCATGAGAACTCACTCACTATTGCAAGAACAGCATGGGGGTAACCACCCCCATGATTCAATTACTTTCCACTGGGTCTCTCCCACAATACTTGGGGATTATGGGAACTACAATTCAGAATGAGATTTGTGTGGGGATACAGCCAAACCATATCAGTGACTGAATAATTTCCTGTCACTATTTGGCTTTTGAGAAATTTCCGGTTTTCTCTCCTGGGCTCCAGACCACAGAAAATTCTGTGGCTGCCCATATGGCTGGGCTCAGTCTTCAGCATCTTCAGAGGTTAAGCTGATATGATGTGACCAAAAGCCCTACCATGGCTCCCCTTGTTAGACTATCTGTTATGGACCAATGCCCCCAGGTAAACAAAGACACTGTTACCAGGCAAGCATTCCAACGGCTTAGAGATTACCTTCCAGGGGCCAAGGACAAAAGCCATGTCTCTCTTTGAGCAAGGTTAAATTCTTTACTATGTCCTGCTTCACTCCACTGCCATGATACCATATGGACCCCTTCAACATCCCTGTAAACCCAGGCACTACCTCAAGAGAAGGGGAAAGTCTGGAAAGAGGAGAAAGTGAGCAAATGACAATTTGCTAAATTAACTGAAGAGTCAGAGTTATGGGATTTGATTTCTGGGCATTTATTCTGCAATGTACCTCCACATGTATGAATTGGCATATGAATACAGGTATTCACTGAAACATTATTTACAAAAGCAAAAGTTTTAAAACAACCTGAGGACCCATAAGTAGGAATTGGTTAAATAAATTGTACCTTTCACCAGGAGATCCTATTCATCTTTAAATAAGAATGAAGAAGTTATTTTGTACACACACAAATGTGAAATATTATGAAGCTGTGTTAAGTTTTAAAAATCAAATGCAGAAGATCTCTGTGTACTAATAGGGAAATACATTTTAGACTCTTCCTGTGAAAGAAGCAAAGTACATTCGCTGTGCTAGCTCCTGCCAGACTTTCTAATCCCTGGGGCCCAATGCTGTACTTGGTTTCGGTTTTGTTTGTTTTGTTTTCTTCTCCTGCCCTTTCCACACATGCACACTTATTGATTCTACTGTTTGCCTAACCCTTTGATACTATACCCCACAGCTCTCATCTTTCCACCTATTCAGACCTGTGGCTGCCCCTGACCTTGTTACCTACATTGCCAGGACTTCTCCATGCTGCCTTCACTTACAGCACAATATGGACTATCCTGGCATGCTAGTGTCTTTTCTTCTAAGCTGCATCTCGGGCTCCTTAGAAAGAAGAAATGCAGGCTGGGCACAGTGGCTCATGCCTGTAATCCCAACACTTTGGGAGACCAAGGCAGGTAGATCACCTGAGGTCAGGAGTTCGAGACTAGCCTGGCCAACATGGCAAAACCCAGTCTCTACTAAAAATACAAAAATTATCTGGGCGTGGTGGTGGGCGCCTGTAATTCCAGCTACTCAGGAGGCTGAGGCTGGAGAATCACTTCAACCAGGGATGCTGAGGTTGCAGTGAGCCGAGATCATGCCATTGCACTCCAGCTTGGGTGACAAGAGAGAAACTCCATCTCAAAAATAAATAAATAAAAAGAAAGAAGAAATGCAGCTGGGAATGGTGGCTCATGCCTGTAATCTCAGCACTTTGGGAGGCTGAGGTCAGTGGATCACTTGAGCTCACAAGTTCGGGGCTTGCCTGGGCAACATGGCAGAACCCTGTCTCTACAACAAATACACACACACACACACACAAATAGCTGGGCATGGTGGTGCATGCCTGTAGTCCCACTACTTTGGAGGCTGAGGTGGGAGGATGGCTTGAGTCCGGGTGGTGAAGGTTGTAGTTCACCAAGATTGTGCCACTGCTCTCCAGCCTGGGAGACAGAGCCAGACCTTGTCTCAAAAAAAAAAAAAGAAAAAAAAAAAAAAGCATGTCTTGAGACTGAATGGGTTCTGAGACCTTACCTGAGATTCTCATTAGAAATATCATGTATTCCATTTTCTAGGCTGTTTCTGCTGCTTAGGCCATTCAGACAGAGCTGTGGTTTTGGTGATGGTACCTGAGATTCTCATTAGAAATATCATGTATTCCATTTTCTAGGCTGTTTCTGCTGCTTAGGCCATTCAGACAGAGCTGTGGTTTTGGTGATGGAAGGAGACCTCAACTGGCTATAGCCTGCCTGCCTTTTCCTCCAGTGATTTAATTCTCTTACCTAAGCCTAGGCCCCAGGCTGGGGATGTAGAAAGTAGGAATGTCAGGAGATGAAAGGATTCTGTTAGAGATGATGAATTGTGCTTAGGTATGGAGACAAATTAAATCAGAGTAGTGGCCTGGAAGACACCGGTGGGGCTAGATGTTCTGATCAGGTTGAGGAGAGGAGAGGGGAAATCAGTGAAGGGCAGAAGGGAGGAACAGGTTGTAGTCAAGAGGAGGCGCTCCAAGGTGGCATCTTGGTTTTGTGTGAGAATGAGTTCTACACAGCAATGAGACTGTGGTCTCTTGAAAGTTCTTTGACAGTCCGGTTCTTCTGGTCATTGAGATCAGAACCTCCTGTCCCAAGGCCAGTCCTTCTCTACAGGTTGGAGCTGTCTGGGATACTCATATGTTTATGGTCAGATTTCAGGGTGTCAGAACCTGCAATGGGACTCTAGGGCCAGCTGTGTTTTCCTGTACTACCCCATCAAGATATAACACTGTTGGGGCTCAGAA
Source organism: Macaca nemestrina (assembly GCF_043159975.1). Classification (NCBI taxonomy): domain Eukaryota; kingdom Metazoa; phylum Chordata; class Mammalia; order Primates; family Cercopithecidae; genus Macaca; species Macaca nemestrina. The sequence continues at coordinate 26,416,430 of NC_092139.1, forward strand.
AACTATATGCCAATACATGGCACATTGATATGCTGAACTAAAAAAGCAGCCTCAAGGTCTTCCTCTGATCTTCCCTCACCTCCTTAGCTCTCTGATCCTCTTTCCTGAAGCACCAGCAGGGACTCTGTCTGGAATTTCCTTCTCTGAATAAGAAAACTTCTTTCCAAAAGAAATGCAATTATTTTAAGACCCCCTTCCTAGGAATCTCATCAAAGAGCCAAGAAAGATTAACTGGAGAAAAGACTGGGAATCATCATCTTGCCCAGACAGGCTTCTTCATCTATCCTTTTAGTGCAGCTCAGAGATTACCCGGGGCCCTTCATCTACATAACAAGGCAACCTTTGTTCATTGTGAAGTTCTGCCCCTCACCTTCCTGCCACCTCCCCCAGTGCACAGAGGAACTTCTTCTTCCAGGCCATTCTTCTTTGGGCTCAATCATTTCCCCTGAAAATCACTTACTCCCACCTTAATCTATGCCCTTCCCTATGAAGAAGGGTAGAGAAGCATCTGTGCCCATTGGCTTCTTGGGTAATTATTCTTTTCTTTTTTTGAGACAGGTACCTGGGCTCTGGTACCCGGGCTGGAGTGCAGTGGCGCAATCTTGGCTCACTGCAACCTCTGCCTCCTGGGCTCAAGCGATCCTCCCGTGAGGCTCAAGCGATCTCAGCCTCACGGATAGCTGAGACTACAGGGGCATGCCCTTATGCCTTGCTATATATATATATATATATTTTTTTTTTGTACTTTTTATAGAGATGGAGTTTCACCATGTTGCTCAGGCTGGTCTCAAACTCCTGAGTTCAAGTGATCCACCCACTTTAGACTCCCAAATTGCTGGGATTATAGGCATGTGCCACTGCACCCAGCCTGGGTAATGATTCTTATGTGATTCCCCCATGCTGTCTATGTTAAATAAATTTTGTATGCCTTTTTCTTCTATTAATGTATCTATTGTCCTTTCATTTTCAGCAAATTATCAGAGGGCAAAGGGGGAGGCTTTCTCTTGGCCCCTATAGCACTTGTTACAAAATGAAAATGTTTAGTTTCATGGAATAAGAATACCCTTTTCCTGCTTTATGAATAACAAACCTTTTGCCTTTGTCACAAATAAGTATTTTTTCCCTCGTCTTATGGCAAACCTTGTTGCTTCATACCCATCAAGGACTTGCCTGAGCTTCCCTGAGCCTTTTCTTGGAGCTATCCCTGGGAATGTCCTAGAATGTTCTGGAATGCAAGCTTGCCTGCAAACTAAACCTGAGTTGTAAAAAAATATGCAGAGAACAAATCACAATTTTTCCAGGCAACGTGGCTAACATTTTAATTGTACAGCTGGGGTTTTGACCAGCTGAGCTGCTACCCTATTGTAAGGTCATGAATAGACCACATCAGTGCCCCACCCAGATTCCCAGACCTTACCACCAATGCACACCAATCTGACTTCTAATCACCAGTGCTTGCATTTCTTTGCCTGAGAGATTTCTATGACTCCTATAGCCCACTCCCCAGAATAGAAGAACCAGAGAACTAATAACCCCTAGGAGTTCCCCTCAACCTATGACTGATGGGAAGTGGCGTATATATACTTCAGCTCCCCTTGCTCTTGGGATACCATGAGATGTGCTGTACATTAAGTCTCAGAGTTTCTCCAGTGGGATTAGCTCCAGTCACCTATGGTAGTAATTGGTTTCATCACTCACCATTTATAGGCTGCCTTCTCCATCTCATTTTCCAGTTCCTGTTGGTACCGCCTGGGATCTTCTTCCAAATAAACTATTAGGTTGGTGCAAAAGTAATCACGGTTTTTGCGATTGAAAGTAATGGCAAAGGCCGGGTGCAGTGGCTCACGCCTGTAATCCCAGCACTTTGGGAGGCTGAGGCAGGCAGATCATGAGGTCAGGAGATCGAGACCATCCTGGCTAACATGGTGAAACCCTGTCTTTACTAAAAATGCAAAAAATTAACTGGGCGTGGTGGCGGTACCTGTAGTCCCAGTTACTCAGGAGGCTGAGGCAGGAGAATGGCGTGAACCCGGGAGGCGGAGCTTGCAGTGAGCCGAGATCGCACCACTGCATTCCAGCCTGGGCGACAGAGCGAGACTCTGTCTCAAAAAAAAAAGAAAAAAAAGTAACAGCAAAAACCGCAATTACTTTTGCACCACCCTAATACTTGTACTCACCACTTTGTTTCAGGGTCTACTTTTGGGGACACCAAAGTATGACAGGTGATCTAATTGTGTCATCCATTGACCACCACCTGGTTATTCCCTGGGCACCTACAGAAGCTTAACATGAATCCATCAAGTTCCAAAGTAATCCTGCTGGGAGCTCTTTCCAGCCTCATTTGACAGGAGAGGACACTGAGGCTTGGAGATATCTTGCCCAGGGACCCAAAACTGGTAGGCTGGAATCAATACTGGCTCTTTTCAGCATACCTAAGTATCACTCTTAAAAGCAGGAACAGGAATGGAGCCTGCGCTGCAGGTATTTCTCCCCATGAGGACCCCAAAGCCTGGCAAATAGAAGGTGCTTAGTAAGCACACCCAGCCAAGAAATATGGAATCCCCATTGTGGCTAAATAAATCCTTCCACATGGATTACCCAATACAGTCATTATAGCAGTCCCAGAAAGTGACTACTATAATCATCATCATCATTTCATAGATAAGGACCGCAGGGGGAAAGTGACCTTCCCAAAGCCACACGGCTAGTACTGGATGAAGCCTGTGTCCTTCACCAGTCGGCCATAGGGATGGACAGTGGTGGAAAACAAATGAACAAAAGTAGAGAGGAGAGAGGACACGAAGCCACAGCTTACCCTGCCACCAGCTGGGCGACAACACGTCGTCCCATCTTGGAACACATCTCTGTCACACACAGGGTAAATGGGACTATTCCCTGTGAATTATCTGCTAGCCTGAAGCTCCATCCATCTGCTCATTAACACAATAAAAAAATTATCAAACGAGTCTTCTGACTCCCAGTCCCTGGGAGCCCAACTACATAACTTGGAAACGACTCTTTATTAGTCTGATCAAAGGCTCATTGTTCAGTAATTAGAAATCATGGCCTCTCCCTCCAGGCTTGGGGCTTATAAACAACAGTTGGATGAGCTTTTTATTGGGGTTGGACCAAAAACTTAGACAGATCCATTTCCTCCTAATTTACACCTGCTTCAATGGGGGAAAAGCAGCGGGAGGCTGAGCTTTTGCTCCAGGAGATCATTGGCTCCCCTGGCTGTAGCAGGCGAGAAATGAGGGAAGGAACGATGTTGAAGTGAGGCCCTGCCTGAGACAGGACAAGGGCCTTAGAGACGAGCACCGATGCCAGGTCCAGGGCTAAGTGATGCACAGAATCCCTGGTTCTCTCATTGAGACTCCCACAGCAGCGGCGATGAGAAAGGGGCCTTGGAGACCATAGATGGGGTTAACTACCCAAAGACCCCTGAGGTCAGAAGAGGGCAGGCAGTGATGAGGCTTGCCAAGTGATTTCATCATCTCATCATCTAATAAATATTTATTGAGGACCTACTAAGTGCCAGCACTCTGCTAGGCATGGGGATCAGATGGCAAAAAAAAAAAAAAAAAAAAAAAAAAATTACAGTGCCTGCTTGTAAAGATATCCCAGGCCAGTCGGGGAGGGTGGTCCCTCCTGGAGGGGAAAGCAAAGTCCAGACTCAGAGACAGCATGCATGCACCTGGTGAAGAGGAGGAGGGTGGAGGCAGAGGCCAGGCAGACCTCATCCCCGGAGCTGAGAGCAGAAATGTCTTCATTCTTCAAGAATCTCTGAAATGTGCTGCACAGCTGGAAATGCAACATACAGATCCAGATGTGGCCTCCAAGCTTCATCTTTCTTGTCCTCAAACTCTCATGTATTGGACGTTGGCACCCAAGAACAGGAAGTCCTAGGAAAAACAGGACAGGACAGGATGGTAAAGAGTATCCTCTACTCCAAAAAGATGCATCTGCGATTGAAAGGGCGCCCACGTCTTGTGAAACACAAGCTCTGCCAGAATCCAGGTCAGTGCATAAATCGCGAGTGTGCCTCAGTCCCGAAGCTCTCCATAAAGCATAGTTTTCCCAGCCGCCTTCTCCAAGGTAGAGATCGATCTGTCATTCCCCGAGCTGCTGCTGCCTGACAGGCCTCTAAGTGTCCTTTGTGTCACCTAAATTTTCTCTCCTTGGCAAATGACGAAAAATTGTGAACTGCTAGGGTGTACTCTCCTGCTTTTCTTATGTTTCCATCACCCAGAGGGGCAGGAATTCTGAACCAAAGACCAAGTTCAATTCTTTCCCACAGGGATCCATCCTTTATTTTAGATGGTTAGACACATGGACAGAGTTGACCTCAAAATTCTAATGAATATTATAATATATAATAAATCTAATTACCTTCCACATGTCAAACATTGAGCTAGAAGCTATCATACTTGCCCTCTAATCATCACAAAAGCTCAATGACGTTTAGGTTACGTCCCATTTTACAGAGGAGAAAACTAAGGCCGATGAGATGAACTGTCACTCAATCTTTGATTTGAACAATGATCTGTCTGACTACTTACGAACGCTCAAGAGCAGTTAAGTGTTGAGTATCTCAGAGCCCAAAAGGGCTTTGGACATTTGTTTTTTAGATAGAACAGTTGGTCAGTGTTTCTAGGTTCCTAATCATCCCCCCCTGCCCTTCATTCCCTTTAATGACTATTATTTTCTGATGTTAACAATGTACCAGGCACAGTGCAGCATCCCCCTCCTGCTAATGAGTCTGCCAACCCAGTTCATCTCACCTCAAAAGATAACCTGAAAATTGCAAGCACTGATAGACCACAAAATGCTTGGTCAGAATCATAGTTTGAGTAGTGAAAAATAGTTTTTCACTATTTCACTTGATATTAAAATAGTTTTTAAGTTAAGCTTAAAAAAGAACCTTAAGTTAATTAAAAAAAATTTTTTTGAGACGGAGTCTTGCTCTATCACCCAGGCTGGAGTGCAGTGTCATGATCTCAGCTCACTGCAGCCTCCGCCTCCTGGGTTCAAGCGATTCTCCTGCCTCAGCCTCCTGAGTAGCTGGGATTACAGGCGCACATCACCATGCCCAGCTAATTTTTGTATTTTTAGTAGAGATGGGGTTTCAGCATATTGGCCAGGCTGGTCTCAAACTTTTGACTTCATGATCCGCCCGCCTTGGCCTCCCAAAGTGCTGGGATTACAGGTGTGAACCACTGCTCCTGGCCTAAAAAAAAATTTATTTTAAGTTTAAAAAATAAGGGAAAGAAAGAAAACAGGCAGGAGCACTAGTAATGCAACTGTGCAAAACAAACAAACAAACTTAAAAAAAAAAACCTTAAAACAAAAAGCACTAGAAGTACACCAAAATTCAAACTGTGGTTGTAGTGGAGCAATAGACTTATGAATATTTTTTTAAAATGTATATAGTGTTGGCTGGACATGGTGGCTCATGCCTGTAATCCCAGCACTTTGGGAGGCCGAGGTGAGCCTATCACTTGAGGCCAGGAGTTTGAGACCAGCCTGGCCAGCATTGTGAAACCTAGTCTCTACCAAAAATTTAAAAAAAAAAAAAAAAAAAAAAAATTAGCTGGGAGTCGTGGTGGGAGACTGTAGTTCCAGCTACTCCAGAGGCTCAGGCACAAGAATCTGCTGAACCTGGGAGGCAGAGGTTGCAGTGAGCCAAGATTGCGCCACTGCACTCCAGCCTGGGTGACAGAGCCAGACTCTGTCTCAAAAAAAAAAAAAAAAAGGAGTATATATGGTTGTAGTACTTGTTTAAATGGGGAGGCATGCCAAACATATATTTATAACAAAGCTCTTCAACCTAAAAATTTAGAAGAAAAGCTTAAAACTTACAAATGACTTTCAGAACCTGACCAAATGCTATGTCTAGGACTTACGGTATTTTCTTTCTTTTCTTTTCTTTTTCTTTCTTTCTTTTTTTTTTTTTTTTTTTTTTTTTTTTTTTTTTTTTGACGGAGTCTTGCTCTGTTGCACAGGCTGGAGTGCAGTGGCATGATCTCGACTCACTGCAACCTCCACCTCCTGGATTCAAGCAATTCTGCCTCAGCCTCCTGAGTAACTGGGATTATAGGCACCTGCTACCACACCCAGCTAAGTTTTGTATTTTTAGTAGAGACGGGGTTTCACCATGTTGGCCAGGCTGGTCTCAAACGCCTGACCTAGTGATCTGCCCGCCCCGGCCTCCCAAAGTGCTGGGATTCCAGGCGTGAGCCACCGCGCCGGCCTGCAGTGTTTTCAAAACGAGTTGGTCTTGAACTTCCCTCAGGTCCCTCATGGTAGGGATGGGAGGTGGTGGTGGCATAAGGCTGTGTGAAATGCCGCCTGCACCAGCAGAGGTGCCACTTCTGAAGGACATGTGGATGGTTTTGTGGCATATGGTAAGGCCCAGGAGCAGCCGTCCTCCCCCTGGCCAGACATTCCCAGCTGCAGGGCTGGGCTGGGTGTCACCCATGAGTCATGGCCTCTGAAGCTAGCATATAAACCACCTCCTCCCTCACACATCCTCAGAGCCCCCTGAACCCACCAACCTTATGGATCTGGAGTCCGAGGTCGTAGAGCTGAACACACTTCAGCAGAGGAAGGGGGAAGCCTGCGGCCAACTTATCTGGAGGTTGAAGCACAACATTGAGAGAGATTGGTGAATATATAATAATTAGAGACAGATTTTTACCGAAAATGTTCTCTGCAAACTCTATATTCGCTATATTCCCATTTAATGATTTCCAAGACTATGAGGTAGGTGTGATTATTCTTTCCATTTTACAGATAAGGAAACTGAGGCACAGAGTGGTCAAATAACTTGTTCTAGGTCACACAGTTAGGAAGTGGCAGAAAGGGAATTTAAACCCAGGGAAGCTGGCTTGGAAGCCTAAGCTGTCAGGCATGGTGCTGTCTGGAGGAAGAACACATTCACGATAAGATAAGGAACAGGGCATCCACTCCCTGCCCTTTGCCTCGTCCTGCTCTCTGTTGCAGCCAAAAGAAGCAAAGCTTCATGGAAACAGGGTTTAAGTCTTTTGCTTTCTTTTTTGACTAGGCAGTTGGGCAATTGACTGGGAGATGTGAGTCCAGAGGCGGCTGCCTTGTGCCTTCTATATTAACTTGGTCCTCAGTCTTTGACTTGCCTCTTCAGAACGTGGGGCACTTCCATGTGTCCCTCTATGCCGCTTATAGGGAGGTTTCCCGTGCTCCAAAGAGCTGTGCCAGCCCCCAACCCTCATTAGAGCCCTGGAGGGAGATGAGGCCAACTTCAACCATCCCATGTCACAGGAAGGTCGCTAAGCTCAGAGAGAAGTGACTTGCCCACGGTCATACAGCCCCCAGAAGAGCCCTGTTTTCCAAGTCCAGCTCTCTTTCCTCCAGACGGCAGTGTCCGCTTTTGACTTGGAAAAATCCACAGTGGTTCTTACCGTTGAATTTGGGGTAGAGGGTGTTGAGGATGTAGTAGTTGAGGAGTGCTTCCAACAGCTCCGCCTGGAGGAGAACAGGAGAGGTACACTTACATCGCCACATGGCCACACGGTGGTTCTGTGTGTGCCAACATAGCAAAATGCTTGGAAAAAGCAAACTATTATTACATCATGTTACTATTTTATAAGATAAAACTCTTTTGAGATGAGCATTTATTATGCAAGTGAATAGAAACATTTTGGAAAGTTACACACCCAAATGTCTTTCCTCTAAAGGAAGAACATTAACGTTTGACTTGTCCTTAGCCTTATCTTTAGTGTTCAATTTTATTTACAGTGAGAATGTTTTCCTGAACTACCTGTATAATTTAAAAAATTTAATAAAAGCAAAATAAGCTGCTCTACCAAAATCATGAAACACAACTTTTAACCCTCACTATATGCCAAGCAGAGAGCTCAGAGCTTTGTGTGTGTGTCTGATTCAATCTTTACAACAGTCCCTCAACATTCATATTAATGTCCCTATTTCACATATCAGGAAACCGAGGCCTACAGAATGAAAGGGACTTACTACCAACTGGGCAGCAGCATCAGGATTTGAATCTAAATTTATCTGAGTCTATAGTTCTTGTTTTTACATTTCATGCTCTGAAAACCCAATAGGATGGATTTTTGTGAAACTTTTTACTTGAATGTTTTACTTTGCAGTAAACATGCACAGATACAATATGAGTGTACCGTTATTCACTTCACCCTTTATTCTCTGCAAGGAGTCAGACTCAGGGTCCCTGCATCTCTCCCCACAGCTTCTGTGTTTGCTTCCACTTCATAAGTGCTTTGGGAAAGTCTGGGAGGCAGGGCACAGGTGGAGGTGGTCAGTGGAGGCCAGCATCATGGAATGGTAAAAGAGAAGCCAACGACTGCACGTTAAAGTCTACCCAGCTCCTCCTTCCCTCTTTCCAGAAAGCTCTTCTCCATCACTTCGGCCCACACTGATTTTCACATTCTCTTTCCTCCTTTTATATGGGGCCGTCTACTTCACTACTTTTTCTACTTTATGGAAATCACTTCTTGGTTTTACCTGCTCAGCACTCAATCCCTCTTGTTTTGATAACAGAGTCTGTTTCCCCCCAGGGAACAACCCTCCTCGCCAGTCTTAGTCTATATGATTTGGATGTAGGTGACTGCAAATCCTGCCTCCTGGAGTGTAGATGAGATCCATGCTGGGCTGATTGGCCTTGCCCAACTTCTGGCCACAGTGCTTGGCTTAAGACTGGGTGCCCAAGATTAGTCCAATGAGAGTGAGCAGGGAGTTTTTTTGTTTGTTTTTTTTGTAAATTTTTAAAGAAACGGAAACGGTAGGAAACTCTGGGGCTTGCTACCAATTGGGAGAGCCTGCCTGAGAGTGAAGCTGACACAAATGAAAACAGAACAGAGAGATGGGAGAGAGATTCTTGATGCTCTAATTTGAACACCTGAATCCAGCTATGCCTGAAACCTCTGATCTTTGTTTTTTCATTTATTTTTGCTTTTCAGTTATATAATCCTATATATTTCTCCTCTTTGCTTAAGACAATTTCAATTGGCTTTCTGTCTCTGGCAGTTAAAAGAATTCTGTTCAGTAGATGACTTAATTACATATTGTTTTATATTAGGATATAACTGTTCCTTGGCCCTATGTCTTGTGTTTTCAAGACTTTACACTTCTCCAGGGCAAAAAATCAACTCTTCTCCTTTTGTATTTCCTATTATAGGTGTCATAGCAATTGCTTAGGAAACACCCCAAATTAATTAACATTCTAATCATGTCATCAATAAAAACAACAACTTACATTGAATAGTCCAACTTTGGATTCTTTCAGTTCCACTTTTACCCTGTAATGAATCAGAGAAGATTCAAAGGTGTGAGCTTTATGCAAGTCTAAGCAATGTGGGGGTCCCCAGAAGCGAGAAAGGATGGGCTTGAGAAGGCACAGGGCCAAAGGTAGGGCGGGAACAGGAGTGGAAAAGATGACTGAGGAACTAAAAGCAGTGATACAATGATATCGGGAAGACTGTCAGAGGGCAGATGAAATAGTGTCAAAAAGCTCACTCTTTATCATTCCAGGAAGTTAATATAGGTGGGGCCTAAAATTCATACATTAAGAAGTAACAGTCTTAGTGAATTCTTTAACAATTTGAGATTTGTGGGGGCAGGACCAGTGGGGCAGAAGAATTGGGCCAATTGGGGTGAAATGTAAGTGTACTTTCCAAATGGTTTCCCCCCTCCCACCAGCTACAGAGAAGCAGCTACAGTATACAGATGGAGTCCAGCTGGGCACCCGCATGTGGGCAGGAGGCCAACTTACTTTCCTGGCTGCAGGAACCCAGTGATCTTGCTGGTATTGAAGGTCAAGATGGCGGACACATTAGTGGCCTGGAAATGCCAGTAGAAGGAAGCAGGTGTAAGTGATGAAGGTTGTATGTATAGGAAGGATGATGACGAGGGACTGTCTCCTCTCAACAAACAGCTCAATGAGCTAAAGCAGGAAATTTGCCCCTCCCAGAAGGCTCACTGTAGGTGCTCAATCAATATTTGAACTTGGACTTGAACATTTTTACTTGAAATTGTTGTCCATGATAGCAGTTAAACTTTGAACAGACTACTAAGATAAGGTATAGAGTACCTACTCTTGGAAAGCTCTAAAAAGGATCATTTCTAGTTATCTCAGGTCAAGATTCAGCCCTAGTAACAACAATAATAAATTATTATTATTATTATTTTAGAGATGGAGTGTCTCTCTATTGCCTGGCTGGAGTGCAGTGGTGCAATCATGGCTCACTGCAGCCTTGATCTCCTGGGCTCAAGTGATCCTCCCGCATCAACCTCCTGAGTAGATAGGACTACAGGTGCATGCTACCAGGCCTGGCTTTTTTTTTTTTTTTTCTTTTTTGTAGCAATGGAGTGTTGCTATGTTGCCCAGGCTGATCTCAAACTCCTGACCTCATGTGATTCTCCTGCCTTGACCTCCCAAAGTGCTGAGATTACAGGTATAAGTCACCACACCCAGACAATAAATTATATTTTAATTTAAAATATATTAATAATGATACTTTTGATAACAATAACAACAATATTAAAATTGCAGATACAGCCTCTAGGAAGAATTACCCTGGCAGAGATTTGACTTATTGATTTCAAAAGTCAAGAAACAAGAGAGCAGAGTTCTCCATCCAGCGAGCAGGGCCGCCAAAGGACACGACATCCCTTCCCTATTAGACAGAGTCCATCAAAAAAGGAAAACTCACTCTCAATGTTTAATGCAGAGGGAATTTAATATAGGGAATTGGTTATACAAGTGATGGAATTGTTGAGAAGCTAGTAAAGCATTGGTGAGGCCATCCAGAGATTAGCAGAGACAGGAGGCTGTATCCACAGTTCCCCAGGACTAGGGGAACAATGAGTGGAGGCGGAATTATGGAAGTCACCACAGAGGAGACAGAGTCACAGTCTGAGCCTCTGCCGTGGCAAAGAAAGAGGAAATAGTACTCTGGCTTCATCCTTCCTCCCCGACTTCATTCTCCTGACAGTACCTCCCATTGGCTGACCTGGTGGAAATCAGAGTGCAAAGAGGCACGGGAAATGTAGTCTTCCAGGGTCAAATACAGACAAAGAACAAAGCAAATAGACAAAGATCTGTCTACATTTCTCCTCACAATAGCCCAGACTAACATAGTGAGAGATACATGCATTAAACAAATACACGTGCAGACAGCTACAAAGTACCTTGGTAGTAAATGCTGAGAAGAAAGATGATAGGGTGTTACAAGAAAAAGTGGCAAAGGGCATAGGTAGATTGGGGGTAAAGGCCAGCAAGAAAGCCCTCTCCGGGAAGTAATATTTAAGTTGAGACCTGGAGGAATTATCCAGGTGGTGAGTGGGGAGAAAAGCATGTGGGGAAAAGGGAACAGCATTTGCAAAGGCTCTGAACCTTACCACAGTGAGTCGGAAGACAGGCTCCTTGCTGGAGCTGGGCAGGAGCACAAAGGCATCTATCTCCATATAGGGGTTCACAGACAGATTCCCAGGGCTGAAGTTCAGGAGTGGAGCAGAGGGCACTGATCCCTGGAGCTCCAAGTTCATGTTGGGGTAGAGCCTGGCTAACTGGGAGCAGAATTAGGAGATTACGTCAAGAGAAGAAAATATACAAGTCTGCCAGGAGAGGCCTGAGGGAGTCAGATAAAGCTGGGAATTGCTTTTGATTGATTTTATTGCCCACGAAATTCTCTGTGCCCTTTTCTCCTAACGGCAAAACTGGCCATCTCTCCATGTCAGACACAGAGTCGGCGCCATCTATTTCATGGCTGCATTGTACTTCATTGTGTACAGGTCTTGTGATGGATGAAACTCTATCAAGCATCAAGTTGTCTTCAAGGTTTTGCCATTATAATGACCACCTTGGCTATTATTTTCAGGAAAACATTCCTAGAGGTGGAATTGCTGAGTTGAAGAACAGCAATGCTTTTTTTTTTTTTTTTTTTGAGACAGAATTTCACTCTTGTCACCCAGGCTGGAATGCAATGGTGCCATCTTGGCTCACTGCAACCTCTGCCTCTGGGGTTCAAGCATTTCTCCTTCCTCAGCCTCCCAAGTAGCTGGGATTATGGGTGTGCACCACCACACGCGGCTAATTTTGTATTTTTAGTAGAGACGGGATTTCACCATGTTGGCCAGGCTGGCCTCAAACTTCTGACCTGAGGTGATCTGCCCGCCAAAGTCTTGGGATTACAGGTGTGAGCCACCGCGCCTGGCCAGCAATGCTTTTAAAGCTTTCAGCAGGTATTGCCAAATTGTCCTCCAGAAAAGTTGGGCCCATTTTTTCTCCCTCCCTACCTCTCCCAAGGTTTCTCCATCCCCTCATCACACTCTGCTAATTGGGCATGCTGAGGTCAGATTGCCAGTGTTTTCGAAATATGACATAGCTAGATCCCACCGTTTCTTTTTTAAAAAACTATTTACTTTTCTCTTATTATTCTTTTAATATGATATTCCACAGAATACTTCTTTTTTCTCTCTCTCTCTTTTTTTTTAGCTTTTCTTTCTAAAATAGAGTCAGGGTCTTGCTATGTTGTCCAGGTTGGTCTTGAACTCCTGGCCTCAAGCAATCTTCCTGCTTTGGCCCCCCAGAGTGTTAGGATTACAGGCATGAGCCACCACGACCAGCCCTAGACTCCACCATTTCAAAAGTGCTCTTAATTTTCTGTGTAACTAGAGATAGGTACAGAGTTTAATTTGGGGCAAGACTCTTCCTTTTTAGGAGGATATTCGTGGAAAAACAGTACTCCCATGAGCCTTTTGGTTATGGATATGTAAAACCTACATCCTCTTCTAGAACGGAGACGTTTGGAAGGCTGAGGGGGTAAAATGCTTCACTAAGAAGGTGGGCAGAGTTGCTTTTCCAAGCATTATAAGAGATATTGAACCTGTATATACATAGAATATCATCAGAAAGATATGCATAATCTGGTAATATTGGCAAACTTCAGATGGGAACTGGGTGGTTAAGGGATAGGAGTGGATGTGAGACTTTCTACTCTATAACCTTTTAGATCTTTTGAATGTTGAACCTTGAGAATCTATTATCTATTCAAAAACTAATCTTTTAATAATTTTTTTTGAGACAGGGTCTCACTCTGTTGCCCAGGCTGGAGTGCAGTGGTGCAGTCACAGCTCCCTGCAGCCTCAACCTCCCAGCCTCAGGTGATCTTCCCACCTCAGCCTCCCTGGCGCCTGGGACTACAGCTGTATGCCACCATGCTTGGCTAATTTTTGTATTTTTTGTAAAGATGGGGTTTCGTCATGTTGCCCAGGCTGGTCTTGAACTCCTGGGCTCAAGCAATCTGCCCACCTTGGCCTCCCACAGTGCTGGGATTACAGGTATGAGCCACCATGCCTGGCCAAAAACTAATTTTTTAAAGCATCAAGAGCATGCCTGGCACCTAGGAAGCCCTCTGTAATTGTTAGCTGCTATTCATTAGGGTACATTTTAGGGACGATGCCAGCATTCCTTGGGATTCTTAGATAACACCAATAAAAGACTGGACAAGCTGTGGTCCCACAAGTTATGGGGCTCAGCCTCCGTTATTTAGGCTTTGAAGGGAGCAGCACCCCAGCCTTTCATGGGAGTCTCATCCTGGCCCTCTGACTCGTGGTCAAGCTGAGAGTAATGAGAAGGTTTTAAAGAGAAATCTCTGGCGTCTAGTAGGCTCGGTCTGCACTCATGGGGCACTAAGGAACTCCTTACCCGTGGGACGAAGGGTCGGAAGGACTTGGTGGTCAGTCGGATATTAGAGTCAGGCGGTATCTGCAGCAAAGAGATACGAAGAAGTTTTAGGGTGCTCCCGCTGGAGCTGAAGGTCTAAAGAAGACTGGGGAGGCGGGGGGATGTGCAAGACTGTCGCTTCTCCACGACCTGGGTTACGCTGGCAGGGATGAGATGCTTGTCCCTGCATTCACCCAAGCAGAGCACATGGGTCCCCAGCAACCTGACTGCTCTCCCCTGGGTGTAGCTGATGTGTGGGTCTGCGAGGGTGAGGGTTGCAGTCACACAGACCTCGGTTTGTGTCCTGACTTTGTGATCTCAGGCCAGCCCTTTTATCTCCCTGAACCTCAACTTCCTTATCCATAAAATGGGGATAACAGTAGTCCCCACCTTCAAATTATTGTGAGGGCTAAACGAGCATCTAGCACAAGGCCCAGCACATGGTGAGTGCTCCATAAAACGTAGCAATTATCATCCCATTGAAAGAGAGGCAGGCCTATGCTGCAGGTAGAATGGGTAAACCAAACACAATGCCAAAAGCAAAGGCCTGTACTGGTGTAGGAGGCCATTCGAAGGACAAAACGACCCTCCATCTACCAGACGGCCCCTGACTTACACTAGGGTAAGCTGGACCATCTGAGCCGAACCACACTCTTTCTCCCACCATCCTGACATCATTCATGAAGCCTCAGCTTTTATGAAGTGCTTCAAGAAACAACTTTTTGAAACCCAGAAATATTAGAGAAACTAGAGAACCATTAAAGGTGTGATCCACTATAAAATTCAGTCTCCCTTATGCAAAGCCGCATTGGAAACAGTTGTTTTGGGAGTGTGAGGAAGGCTGTCTCTCCTTTTCACCATGAATCATGAAATCATGTACCCTTATCACTTTAGCTACAAGGAAGCTCCCAGACAGGTTTGAGACGTTAAAGAAATTAATTTATGGGCTCAGTGTCTTTATAATTGTGCTTTATTTTCACTTGATCTTTATTTCCTTTTCTCTGAAACTATATGCAACTATATGATTCACTTATATATATATATATATACACACATACACACACACACACACACATATATATATGTATTTTTTTCTTTTTTGACATGCAGTCTCACTCTGTTGTCCAGGCTGCAGTGCAGTGGTGAGATCACAGCTCACTGCAACCTCTGCCTCCTGGGCTCAAGCAATTCCTCTGCCTCAGCCTCCATGTAGCTGGGACTACAGGCATGTGCCACCATGCCTGGCTAATTTATGTATTTTTAGTAGAGATGAGGTTTTGCCATATTGGTCAGGCTGGTCTTGAACTCCTGACCTCAGGTGATCCGCCCACCTTGGCTTCCCAAAGTGCTAGGATTACAGGCATGAGCCACCTCGCCCGGCCTCATTCACTAAAATATTTTTGAATAAACCTCCAGAAATCATCAGGATGAGAGAAAATACGAATTAAACCAACAAGTCTAGACTAGTAAACAGGTGTAGAAGACCAAAACACAGATAAGCAAGCTGCAAAGTCTTCCACGGTTGTTATAAGGGAGAAAGAGCTTTTTTCTTTTTTTTTTCTTTGGAGACAGGGTCTCACTCTTTTGCTCAGCCTGGAGTGCAGTGGCACGATCTTGGCTCACTGCAACCTCTGCCTCCTGGATTCAAGCGATTCTCCCACCTCAGCCTCCCGAGTAGCTGGGATTACAGGCGCCCACCACCACACCTGGCTAATTTTTATATTTTTAGTAGAGACAGGGTTTTGCCATGTTGGCCAGGCTGGTCTCGAGCTCCTGACCTCAAGTGATCTGCCCACCTCAGGCTCCCAAAGTGCTGGAATTACAGGCATGAGCCACCGCACCCGGCCATGGGAGAAAGAACTTTGACTTTGAGTTTCTTGGTTACCAAAGTAAAAAGGGAGATTGTGCTAATATATTTTTCTTGGTCTTGATTTTTCTCTTAGTAATAACTTACTATTTGACTGATGTCCACAGGGGTGAAAAGGAAAGAAGGAAGGAGCAGGAGGTTACGTGTTCATTTGAGAGACCTGTTTGCCACCATCCTCACCATGTCGTCTGTGATGGAGAAGTTCAGATACCCTTCCTCGTGATAAACCAGGCTGGCCGTGTTGAAGACATAATCCGAGACGGCGAAGTAGACCATTTTGTTATGTTCCTCAGGAAGGTTTATGACTGGAGCAAGGAGGGTAACTGGGGAACGGTGGTTACGATGAAAGATTTCACCCTGGAGAGGGAAATAGGGTCCAGTTGGACTTTTCAAAGCCTGTCCCGGGGCTGGGGCCAGGTATTTCCCTACACAGTCTGATGAAGGGATGCTGGCTGGAGCACTGCCTGAAACTCCACCATTAAAGGCAGTGTTATGTCTTTTAATGAAAAGCTCCCCCGAAGCTTTGCTGTATTAACCCACAGGATGTCCTGGCCAGCCCCTCTATATGCCCTAGGCCCATCTACACTCCCTAGGCCCGCTCTGATTGGCCTCTTCTGCATGATGGGCAAGGCAAAGTAGGGGAAGAAGGAGGAGGGAAGGGTTAAGACCTGAGAGGTGTAAGACAGCCGTGGAGAATCCTAGCTCTGGGGGCACATCCCACCACTCCGTATCACCCGGCCCTCGACACAGCGGGAACCACTGGGAAGATGAGGACAGATCTGAAGCTGGGGGGACAGGTGGCCCAGGGAATGGCTGACCCTGAGGGAAACCCTCACCCACCCAGCCCGGCCCCAGGACCCTCACCTTAAACATCACCTCCAGCATCTGGGCTGTTGCCTGAGGGGCTTCCACTAAGCTATAATCAATGCCAGCGAAACTGTCAATGTCTGTTGTAACTGTGAATGACGACAGGGCAGAATTAGGGGCCAGGTGCCACTTTCAGCTGCTGGAGGAGGGGCAAGGGCTCTGGCTGACTCGCATTCTCTGTGACTTTTTTCAGAATCTCCCTACCAGCCCGGCCCTGGGGCAAAGAATTGCTTCTTCAAGAAAGAGACTACATGGGTTCCGTTGGATGAGTTAACAGTGGTGGGGGTGTATGCTCAGCCTAGGGCCTAAGTAGTTCCCAGACAAGTGCGCGCACACACACACACACACACACACACACACACAGACACACACCATGAGTCCAGGCTTCACCTCTCCAGCCACACCTGGAGCTTAATGCTGAGCCAGTAACCAGGAAGGTCAGGCATGGTATGCCCAGAGGGCCCAGACACTGCCCTCCAAAACCCTGAATGAACGAATGTTCCAGGTCCCAGTATTGGGTTGCCCGCCTGGACTTCTGGTAAAATTGATGTCAGCAAGTAACCGCATAGGGGCTTGGGAGCCAAGGCATCAGAGAGCATCTCAGATCATTTATCAGGGTCTCCCCCTCCAACCTTAATGTGTGCACCCTGGACCCAGGGACTCCACTTGTTGATGGCTCCCTGCAGCCCTGTTGGCAACAGCAAGGGACAGGAAAACACCCAAACGTCCATCAGTGGGGGACTTATTAGATAAATGAGGACACATCCATGTGATGGAATACTACATGGCTGCTAACATAATAAGGGCTGTTACAACCACTTTGGAAAACTGTTTGGCAGGATCTGATAATGCTGAATCTGGGCATATCACATGAGCTTGCAAATTCACTCCCAGGTATATACCCAAAGACATGCGACCATAGGTACTAGGACATTCATAGCAGCACTACGGATAATGGCCTAAAACTGAACACCCCCCCAAGATGGACAAATAAATGGGGAAGCATCGACATGGTGGTATGCTACGCAGCAAGGAGAATAAACCAGCTGCACTACAGGTGCATGCGACGATATGCATTGACCTCATGTTTTATTTTATTTCATTTTTTTTTGAGACAGGATTTCACTCTGTGGCCCAGGCTGGAGTGCAGTGGCACAATTTCAGCCCACCGCTGCCTTGACCTCCTGGGCTCAAGCGATCATCCCACCTTGGCCTCCCAAGTAGCTGGGACTACAGGTACACACCACCATGCCTGGCTAATTTTTGTATTTATTGTAGAGATGGGGTTTCGCCATGTTGCCCGGGCTGGCCTTGAACTCCTGAACTCAAGTGATCCTCCCTCCTTGGCCTCCCAAAGTGCTGGAATTATAGGTGTGCACCACCACGCCTGACCTGACCTCATATTTTACTTTGTTTATTTATTATTTATTATTTTTTTTCTTTGTTGAGACAGAGTCTCATTCTGTTGCCCAGGCTGGAGTGCAGTGGCGCGATCTCGGCTCACTGCAACCTCCGCCTCCCAGGTTCAAGCAATTCTCCTGCCTCAGCCTCCCAAGTAGCTGGGATTATAGGCATCCACCACGGCACCTGGCTAATTTTTGTATCTTTAGTAGAGACAGGGTTTCACCATGTTGACCAGGCTGGTCTCGAACTCCTGACGTCGGGTAATCCACTCGCCTTGGTCTCCCTAAGTGCTGGGATTAAAGGCGTGAGCTACTGCGCCCAACCCTGACCTCATATTTTAAAGTTGAACAAAGAAAACCTTCTGGCTTTTGAAAAGATACTCAAAATATTGTCTGATTCCATTCATGTGCAAAGTGCAAAACTAATCTTTGCTGCTGGAAGTTGGGATGGTGCTGACCCTGGAGGGCTGGGCAGTGACCGAGGGGGACACCAGGGGCTTTGAAAAAACAGTCATGTTCTGTTTCTTGGTTGGGAGCTGGTTACATGCATATAAAGACTCTTTAGCAGCACACTTATGATTAGAGCACTTTTCTCTATAGATATACTTCAATAAAAAGTTTTTAAAAATGAAATCAAGCTGGCACAGTGGCTCGCGCCTGTCATCCCAGTACTTTGGGAGGCTGAGGTGGGCAGATCACTTGAGCCCAGGAGTTCGAGACCAGCCTGGGCAACATAAAGAAACCCTGTCTCTACAAAATATACAAAAAGTAGCCAGGTGTGGTGGCATGCATCTGTGGTCCCAGCTACTCAGGTGGCTGAGGCAGGAGGATCACTTGAGCTCAAGAGGTTGAGGCTACACTGAGCCGAGATCACACCACTGCACTCCAGCCTGGGACACAGAGTGAGACCCCCTCTCAAAAAAAAGAAATCTAGAACAATGCCTATACTATGTGTATATGAACATACATATTTTAAATTATGCATATACACATAGATTCATGAGCAAAATAATACATATAAGAATGTCTATTCATATGCTTACATGTATTTATATTTGTACATGCAAAGAAAATATCTGAAAAGATACACCCAAAACAGAGGTTCCTTCTTGGAAGAAAAGTTGGGGAGAAAAATGAACTTTTAATTTCTACTTTCTTTTTCTCTTTTCTTTTTTTTTGAGACAGAGTTTTGGTCTTTGTTGCCTAGGCTAGAGTGCAATGGCGCAATCGCGGCTCACTGCAACCTCCACCTCCTGGGTTCAAGCAATTCTCCCGCCTCAGCTTCCCGAGTCACTGGGATTACAGGCATGCGCCACCACGTCCAGCTAATTTTGTATTTTTAGTAGAGACAGGGTTTCACCATGTAGGCCAGGCTGGTCTCGAACTCCCGACCTCAGGTGATCTACCCGCCTCAGCCTCCCAGAGTGCTGGGATTACAAGCGTGAGCCGCTGCGCCTGGCCTTTAATTTCTACTTTCTATATTTTTGCCCCATTTACTATTTTATAAGGTATATATATGCTCTTATAGAAATAAATAGAAATAAAATGTCCCAGGGGTGGATGGAGTGTCCTACCTGGCAGAGTTTGGAGATAAGGCTGTAGATCGGAGGACACCGATTTCTGGATCATTTCGCAAATCTGAAAAACATGGAAAGAGAATGCCTGAGTGAGTTCCCCAGCTTTGGTCTGGCCCCATGCCCATCACTGCAGTCACATTATTCCACGTGTATGCTCAGTGATCATTGGTTTACACATATTTATAAGTGCTTGTCATGAGCCAGGTACCAAGGAAATAGAAACAATAAAAATATGTAGGCTCCCATGTGGACTCCACTATGGTCCAATTGGACTTTTCAGTCTGTCCCAAGGCTGGACACCTGAGCTAGGGAGTCACTGACCCAGCCTGAGGAGGGCGCCGGCTGGAGACAGTGCCTGAAACTCCACCGTCACCAAGTTTTCCTTTGGGAGGTCCTGGCCTCTCCAAATTTAGAGTTTAATAGCAGAACTAGACACTAACTAGAAATAGTCACACAAATAAGCATACAGTTAATATAGATAGTTCTTTTTTTTTTTTTTTTTTTTGAGACGGAGGTTCACTTTTATCACCCAGGCTGGAGTGCAGTGGCGCGATTTCGGTTCACTGCAACCTCTGCCTTCCAGGTTCAAGTGATTCTCCTGCCTCAGCCTCCCGAGTAGCTGGGATTACAGGCGCTCACCACCATGCCCAGCTAATTGTTATATATTTAGTGAAGACGGGGTTTCACCATGTTGGCCAGAGTGGTCTTGAACTCCTGACCTCAGGTGATCCACCCGCCTTGGCCTCCCAAAGTGCTGGGATTACAGGCGTGAGCCATCGTGCCCAGCCAAAGATAGTTCTTCATGGTCATCCTGAACAGATTGGCTGGATTGATCAGTATCCCCCATTCCCGCTGGTACTCCTGGAAGACTGAATGCTGGGGTCTGTAGGTTACTCACACACAGTTGCCACCAGTTGTGCGGCCTGCTTCTCAAGAGAAGGAAATGTGCATTTCCAAACTTGTTTGCTGTACTTGCCACTGTAATCACCCGAATTATTTATTATGCGGCCTTGGGATAGACTTTGAAAAGTCCAACTGAGCCCTACTGGGGCCCACATGAAAGCCTACCACCTGTTTGCTGAACTTGCTTTTGTAATCACTCGAATTATTTATTATGTACACTAATGCAATATCATTGAGGAAAAAGGTTTTTTTTTTTTTTTTTTTTTTTTGAGATACAGTCTCGCTCTGTTATCCAGGCTAGAGTGCAATGGCACAATCTCAGCTCACTGCAACTTCCGCCTCCCAGGTTCAAGTGACTCTCCTACCTCAGCTTCCTAAGTAGCTGGGATTACAGGCATGTGCACCACACCCTGCTAATTTTTGTATTTTTGGTAGAGACAGGATCTCACCTTGTTGGCCAAGCTGATCTGGAACTCCTGACCTCAAATGATCCACCCCCCTCGGCCTCCCAAAGTGCTGGGATTACAGGCATGAGCCACTATGCCTGGCCCCAGCTAAAAGTGTTCTTTCTATGAAAACCTAAGATAAATCCTCTGGAAAGTGGAGGTGCTTTAAAAAAAAAACCCTCTAAAAACATGGTTAAATTTGGACCAGACAACAGAAAATCTTAGGAGGAAAAAAAAATCATAAAGATCAAGAAGGATTCTACACTGGGACGGCTTTGCAAGTATCTTTAAATTCTCATTGTGGTTAAAGAAACCTGGGATGGAATTTGTAGCAGGTTAATGTTTTATGCAGGAAAGACCAAGGGCAATGTCAATCAAGAGACCATTTTCAAAGAAAATCTGTGGGCACTCACTGACACAGCTTGAAGAGGGGGCATTGGAGATGCTGTCGGAAACTCCACCATTAAAACATTTGGGTTCATACGTCAATATTTTCTTTATGTGCGATGAGAAAGTCCTCACTTTAAACAGCTCTTGTTGTCAGCCAGCTACCACCTATTGTTCAACAAATCCACATATACAGTGAAGGAGAGGGACATGCAGGGCCCTGGCCTAGTGCAGGGGTCACAGATGGCTTCTGTGCTAAAGGGTGAGCAGGCACCATCCATCAGGCACTGGGTTGCTGATGGAAGGGCGATGCTGGGGGCTGGGAAGGCAAAAGGCTATATCTTAACCTCTCTTTGCAACTGCTCCACTTTCTGGGAGAGGAGTTTAGCAGCGAGGAGCTGCCAGAAAGCAAGGTCAAGTGTGGTGAGGAACGTTCGTGGCTGATTGCAAGGGAACCAAGAAACTCCACCCATCTCCCTGAAGACCGCTCCTTTCTTGCCTTTCCTTCAGACAACAGCCCGTTAGACCATCCCAAAAGCCTGGAACCTGGATGCCCCAGTCTCTAGGGACCCAAAGGACTGGGCAGGGGAGGCATGGGATGCCTGAGTCACAGACACACAGCAGGGCCTCCTGGGGAGGCAGCTGGGGTAGTGGTTAGGGGTGCAGCAGGAGAGCCAGGTAAACTTGGGTTCAAATCCTGCCCAGTCCCCAGTGGTTGTTTGACCTTTGCAGAACCTCTCTCTGCTTTTTGGTTCTTACCCACAAGATACAATGGCAAAGCCAAGTGCTTCCCAGGGTGTTTTTGTCAGTGGTGTTCAAACTAGAGTGACTCCATCTTGAACAGGGGCAAAATGAGACTGAGACCTGCTGGGCTGCGTTCCCAGGTCAGGCATTCTTAGTCACAGGATGAGCTAGGAGGTCAGCAGGATTGGTATCACAAGATACAGGTCATAAAGACCCTGCTGATAAAACAGGAGGCGGTAAAGAAGCTGGCCAAACCAACCAAAACCAAGATGCCCTCTGGTCATCCTCACCGCTCATTATATGCTAATTAAAATGCATTGGCATGCTAAAAGACATGACCACCAGCGCCATGACAGTTTACAAATGCCATGGCAACGTCCAGAAGTTACCCTAGATGGTCTAAAAGGGGAAGGAACCCTCGGTTCTGGGAAGTCCTCGCCCCTTTCCAGGAAAACTCATGAATAATCCACTCCTTGTTTAGCATAGACTCAAGAAATAACCACAAGTATACGCAGCTGAGTGGCCATGCGGCTTCTCTGCCTGTGGAGTAGCCTTTCTTTTCTGTTGTTACTTCTCTAATAAACTTGCTTTTACTTTATGAACTCACCCCAAATTCTTTCTTGCACGAAATCCAAGAATCCTCTCTTGAGGTTCCGGATCGGGACCCCTTTCTGGTAATATTTTGGGAAGCTGGGGAATGAGGTAGTGAGTATATATCACCCAGAGAGCAAGCATTTGTGGGCGCTTGTTCTCCTTAGCCCTGCTGGTCCAGGTGTCACATCCCACCCCGAGTGGGGAATTAGAAAGGCCTGCACCAGGCTCTTAGTTTTTCCGGAAGGAAGAGAATTTGAAGATCTCTAAGGATCAGGGGTCAGGTAAGATCTCCATCTTTCCCAAGATACCCAGCCCCAGAAGGTGTTTGATATGAGCTGCTCCACATCCTAGGAAGCTCCATTCCTGATTCAGCCTCTCACCAGCAAGGTGACACTGGGAAAGCTACTCCACCCCTCAGCCTCCTCTGTCCATGTGGAAAATGGCGCCTCCTTCCAAGGTTGAGGTTAAGATCCAATGGGACTGATCGGGTGTGGTGGCTCACACTTGAAATCCCAGCACTTTGGGACGCTGAGGTGGGTGGATCACGAGGTCAGGAGTTCAAGACCAGCCTGGCCAATATGGTGAAGCCCTGTCTCTACTAAAAATGCAACAAACTAACTGGGTGTGGTGGCACGTGCCCGTGGTCCCAGCTACTCGGGAGGCTGAGGCAGAAGAATTGCTTGAACCTGGGAGGTGGAGGTTGCAGTGAGCCAAGGTTGTGCCACTGCACTCCAGCCTGGGCAGCAGAGTGAGACTCTTGTCTCAAAAAAAAAAAAATCCAATGGGACTGTGCACACGAAGTGCTGAGCTCGTTATCCCTGGCCACAGCCTCAAGAAATAGCAGCCATTTTTGTTATAAATCAGAATAGTTATACAATAATATATTCTGTACAGCATTAATTATATTCATTTATCAAAACAATAATTATCATGGTACGTGATTACTATGATAATTATAATTGTACTACATTACTATTGTTAGGCACAGCAATATGGCAACAGGGTGCCTGAGTAGGTTGGCATATTTCTTAAGGTCACTTAATCCCAGGGACCCAGAACCAGAAAAGAAACAGCACAACTGGCCACATCCAAAGTGCAGGGTTTGCCTGCGGTTCCTGCTTCAACCACGAGGGGGCACTCAAAGCCAAACCAGAGGTTGGACCTACAGACTTGGGGGGTGGGGGTGTGTGTGCATGTGTGTGTGGTGTGTGTGTGGTGTGTGTGGGTGGTGTGTTTGTGTGTGTAGGATGTGTGTGGTGTCTGTGGTGTGTGTGGTGTGTGTGTAGGGGGTGTGTGTAGGGTGTGTGTGGTGTGTGTGTAGGGGTGTGTGTGTAGGGTGTGTGTGTGGTATGTGGGGTGTGTGTGTTTGTGTGGGGTGTGGTACATGTGTGAGGGTGTGTGGGGGTGTGTGTTGGGGGAGGTGTGGTGTGTGAGGGGTGAGTGTGTTGGGGGGATGCAGGATGTGTGGGTTGTGTGTGTGGGGGGTTGGTGTGTGTGGTGTGTATGTGTAGGGTGTGTGTGGGTGGTGTGTGCGGTGTGTGTGGGGATGTGTGTAGGGGTTGTGGTGTGTTAGGTGTGTGTGGGAGGGTGTGTGTGTGGGGTGTGGGGTGTGTGTGGAGATGTGTGTAGGGGGATGTGGTGTGTTAGGTGTGTGTGGGAGGGTGTGTGTGGGGTGTGTGGTGTGTGGGGGATGTGTGTAGGGGGATGTGGTGTGTTAAGTGTGTGTGGGAGGGTGTGTGTGGGGGGTGTGTGGGGGGTGTGTGGGACGTGTGTGGGGTTGTGGTATGTGAAGGGTGGTGTGTGTGTGGGGTGTGAGTGTGGGGATGTGTGTGTGGGTATGTGTGGGTATGTGGAGGGTGTGGTATGTGGGTGTGTGTGGGGTGTGTGTAGGGGAGTATGTGGCAGGTGTGTGTGGGGGGAGAGTGTCAGGGGGTAGTGTGTAGGGGTGTGTGGTGTATGAGGGGTGTGTGGGGGTGTGTGGTGTGTGGGGTATATGTGCAGGGTGTGTATATGGTGTGTGTATGGGGGTGTTGTGTGGGGTGTGTGTGTAGGATGTGTGTAGTGTGTGGGGGTGGTGTGTGGGGGTGTGTGTGAGGGTGTGTGTATGTACAGTGTGTGTATGGTGTGTGTGTGGTGGAAGGGGGAGTGTGGAGTGTGTGTGTGTGGTGTGTGTGGGGGTGTGGTGTGTGGGGTGTGTGTCTGTAGAGTGTGTGTATGGTGTGTGGTGGGTGGAAGGGGGAGTGTGTAGGGGGTGTGGGGTGTGTGTGTGTTTGTGTGTATTTTTCCCTTTCTTCCTTCATCACTTTCTCCTTTCCCACAGTCATTGCTACAGATACCCTTTGGCTAGTATCTCAGAAATGGGATTTTGGGATGAATGAGTGTTTAGAGGAACTGAAAGTTAACACAACATCTTTTTGATTTAGTTAAAGATGACAAACTCCGAAGATTTCACATATTCTTTTTTAACAGGCCAGTCTGACAGTGTTGCTGCCTCCCCATCCAGGGCTGGTGCCCACGAGCTTGCCCAGTTCCCACCTGACCCACGCCCTCGCTGAGCTTTCCTGCCTGGTCTCCTGCAGGCACCTGAGGAATGGTTTCCTTTGGGACCTTGGTGGAATGCAGGGCAGTGTGGGACACTGAGCAAGGCTGAGCAGAGAGAGGGGCTGGAGTCTCTGCTTAGCCCCTGCTGTTTAACTCTTGGCCAAGAAGTTGACCATTTTCTGCCCTGACTGAATGGACTTGGAGCTTTGCCCCCAGCGTGCCCCACAACAGCTCCATGACCTGGGCAAATGATTTGTCCTCCCTCAGCCTTGGGCCTAAGTACATCCAAACCAGCCCCCATGGCCTGGTCCAGGGCCAGCGGTCAGTGAGGTCTTCCATTCAGCCCTCGCCAAGCTCGGGGGAGGCCAGAAGCTTGGACCTTCTTACCCTGCTCTTCAGTACTTTCTGGAACTTGGATTCGATCTGGTTGTGGAAGAGATTCAACAGCCACCTGCGGAGAGAAGCACAGCCTGCCACTGAACTTGGGGACAGCCGGGTTCCTGGGAAAGCTGGGCCCGGGTCCCTGGCCAGGCCAGTCCACAAAGGGAGCCCTCTCCACCCCCTCCTGGCGCCCTGCTGTGTCCCAGTACATCCAGCCTGATTCGGTGTGTCTGGCTTCCCAGCGCCTGTGGCACCCCAATCATCGCATGATCACATTCAGTAGATTTGGGGAAGCGGCTTGAGAATCCACATTTTTCTCTTCTTTTTTGGGAGGGGGCGAGGGACAGGATCTCACTCTGTCACCCAGGCTGGAGTGCAGTGGCACAGTCTCAGCTCACTGTGACCTCTGTCGCCTGGCCTCAAGCCATCCTCCCAACTCAGCCCCTGAAGTAGCTGAGACTACAGGCATGTGCCATCACGTCTGGCTAATGTTTGTATTTTTTGTGGAGACAGGTGTTACCATGTTGCCCAGGCTGGTCTTGAATTCCTGAGCTCAAGTGATTTTCTGCCTTGGCCTCTCAAATTGCTAGGATTACAGGCGTGAGCCACCACACCTGGTCACACTTTTCTAATCAAGGAAACGGAGACTAGAAGAGATGAAATGACTCGTCCAAAGACTTGTATATTTTTTGCAAACTCTCCTTTAACCAAAGTTTCTGTGTTCCTCCAATAGCCAGATTGGAAATAAACTTCCAAATAAACTTCCAAATAAATGGAAGTTTATTTTTTTAATGACAATGATGCACCAATATTCCTGGCTTGAGTCTGTTCATCTCAACATTGTTCCCCAGAGAATGATCTTCAAGTGCCTGTGCAAGCCACCTGGATCATTACAATTATCAGAGGTCAGGCTGAGCGCCGCATCGGCCAGGAGCTGCAACCAGGAGTCCAGCTGGCAGTGCTCCGATGGAGACCTACCCCAAGTCTCCCGACATGTCCACCTCCACGTCATCGATGTCGCTGCTGCAGCTGGAGGCAGTAACTGTGGGCCTCCCTGAGGACTCGCTGCCCAACAGAAGGTTGACTGAAATGCTGATGCCCTTGACACTCACATCAAAAGAGCCTTGTAGTTTCCTGGAGGAGATAAGAGAAGCCACGATTGGTTCCTAGACCAGGGTCTGCCACCATTTGTGGGGAAAATAGAAGTCTCAGTTCTTACCTCCAAATAGATGGAACTGAGCAGAGATTTAAGAATAACAAATACAGCCATAAAAGATCTAGAAGAAAACCCGGATCCAGTATTTACAGTCAGGGCTGGACGAAGGCCTTTCTAGGCAAGATCCAAGACTCATAAGCCATAAAGGAAATCCTTAATAAACTTGTCGGCATAGAAAACTAAAACTTCAGTGGACCAAAAAAATGCCATATGTAAAGTAAAAAACAAAATTGCAGTATGAGACATCCAAAGAGCCAATTTCCTTAATATATGAGCTAATTTCCTTAATATACAAAGAGCAAGCCAATACAAATTAACAAGGAAAGGAAAAACAACTCAAAAGGAAAAAAAAGATATGAACAGGAAATGCAGTGTAAAATAAGCATATAAAAGTCATTAAAAATGAAAATAGCAATGACACCAGTTCTCACCTATCAGATTCAAAACAACTTTTGAAGTTTTAATACCCAATGCTATTGAATGTACGAGTAAACAGAAGTCCCAGACACTGTGGCTGGGAGAGCACATTGGCTCAAGCTTTCTGAAACACAAATCAGTGAGATCGCTCCTCGTTCTAACACACATACTCTTTGGCCCAGTAATTTAACTTCTAAGCCTTTATCCTCTGGCTCTTCCTGCCAAGATATATGTGAGGTGTGGGACAGCTCACTGAAGCATCATGGGCAGTAGAAAAAAAAAAAAAGGAAGCAACCGACATGTCCACCAGCAGCGACAGGTTGAATAAGTTGTAGGCACCCATGTTATGCAGACTTTGAAAACAATGGGTCAAAATGTGGTCTATTCCAGGGGTCTCCAACCCCAATGGTGGTTGTCTGGAGCTGGGGGAAGGGAAATGGGGAATGATTGTTTAATGGGTAAGGAGTTTTCTCTTGGGATGATGAAAATGTTTTGGAGTTAGATAGGGGTGGATGTTGCACAATATTGTGAATGTAATAAATGCCACTGAAGGTATACTTTCAAATAATCAATTTTATGTTCTGTGAATTTCATATCAATTTTTAAAAGCACATTCAAAAAAGTGAAAAAAAAATGAGGTAGATCATCATATGCCCATATAAAGAGATATTTAAGATATTTCACTGACAAAAGACAGGGTAGGAGAGTGTGGCCGGTTCCTTTCATGGAACTAGAAAGAATGTGCATGTGTAGGTGACATATAAACCGGGCATCTTTCTAAAGCAATAGAATGTGAGCCACACATGTAATTTTAAATTTTCCAGAAGATACATTAAAAAGATAAAAAGAAAGAGCTGAGATTGGTTTTAGTAATACATGGTATCATTTCAACATGTAATCAGTATAAACATTATTAATGAGATTTATTTATTTATTTATTTATTTATTTTGAGACAGGGTCTCATTCTCTTGCCCAGACTGGAGTGCAGTGGCGTGATCTTGGCTCACCACAACCTCCGCCTCCCAGGCTAAAGCGATTCTCCTGCCTCATCCTCCCAAGTAGCTGAGATTACAGGTGTGCACAGCTATGTCCAGCTAATTTTTGTATTTTTAGTAGAGATGGGGTTTCACCATGTTGACCAGTGTGGTCTCGAACTCCTGACCTCCAATGATCCACCTGCCTCAGCCTCCCAAAGTCCTGGGATTACAGGCATGAGCCACCACGCTCGGCCAGTGTTTTTGTTGTTGTTGTTGTTGTGTTGTTGTTTTGTTTTTTTAAATACTAAATCTTCAAATCCAGTGTTGCATACTTAGAGTAGATCTCAACCTGTACCAGGCACTTTTCAAGTACTCAGTAAAGGCATGGCAGGTGGCTACTATTTTGGGCAGTGCAGATCTGAAGTATGAATATGGCCATGTCACCCATATTTGGGCTGCTCCTTCTGTTATGGGCTGCTCTGTGTCACCACCTGCCTCCCAAATTCAAATGTTGAAGCTCTGATCCCCAGTACCTGAGAATGTCACAGTATTTGCAGATAGGCCCCTTGAAGAGGTGATTACATTTAAATGAGCCCATTAGGGTGGGCCCTAATCCAATCTGCCTAGTGTCTTTATAAAAAGAGATTAGGGCCGGGCGCGGTGGCTCAAGCCTGTAATCCCAGCACTTTGGGAGGCCGAGACGGGTGGATCACGAGGTCAGGAGATCGAGACCATCCTGGCTAACACGGTGAAACCCCGTCTCTACTAAAAAAAAAATACAAAAAACTAGCCGGGCGAGGTGGTGGGCGCCTGTAGTCCCAGCTACTTGGGAGGCTGAGGCAGGAGAATGGCGTAAACCCGGGAGGCGGAGCTTGCAGTGAGCTGAGATCCAGCCACTGCACTCCAGCCTGGGTGACAGAGCGAGACTCCGTCTCAAAAAAAAAAGAGATTAGGACATACAGAGAGAAATGGGGTTTCTTTTCTCTTTTTTTCTTTTTTTGTTTTTTAAGAGATGAAGTCTAGCTCTGTCCCCCAGGCTGGAGTGCAGTGGCGTGATCTCAGCTCACTGCAACCTCTGCCTCCAGGGTTCAAAGGATTCTTCTGTCTCAGCCTCCTGAGTAATTGAATTGGGATTACAGGTACCTGCCACCACACCTGGCTAGTTTTTAAATTTTTAATTTATTTTTTATTTTTAGTAGAGACTGAGTTTCGCCATGTTGGCCAGGCTGGTCTCGAACTCCTGACCTCAAGTGATCTTCCCACCTTAGCCTTCCAAAGTGCTGGGATTACACGGGTGAGCCAATGTGCATGGCCTCAGAAATGGGATTTCTTAAGCACAAAGGGAAGACCACGTGAGGACAATTGCCAAAGGGCAACCATCTGCAAGCCAAGGAGAGTGGCCTCAGAAGAAACCAGGCCTGCCAAAACCTTGACCTTGGCCCCCAGCCTCCAGAACTGTGAGAAAACACATTTCTGCTTAAGCCACCCGGTCTATGTGTGTTATGGCAGCCCTAGCACACGAATACCCTTCCATCCAAGTGCCTCTGAGGTCAGAGATCTGTTCAAAGTGCCTGAGAGCCAGAGCCCCTGGAAGCAGCCTTTGGCCAATGACAAACAGGAGGAAGGGGTGACAGGGTGGGGCTGGAGTAACTCAGAGGCGTGTTCTCCGCTGTCCCCGTCCCCCAGCTAGACAGAGCTTCACTTGCCCACCAGGTTGACTTCCTTCCCTTCCCTTCCTCACTTCCCCTGTGGATTTCCTCAGATCACTTCCAGGATAAAGTATTGCACTGGAATTCTTGCCCTAAGGTCTGCTTCTGTGGGAAGCAAACCAAGGAGACATGATATTATCGCACTTAGCCCTCCCGTGACTCCATCAAGGAAGCAGGCCTGTCCCCCTTGGGAGATGAGGAAGTAGAGACTCAGAGAGGGAAAGACACTCATATCCAAGAGCCAGGACTCAATCCCCAGGCCACCTCTGGGCTTGGACTCCATCTGTCCACCACGTGGCCTTTCTGATGAGCTAGGAACACCTTGGACCTAAGAAGGATGGGGCGAAGGCCAAGGCCAAGAGCTCCAGGGCCTGGGAGCAGGGCCAACTTACAAGAATGACTTGCGCACCTTCCACCTGCCCTGGACCCGGATGAAGGAGTCGGAGATGCTGAGACTCAGGCCCTGGCTGGGGACAGGCCTCAGTGCAGAGTGACGCAGCTCACAGCTGTGGATATTCAGGCTGAAGGGAGAGACACGGAAGTTGTTGTCAGCCCTGGGCCTGGACCCAGCCTCACCAGGGACCTTGCTCCCACCTTTGCAGGCCTCCCCTCTCCACAGTGGGGACTAGACCAGCAGGATCTGCTCCAGGTGAGCACCAGGTGTGTCCCAGGCACCGACCATGTGTCCATGCTAAGCACATTATATTCTTCATGCCATCTGGGCCACACTGAGGGGGTCAGGACTGTTCTTGTTTCCTTTCCACAGAAGGGGAAATAGAACCTCGAGGAAGGGATGCAATTACCCGCAGTTTTGCAGTCAGCATCAGAAACCATGAATCTAATGACCCCAGGTGGCATCCTCAGGAGGTCCATAGACATATCTCTTTGGGTTCGCAGCTCCTGCTAACCCACCCCTCTCCCAATACATCCAGCTAGGCGGGAAACAGATTCAGGGAATATGGTGGCAGCCTTAAGAGAAGACCCAAAAGGGTCAGCAAGGTTGCCAACAGTGAGAAAAGAATGGTCAAGTTCTATTTTATTTGCCTGGCACATAGTAGGTGCTCAATAGATGTTTGCTGATGGACTGAATAAAAGAAGGCAGGAATGAAGGAAACACTCAATAGCAGTGAGCGGGGAGGGGTACAATGTGCTACGGGCCTGATTGTACTTTCTTCACTGCCCAGCCCTCGAAAAGCAGTTGACGCCATTTTAAAGTATCAACTGCTCAAGTCTAGTGATCTTTTGAAGTCTTGGCTCAAATGCCATCTTCTCTGGGAAGCCTTCCCTGACTCCCCCAAGTACAAACTTCAGCTCTAACCATTGGGCTACTAGATTTAAAGTGTAAGGTCTATCTTCTCTTCCAAACTATATCCAGTGGCCAGATTGGATCTTGGATTAGCACTCTGAAGGAGGAAGCAGATAAACCCCATTTTACAGGTAAGGAAACTGAGGCTCAGGTCACACAGCCAGATATTAAGGTCTTCCTTAATATTTGCTGCATGAATGAGTGGAGGAGCTCAATTCCTTCCCAGAATTTCCTTCTGAACTCTTCAGGGAACTATCCCACTGTCTGCCCCAAAGAGGTCCCTCCGCAGCCCAATCCTGAGGCTCTCTCTTCCTCACTCTCCAATTCGCCCTCACAGCCAGCTCCAGCCACCTCAGAGCCCCAGCAGAAGGGAGAGCCCCACCTGCGGAACTCATAGCTCCCACGGCCGGCGTGGGGGATCCTGACGTCCCCGGTGAAGTCAGGCAGCGTGATCCTGAGCAGCTCACTCTGCAGAGCCAATAGCCCCTCCTGGGCCGCTGTGGACAGGAAATAGCTGGGAGTCAGCTTGATCGGCCTGCCTCCTCCCCTGCTCTAAACCCTACGGTGGCTCCCACCTGCCCTGAAGAGAGAGGTCAACATCGTTATTAGCATTAAGTACACTGACAGGATATGAGCCCCTCTGTGTGCCAGGTAGCATGAGGGACATTCAGAGGCGTCCCTGCATTTCTGTGGCATTGTTAGGTTCATACCCATTTTACTGACAAGGAAATGGAATGCCTTTGCCAACAACTCCCTGAAGGCAAAAGTGCGGTGCACTTGGACAGGTGGTCCTCCTTCTTGTCCTCCATGGCATCTGGTCTGTGTAGAAGAAATTGGAAGGATTTGGGGGCTAGAGAAAGCGGGCATCTTTCTAGCTGGGTGACTTTGACAAAGTCCCCAAACAACCTTCACTTTGTTCATCTGTCAAAGAGCAATGACAACAATACATTTGCTGGGCGTGGTGGCTCACGCTTGTAATCCCAGCACTTTGGGAGGCTGAGGCAGGGGGATCACCTGAGGTCAGGAGTTCGAGACCAGCCCGGTCAATATGGTGAAACTCCATCTCTACTAAAAAATACAAAAATCAGCCTGGTGTGGTGGCACACGCCTGTAGTCCCAGCTACTCGGGAGGCTGAGGCAGGAGAATCGCTTGAACCCAGGAGGCAGAGATTGCAGTGAGCCGAGATCGCACCACTGCACTCCAGTCTGGGCGACAGAGTGAGACTCCACCTCAAACAAAACAAAACAAAACAAAACTTTCCTCATTGGGTTGGCATCGAAACTGCAAAGCAAGAAGAGGGCTGGGAGGATAACAAGCATTCCTAACTTGTGCCTGGCATACAGCAGGCACTCAGTAAATGCCTGGAACAGTAAACAGGGTTTATATTATTAAAAATATGGAAAGGGGCCGGGTGTAGTGGCTCACGCCTGTAATCCCAGGACTTTGGGAGGCTGAGGCAGGCAGATCATCGAGACCATCCTGGCCCACATGGTGAAACCCTGTCTCTATTAAAAATACAAAAATTATCTGGGTGTGGTGGCTCGTGCCTGTAATTCCAGCTACTCGGGAGGCTGAGACAGGATAATCACTTGAACCAGGGAGTTGGAGGTTGCAGTGAGCTGAGATTGTGCCATTGTACTCCAGCCTGGTGACAGAGTGAGATCCCGTTTCAAAAAAAATAAATAAATAAAAATAAATAAATAAAAAATAAAAATAAAAAAGGAAAGGACTAAAATGCCCAACCTCAGAGGACAGGTTACATAAACATGCTGTGTGTGCACAGTGCAAAGGAACAAAAGACAAACTCTCCTGATTTACGGTTTCAATGCAAGTAGCAGTTACCAGGTCCCACTGTTCCCAGATCTGAGGGACCCAGGTTTCTGCCCCCAAGGCAGGCATGGGTTCGCAGATGACCAGCGGCCTCCCCTTTCACCTCTTTCCAATTTGCTCTTCTCCCTCTAGCAAACGCCCATGTTGGAGTCCCTCCGCCTGGAACACTACCCCTTGTCCCTGGCTAATTCCCACTGTCTTTTCCATTTTACTTTATCCTGGAATCCTTCCCTGATTTCCCTCTCCCTGCCTCGAGCCACTCTGGGCTCCCAACAACCCTACTTAAGGGAATGTTGTTATCTCATTTAATAGGTAAGGCAATTCAGGCTCTAGGAATGTGAGAAGACAGGTGGTCAGTGCCTGTCCATATCCTTGAGTCTTTCCAGTAAGTGACAGTTGACTCCCAGCTGCCAGTGTCTGCCTCCCTGAGCCTGTATGTCCTGAGGCTCTTTGTCCTGGACCTGCAGAAAGCAGGTACATGCAACAGAAGTGCTGGGGCGCTGACAAACCCCCGGCCCAGAAACCCTCAATTAATCACTGTGGTGTATAAATATCCCAGTTCCCTTGCCACCTGGATAGTCTGGAGGCTTTGTTTCAACATTTTAAAAGAAATATTCCTACTTTTGCTCATTCTTTGTTTTATTTTTATTTATTTATATTTTTGAGACGGTCTCCCTCTGTTGCCCAGGCTGCAACGCAGTAGCATGATCTCGGCTCACCACAACCTCTGCCTCCCAGGTTCAAGCGATTCTCCTGCCTCAGCCTCCCAAGTAGCTGGGATTACAGGTGCCCGTCACCATGACTGGCTAATTTTTGTATTTTTAGTAGAGGCGAGGTTTCACCATGTTGGCCAGGCTTGCCTTGAACTCCTGGCCTCAAGCTATTCACCCACCTCGGCCTCCCAAAGTGTTGGGATTATAGGTGTGAGCCACTGCGCCTGGCCTGCCCATTCTTTAAAACTGAGGAATAATATACATAAAGTACCTAACGGGCACAAATTTTAAAGGTATCGCTAAATAATTTTTAATGTTTATTTTGTTTATTTTATTTTTTTTTTTGAGACGGAGTCTCGCTCTGTCGCCCAGGCTGGAGTGTAGTGGCGCAATCTCAGCTCACTGCAAGCTCCACCTCCTGGGTTCACGCCATTCTCCTGCCTCAGCCTCCCGAGTAGCTGGGACTACAGGTGCCCACCACCACGCCTGGCTGATTTATTTTTATTTTTATTTTTAGTAGAGATGGGGTTTCACTGTATTAGTCAGGATGGTCTTGATCTCCTGACCTTGTGATCTGCCCGCCTCGGCCTCCCAAAGTGCTGGGATTACAGGTGTGAACCACCATGCCCGGCTTTTAATGTTTATACAGCCCTGTGATCACCACCTGGATCAAGATATGGCACCTTCTAGTACCTCGGCAGGCTCCCCTTCCTCATGCCCTTCAGGGTCTCTGCCTGCTTCTAGAGGTGACCACAATTCTGACTTCTAGTTCAGAGGCATGTGTTTCCAAACTTTACGCAGAATTTTCCCAGCTGGGTGGTTCCCATCGTCAGAGGTGGTGGCTGGTTTAATCGCACACTCTCTCCTGGCTGCCCTCCCTTCCTCATCTTACTACCGATTCCCTACAGTGTTTCCTGGGATCATTTCCCAAATCAACCACTTGCACGCAAGGCTGTGTTCTGTTGGCTGGTGGTGGACAAATACCACAAATAACGTGCCCAGGGCACTCAGCTGGTGGGCGGTGAGGCCAGAATCGGAGCCAGAGCTGCCTGACCCAGAAGGTGGCACTGCCCCAGTGAGAGGGTCTGGTCTGTGTCCCCACTCCCTGTCCCCACTGTACGCAGAGCAGCCTGGGGCCTGGGTTTGCCAAGTCCAGCCAGCAGACGTGGCTTCTTACCATACTCCAGTCCCTTGTCGGTGATCCTGGCGACCAGGCCGGGGTTGGCACCCAGAGCCTCTGGGGTGGACGTGAGCAGCAATGCCAGCAGTATGGACGGCAGGGCCCCGGCCAAGGCCCCCATCCTAGATTCCCAGTGCAGTGGGCTGGGACTGTCCCAGCTGTGGACTGGGCCCAGGTCCCTTAAGTGGCCAAGGTCCGATGGCTGGGGGCAGTTCCTGAGGGTGGGTGGGCTCCTGGGAGCGGGAAGGGGAGGCACAGGGACTGGAACCTGCTTGCGACATCACTGAAGTCATAAGGTCATACTTAGAAGCCAGTTTTCACTGCCCAGATCAGTGGATGAGGAAGCCTGGCTTCTATGATCATCCCTGTCCACCCTCCCCACGGAAAGACCCACATTCATCACCATTCGTCTTGCCTCATCTCAGCCAGTCTCTTAAGAGCTCGGCTAGGAAGGCTTGGTTTTGCAGATGAGGAAACTGAGGCTCAAAGAAGCCACATAGTCCCCTTAAGATCTTACACCCAGCAGACGGCAGGGTTGAGAGTGAAGCCACGTCTGGCGCCATCCAAACTCTCTCTCTTTTTTTTTTTTTAAATATACCGGCTCTGTTTATTTAAAAAATAAATGTTTTCCCCCATGGGAAAAAGCCTCTCTCAAACCTTGCTGGTGATAAAATTTTCTGGAAGGCAATTGGCAAATGTTTAAACAGCTACATGCCCTGTGACCCAGGAATTCAATTTCAGGGACTTGCCCCTAAGCACATAATTGCGTCAGTGTGCCAGTAAATCACTGCTCTAAGATACCATTGCTATGCTGTGTGAAACAGGAGAAGTGAGACCCAACCTCATGTATCCCACAGAAGGTCATTGGTTAAATGAATTATGACACACACTTTAAAGTGAGGCTGCAGAGATAAAGGTATTTCTTGGCAAGGAAAGGGGTCTCATGAGGCATCCGTTTCCCATGGCACCATAGAGTAAGGTTCTATTTTGGGGGGGTTCAAAATAGGCTTCCATATTCAACAATCTGGAAAATATTTAGAAAGGAGTCATGAGGCCTTGTCTCTGGTTAGGGGGTAGAATTATAAGTGTTAAAAAAAAAGGTTTTGCTTGTTGATATGTAAATATTTTTTTCTTTTTTCATTTTTTGAGACAAAGTCTACTCTGTTGCTCAGGCAGAAGTGCAGTGGCACGATCATCGCTCGCTGCAACTTCAACTTTCTGGGCTCAAGTGATCCTCCCACCACAGCCCCCTGAGTAGCTGGCACTACAGGCGTGAGCCACCATGTCCAGCTAATTTTTTGTATTTTAGTAGAGACGAGGTCTTGCTATGTTGCCCAGGCTGGTGTTGAACTCCTGAGCTCAAGTGAGCCTCCTGCTTGGCCTTCCAAAATACGGGTATTATAGACTTGGGCCACCATGCCCAGCCTCTAAAATTTTTATTTTCTTGGGGGTATGGTCCCTGGCATATATTTGTCGTAAGTAAAGATAGTAAAATTTCATTCTGGAAAACAAAATTTATAGTATGGACTGTGCTTAATTTTTAGAGTTTTGCCCCAGCCCTGCTTACATTTGGGAGTTCTGCTCTGCCCTCACCCCCAGGGAGCCTTCCCTGACCACTCCCATGCTTTTCTGGATTCTAGAAAGGGTTTCCCCTGAGGTCCCAGAACCCTTCGCACTTTCCCCACCACAGCATGAACCACTCTGCTTTTTGGTAATTGTGGTCCTTTAAAAATATGCCCACGAATTGTTTGATACTCCTTCCATCAAAAGACAGTGTTTCTGTCCCCTTCCCTTGAAATTGGGCAGGTCTTCATGATGGCCTCAACCAATCGAATGTGCTGGGATTAACAGGGTGAGTCCCAATAGGTCACAAACAGCACAGGCAGGCACTGAGGTTAAGATCAGGACATCCCACATTAAGCCCAGGGAACCCCACAGTCCAGGCCTCTCTGTTCCTCTGTACCGCGTTGCTCCCGTCACTGGGGCTGAGGTTTATTGGGGTCCTCTTCTGTCCTTCCCCCCAGCCCCCACCCCACCAGTCTGGTGGCTCCTTGCAGGCAGGGCTGAGTCTTCCATTTCCTGAGATCCTTGCAGCACCTGGCAGGAATTGAAAAGAAACTGATATTTATTGAGCACCTACTATGTGCAGGTGCTCTGCTGGTTAAGCTGCACGTCTCCTCTCATCTCTGCATCAGCAACCCCAGGTGCATATTTTAGTCTTGTCTTGAGATGAAGAAACTGAGGTTTAGCAGGGTGAAGTGATGTAGGCCGCAGTCACTCAGCAGGAATTTAAGACCAGGTCTGCGGGATGCCATTCCAAAACGCTGGTCAGGGCAGGCTTCTCTTGGGAGGCAATAAGCTGAGCAGAGGCCTCAGGGTGAGGAGCCAGCCTTTGGGAGGCTTTGGAGCAGGGAAGGGCTCACAGGTGCATCCCCAGTGTGCCTAGGGGCTTTTGCTTCCTGGACCTCAGCCTGCCCAGGAGCGGAGGAGAGTGGGGGAGGACATTCTGGAGCATAAGGATCTTATGGGGACATAGATGTCACTCTTCCTCTGGCCGCAGTTTAAGGATGTCCCTGGCTGGGGGTCATTTGCAGGGTTGGGAATTTCCCACAGCAGCAACCTTAGAGCTGCCAAGTGGCCCAGGCCCAGCCTCCACCCCTGCAGGTTCCCACTCCTGGCTAAGGTCCCTGCTGATGGCCCAGGACCCAGCAGAGGCCTCAGGGAGCAGCATGACCCCAGTGCTGGTCAGAACCCCTGGGCCTTTCTCCTACCAGGCTGTCCATCCAATTCCACAAAAGCAACAGCTGCTACCACTCTGGCCACCACTCAGTCTTATTGCAGTGAAATAGGGGCTCTTTTAACGAGGATGTTTATTGTGTTCTTGTGCAGGAGAGGGTCCCCAGAAATGGCAGTGCATCAAATGATGGACAGGCAATCATAAAACTGTCCCTTTGACATAAGTGGCCACGAATGGCGCCGAGAGGGAGAGGAGTTCCCTAACAGATAGTTGACGTCATCTGGAGCCAGCAAACCACAATTCCCTGGTAAGGTCTTAACCATGAGCAGAAGGGCAAATGGAGGAGTCTGACTTGTATATGATCTTTCTCTTGGTGCGACAGACCAGTAAGGGAAAATCGCCCCAAGTGAGCATGCGCACAACCTTAGTAAACACACTGCGCATGCGGCCCCTCCCAAGGGCTGGCAGGTCACTGCGCACGCAGGGGTGACGTAACAGCCCGCCCAAGGAAGGAACCCCAGAACCAAGCCAGTGTATAAAAACCCCGAGCCAAAGGCTGAGCGGGGCACTTGATCTCTCAACTGCACTTTGCTTTTTTTTTTTGAGACGGAGTCTCGCTCTGTCGCCCAGGCAGTGGCCGGATCTCGGCTCACTGCAAGCTCCACCTCCTGGGTTCACGCCATTCTCCTGCCTCAGCCTCCCGAGTAGCTGGGACTACAGGCGCCCGCTACTTCGCCCGGCTAGTTTTTTTTTTTTTGTATTTTTTAGTAGAGACGGGGTTTCACCGTGTTAGCCAGGATGGTCTCGATCTCCTGACCTCGTGATCCGCCCGTCTCGGCCTCCCAAAGTGCTGGGATTACAGGCTTGAGCCACTGCGCCCAACTTTGCTTCTTTCAACAAACCTTTGCCTCTGCTTTAAAACTTGCCTCCATCTCTCAATTGAATTCTTTCCTCTGAGAAGACAAGGGCTGGCAGTGCTGCGGACTCGCCGCGGATACCATTCTGACTACAAAAGTGTTACCGAAAAGATTTTGAAAAACCCAGAATTTGGAATCCGTAGTGTCTAGAATACTGAGCAGCAAATAGTAGATAATTGCCAAAGGAATAAACAAACCTTAACGTTTATCTTTATGGACTCTGGGGCCAGATGGCCAGGATTTGAATCCTGACTCCCCCACGGGGTGACTTTGGGCACTTTGTGACTCAGTTTCCTCATCTCTAGTTGGGTTCAGCCAGACGGTGGCATGGCAGGAGGCCAGATGTCAGGGTACTTTTCCCTGCTGTCTTCTCTTGATCACAAGTGTGGCAGTTGGCTGTGTCCTTCCTGATAAGCCCTTGTCCGTGGCTCCCATTATCTCCCTGGGCTGGGATACCCAGATGCTTTTCTTTGCTGCTTGAGCCTTAGGGATAACAGTCCCTGGTTGGTTTCCTCAAGCTTGTCCCCCAACTCTAGAAATAGCCACTTTATTCAAATCCCAAGAACCATTGCAGTTGGATTCTCTTTTCCTGCCTGAACCCTGATGGACACAAGTAGCAACACTGTGCGTTTCTTCTGCACTTACTCATCTTTTGTGCAAACGCCTATCTCTTGTAGAGAGCTTTGAATCCTTTAATAGAGTCTGCACAGGTTTTTGTCAAGGCCCTGCTGCTAATGGACTGGGGGACCTGGAACAAACTCCACCCCTCTCTGATCCTCAAGTTTCCCCCAAATGCAGATGAGGGCTGGGGACTAGGACAACTTTTCAGAAACAAAGACGTGCAGGCAAGTCCCCCAGGGATCTTGTTTAAATGCAAATCTTGATCCATCGTGTTCCTCTGGGGGCTAAGCCTCTGCATTTTAACAAGCTCCCTGGTGAGGGTGATGCTGCTGACCATGGATCATGCTTGAAGCTTTGGGAACAAGGGACTAAATGAGCTCTGAGTTCCCTCTGAGCTCAGCAGTTCTCTAACTCTTCACTCTCCTTTTCGATAGTTTTCTATGACGGTGCCCACACTCCTGAGAACACTGAGTCTTGAAAGAGAACGATATTATGAATTCCTGCAGTTCTGAATCTCTGCAGGGTACTTTGGAGTTGGGAGTTTAATATTTATGGCAGCCTCTCCCCAAGCCACATCACCTGCAGATCTGAATGTGTGCCTGTGTGCACACACACACAGGCACACACACATGAGCCCTGAGACATGCAGGCTTACAAAATAAAAGTAGTAATGTCAGTGACGATCCTTTGTGGCTTGAAGGTTGCATGTCTTGAGATACCAGGAGCCCCCCTGGAGCAGGACTGGCCATGTGGATAAACAGCTCCTCACCCCAGAGAGCCCTTGCTTTTACAGATGGGGAAACAGACCTAGAGAGGGAGAACTGGCCCAGGTCACACTGTGAGCCTATTGCTCAACTGGCGGGGATAAACCCAGACTTCTGGCCCGCCAGGGGCTCTGATTCTTGGGGTCAGGCCCATTCAGGCAGACAGCCCTGAATCATACTTTGAGAATCACTGGCATAATGGTTTTGAGTTATGCAGATGTGGGTTGAAATCCCAGATCATTTTAAAAATAAACACTTATTGATCACCTACTATGTGGCAGGTGTTGGGAATACTACCGTAGCAAGCCAGATGGAGTATTTTTTTTTTTTTTTTTTTTTTTGAGACAGAGTCTCACTGCATCACCCAGGCTGGGTGGAGTGCAGTGGCATGATCTCAGCTCACTGCAACCTTTGCCTTCTGGATTCAAGTGATTCTTGTGCCTCAGCCTCCCAAGAAGATGGGACTACAGGTGTCTGTCACCATGCCTGGCTAATTTTTGTATTTTTAGTGGAGACAGGGTTTCGTCATATTCCCCAGGCTGGTCTCGAACTCCTGGGCTCAAGTGATCTGCCTGCCTCAGACTTCCAAAGTGCTGGGATTACAGGCATGAACCACTGCACCTGGTCAGATATAGCCTTTACAGTATAGTAAGAAGAACTGTGTTTATTCAAATTAGAGTAAACTTGGATTACTCTTGTCAACCCCTGTACCGCAGATTTGACATGTATTTGATTCTCATAACAACTTTATGAGGTAAGTAATATTATGATGTTCCCTTTATAGATGAGAAATAGAAAACCTGAGAATTAAGTATACTGCCCAAAGCCACACAGTTGGCAAATAGCAGAGGTGGAATTTAAACCCAAGATATTTGGGATCATGGTTCACAGTCTTAACCATTGTGCCACGACCCTATCAATCATACCTCTGATTCTTCCCAATAACCTCATGCCAAAGAAGAGGGCAAGGTTTTAACTCTCCTTTTCAAAGGAGTAAATAGAGGGCCAGAGAGGTTAAGGAACATTTGCAAAGTCACACAGCTCTTGGGGGGGCGGGCTGGATTTATGTTTGAAACCATTGCCAGGTGACTCCAGAGCCCCGGCTCCAAACAGTTAGCTTAGCAGGCCACACAACTTTTCTAGAGACTCCTCATCTGAAAAAGGAGGGCAATGTGTCTACCTTTAGCAGTTGTCATGAGGATTAAATAGGATAATAAGCCTGAAGAGACAGACCCAGGGCCAGGGCTGCTTATGGCCGCTAGCGGGATATGGCAAAATGATGAAGACAGTGCTTAGTCTTCCTGTGCCCCTTCCCACCTTCTCTCCTTGCATAGGGTACTCCTCCCTCATGTTTATTTAATAAGTCAGCATTTCCAAAAGGACCCCAAGAAGGCAATGCTTATCCCAGAAGGGAAGCTGCTCTGATGGTGAGCTTTTAGGCGGTTTGGAGTGAGCAATTCCTTTTTTTTCCTTCAATTGTTTTTTGCCACTTTGACATACATTTAATATACCATAAAATTAACCCATTTAAAGTGTACCATCCAGAATTTAATTTTAGAACATTTTCAACACCACCCAAAGAAACCCTGAATACACATTTGCAGTCATTTGCAGCAGACAATGCTTAGCCTGAAGGGAGAAGCTGCTCAAATAGTGGTTCTGTAACCAACTTGGCAGAACCTTTGGAGTGTGTTGGCGAATGCTGCTCAAACCCTAACCCCCAAGCAACTGCCTTTTCTCAACCATTAGAGAGAAGTTCCCAGGCACAATGCACCAGTCTTCAGGTCCAAGAAATATTTAGGTTGATGGAAAAGTAATTATGTTTTTTTACCATTAAAAGTAATGGCCAAGACTGGATTCCATGACTCACACCTGTAATCTCAGCACTTTGGGAGGCCAAGGTGGGTGGATCACTTGAGGTCAGGAGTTTGAGACCAGCCTGGCCAACATGGAGAAACCCTGTCTATATTTAAAAATATATATATACAAAAAAATTAGCTGAGCAGAGTGGCGTGTGCCTGTAATCCCAGATACTTGGGAGTCTGAGGCAGGAGAATGGCTTGAATCTGGGAGGTGGAGGTTGCAGTGAGCCAAGATCACACCACTGCACTCCAGCCTGGGTGACAGAGTGAGACTCTGTCTCAAAAAAAAAAAAAAGTAATTGCGGTTTTTGCATTAAAAGTAATGGCAAAAACTGCAATTACTTTTGCACCAACCTAATAATTGCTTTTTTTTTTTTCCCCTATAGAGCATGGAGCAGGGGTGCCTGTATGTTACAGAAAGTAGAGGGCAGGTGTAGAAGGGGGCTAACTCCAAAGAGAATGAGCGTGGGGATGGCAGGTGTGTCTCCATACTTACCAGCAAGTCTCCCCAGCAGCCAGAGGGCTCAAATGCAAATTGGATTGTGACATTCTTCTGCTCAAAACTCTCCAGTGCCTTGCCTTATCTTTTGGAACAAAACCTAGAGTCCTTAACAGTCCTCATAGCCTCCCAGTCTATCCCACACTGTGCTTCCCTTCTCTCTCTTCCTTCCGCCCTTGCTAGCTGCTCTTCTCTTTCTATTCAGGGCCTCCACTAGCCCCTGGCTAGTGGAGAAAAAGATGCATCCTCCTGGTGGACAAATTAGAGAAAGACTTTTGTTTCCTCAACCTGGTACCTTTTTACAGTGTACAACCTATGCCACGGAGCAAAGAAGTTCTGCTTTAAACATGCCAACTCCCCCAGAACAGACAAGATTTTGACATCTGGGAGGAGCGAAAAGAGCGTGGGCTCTGACGTGTGGGTATAGATTAGGT
Organism: Macaca nemestrina; assembly: GCF_043159975.1. Classification (NCBI taxonomy): domain Eukaryota; kingdom Metazoa; phylum Chordata; class Mammalia; order Primates; family Cercopithecidae; genus Macaca; species Macaca nemestrina. The sequence continues at coordinate 26,459,062 of NC_092139.1, forward strand.
GGGAATTCCAGTTCTGCCACCTGCTGGCTGTGTGATCAGGGAAGGGTAACTCAATTTAAAACATTTGAACAGTTGGGCTCGGTGGCTCACCCCTGTAATCCCAGCACTTTGGGAGACCAAGGCAGGTAGATCAGTTGAGGCCAGGAGTTCGAGACCTGCCCAGCCAACATGATGAAACCCCATCTCTACTAAAAATACAAAAATTAGCCAGGCATGATGGCACATGCCTGTAGTCCCAGCTACTCAGGAGGCTGAGGCAGGAGAATCGCTTGAACCTGGGAGACAGAGGTTGCAGTGAGTTGAGATCGCACCACTGCACTCGAGCCTGGGCGACAGAGCAAGACTCTGTCTCAAAAACAGCAGCCAAAAAGGTTTGAGCAATTCCCATCTTGGGGGATGAAGAATGCTATCAGGATTCAATTAGATCATTTATGCCCTTTGCTTGACTCCTGAGAGTGTTTGATCAATGGTCCCCTCTTCTTCTGTGGCCCTAGAGCCTTTACCTCCATTTAACAGAGAATCAGTGATGTCAGCAGAATTGTGTACATTTTTCTTTATAAATAAAATAAATACCCTTTATCTGCTTTTGCTCGCTACGAATGCTTCTCTTCAGTTTTACCATCACCAACCTGGTTGAAGCTTGAATAACAACATATTCCTAATTTGTGCCCATTCCTTGCACTCTTGTCCTTCTGATGCTTTCAGAAGTCACAATAAAACATTTTAAAAACTAAATCTGGTCATGTGGTCCCCCACTCCACCATCTGCATCAAACTCCTCCAGTGTGTTGTCACTCATCCTTCTGGTCTCAGAGCAAATCTCAGCAGCATAGAAAGGACTTCCAGGACTCCTCAATCAATTTGAAGTACAATCCATAAAACCCCATCTAATGGGCTGAGATAGCCCCCTCTGATGTCCCATGGCAGGAAATGGCCCAAAGCCCCCAAGGAAACTCCCCAGAATTCCAAAGACAGTCTGGACTGGTGATCTGGCTTCCACACCAGGGCTGGGAGAGTCACGGGGAAGTGCTAATTGCACCCAAATATGTGACTGAAGCAGAAAACTCTAATGGCCTCTGTCACCTGGCCTAGTGTTCTGCTTTTGGGGACAATGGCTGGGCAGGAGAACATGGATGAAGTGGGGGTCATCACCATGGAGCCCAAGAGTGGGGCAGGGAACGCGGGCTGTGCAGGTTAGCTGTTCAACAGCGACACTGTGTGGTGGTGACGGGAGCAACAGTCCTAGTGGACGGGTGACTACACAGGACAATGGGCTGTGCAGAATGACCGGTCAACAGCGACACCATGTGGTAATGGAAAGAACAACAGCATAGTGGACTGATCCATTCTCCAGACCCTCTCTGTGTGACATTAGGAATTTGGACTAAGAAAATCCCAAGGACAGTTGGAACAATGAGACTTTCTGTTAATGGAGGCTGTGGGGACTCAATAGATTAATTACAGAAATAAAAAGAGATGATTGTATCTGTGCTGTAAACTGGCACTGCCGGCCACATTGGTTACAGCCAATGAATAATAAATAAATGAACATAAAACAAGAAACAATACCAGCACACAGAATTCACAGGAAAAATAAAAAATAAAATAAAAAAAAAAACCAGAAGGTTTTTTTCATGAAGCACAAATGGAAATTTCTTGGTTACAATCGAAACACGATTCCTGGAGGAAATATCTCTGCAGCCTTAGCCCTTGAAAGAAGCTCATAATCCCTAAAATACACACCATGCACTTTTCCAACGAATAAAGTTTCCTCGTGTTTAGATCATCTCTGAATCTGAGTCGAAGAAGTTTGCAAGGGGCTCTTGGTTAAGATCTGGAGAGGATTCCCTGGGGAAAGGCAGCCAGTGCCCCACAGCCCATCAGGAACAGGTGCGGCTGACAGCCCCTGGTACCCCTGGCGCCTTCATTTATAGACAACATCTGCACCGAACAGCAGGAAGTTCTAGGGAGAGATGAGAATGTCGTCACCAGTTAAGATGCACCCCTTGTTTGTGAGTGTGCAGCTGCTGGAGTTTTAAGAAGGACATTTTGGGAGCCTGCCTATTGGGAAGGAGAAAGGTAGGGCCAGTGGGGGTCACTCAGTGTCTCGCCGCCTGGATCTACACATCAACAGCTGCCAACACCTGCGAATCTGTCAGCAGCTTCCCTGGAAGCTGCCTCCTTCTCAGACATGGAGACCCCCCCAGGCTGTTTTAGAGGCCTTCATTTGTCAGCCCTGCCTCATGGCAGCTCAAGGGAGTGCTTGTTACAATCAAGGCTGCAAAACCACTTCTCTCTGCTCCTTTGTGCCCTTCACTCAGGATTTTTAGAAATGAAGAAATTAAATTGTGCCATGGGTCATTTTTTTAAAAAAGCATGAACTTGGTATAAGGTGGGGAACATGCGGTATGTGTTTCCTCTGCACTCTTGGCTATTTTTCTACAGTCTCTCAGCCCCATTAATTAGCTCCCTGGTCTGAAGAATTGAGGATTGATGGACTGGACATTGGGGGAAAGGGAGAGGGCGGGATCTGGGTGATGCAAGGCTACCCATGAGGGCCACAAGTTATCAGGAAAGCCTTTGACCAAGGTAACAAATGCAACACTGGGTGATGGTTTCGCTACAGAGGTGACAGCTTTGTGGGGACATGCTGGGTTTAAGAGGCCTCAGGGTGGAGACATTGAGGGAGCCTGCAAATGCACAAGCTGAGAGTTTGGAAAAAATAAAGACTGGAAGCATGTCTGGGACGCTGGGTGGCACACACATGGCAGCTAAGCCTGAAGAGGTTGACGAGAGTGATGAAGGCCAGCCACTGGTGGGGGAAGAGAAGAGGCCTGGGGAGGGGTCCTGGAGATCTCCAGCTTGCAGAGAAGGGGTGGGAGAACAAGCAGAGGAGGTGGCAGGTGGACAACCAGGAGCTAGGGGAGTGCTGGCGACTAAGAGAAGAAAGCATGCCCAGGAAAGGCATCGTGTCAAATGCAGATGGAGATAGGCCTGGGTGAAAGCCATGAGGGAACCTTCTGTGCTGTGTCTAAATCTGCCAGACATTGACCACATGTTACACCCCACAGTGCCTAGTATGATGCTGGGTGCAAAAGGCATGCAACATGTATTTGTTAAATATTTAAATGCACCTTATAAAAGAGGTTCTTTGGCCAATAAATGTATTTCATTTTTGCCGAGTGTAGCGTGGGAACGATGCAGCAATGGTTCAAAGCCAGGAACCTGGCTTTGAATCTGGACTTCATTTAACACTGTGTGGCTCTTCTGAAACTTGGTCTGTCTTCTCTGTTTTTTAACAGCACCCACCTCCCAGGGTTGTTGTAAGGGTAGAAGGCACTTGACACAGGGCTTGGCATGCAGGAAGCATTGCGGCCATGGGCTGCTGTTGGTCACTATCATTAGGGGAGATGTGTGGAAAAGACCCTGGGACTCACCTGGTGAGGCTGAAGCACCATGTTGTAGAGCTGGACTCTGGCGGGCGTCGGGAGAGGGAAGCCTTTCTGTAGTTTCTCTGTGACAGAGACCAATGGTGAGGACCAGCAGAAAAGAAAGAGAAGGGCAGAGGAGGAGGGAAGGCCAGAGAGCCTGGGTAGAAAGCCTCCCTGAACTGGCACGCCTGGCCCTAGGTATGGGCGTACATGCCTGAAAGGAAGGCTGCCCCGGAGTCTGTACTTCTCACCCGTTGTCCATCAGCCCCAAGTCTACCTCTAGGACCTGAGTGGACTCTGTCCCCACGACGGCCCTCCTGAGGGTGCAGCACCACTGGTGTACACTAAACCAAAAATCTGCTGCTTGCAATGGTGTGGACAGAGCGTGGTGTGTAATTAGGGGTATTTAATGCATGTGTGCATGAAACTCCTCAACGTTAAGGATAAAGCCAGAGGCGGACAGTGGCCAGGGCTTGTGCCCCACATACCGCCACATTCTGACATGGAACTCTGGAGAAATCTAAATTAGAACGTGGCCTCCCAGGTCATTACAAAGCTACATTTGTCAAGGTAGGAGGACAGATCCCAGGACTGATGTATCATATTTCATATGATAATTTGTTGGATTAATCAGTAAGTTCTAAATATCCTAGTTACAGGTTATATGGGCCTCTATTTGTACTTTTGCCCCTTGCTCTCAAAGATCAGGGGCAGGCCTGCCTGAAGTTTTTACCAGCGTGGTGATCTAAGCTCTGGGAGGGGTTATCAGGGCACCCCCTCATCCTTCTTCCAGAGTTGGAAAAAGACCCTGGGCTTTGTCTTCACAGCTGGGATCAAACTCATGCCCCACCCCTTGTCTGCTCTGTGACCTAAGTCACTAAATCATTCTGTTCTTCCACTTCCTCCCATAAAAGTCGGAGATGTTAATAATCCTTCATCTCATGGGGGTTTTGGAAGGACAAATTCATGCAATAATGAATCAACCCATGTGTAGTAAGTCAACCCATGTGAGTTCCCTTTTTGTTCCATCCGTTTCTGGGTCAGATGCCATTTGAGGTTCACTGGACATCACCACTGCCCAGCCCTCACACCTGGGGCCAGGTATTAGGTGGCTGTAGGTAATCAACCCCACCCTCTTCCCCCGTGACTAAAAATGAATGGTTTCTTCAAGGTTCCTTACCGTTAACCCTGGGCAGCACAAAAGTGGGCACAATGTAGTTCATGATAGCCTGCAGCAATTCAACCTGGAAATCAGAGGAAGGATGGGAGGATGGTCCTGCATCGCCAGGACCCTGCGGGACCAGCAGTCCTCATCTCCCCACCTCTGTCACCCTCCTTTCCCCTAGCGCTGCTCAGCAACCGCACAGCTGGGAAAACTGCTGAGAGGTGGACGCAAGTGATATGTGAACACTTGGCAGCCCAGTCAAGGTCATGGAAGTGCTTTCTTTTGCTCCGATGGTTCCAGATGTAAAGCATGTTCTCAACTGTAAGGTGCAAGGCCTTACAACTCACAACAATGATGAGGAAGGTCATCAGAGAGTATTCAAATGGGAAAAGCTTGGCTTAAAAAATGTGTCCTCTCAGACACTGCAGTAAGAGGGCAAATCGAATCAACCTCTTCGAGGGCTATTTGGCGCAGTGTTCATCAAAAGCCTATGTGTGCCTGGTTGGGCTCGGTGGTTCATGTCTGTAACCCCAGTGCTTTGCGAGGCTGAGGCGAGTAGATCACTTGAGACCAGGAGGAGTTCAAGACCAACCTGGGCAACATAACAAGACCCCTGTGTGCCTTTTGGGCTAGCAAAGATTCCTCCAAGGGATTTATCCTAAGGAAATAACGTAGGGTGTAGGAAAAAATGTGGATGCAAGAATGTTGACCAAAGCAACAAATGTATCCAAAACAATACATTAAAAGCAACCTCCATGTCCAACAATAGGGGAATCACTTGGTGGAAAATGGTAATACTTTAATAGAAGGAAATATTATGCAACTGTTAAGAATGATATTGCAGAAATGTAAGTATCAACACAGAGATAACCATGATATGTTTTTGAGTGAGGAAAACCAGGCTATAGAAATCACATCATTTCATTTTTTAATTAAATAGGCATAGCAAAAGGTCAGGAAGCATATACTCCAAATTATTAACTAAGTGATGAAAATATGCGTGGTTTTTATTTTCTTTCTTTTCCAAATCTGTAGGTTCTGATTGCCCTATAGTGCATATGTTTTGCTTTGGCAATAATAAAAAAATTTAAAAATACTGTAAAACCCTCAAGAGGCTTGCCTGTAGTTGTGACATTTACAACTTCTAAATATACACATTTTTGTTTCTGGAACAATCGAGTCTCCTTTCCTGGTTTGTTATTCCCTGGCCTCACCAAATGCCGTGCCCTCCTTCCTATGAATCCTGGGAACTTTAAATTTCTATTTTCTACAGAAGTAGAAATTATTTATGGACTTAGTCAAGCCACCAAGAGAGCCTTGGAACCACTAAGTCCATGAAAATACAGTGAGGTTGCATTTGGTCCTTCCATTTTGGAATCTCATTCGGTGGAAATGGCTGGCTGGATTTTTATCAGATTTAAAGGGGACACTGGGATGGTATGACTTTGGGGTTGGGGGGCTTACAAGGCACTCACTTGGTGGGGAACTTGGGGGCATCTCGGGAATTTAAGGAAATGTTCTCCAGAGCAGCAGAAACTGGGATTCAACCAGAGGCCAGCAGGAGATTCAGGTCAATGTAGCAAGACCCTGGACAGGATCAGCAGACTGCAGCTTCTGATGTTAGACACAGGGCAGGCACTCTGTGTGGCTGGTGTTGAACAACATGGGCGACTACTTACTGCTAACAGGGGCAACTCGTCATCAATGCCCCTCGTGAGGGCAGCAGGGGCAAATCTACCTAATGATGAGCAGTGATTCCTGGGCAGGGGAACCACCGACGTGAGCTGGGTTTCTCCCTGCTCCTCCCTCTCCTACCAGCCCTTTCTCCATGTCACTACGTAGCTCTGCCATTTATCCAGCTGCTCCACCCAAAACCCTGGAAGTCACCTGGACAATCCTTTCCCTCACCACACAGCCATGAGGGAGGCTTCTGTGCTGTGTAAATCTGCCAGACATGGACCACGTGTTATACCCCACTGTGCCTAGTATGATGCTGGGTGCAGAAGAAGGTGTGCGACTGATATGCGTTAAATATTTAAATACACCTTATAAAAGAGGCTCACATCTCTCACTAAGTTCTGTCTAAATCTACTTCCAAAATATGTCTCCAATCCACCATCTTTCTCTTCTTCCTGGTTGAGTCCCCACCCCCAGCATCTCACGTAGACAAACACACCAGCCTCCCACTGACTCCCTTGTCTGTAATCCATCCCCCCACCCCAGCCAGGGGAAGCTCTTACAAAGGTATAACTCCACCCACAGCACTCCCTGCGGTAAACAGTGCACTGGCTCCTCACTGCCTGTGCAATACAACAATCTCCCCTCCTCTAGCCCAGCCCGGAAAGCCCTGAATGAGCCAGCCTATGCCTGCCCCTCTGGCCACATCTCTTCCAATGCCCCCTACTTGCTCTGCTGCAGACACACAGGCTCCCTTCATTCCCCAAACATGCCAAGCTTGTCCCCACCACAGGGTTCCTTCTCCTCCTTCAGTCCAAACATCACCTCCTCGGAGAGGCCCTCCCTGATCACATCCTCTGACTTCATTCTCCACCACCACTTTCCACCCATCCCTGCTTTGGTTTTTATAGCTTTGATTGGGACTGAAATGATTTCTCTCTCTCTCTCTTTTTTTGGACAGGATCTTACTCTGTCCCCCAGGCTGGGGTGCAGTGTAGCATGATCTTAGCTTGTGTAACCTGGAAATCCCAGGCTGAAGCCATCCTCCTGCCTCAGACTCCCAGGTATCTGGGACTACAGGTGCATGGCACCACACCCACTTAATTTTTATTTTCTATAAGAGATGGGGTCTTGCTATGTTGTCCAGGCTGGTCTTGAAGTCCTAGCCTCAAGCAGTCCTCCTGCTTTGGCCTCCCAAAGTGCTGGAATTATGGACGTGAGCCACTGTGCCTGGCCTTTTATTTCTTATTGTGCTGTGTTCCTGCTGCCATGTAAGGCTCTGAGAAGGCATCACTTCCCCGTCTTGTGCATCAGCCTACTCCGCACTTGGAGCAGTACTTGGCACATAATAGGTGCTCGATAAAGTAATTCATTTGTTTATCCAACAAATATTTGTTGAGCAGATTTTCTCTACCAGATTGTGCATGTTTAATCCCATTTAAACCATTCTACACTTACCTAGGTGGGAAGGTCTGGCGTTCAGAAAAGGGAAGTGACTTGCCCAAGGCCTCACAGTTAGTAGGCACGGAGCAGGGATTCTGGCTCAGATCCCTCTGCCCACCAAGCTTCTCGAATCATTAATTCACAACCAAATTAAATGCAAATGAGCCAGTAGCTTCTTAAATAATGCTACGAGCCTATGGCATGTCCCTCTCCCCACCACCAGGTCAGGAGGAGGAAGAAGCCACCAAGGGCCTCAGACTCACCGGGAACGGGCCAATATTTGAGTGCTTCAGTTCCAGGACCAACCTGTGAGAGGGGGAGGGGGGACTGAGACCACCAGATGCCCGACTAGCGTGAGAACCCAGTTTCTAGAGAGGAGAGACCCACTCTGGTGGACACTGCCCGGTTTTCCCATCCAGTATCCACTCCCCTTCCACCGTCACAGCCCCCCAATGTTTCCTTCGGAGAATTCACACAGTCCCTGCATTGTTAGTGCTGTTGACCCCACACTGAGCTCTGGGCCATGCTGGCCAAAGGGCATAGTCCACCTCTCCTGCCACAGTCATTGCTGCAAGAATGTACCTCTGACCTATGCTGGCCCAGTGCAAGTCAGTCCCAGGACTTCTGCTGGGAATACTGGGAATGAGGTAATCTCTTTTCTCTGGGAAAATAAGGAAACTCCTGGTGACTATTTTGCTGCCACTTGGTGACAGCCTGCTGGGCAGTGAAGCCAGCACAGAGGATAGCAAAGCCAAGAGAGGGAGACAGATTCCTAAGGATATCATTTGAGCACTGGGTCTTTCCTTGCCTGAAAACCTTGGATTTTTCAGTTATCTGAGCCAATATAGTATTTTTCCTTTATGGCCTTTATGACATTTTTAACAGTGATCTCAGAGGAAGCGGGGAACATATGGCTGTTTATTGAAACCCAACCTTTCATTAGCTGTGTTGGGTGCTTTATCCCACTGAATCCCAGTAATATTATAAGAGGCAAGGGCCATTACATCCATTTTTACATATGATGAAACTGACACTCAGAGGTCAAGCAATGGTCCCAGGTCACACAGCTAACAATCAGCAAAGCAGGGTTTCTTTTTTGTTTTCTTCTTTAAGATGGGGTCTCACTAGCTCAGGCTAGAGTGTAGTCACGGCTGCACTGCACAGCAAAATCACAGCTCACTGCAGCCTCGACCCCCCCCGGGCTCAGGTGATCCTCCCACCTCAGCCTCCCAACTAGCTGGGATTACAGGTGTATGCCACCACATCCAGCTAATTAAAAAAAATTTTTTTGTAGAGACGGGGTCTCACTATGTTGCCCAGGCTGTAATAAAGCAGAGTTTTGGCCAGGCACAGTGAATCATTCCTGTAATCCCACCACTTTGGGAAGCTGAGACAGGCAGATCATTTGAGGTCAGGAGTTCAAGACCAGCCTGGCCAACATGGGAAACGCTGTCTCTACCAAAAATACAAAAATTAGCCAGGTGTGGTGGTGTGTGCCTCTAGTCCCAGCTGCTCAGGAGGCTGAGGCAGGAGAATCGCTTGAACCCGGGAGGTGGGGGTTGCAGTAAGCTGAGATCATGTCACACTGCCCACCAGTCTGGGTGACAGAGCAAAACTCTGAAAGAAAGAAAGAAAGAAAGACAAAAGGAAGAAAGAAAGGAAGGAAGGAAGGAAGAAAGAGAAAGAAAAGAAAGAGAGAAAGAAAGAAAGAAAAGAAAAAAGAAAGAAAAGAAAGAAAGAAAAGAAAAAAGAAAGAAAAGAAAGAAAGAAAGAGAAAGCAAGAAAGCAAGAAAGCAAGCAAGTAAGCAAGAAAGAAAGACAGCAGGGTTTCAAACAGGGCTCCTCGAAGGCAAAGCCCGGGTTGTCTCCAACACTGTACAAAGCTTGAAAACTTGCCCTTGCTCCTCAAGAGTCAGTAGCCCCAGGATTTCTGCTCCATGGACTCTCACACACTATCCCCATCCCCTGCATATTCCAGAAAGCCTGTGCTCAGCCCACACCCAGCTGTATCCTCTCCAGCTCCTTTACTCCAGAGGCCCATGGGTGTTTCAGGAGAAATTAGATCTATACGTTTCTGAAGCAGTAACGCTTGTCAACACGATGCCAGGAGAAATGAGCTGCGCATAAACCTCTGGGGCCTGTCTCAAGGTGAAGAAGGACGGCTCGGTGCCAGGGAGAAGGCGGGACCGGGCAGGGATGTGGGTCAAGGCTGCGTGAAAACAGCGCAAACGTGAAGAGGCAGGTGTCAGGTCTCACTGCGGGGGGCCATCACATCTGCTTGCATACGGTGTTTCCTTCTCTCTGCCCCCTACTCCCTTCCTCTGTCTCTCTGAGTGTCTCCCTCTGTCTCTGCCTTTCCTTTTCTACATCTCTCCCCTCCCTTCCTTCGTGTCTGTCTCCTCTGAGTGTCACTCTCTGTATCTCTGTCTCTTTCTCTATGTCTCAACCTCCCTTTCTGTATTTCTTTACTTTAAAAAATCCATTTATTTATTTTGGGACAGGGTCTTGCTCTGTTGCCCAGGCTAGAGTACAGTGGCTCGAACATGGCTCACTGCAGCCTCGACCTCCCAGTCTCAACTGATCCTCCCACCTCAGCCTCTCGAGTAGCTGGGACCCCAGGCATGCACCACCACACCTGGCTAATTAAAAAAATTTTTTTTGGTAGAGGCGAGGTCTCACTATGTTGCCCCGGCTAGTCTTGAACTCTTGGGCTCAGGTGATCCTCCCACCATGGCCTCCCAAAGTGCTGGGAGAGAGGCGTGAGCCACCTTGCCTGGCCTGTATTTCTCTCTGAGTTTCTGTTTCTCTTTCCCTCTTGCATATTGAGTGTTTATTCTGTCCCTAGAAGTGTTCTAAACACTTCAACACATATTAATACCTCATTTCAGCTCACAATGATGCTGTCGGCAAAGTAATTACTGGGCTTATTTTATTTTATTTTATTTTTTGAGACAGAGTCTCACGCTATCTCCTAGGCTGGAGTGTAGTGGCATGATCTTGGCTCACTGCAACCTCCGCCTCCCAGGTACAAGCCATTCTCCTGCCTCAGCCTCTCCAGTAGCTGGGATTACAGGCGCCCGCCACCATGCCCAGCTAATTTTTGTATTTTTAGTAGAGACGGGGTTTCACCATGCTGGCCAGATTGGTCTCAAACTCCTGACCTCAGGTGATCCTCCCTCCCAAAGAGGTGGGATTACAGGCGTGAGCCACTGCGCCCGGCCTTACTGGGCTTATTTCACAGCCAGAGAACTGAAGTTGGCAGCATTTTGGAGCTTGCCAAGGTGAGCTGCACTTCAAACGCAGGCAGCCTCATGTCAGGGCCACACTCTTAACCACAAACTCCCCTGCCGGGACTCGAATCAGGGCCATGTGGATTCTAGAGTTTCCCAGCAGAGGATGGTGGTTAAAGTCCCGAGGATGGGGTGAGAAGAAGTTGAAGTGGGATTTTCTAGTGTCAAGGAAAGCCAGGGACATGGGGCAGCTGGATGCTGTTGTGGTTCAGTGGGGATCATCAGCTGATGCCTCCCAGACATGAGGACTGGCCATGTCCCAGAACACAGGACTGTCACTGCTAGAACTGGGACATTTGTAGGTAAGCTGAGATGGTTGGTCACCTACAATGTGTGACCTCGAGCAAATCACTTTTTCTCTGAGCATCAGTTTCATGGTCTGCCAAATGGGGATACTGTGGCCATTGCACACTCTTTGAGGTTTTAATGTGATGAACCAACAGGAAAGCAACAATGCAGTGCTTCTGTACATCACAGGGCCACTGCCATCCCATGGACACCAAAGACAGAGGGGGAGCCCCCTCCTCCCCTCACAGGCCCACTTACCTATCCACCTTGAGCTTTCCAACAAGCCTGTCGGACTTGGCGCCAACCTCCATGGAACCAGTCGTGCTCTGCCAAAACAACAACCCAGGGTGAAGTGCCCCGACCCAGGCACCTGGCTGCAAGGCCTCCAAACCGAGAAGGGTCAGCTTCACAGCGGCTCCGCAGGGCAGCGCACACCGTGGGGTCAGGCCCGCAGAGCCGGAGGAGTGGGGACCCTTCCCTTGGCTTTGTGGCTGTTGAGTCCTAAACTGTCAGCCAAATTCCATTTTCTCTCTCTACTTCCAGGACCATTTCAGAGTTCTTGGGCCACTCTTGGAGGGGCTACATAAGGCAGACTTCAGGGCTGCAGTCCAGGCCAGCCCTGTTCTCACAATCCCTCATTCATTAATTCATTCAAAAAATAGGAGGAGGAAGTCCCGGGTTCCCACCTCAGCTGTTCTGTGCAGTCTGTGTGGCCTTGGATGACCTCGCAGGACCTATTCTGTGCGCAAAGTGGGAATAACAGGTCTCAGCTTGGGAGACCACGTGGACTTGCCTAAGGCCTGTAAGTGCTTCCTGGTGCAGAGAGTGTCTGAACCACACCCTCAGTGGCCGTACGGGTGCCATCAAATCTTTGTGGAGTGATGGAGTGATCAAAGGGATGAATGGATAAATCAACAATGGAGTGAAAACTGAGGCAAATGAAGGATTAAAAAATATGTGAATGAAAGAATAACAAAGATATGCATGAATGAATACATGATGGATGAATAAATGAACAAATATACAAATGAATGATCAATTGAACAAAGGCATAAGTAAATGAATAATTGAATAAATGAATGCGTGTGGGAATCAGAAAAGGCATATTTCAAGTCAACAATCTAATAAATAACTGAATGAATTAATAATTGAATGAATGAACAAATACACAAATGCATAATTGAATGACTAAAGATATAAGTGAATGAATTGGAAACAGTACACATATTTCACGCCAACATGGAATGAATAATTGAATGAATGAGAAATTGACCGAATGAATAATAGAATGAATAAGTAAACAAATGCACTAGTGAATGGCTGGGGGGATGAATACCTTCAGGAGCCGGCACCGTTGAGTACAGTGACTCAAGTCTCAGGCTCTGGAGTGACACAATCCAGGTCTGAATCCAGACAGGATTCACATGATCTCCTGACTCCAAAGACAGTGCTCTTGGGACTGTCTGGGGCTCCTCATCTGTCCACACCCAGGAACAGCTTACCACGCCAATCAGGAAGAGGGAAGCCAGGGAGGAGTTGGGGAGGACGGCAAAGGTCTGGACGTCCACGGCAGGGTAGAAGGTAAGGCCGGTGGGCTGCACGGACAGGTGTGGTGGGGCAGAGGCTGAGACGTGGATCTCTATCTTCATGTTGGGAAACATCTTGGCCACCTGCAGCCCCCAGTGGAGACAACCAACGAAAGAAGGAGTTTCTGTTAAAATGTTTATGAATCCTATCTTGGCCTGCCCCTGCTTAAATACCTTCATTGTCTTCCCATTGCTCTTAGAATAAATCCTAAGATTGCACAGTCTGCCAGCTGGCACCCTGCCAGCCTTACCACATGTGCCTCTGCCTCTTGTCTTCCATCTTCAGCCACACGGAACTCTTTCTGTGCCTCAAACTCAACAAACTCTCTTGCCATCTAAAACCCTTTGCCCTCTCTGTTCCCCCTTGTTAGATGCTTTTCCTTGCATTCTTCTCTCTCGGCTCTTTCCCTTCCTTCAGGTCTCTGCAGATGTTACTTTCTCAGACAGCAGTAGCGGCTTCAAGGGGGAACTAAGGAGGGCATTGGTGACCTTCTTCCCGTCTCTCTTAGTCTCTGATCTTCCCCCAGTTAAACCCACAGTCTGAGTAAAAATAAAGTGATTGTTATGCAAAGAAGGTTCAAGACAACACTCCTGGATACCCCTGCCGGCCGCACCTCTCACCCCAACCAGAGCTTCTCTGTGTAGAAATTTATGGGGTTTTACCACCAGAGATGCTGCTATGAAGAGAATGTTTGTGTTCCCCCAAATTCATATGTCGAAACCCTAATTCCCAGTGTGGCTTCATTTGGAGAAGGGCCTCTAAGGAAGTAACTGAGGTTAAGTGAGTTCATAATGGTAGGTCAGGCCCTGATCCGATAGAATTAGTGTCCTTATAAGAAGAGACACCAGAGAGCTCTCTCCCACCCACTGCCATGCATGCATTGAGAAAAGGCCCTGTGAGGACACAGCAAGAAGGAGGCAGTCTACAAGCCAGGAAGAGAGCCCTCACTAGAAACCAAATCTGCTGACACCTTAACCTTGAACTTCCAGTCTCAAGAGCTATGAGAAATAAATTCTGTTATTTATGCCACCTGGTATGTGGCATTTTGTTATGGTAGCCTGAGCAGAAAAAGACAGAGGCCCTCCTTGACCACCTTGTCTAAGGTAACCTCATCCACCTGTTGGCTTCACTGGTAACAGTCCACATTATTTTTGTTATTGTTTTGGGTGTCTGGATGATATTTTTCTCTCTCTACTGGTCTGGGAGCTTCAGGAGGGTAGGGAGGTGGCCTGTTTTGTTGGGTTCCCAGCACAGGGCCCCAGGCACATGGTGGGCATTCAATAGAAATTTATTGCATGAAAGATCCTCCCTCCACCTCCAGCCAGCATCTACTCCCACACCTGATCAACTGGGCACTTGCAGCCTTTCTCTGTTCTGGGGATGAAGCTGTTTCCACCCTTTCATGCTGGGTTGCTTCTGGATCTTGTGTGTGTATGTTGGGTGGAGGGGAGGGTCTCCTTATCCACTCAGCAAAGCCCTGTCCTCCCAGAACCCCCGGGCTCACTAAAGGAAAGCAAGGTCTTCCATACCTCAGGTAGGAAGGTTCCAAAGAATTTGGTTGTCAGTCGAAATTTGGACTCCTTTGGAATCTGTAGCAAGAGATGAGAAAAGGATCTCGGAGGATGCTGTTATAGACGGAGTGGAGGGGGTAAGTCCTATATGGGGGCGAGAGGCTGACTGCACACACCGACAGTGGCCAGCCCCTATGTGACAACAGAGCACTGACCCACAAATTCTGCAGCAACCAGCCCGGAAGCCAAGCCACACCTTCTGCAGCAGTTGGCCCAGAATGGTTAGGAGCTAGTCAGTGACCGCCTGCTTGCTTTTTGCTCCTGAGAAAGCCCAATCTGCCCTCAAACCAATCTCATAGGATGCCACATTAAGGCTAAGGCAGAGTCTGCCTCTGCCTTAGTGTGATGCTAGGACTGGATAACAGAGTCTGACAAGTACTCGTCAATGTAGCCCTTACGTTTCTTATTCATTACTTTCTACGTTCAAAGCTCTGTGTTCGGTCCTCTCATAGACTAATATCTCGTTTAATCAGGCATTACTATCTCATTGAATCTTCATGACACCCTTTGGAGAAAACCAGTTATTGGTGTTTTACAGAAGACATAAGTTCTGAGAGGTAGAGTGATTGACCTGGGCCACCCAGCTGGAGACGGGGGGTGCCGATATTGGAACTCAGCTCTAGCTGGCTCTAGAGTCAACACCTTAACCTCCCTCAATGTGAGAAAAGCTTTTTCCAGATTTGTCTGGAAGGGCTGCAGGACTCTGGGTCCAGTGTTCTTCCCATACCCACCCACAGCCCAGCCTTACCATGTCATCTCTAAGGGTCATCTTCAAGACCCCAGCCTCTTGGTATACAAGCCCGGCTGTGTTGAAGAAGTAGTCTGAGAGGCCCAGGTATACCATGTGGTCATGGGCAGCAGGAAACTCCATCACTGCTGGAGCAAAGGGAGGTGGATTGTGGTGGTTCTGACTGTAAAACTCCCCCTGGAGGTAGAGGCAACAGAGTGAGCCCAGGTGTTCTTCAGGAATTATAAGTCAGCATCTCCACCCAGGGAAAAATGGGCTGAAGACACCATTTGTACACTCGCAAAGGAAAAAGGAATGACCAAATAAAAAAAAAAAAAAAAAGAAAAAGAAAAAGCAATGATCAGAAGTT
This sequence comes from Macaca nemestrina, assembly GCF_043159975.1. Classification (NCBI taxonomy): domain Eukaryota; kingdom Metazoa; phylum Chordata; class Mammalia; order Primates; family Cercopithecidae; genus Macaca; species Macaca nemestrina. The sequence continues at coordinate 26,474,610 of NC_092139.1, forward strand.
AACAGTAGCATCAAATGCCTCCTGGGCATTAGTTTCTAAGTGCATTTCATGCCAGTCCTGGGAAGGCAGGTATAATTTTGCTCATCGTATAGGAGAGGACACTGAGGCACACGGAGGTGAAGTGACTTGCCCAAGGTCACACAGCTAGTAAGTGGCAGAGCCAGAAATTGAACCCAGGCCTCCAATGTCCAGTGAACATTCTCCTAACCACTCCATTGTCTCAACCTCAACCTTGCTAGTAAGCACAGAAGCCCTATGAAAAGAACAGTGAAATCTTGTTTGTTTCATCTGTGAAGTTAGCAAAATGGGAAAAGAGGTCAATTGTTTTGAGTGTTGTGTGTGCTTTAAACTGATGCTATCTAGTGTTTGGTGAGAGCTTTCATAAGTTTCTAGGGTTGCTCTTTATGTTTCTGAAAAGCAATTTGGCAATATGTTGCAAAAGCAGATCATTTTTTAGCAAATAAATGTTGAGCTTAAAAAACCAAATTATAGATGGATACATATGGTAGGATACCACTTATGTAAAATTTAAAGGCCCATAAAAAGTATAAAAACACAGGCAAGAAGGACACACACCAACATCATCAGCACGGTTCTGGGGTGTGGGGAGAGGCACTCAAGGGGGCCTCCTTAGTTATTTCTACAATGTTTTTTATTTTTTAAAAAATCAGAAGCAAATATGACAAAATGGTAAGATTTCTTAAATCTGTGTGTTGGGTACTTGGAAGTGTATAGCATTCTCTGTACCTTATAATTATTTTATTACTTAAAATTAACAAACATAACCTCCATATTATGGAATACATGCAACTCTTAATAATAATAAGATGGACTGGGCACAGTGGCTCACACCTGTAATCCCAGCACTTTGGGAGGCCAAGGCAGGTGGATCACCAGAGGTCAGGAAATTGAGACTAGCCTGGTCAACGTGGTGAAACCCAATCTCTACTAAAATACAAAAAATTAGCCAGGCGTGGTGGCGGGAGCCTGTAATCCCAGCTGCTGCAGGTTGAGGCAGGAGAATCGCCTGAACCTGGAAAGCAGAGGTTGGAGTGAGTGGAGGTCACGCCATCGCACTCCAGCCTGGGCAACAAGACAAAACTCTATCTCAAATAATAATAATAAAGATGGACCTATGTACTGACTAGAAATCATCTTGTTAAGTGAGAAAAGCAAGTGGAAGAACAGTGTGTACCCATTCATGTAGATCATCAGCAAAATCTAGATGGATTTTCTTTTTTTTTTTTGGAGACGGGTCTTGCTCTGTCGCCCAGGCTGGAGTGCAGTGGCCGGATCTCAGCTCACTGCAAGCTCCGCCTCCCGGGTTCACGCCATTCTCCTGCCTCAGCCTCCCGAGTAGCTGGGACTACAGGCGACCGCCACCTCGGCGGGCTAGTTTTTTGCATTTTTTAGTAGAGATGGGGTTTCACCGTGTTAGCCAGGATGGTCTCGATCTCCTGACCTCGTGATCCACCCGTCTCGGCCTCCCAAAGTGCTGGGATTACAGGCTTGAGCCACCGCGCCCGGCCCCCCTAGATGGATTTTCTTATGCATTTATGTGAGTGCTTAGAACCAGGGACCTGGGAAGTTAACACACTCCATGGTTGTCAGTGATCAACTCTGGGCAGGAGCCCAGGAGATAAACAGGACCTTTCTTATTCACTGAAGATAATTACCTATTGTTTTAATCTTTTCCTCTGTTGTATCACTTAGATATATGTGGGTATTCATTTTTTTTTTTTCTTAGTATGCCATTTGGTCTAGCAATTCCTCTTTTAGGGAATGCTCAAGGATGGACAGAGACACAATTGCAAGGATGATCACTGCAGCTTTGGTTACGTTTGTAGAAAAAAATGGAGAGCCCAAGTGTCCCAGGAGGGAGCACTGTACTCGTACCTTATCCCAAGCTGTCCGCTGAAAAACCAAGCAGCCAGTAAAGGGCTGCAAGAGGATATTTTGTGGATGGCAAAGATGTTCCTATTACACATATCGATTTTTTAAAGTTGTAAAGCAGAATATATAATATGACACATGCAAAATATATGTCTGCGTGTATTTTGTTGTCTGTATGTGAGTACATGTGTGTGCATTTTTTCCTGTTTCTATATTGTGGGTTTTGTGTGTATTTGTTTTTATGCCTATATATGTGTACATTTGTTTCTCTCTGTGTGTGTGTGTGTGTGTGTATCTTCCTCTGTTTCTGCAAAGACAAGGGTTGGAGGGATCTACACTTGTTTATTGATGGTGCTTATCTCTAGGTTGTAGACTCAGGTACTTCTTCTCTCTCTTTTTCTATCTTTTCCTTCTTTCCTATATTTATTTCTGAATTCCTCTGCAGTTTCTAAATTTTCTTTTTCACATTGAATGTGTTTTGAAACAAACAAACTGTAAACAAAGAGGGAAATCACCAATGTGGAAGGACTGAAGGAGGCACAATCCAGGATGAATTTCAGAGTGGGACCCAGCCTTGCTGGGGTGGTAGGGAAGGCTGCTCTGGGAGTGACAGCTGAGCGAAGATCCATGCAGAGTACTGTAAGAAGCCAGCAGGGTACAGATGGGCATTGGGAAGGAAGGGAGTACCAGGCAGAGGGAACAGCTAGGACAAAGGCCCTGAGGTGAGAGGAAGATTAACCTATTTGAGGAAGTGTAAGGCCAGTGTGCCTGGTTGGAGGGTGGTGAGTAAGGGAGGGAGCAGCATGCAATAAAACTCCATCCATCCATTCATCCGTCCATCCATCCGTACATACAAACATACATCCTTCCTTCTATCCACCCACCCACCCACTTACCCACTTATCTATCCATCCATCCATTCATCCATCCATCCATCCATCCTTCCATCCATCCATCCACCAATACACTCACCCACCCATCCACCTACCCACCCACCCATCTACCCACCCACCCATCCATTCATCTGCCCACCTATCCACCTACCCATCTATCCATGCATCCATCCATCCATCCACCCACCAATACACCCACCCACCCATTCACCTACCCACCCACCCATCAACCCATCCACCCGCTGATCCATTCATCCACCCACCCAGCCACCTACCCATCCATCCACCAACACACCCACCCACTCACCCATCCACCTACCCACCCACCCATCTACCCACTCGCCCATTCATTCATCCACCCACCCATCCAACCACTTATCCATCCATCCATCCATCCACCCACCAATACATCCACCAACCCATTCGCCTACCCACCCACCCACTACCGACCCACCCATCCATTCATCCACCCACCCATCAACCTACCCAACTATCCATGTATCCATCCATCCATCCATCCATCCATCCATCCATCCATCCATCCACCCACCCACCAATACACCCACCCACCCATCCATCTACCCACCCACCCACCCATCCATTCATCCACCCACCCATCCACCTACCCATCCATCCACCAATACACCCACACACTCAACCATCCACCTACCCACCCACCCATCTACCCACCCACTCATTCTTTCATCCACCCATACATCCACCCACTTACCCATCCATCCATCCATCCATCCATCCATCCATCTATCCATCCATTCATTCATCCACCAACACACCCACCCCCCCATCCACTTACCCATCCACCTGTCTACCCACCCACCCATCCATTCACCCACCCACCCATCAAACTACCCCTCCATCCATATATCCATCCACCCATTCATCCATCCAACAAATAATTTATTGAGCACCTACTATGTGCCAACCATTGGTCTAGGTGCTGCACATATTGTAGTGAACAAAGCAGTTGAAGCTCCTTCTCTCTCATCATAGTGAGGGAGACAGACTTGAGACTGTGTGTGTGTGTGTATTGGTAATAAAGCAGGATGTAGGGGAAGAGGAAAGAGCTATTTCAGTGATAGTGATCTGGGAAGGCCTCTCTAGGAAGGGAATATTTGAGTAAAGACTTGAAGGAAGCAAGGGAGAGCTGTGTGGAAACCTGGGGAAGGACACCCAGGCAGAGAAAAAGCAAGGGCAAAGGCCTTGGGGACGGGCAGGCATGGTGTGTTTCAGGAATGGCAGGGAGGCCAGTGTGACTGGAGCAGGGAGAGGCTGGGAGAGTAGAGAGGGTGGTGGTGAGTCAGATAGGAAGTGGGGGACATTATAAAATTTGTTTCCAAGGACTGGGGAGCCCTGGAGTGTCTGAGACAGAAGTGTGAGGGTGTGTGATTCTCAGTGTCAGCCTCACCTTCATCTGTACATCCAGGGTCTCAGCCGTGGTTATTGGAGGTGCCACCAGCCCATAGTTGATTCCAGCCACAGCATCTATTTTGGTCATTACTAGAGAGAAAGATGGACCATGAGTTAGCTTCCATGGCATCATCCCTGGAAACTGAAATGCAGGATAAGAATCCCCTAAAATTGGATCAAGAACTACAGTGCAAGTTCCATTCCCACCTCCTCCAGGGAGCCCTCCTTAAGGGAGCTCACCTTAAGGGAAAATGAACCCACACCCCACATTCACAGACACCCCCTTACTCTCTTCTTCCAACAGCCCTGAGATGAGTGGCTAAGACACACGGTCAAGGGCACAGAGAGACTTAGGCTTGAACCAAACTCTGGATGACCTTGGACAAGTCTTTGCACTTCTCTGAGTCATTTTTTTGTCATTTGTAGAATGAGAGAATCCTAGTGACCTCAAAGATGCTGGGAGGGTTTTGAGAGAAGGTGGATGCCCAATGCCCTTTCCATGCAAAAGCCAGGGAGGATCATTGTCCGGATCATTGATAATAGCCCAGGCTGAGCCCTGGCTGGCTCAAGTCTGAAGAGTTTCTCTGTTTCCCAGTAGTAATCAATGAGAGTTAAATAAACATCAGCCCTTCCTTTATCCCTTTTCTCAGTTAGCAGAGAAGAAACCAAGGCTCAGAAATCCAAGTTGTCCAATGATTGGTGAGGGATGAAGCTGGGATTCAGACCAAAATCTTTTTCCTGCCTCGTGAGGCCAAACCTTGGGCAGTGCAGCTGCATCGAACCTGCCCAGGATGGGCTCCTGTACTGCAGGAAGAAAATGCCTCTTAAATGGGCATATACTATGTGCCAACCATGCAAGGTTTCACAGCGTGGTAGTCCTGAGAGCAGCTGAAAGCCCCGGCTCTGGAGTGAAGGAAACCTTAGCTGCAGATTTGGATCTTGCTTCTGCCTCTTGATGGCTTCATGACTCTGGACAAGTCTCACCTACTCTCTGAGCCTCAGGTTCCTCATTTTTTTTTTTTTTTTTTTTTTTTTTTTTGAGACAGAGTCTCGCTCTGTCACCCAGGCTGGAGTGCAGTGGCATGATCTTGGCTCACTGCAACCTCTGCCTCCTGGGTTCAAGTGATTTTCCTGCCTCAGCCTCCAAAGTAGCTGGGATTACAGGCGTCTGCCATGAGGCCTGACTAATTTTTGTAATTTTAGTAGGGACAGGATTTTCCCATGTTGGCCAAGCTGGTCTTGAACTTCTGACCTCAGGTGGTCCGCCTGCCATGGCCTCCCAAAGTGCTGGGATTACAGGCGTGAGCCCAGCCAGGTTACTCTTGTTCCATTGTGAGTTACGGGCTAGGGAACAGGGGGATGGGGTGAAAAACGAGGAGAATAATGCTTCTCTCAGGGAAGTGTTGGAAGACTGAGAGGGGACAATTTCCTGAGTGCCTGCCACAGTTCTTTGCAGCTTGCCAAGTACTTGGGGGTGAAGATTATTGTCCCCATTTTAAGGACATGGAAACTGAGATCCAAAAAGAAGTGACCAATATCAGATCTCAGGGCAGTCATGTGTCTCTGGCCTTAGAGAGCTGGGAGTATTTGGCTGTTTGGCCCTTGCAGAGCTAAGGGAATGAGGCGGTATGGGCTGTTTGTCCTCCTCACTTCTGGACCTAGCACAAGGACTTGATCCGATGCTAGCTGCCACTTGAACATAACCTACTACTCTTCTCATTCCCACCCAGGCCCAGGGCTGTCTGGGAAACTTGCCGGCCCCATCACATCCACCATGATGTCCTCACACCCTCCCCCTTCTGTTCCTTTCTATCTTTGATCCTCATCCAGCCCTCACCTGGCAGAGTCTGGAAATAAGGTTGCAGCTTGGAGGATACAGAACTGGTCACTTTCTCACAGACCTGGGGAGAACCAAACAAGTAATCAGTAAGGTCTTCCCATAGTGAAAAATGTCCCTTGGCAATAATGGGCCAGATATGCCTTGCTTTCCTTGAATGTTTTCTTGAAAATTATGTAGCCAATCAACTTTCCTTTTTCTTTTTGGCCACCAGGAAGCTCAGAGTTGAACATGTAGCTTAGCAATAATAACTGTATATGACTGTATGGCCTACATAACTGCATTCTACTTCCTGCCCTGTGTGTGGAACTTTCCTGATGGGTGTTTATGTTTTCTATTTTATAAGGTGATTTGTTGTTGTTGTTGCTGTTTTGTTTTTTCTTTTGTTTCTGTTTGATTTTGCTGTCTCAGATCCTTTGTGGAATGAGGTAGTAAACAAATACGAGGTAGTCAATGGCCAGCCTTCCCTTATCTGGGCTTCTGGGAGCATGGGCAGGCTTTCTACTTAACTAGGTGGGCACCCTCACGTTTGATATGTATGGCCAGAGAAGCCATTCCCTACCTGCCTTTGCCACCCCACCCCTATCCCCCTGTCCCCTAACCCGTGACTCGCAATGGAACAAACACTAGCCTGAGAAGATTTGTGTTGGGTCACACACTGACTTTGACACTGAGAAAGTTGTTCCATTTATCTAGACCTCTCTTTCTTCATCTGTAAAATGGAATGTGGCAAATCATATTTTTCATTCCATTTGCTCTTCTGTAATGTGGCCTTGCCACACCCCCACGAAGAGATGGAGTCTGTGAACTTGCCACTAGAATCTGGGCTTGGTGACTTGCTTCTAAGCAACAGTACACAACAATACACCTCACCTTTGTGTAACTTCAGAGGTGAGGTCGTAAAAGGCTATGCAGAACCCACTCAATGATATGAGAAGCCCAAGCCCCGTGGAGGGGCCATGGTAGTGGCTTGGGTCAATAGTCCCAGCAGAGCTGAGACCAAGTCTTCCTAGCCCAGTCACCAGAGATGGGAGCGAGGAACCCTCCAGGTAATTCTAACATGGAACTTTTGAGTCTTCTGAGGTGAGGCCCCAGACCTCATGGAGCAGAGAGCTCAGCCATCCCCGTCATGCCCATCTGATTTCCTGATGCACAGAATCCATGAACATTAACAATGCTGGTTGTTTTATGATACCAAATTTTCAGTTGTTTGTTTTCAAGCAATAGATAGCTGGAATATAGGATTGAAACCACAGCCTTCCCCTGACTAAGAGACTGGGGCTGGGGCTGGTGGTCAGACAAGCTCCTTCCCTCCCTGTCCCGATGTTGTTCTTGAATGACCTTCCCCTCAGTAATCCAGCAGAGTCTCTTCAGTCCTTGCCTTTCTCGACTACTGGGTAGCTCCTGGTGTGGTTGCCCATTCCCTTCTAGAAACACTCCTTCTAGAGACCTGTGACCAAGACCTTCTGCTCTCTTCCTATCCCCTACAGGCTTTTCCCCAGACTCCTTTGCAAGCTCTTCCTCTTTCACTGAAGACGTGGGAGCTTCTCTGGGCTCTCTTCCTGGCTCCCTGTCCCTTCCACTTAGGCCCTCTTCTTGAGCTGTTTCAGGCATCCCCATGGCCCCTGTGGCAGGTGCTGCAGCGCCCCGCCCACACTCTCTGGACTGTGCTCAGAAGTGCCAAGAAGTTAGGTCTCTAAGAACAGCCTTCAACGAAAGAAGGCTAGGAGGTGGCAGACAAATACCCCAGCCTTTTTCCCGCTTCTGGAACAATTCTGAGGTGTGCTCCCCACCCTTCCTCTGAGAATTGCCAGCAGGACTGAGTCCCAGTTGCCCATAGCAGCAACCCACTCAGTAAAGCCCCTTCCCTGCCTCCCGACCTCCTCACTGCGCTGCCTGGGAACCCCTCCCAATAAATGACGTGCACTCAAACCCTGTCTCAGCATCTGTCTTTGGGAGCCCAGGTGAAGTCACCCCCACTGCTCCCAACATGTGGCCAGTACCCAGGCCCTACTTTGCAGCCCAGGCTTATCTGAGCTCCAGTCTGGGGACCCAGATGCCTCATAGACAACTGTCCCTGGGTGTCCTACTGGTCCCCAAGGCTGGCACATCCCAAACCAAACTCCTCAGGTTCCTACTCCTCCTTAGGGTTGGCTGCACCATCTGCCTAGAGGTCACCTCTATCCTCCCCCTATCCCTCCTTCTACACTGTCAATCAAGTTATTTTTCCTGGGGGATGGAGGGAGGAAGGGGAAGGAGTGAAGAGGGGAAGATAAAGAAGGAAGAAAGGGAGAAAAGGAGAAAGGGAAGGAAGGTAGAAAAACAGTAAAGAAAGAAAAGAAAGGAAGAGCTGGGCGTGGTGACTCATGCTTATAATCCCAGAACTATGAGAGACTGAGGTGGGTGGATCACTTGAGGTCAGGAGTTCGAGACCAGTCTGGCCAACATGGTGAAATCCTGTCTCTATCAAAAGATACAAAAATGAGGCAGGCATGGTTGCAGATGCCTGTAATCCCAGCTACTCAGGAGGCTGAGGCAGGAGAATCTCTTGAACCTGGGAGGCGGAGGTTGCAGTGAGCTGAGATTGTGCTACTGTACTTCAGCCTAGGCAACAGAGCGAGACTTCATCACCAAAACAAAACAAAACAAAACAAAACAAAACAAAACAAAAGAAAGGAAGAAGAGTGGGAAGAAGGAAAGGAAGGAAGGAAGGAGGGAAGAAGGAAAGGAAGGAAGGAAGGAAGGAGGGAAGACAGCAGTGGGAAGGAGGGAAGGAGAAAATTTGGTTTCCCTGAAGTGTGTTTCTACCACATAAGGCTCTTGAAGTCTTAAGAGGACCTGGACTGGCATTCTCCGAGGAACCTGCGCCTCTTCTCCAAATGACCCAGGAACAGAGGGCCGCACAGCTGGCAGCTGGGGCCCTGCTGGACTCCTGAGCTGCACCTCAGGCATTGTCACCAGTGTTGCTCACCTATCAGGGCCAACAGATGGCTCCAGATCACAGCAAATCCTGATGGGATCCCAGCTCCCTCCCTGCTCTTCCCTTCATGCACACTTTGTACTGACACAGGCTCTTCCTTCTCTCAGACACCCATCCTACACACTGTATTCCCTGGGGGCAGACTCCCTGGCTCACTCCTCACCATTTCCAGCCCCTCCTGGTATCATGACATCTCATTCCTTCATTCATTCATTCAGGCCAGTACTTGCTTCTAAATCGGATCTTATGATTAAGAGCAAGGTTCATCTCTGAGGCAGGGTAGCCTGGATTTGAATCCAAGCACTATTACTTCCTCTTTCTGTATCTCAGTTTACTCACCTGTAAAATAGGGATAATCATGGAATCTCTCTCACAGGGGATTAAGTGCCAGAATGTGTGGATTAAATGCTGGAATCCATAGAAAGAGTTCTTAGCATAGTGTCAGATCACTGTAAACACTCCGTATATTATATGGGCCAACATCATCACCATCCCCACCATCACCATCACCATCACCATCACCATCACCATCACCATCACCATCATCAACTTCACTATCACCATTGAAACTGCCCAGGATGAGCTCCTGCCTTGGAGGAAGAAAATGTCTATTAAATGGGCATATGCTTACCACCATCACCATCACCATCATCAGTCTCACCATCACCATCATCATCATCATCATCCCCACAATCACCATCATCAACCTCACCATCACCATCACCATCATCATCATCTCCACCATCACCATCACCATTATCATCATCCCCACCCTCACCATCATCATCCCTACCATCACCATCATCATCATTATAATCTCTACCATCACCATCACCATTATCATTATCCCCACCATCACCATCATCAACCTCACCATCACCATCCCCATCATCCCCATCATCACCATCACCACCATCATCATCCCATCACCATCACCATCACCATCATCATCATCATCACCATCCTCATCATCATCACCATTACTATCGCCATCATTAACCTCATAATCACCATCAACCTCACCATCACCATCATCATCACCACTATCATCGTCATCAACCTCACCATCACCATCATCACCATCACCATTATTATCCTCACCATCACCATCACCATTATAATCATTCCCAGCATCATCATCATCAATCTCACCATCACCATCATCATCCCCACCATCACCATCACCATCATCCCCACCATCACCATCACCACCATAATAATCCCATCACCATCACCATCATCAACCTCACCATCACCATCATCATCATTATAATCTCCACCATCATCATCACCATTATCATCATCCCCACCATCACCATCATCAGCCTCACCATCACCATCATCATCATCATCAACATCACCAACCTCATCATCTCCACCATTACTATCACCATCATCAACCTCACCATCACCATCATCACCACCACCATTATCATCCTCAATATCACCATCATCATCATCCCCACCATTACCATTACCATCATCAACCTCACCATCACCATCATCATCCCCACCATCACCATCACCATCATCCTCACCATCACCATCACCACCATCATCATCCCATCACCATCACCATCATCAACCTCACCATCGCCATTATCATCATCACCATCACCATCCTCATCATCACCATCATCATCATCATTCCCACCATTACCATTATCATCATCAACCTCACCATCACCATCATCACCATCATCATCCTCAACCTCACCATCACCATCATCACCATCATCATCCTCAACCTCACCATCACCATCATCACCATCATCATCAACCTCACCATCACCATCATCATCACCATCACCATCACCATCCTCCTCACCTCCACCATTACTATCACTATCATCAACCTCATAATCACCATCATCAACCTCACCATCACCATCATCACCATCACCATTATCATCCTCACCATAACCATCATCATCCTCACCATCACCATCATCATCATCATCCCCACCATTACCATCACTATCGTCAGCCTCACCATCATCATCACCATCAACAGTAGCAGCAGCTTTACTACTTATTAGCTTGGCTGCTATAGGGGCCACTTTTAAATGGTACTAAGAAATAATCGTAATTGTTCCAAATGTTAAATATATCTCAACACTCTTCTCAGACTATTACTTGATTATACAGACAGCTGAACTGTGGGTGAGCTAGCCTAGTGAGTGAGCACATTTTCTGCATTATCTCATGAATCCTTATAGTGCCTTGGTGAAGAAAGTATTAATGTCCTCTACTTTTTTTTTTTTTTTTTTTTTTGAGACAGAGTTTCGCTCCTGTTACCCAGGCTGGAGTGCAATGGCATGATCTTGGCTCAGTGCAACCTCCACCTCTGGGTTCAAGCAATTCTCCTGCCTCAGCCTCCCAAGTAGCTGGGATTACAGGCATGTGCCACCACTCCCGGCTAATTTTGCATTTTTAGTAGAGACAGGATTTCTCCATGTTGGTCAGGCATTTTTAGTAGAGACAGGATTTCTCCAGTTGGTCTTGAACTCCTAACCTCAGTTGATCCACCCACCTCGGCCTCCCAAAGTGCTGGGATTACAGGCGTGAGCCCCACGCCCGGCCTAATGTCCCCATTTTACAGATGGTAAAATTGTGGTTCAAGAAGGTCAAGTCATTTCCTCAAGGTTACACAGCTAGTTAAGCCCTGGAGCCAGGGCCAAAACTTACCCCGAGACGCTATCCTGAGACTTTGGCTGGGGATTGTCCTGCTCATTGGAACTGTCCCATCTAATCCCAACCGAGCCACTGGCTCCACTCTTGCCATGTGACTCTAAAACCCATTCTATAGTCCACTGTGTTATGCATTTTGACAAACATGCATTGATTTCTTGCTTTTTAAGCTTTTGACACAGTATCTTCAGATAGATGTTCTCACATGATTGATGCCCCCCTACCTGTTTAGTGTCTTTAACAAGGAAACCAACGTCTTCCACCTAGAAGACTGCACGAGCCTCCTCAGTGGTCTCCTTGCCCCTACTCTTGGCCCCTCCAGTCATTCCCACAGCGGACAGGGAAATTGTTCTAAAGCACAGATCTGGCCAGGTCACCCCCTTGCCTAAACCTTCAACGACTTCCATTGCCCTCTGGAGAGAGCCAAAACTCATTGCTTTTTGAGACAGGCTCAGATGATTCTTAAAAATTTATAATTTGTTAATGGAAAACCAGCTGAATGAATGGCCTCGTCCCTTATCTGAAGTATCTGGGTTGCGGGTTGAGGCTGTGGGCATGGTTGGAGGAGTGCTGGCCGACACCTGTCCCTTATATTAGTTCCAGCCTCAGGGAATGGGCTACTACTGGGGTTTGGCCAAAGCCCAGAAATGTAGCTTCATCAATGGCATTTGTCTGAATGGGGAGCATCAAGGAAGGAACTCGGGGTGGGGTGGAGGAAGGAGTCTACCAGGGGTATGGGAAGAGAGGGAGGCAGGAAGGGAATGGCATTTTCTCAGCAGGGAGGAAGGCTGGGGAAAAGCAGAGGTGGCCGAAGCAGGCATGAGGGAAAGTTTGTTGGGAGTGTGGGAAGTGATCATCTCTTGGTCTCTTGGTGGATTCTTCAGCAAAACATACACGACTGGCTTTTAGAGCTGGGGTTGTGGTTTCAAAGGGCTATAAGCACTACCAAGGGGTCTGGAGTGACAGCAGAGTGTCCGGAGAAGGGGGAAGTGTGTGGTCACTGAGGGCCCTTCCCCTCTGTTCGCTGATGGGGCTCCAAGCCCCTCCTACCTGGCTGTTCAACTTGTTTCGAAGCGTAGACTCAATTTTTTTGCGGAAGAGTCGGATCAGCCACCTAGAGATGGACAAGTAGGGGGATAGATGAGGCTTTTCGGTTGTCCCTGGGCTGGATTCAGGAGGCTGCATCGTCTCAAAAGCTTTCTTCCCTCCTGGAAACAGGCCTTGGCACCCTCGCCCCTGAGCTCTAACTACACACACACCCCATCAGACGCTTGTCCCCGATTTAGTGACCTGTTCATGAGGCTATTTCCTGAATCCCTGCGTGGTTGGGCCCCTGCCCCAGTCTCATTCCTCACCAGCCCCTCCCTCACTGCACACCAGCCACACTGGCCTGCCATGTCCTCTCTCCTGTGTGTCCTCCCACCACCGTGCCTTTGCACATGCTGTTCCCTCTGCTTAAAACACCCCCGTCCCTAACACCTCCCTAACTAATGCCTACTTATCCTTTCATCTCAGTTCAAATGTCATTTTGCCAAGGAAGAATTGGCCTGCCCCCAGATGGGGTCAGAGCCTCCGGTTCTCTGTGTTCATACAAGTTTGTACCTCTTTTTTCTTAATTCTTATCTCCTTTTGTAATTCCGTGTGAACCATTCATTCATGCAATGCTTTGGTTAATGATTTTCTTCCCCACTGGGCTGAAAACTTTAAGAGAACAGGACTGTGTGGCTGAGTCTGGGGTGAAATAAACCTGGACTTGAACACTCACCAGCTGTAGCAACTTAAGCTATTGCCTATCTCTCCATGCCTTGGTTTTCTCCCCAGAAAACGGGGTAATAATCGACTGATCTCACAGAGTCATGGTGTGGCTTGAATGAGATAATGAGTGTGCTCAAATCAGTGCTGGGCACAGTCAGCCTCTGACAAATATTAGCTCTTACTAAGTTTTCATTGGTCACTCATTTCCTGACCACATTGCACAAGCCTGGTGCAGATCTGAGTCTCACTAGATATTTGTTGAATGGATGGATAGACGAATGCCTACAGATTTGTGATGACGATATAATTTAGTGCATATGTAACGTGCTTAGTATGAGCCTGGGACATAGTAAGTGCTCAGTTAAGTCTGCTGAATGAATATGGAATAAACAAATGATGCCTTGAGAAAGAGAGTGTCTGCTTCATCTGTGGACCCCTGCCTCCCGTGCCATGCCTGAGGCCTCTGAGCAAGGCCTGGCATGCAGGTGGCACTCTGGGTGTGTTTTCGGAATACAGGGATGATTGACAGAGTTGTTCTTTAGGTCCCTCCTCCCAGCCACAGCCCTTTGGAGTCCATACCCCACTCTGCTGTTTGAGATGCGCACGTGGACACTGTTGATGTGGCTGCTGCAGCTGGAGCAGCTGACGGTGGGCTTGCCTGATGTGGAGTCACTGCCCAGCTTCAGATCAGCCGAAATGGACATGCCTTCTACGCTCAGGTCAAAATTGCCGCTTGTTTTTCTGGAGAAAAACAAAGAGGAACGTGGAACAAATCCTTTCTTCCCACTGCCGTTCAAACTTTACCCCAGTGCGGGAGGGCGGGTTTTGTTATTATCCCCACTCCAGGCGAGGAGATGCAGTTCAGAGAGAAGAGGCACACAGCAGCTGAGTGGGACAGTTAGGATTCCAACCTGAACTCTGAATTCATGTCTGACTGGCAGGAACCTGCTCTTAACCACTGCCTCAGCTGCCGCCCCAGCTGTGTGGCCTTGGGCATGTTTCTTACCTCTCTGAGCTTCCATTTCCTCCCTCAGACCCTGGTTCAGCAGTCAGACACCAGAGTGTGTGTCCCAGCTTTGCTACTAAAAAGCTGGGTGTTTGGGGCCAATGACTTGCATTAATTAATGGCACCATTAATTCAATAATGAGGTTAATAACTCCTCCCTCAGGGATGCAATGGGTTTTGGATAAGACAGTGGACATTCTTTTGTTTTTGTGTGTGATCAGCAAGGGAAAAGATAGATGCAAAAGGCCCCAGGGAGAGAGTTAAGTGATCATTGTTGTGGGGAGGAGACACACCGAGTAGTTCTTGTAAGGGCAGGCAGACTCACGCCCCTTTCATTCGCCAGGGCGGTTTCTCCTCCATTTTCCTCCCTAGATTCCCCAGAAAGGAGACCTTCCTAAAGCGACGGTCACTCTGAACCACTGTTAGTGGGCAGGGTAGCTGTGGGGAGAGCCCAGGATTTAGATTCGGAGTTGTAGTTTGGGTTATTTGCCCCTATTTTTCACCCTCCCCTGCATTCATACCCTTACCATTGCCTATCATGGCGGGGTTGAGGAGGGTGCCTTTGCTTGTCCTTGACTTTGGGCTTGGCCACGTGAAATGATTTGGCCAGTGTTATATAAGTTCTGAGCCTGGGCCTTAAGAGGACCTGTGTGTTCCTGCTTTCCCTTTTTGCACCTCTGCTATCACCAAGAGTATGCTCTGCATAACCCACTGGTCCAAGGAGAAGGAGACACAGGTGGAGCCAAGCCTCCTTTGCTAAGCCCAACCCAGGTCAGCTGAGCCCCAGCCGACACACAGATGTATAAGTGATGACAGCTGATTGTTGTTTTAAGCCACAGAGTTTGGGATAGTTTGTTACACAGCAATAGCTAACTGATAAACAGAAGAAATTGAAAGTTCCACTTAGCTTTCCACCGGAAGCCACATGCACCAACTCAGCCTTGCCAGTATCCTGCACTGAGATGTGGATAAATGCTCAGTTATTAACCAAGGGTCATGTAAAATCTTCTCATGTGTAGAATTTCCTGAGGAACCCTGTGGCAATAGGTGGTCACAGGCAAGGCAAACATTGGGCATTCCAGAGGCCCTGACTCTCTAATCCCGTCCAAATATCACCAAGAGCGCACCCAACAAACCGCAAGCGCAGAAACGCACATGAAACGTTTTCGTGCCTTCCATTTCCCGCTGATCTTGATGTTGGCGTTGCTGATGGAGAACTTAAGGCCCACATTGGGCACCATGCTTATCTGGGAACTGGGAAGCTGGAATTCACGGATGTCCATGCTGCAAAGGAGAAATGTGAATTTCATATAATTTCATATAATCCTGGGTGCCCACATGAGGACTTGGTTAATGGTTAATGCAGACTCATCCCCCACCACCTGGTCCTTCACTCCGTCCATTCCAGGAGTTCCAAAGCTAAGACAGCAGCCTTGACAAACATGTAGGCAACTGGAGTGGCTTAGGTTTTGAAGTCAGAAAAAACCTGCATTTAAATCCTGCTCTTTAATATACTCTTGGGTTACCCTGGGCATAATTACCATGAGCCTCAGTTTCCTCATCTGTAAAACGGGCACAATGATCTCTATTTTGCAGGGTGCATGACAATCAATGAAGATAAAATAGGAGGCCCTTTAACTGGAAACTCTGCATAGGAGAAGTCTGTATAGCTCTGTCTTGTTTCGCTATTGCAGCCCCAGAGCCTGCTGTGTCAGACATACAGTGGGTGCTCAAAATATCTGTGAATGAATGGGTGTACAAAACTCTGTAGAGGACTTTCATGGGTTTTCTGCCCAGTGCACAACCCCCTTCTTGTGATAACAGAACTACTAGATTATTTAGGGGAAGCCCCTCCCCACATCTGTTCCATGCCACTCCAAAGAAAGTTGATCTTATGTCCATCTTCAGGGGGTGGAGCTTGCAACTTAGGCTCGGCCAGGTAGTGTATTTCATTCCCTGGCTACAGTGATTGGCTCAGGGCTGTGTACGTAACCTAAGGTGGGCCAGTCAGAGTGAGTCTTAGGGCTCTCCATTCAGAGTGCTGAGCAGGAGATCTAGCGAGACTTACCGGTGACTGTCTTGCCTGTGGAGGGGATACACTGCCTGCCAATTGGGCCTGTCCAAGGAAGTGATGCTGAGAGGTGGCAAGAGAGGAAACAGGGCCCAGTGGCATGTAAGCCTGCCTCAAGCTGAACCTGAAGCCAGGCTCTTCCAGTGACTTTTCAGTCATGTGAGCCAATGCATTCTGCCTTAAGCCATTTTGGAAAAGATTTTCTGACCTTGAAACATGGCACATTCTAATTGATAAACGGCACAGAGTTTGGGGTTTCATGACATTTCCTGGGAGTTGTGGTTTGTGTGGCTTTCTCCACGCTCAGCTGGGAGGTTGCCTCTCCTTGGGATGATGTAAACACAGGCTTCGGGATATGAAACTCTGTGAGTTGAGGAGTTTGTGGCTCTGCGTTCTAGCTCTTGGTGGTCCCAGAACACCGCAAGTCCTGCCAATCAAGGACTGAGCTCTGGCGGGCCTCACCTGTAGAAGCTATAACGCCCCTTCCCAAGAAGCTTGATCTTAAAGCTTCCTGAGTAGTCAGGAATCTTGATCCTCTTCAGCTCCTCCTGCAGCGCGGCCGTCCCCTGCTGGCTGGCTGAAGGGAGAAGGCAGGGGTGACAGTCAGAGGCACGGCCTGGAGCAGGGGACAGAGGGGCAGGGCAGGCTCTGGACCCTGGGCGCCTGTTCATAGCATGAACAGTGGCACTGGAAGGGTCAAAAACAGGGACCAGTTAAGGTTTCCTAGAAAAGGCCAAATAGTAAACTGACCCTTTATAGGAAACCAAACTGCCTCTGTCACAAATACTCAGCTCTGCCGTTACTGCACAAAACAGCCATAGACAATATCATGGTCTTCTGTGTGCCTGTATTCCAATAACACTTTATTTGTTGGCATTGAAATGAGAATTTCATATAATTTTCACATGTTGTGAGATAGTATTTTTCTTCTTTTGTTGTTGTTTTGAGACAGGGTCTGTCTGCGTCACCCAGGCTGGAGTGCGGAGGCATGATCACGGCTCACTGCAACCTCGACCTGCTGGACTCAGGTGATTCTCCCACCTCAGCCTCCCTAGCAGCTGGGATCACAGGTGTTTGCCACCACACCAGGCTAACTTTAAAAAAATTTGTTTAACATTTTTGCAGAGATCTGGGGTTTCACCACGTTACCCAGCTGGTTTCGAACTCCTGGGCTCGAGTGATCCTCTTGCCTCAGCCTCCCAAAGTGCTGGAGTTACAGGCCTGAGCCACTATGCTGGACCCTTTTGATTTTTCCCCATCATTTAAAGATATTAAGACTATTTTTGGCTTATAGGCCATGCAAAAACTGAGGGCTATAGTTTGCTGACCCGTGGTCTAAAATATCACCCCTGAAACACCCAGTTATGCATCCTACTAGTATTTGTTGGGTACTTAATTTGTTATTTGCTCTATGCTACACCCCCCCAGATCCCCCACCTCTCTGAGTTTTGGGCTGTCTCCCCAGGGCCTTTGCACAAGCTATTCCTTTTCCCTAAGAAATTCTTCCCTCCCATATTCACCCGGTCAGCCTCTAGTCAGCTCATTTATCACTTCCTCTGGGAACCCCCCCTGGCCCAGTAGATCAGAGCAACACCCTGTGTTATTCTCATGATGCTGTGGATGGCTCCTCCAGAGCCCCCGTTACCATTTGTAATCATGCATTTATTCACATTACTCTGACTAATGTCCCTCCCCTATTACATGTAAGCCCCTTAGGTCAGCAGCAATCTGTTCTATTTACTAATGTGTCCCCCACATTCCCATTGTGCCTGACACTTTGAAGGCACTTAAGATTTGTTAGATGAGGCTGGGTGCGGTGGCTCACGCCTGTAATCCCAACACTTTGGGAGGCCAAGGCTAGTGGATCCCTTTAGGTCAAGAGTTCAAGAGTTCAGCCTGTTCAACATGGTGAAACCCCGTCTCTACTAAAAATACAAAAAATTAGTTGGGTGTGATGGTGCGCGCCTGTAATCCCAGCTAGTTGGGAGGTTGAGGCAGGAGAATCACTTGAACCCCGGAGGTGGAGGTTGCAGTGAGCTGAGATGGCGCCATTGCACTCCAGCCTGGGTGACAGAGCGAGACTCGGTCTCAAAACAAAACAAAAAAAGATTTATTAGATGAATAAATAATGTCCTAATGGCAGAAATTCTACCACCAGTTATGATGTGGCTAACGGCATCAAAGAACCAATTAAAAGGCAAACACGTTACCTGAAAAGGAGTAAATAGTAAGATGAGGGAGCCCAGACTTTGGGTTTTCTCGGAGCCAGTTAGGAAATAATAATATCAATGAAATGTATTGAGCTTTACTCTGTGCCAAGCGCTGTTCTAGGCTCTGGGCATGTATGAATTTGTACAATCCTAGGAAGTAGGTCCTGTCACTACCCTCATTTCACAGATAAGGAAGCTGAGGTTCAGAAAGCTGACGTGACTTGCTAGGGGCCACACAGCTGACAGGGAGCAGAATTTGAACCCAGGCCTTCTGGTCCCAGAGCCCATGCCCTAGAGAAGGCTTTCTGGGGGTTCAAAAGTAAATGACACATAACTGGTCACCGTGTGGAGGGAAAAAAAATGTGTGGTGTCCAGGATCTGTAAGTTGACAGAGACCAGGCCTCGAAGGGTCTCAAATGCCATGCCAAAGGGTCAGGATAGCTCTGAAGGCAGTAGGCAGCCACGGAGAATGTGAGCCAGGGGAGGACATGAACAGATTTGCTGCATTTCAGAAAACTCACTCTGATTGGCACAAGGGGATTGGGTAGAAGGGGAAACTGAGGCTGCTATGACGGAGCATGAAGACCACCGAACTTAAAGACCCTGACTGAGCCTCTGCTTTGACAGGCTTCAGGGCCATACTCCTTCCTCCTAGCTCTTCTGTCTTGTGTGGCCTTCTGTCTGCGGCTCTAGGATTCAGAGACGTCCTGCTGGGCTAGGGTGGGAATTCAGGGATGGGATACCAGCTCCTCCTGAGTCCTGTCTGTTTCCCGAGGGCACCCCAACTGGAGAGGCTCTGCCTTCCCCTTGGTCTGATTTCCCTGGGGCTGGCTATCACCCACTGCTCTGCAGGTCATCTCTCTGCCACCGGGAGGCAGCATCGAGCAACCCCACGCTGGGGCATCAGGCAAGACCAGAGCTCAAATCCAGGCTGCCAGCTTCTGGTGTGCAAGTTTTGACAGCAGCAGTTTGTCTTACACAGGCTGAAGTGAGGGTAAATGAGATGGTGCGTGTAAAGTTCCTAGCTCAATGCCTGGCACAGGTTAGAGCAGGTCAGCACGGGCTGTTTCATGCCTTTCTCTCCTCTGCCTGGGCCTGGGTGAGTGGTCTGGGGGGACCCTCTTTGTGTCACCCAGCGGAGCACTGTGCACAGTATGGCCACCAGTCCCTGCACTGGGGAGAGCGCGGGGTGGGGAGGTCCTCCCACACTCTCCCTCTGACTCTGCTCAGCCTCCTCAGCATCGAGAAGCAAATGGCAAGGCTGAGAACTGGCTTTAGAAAGAAGAGAAGGGCTTAGAAGTCCAAGATGGAGGTTGCAAAGAGGGAAGGAGGGGACCATGAGGACCCTCAGGGGTCTGAGCACTGGACTTGGAGTCCTCTAGACCAGTTCCCCAATCCCAGCTCTACCATCCCAGCCCTGTGATCTTAGGCAACTTGCTCTGCCTCAGTTTCTTCATATATAAAATGGGGGCAAGGGGACCTGCCCTGAGGAGCTATGAGTATGCCAGGTGATGGGTCTAAAGGGCTGTACACAATAGATGCTCAATAATTGCTCCTCAGGGGTGGAGAGGAGGGAAGGAAGGCATCTAATTACCATAGTCCAGGCCCTTCTGGGAGATCCTGACCATGACGCCAGGGTTGGCGGCCGCTGTCACGGTGGTGCCCACAGCAACCAGCACCAGCAGGGATGCCCATCTTGGCGCATCGTGAAGGCCCCTGGCCACGTCCTCTCTCATCCTCCAGAGCTGCCAAGACCTCAAGGCCTTGAGGTGGGACCACAGAGCTATAAAGGAGTCCACTGGGGACATGCAAGTCAGTAGAATGTGGAAAGGAGGAAGGAACCTGGCAAGAGTGGGAGAGAGGGAGGGCAGCTGTGGTTTTCCTTTGTGGTTAGGGCCCCACAGGCAGGGAGAAGTGCAGCCTGGGAGACTCGCATGTGCATGTATGCATGCCTGTGTGTACACGGGTGTGCATGTGTGTATGTATGTGCAGATTGGTTCCCCTCCCTAAGCACCCCATCCCCCGCTCTGTGCCCCCACCCAAATGCCCCCACCTACCGACTCCCTTGAAGCTGGGTGGCACAGACGTAAGGATTCATATTTTTCTTTCTACTTTTGATTTCTTTTGTATTTTGGATAGTAAAACATTTAAGAAAACAGATGCTTTAGTGTTTTCTTGTCCTGAAAGGCAGTAGTGGTAATGATTAAATGCTCACATTTTAGAGTCTAGTATCTTGGCTGTGGTTTTACATCTTAGCCCTGTCTATTTCTCTAGTGGTCTGACCTCAGGCAAGCCCTTTAACCTCTCTGAACCTCAGTTTTCTCTTCTGTAGAAGAGAAATATATAGTACTGCTCCCTCTCTGGATTGTGGAGAAGGTAAAATGAGCTTAAAACCACGTAAAGCATTTAGCACAGTGCCCGTGCAAAATAAATATCCAAATACTTAATGTTAATGTTACCCTGATTTCAAAAGTAATCCATGTTTATCAGCCAAAATTTGAGAAAGAAACAAGAGAATACAAATTACATGTAACTCCCTCTTCCAGAGACAAGCCAAAGTGTATTTTAGGGCATTTCTTTTCTCCCTCTTTTGTTGGTAAGCATAGGTAGAGGGTCCATGTTTGTTAATGAATATGGGATCACCTGGTCAGTTTGGTAAAGTTGCCTTTTTTTGATAAACAATATGTAGCGAATGTTCTTCTCCAGCATTAAATATTTCATTGCTTCCTCATCCCACAGCTTTCTTATCCAAGCTTCTGTTTTTGTACATTTTTACTCATTCCTTTGGCAGATGTAGAACCTGAGGCTTCACCAGGGGAAATGTTCTTCCCACAGTCACTCAGCAAGCTGCTAGCAGAGCGAGGATCAAAACACAGCCCTCCAGATGCATCCCACACCAGCCCGAATCGCTCAGCGCCTTGGGAGTTGGGGGGATGTAGACACTCCCCACCGCCAACCCAGCTTTCTAGACAGGTCCCTGTCTGCTCAGCCCCTGCCCCTCCCTCTGCAGCAGCCTCAGGCCTTGGGTGGGCAGGAACCCCACCGGGCAGCCTGCTCTGTCTCCATGGTGATGAGAGGAGGGGCGGGGCTGCAGAGGGGGCAGACGGCTTCTCTCCCGCTGGGTCCTCATCAGCCCCCTGGTGCCCTGTCTCCCCGACTTTGGATTTTATGAAAGTCTAATGAAGTCCGCTGAGCCTGGAGGACGTGAGACCTTCTGAAGTTTTCTTCTCTTTTTCTTAAAAGTTTTTTTCTTCCTCTCTTTGTTTGGTTCTAAAAGAGTCTCCCCTCCTGCTTCCATCTGCAGCAGCTAGAATTCTTCTGGCTTGCTTCAGAATAAAAGCAGTGGCCGTGTGTGAAGCATCCACTGTGTGCCAGATGCTTCACACGCATCATCTCCAAGCCAAAAAACAACCCTGAGAGAGGGATGATTCTTCCTCACTTTGTTTTAATATTATTATTATTATTGTAGAGATGGGGGTCTCACTATGTGTCCTGACTGGTCTTGAACTCCTGGGCTCAAGCAATCCACCTGCCTCAGCCTCTCCAAGTGTTGGGATTAAGGCCAAGCCTGATCTCTTCCCCATTTTGGAGACAAGGAAACTGAGATGCAGCGATCACATCACTGTCATGGTCATTCCTCCTTTCATGGATAGAAGATTTTCCCTTACCTGAGGCAGGTGCCAGGAGGAGTTATGACTGTAGGCCCTCACCCCGGCTCTCCCTTTTTCCAAGTGATTTGAGCCCCCAGACTCAGATGTCTGCATCTGTACCGGGAAGATTAGCAGCGAGAACACATAGATTGATGACTTGTCACAAAAATTAGATTTTTGAAAAATTATCTTGCACATTTTTGAACACCTCCAGTTCTTAGTTGCTCGAAGTTCCTGAGTTCCCCAAGGCCCAGGTAGATGTGGTATCAGTGAGGGTGTCAGCTAGGAAAGGAATGTTAAGATGAAATCACAGGACAACAACCTACATTGCTATAAAATTAGAATCTTAAAACCAGCTGACGGCTGGGGGTGGTGGTTCACACCTGTAATCTCAGCACTTTGGGGAGCCAAGGCAGGTGGATCACTTATTGCCACGAGTTCGAGACCAGTCTGACCAACACGGTGAAACCCCGTCTCTACTAAAAATACAAAAATTAGCCAGGCGTGGTGGTGTGCATCTGTAATCCCAGCTGTTCAGGGGGCCGAGGCACGAGAATCTCTCTTTTTTTCTTTTTTTAAATATGGAAAGCTTCACAAATTTGTGTGTCATCCTTGCACAGGGGCCATGCTAATCTTCTCTGTATCGTTCCAGTTTTAGTATATATGCTGCCAAAGCGAGCACCACGAGAATCTCTTGAACCCAGGAGGCAGAGGTTGCAGTGAGTCAAGATCATGCCATTGCACTCAAGCCCGGGCGATAGAGCAAGACCCTGTGCTCCCCATCCCACCACCACCCCCAAAACAAAAACAACAACAACAACAACAAAAACCAGCTGGCAAGTTTCTGAACAAGCAACCCACTGGCTTCCCCGATGTCTCATGCCCAGCAGATCTAGATGAGCCCATCAGTGACTTTCCACCGCCTCCTTGTCAGCACTGCTGCTGGCCATGGAGCTGCCCCACTGCTTCAGATCTGACCCCGTATCCTGTATCAGTGACAGTGTCTTCAACCCAAGTATCAGAAACCACCAACTCACATTGCTTCAACAATAAACAAATTTATGATCGCAGAGAGGAAGTCCAGAGGGAGGACAGGCTTGAGATTCTGATTGATTCAGCAACTGACAGACATCTACAGGATCATCTTTCCATCTCTCTGTTCTCCCATCCCCCTGTGTCAGATTTGCTGTTACACTGGCTCCTTTCATGGTTGCAAGATGGCTGCAGCAGCTCCAGCCGTCCCATCTAAACAGACTTTCCCCCAAATATCCTTTTCCTCTTCCTCCTCCTCCTGCTTTTTGTTTTTTCTTTTTGTTAAAATTATTATAAAATATTTCAAACCTGTGGACAAGAATAGACCACCTGGGTTTATAATACCTTAACATTCTGCCATATTTGCTTCCTAGAGTTCCTTTTAGTTCTAGGAATTTTGATACATCTATAGCTATGTGTTGTAACCAGGACCACAGTCAGGATATAGAAGAATCCTGTCGTCCCCCAAAACTCTCTCCTGCTCTTTCAATTTGACGCAGCTTAAATCATAGGGAAAATATATTCTTCTCAGTAGAAATTCACAGATGGGGTGGATCAAGAGTTGGTCAATTCAAGGGCTGGATCTGTCTATTTTCCTGCTCTTCTGTCCTTGGGTTGTCGACTTTTTCCAGAAGAAAGTGAATTGGGTTTAGAGCCAGGCAGATCTGGGTTCATAGTCCCAGCCAGTCTACCCTACTCTGTGAGCCTGGCCAAGTTCCTCTACCTTTCTGAAATTGGGGTTCCTCGTTTAAAGATGAGGAAACAGTGCTCCCCATGGAAGTCGTTCCTGAGGATGAAATGAGATTAATAGGTGTGAACTGATTTACACAGAGAAGGTGCTCAGTAAATAATCATAAGTCAACCTTCATCACTAGCTGACTGGAGAGCCTCAGACTCCCCGGGAATACACACCGGGGGCACTGGAAACTGAGCTCTTGGCCCTCTGGCCTCTGGGTTTGGACTGGATAGGTGCAAAGATAGAGGAATCTGTGGCTGACATTGCCTCTGTGAGCCTTCCACTCTGCCAGGGGCTGCGAGGAGCAGCAGCCATTGCCTGCCTTAGGTGAGCCCCTGCAGCACAGCAAGGCTGTTAAGGGGTGGTTTGGAACCTGACAAATCTGGGCCCAGATCCCAGCTCTGCCACTTCCTCACTCTGTGACTGTGAGCTTGCTGCTTAAACTTGCTGAACCTGTTTCCTCGTTTGTCCCCACACTCCATCCTCAGGCACAGGTCTTGCTCGGGTTTAACAAGAGGTCACCTCTGTGGTCACCTGAGGCCCTGTACTCTCCCTCCCCTCAGCTCTGATTCTCTAGCCCTTTCCCTCCCTCACCCACCAGGGTCCCCCCTTCCTCTGTGTGTCTGGCTTCCAGGCTCTGCTGCCAGCCATTCTTTGATCCTGAGTGGGGGTTGCAGGTGAAGGAGGAGCTTGTGGTAGATGCTGGAGGGTGAAGGGGAGGAGGGGAGCAGGCCCTCCTGGAGATCCAGCCTCAAGGTGCAGTATGGAAAAGACAATCAGGCCAGCATGGTGGGAAGCCTAGGTGGGCAAATCTCTTGAGTCCAGGAGTTCGAGACCAGCCTGGGCAACATGGCAAAACCCCGTTACTACAAAAAATACAAAAATTAGCCAGCATGGTGGCCCACACCTGTAGCCCCAGCTGCTTGGGAGGTAGAGGTGGGAGGATCATTTGAGCCTGGGAGGCAGAGGTTGCAGTGAGCTGTGATCTGCGCTCCAGCCTGGGTGACAGAGCGAGACTCCGTCTCAAAAAAAAAAAAAAAAAAAAAAGAAAGGAAGACAATCAAACATTGTGTACATTTTGTATTACGGCGTAAACTCTTAAGAGGGTGTCTCCTGCTTTGTTATGCTGAAAAAAACACTGTCTCCTTCCCAGCTTCACTTCTCATAAACGGGCTCCTTTGAGTAATCTGGTCAGAAGGATATGAGCCTCCAAGGGGCACCCGGTGGGGGCTGATCTTCTTCATTATTATTAATACTAACATTCATTATTATTATTACAGCAATCCCAGAGTGGGACACAAGATATACTCAATAGTGAATACATTGAAAGAAGAGTCAGAGCATAGTTCCAGACTCTAAGTGCTTGGAGACTAAGGATGAGCTCAGTCTGGCCTGGCAAACCCCCAAGGCTTCCAGTGGGGGGCGTCTGCCTTGGTGCTGGGGGGCTGATGGAAGGGCTGATGGTTTTTCAGACTAAAGGCCTGAGCCCTGAACAAAGGGCAGTTTCTGGGACGAGCTGAAGGCTGAGGGAAAGGAAGACAAGATGGAGCAGCTCTCCAGGGGTGGGTGGAAGGGAGGGTGCCTCTCTGGCTTCTTTTGCGCAGGAAACTGGAGTGTTTCACCTGTGTCACAATGTTGGCTCATGGCAGGCCTGGCCTCCTCCAGCCCGAGGGAAGATCACGGGAAGAAAAGCAATAGGGGCAGTTGGCTGTTGCCAAATATGCAACGGCCTCCGATACTTGGGGCTGTTTCCCCTCGGCCACATGAGGAAATTAGCCAAGCCCCAACCAGCTGAGCCCTGAGAGAGCTGCTGGCGGCAGCTGGTAGAGAGCCGCTCGCTGCCTGGTTCTGCCTTATCCTGGGGAGAGCACGAGCTGGGAACACTGGAGGGCTGGGGTTAGGGGGAGGTTAGTGAGGACCAGGGCCTGGGGTGGAGCCTTGGTTTTGCCTCTGCTTGGCTGTGTGAACCTGGACCAGTCTTTGCCCCTTTCTGGGACCTAGGGTCCTCATTCATAAGAACAGCCACCATCTTTGAAGGGCTTAATCCATATCAGAAACCAAGCCAAGCCCTTGGCTGACATTCTCTTTTAATCCTTATCTAACCCTGAAAGTAGGTATCATTGGCTCCATTTCACAGATGAAAACATTGAGGCTCAGAGAAGTTATGCAACTTGCCTAAGGCCACACAAGCAGAAAAATGGGAAAGAGATGTTGAAGACTTCAAAATGAGGGGAGGGGGCGCCTCCTGTTGCGTTATGTGATGGAGGTGACTGTGGATTGTGGACTCCTGGAGAAGCATGAGGGGTATTTTGTAGGCAATGACAAAATCCAGTGACACTTAATGTGACCACATTTTTACCCACAAATTGGTGAGGCCCAGAAAAACAACCTCCAGGGACCTATCCTTTCAAGCTTCTGCACCATTGACTATGCCATTTCTTCTACCTGGAGACTTTCTGTCCATAACTGGAAAACTCCTATACATGCTTCAAGGCCCAGTTCAAATATCGCCTCCTACATGGAGCCTTCCAGGTTCTCTGGACTCCCTTCAGAGTCTGTCTCCATAATTGCCACCCTGTGTAATTGTCATCTGTTTACTTGCCCATTTCTCCACCTCTGAGAAATTGAGAGCACTGGTTCTTAGGCCAGTTTGGCCTAGGTTCAATTCTGGCCTCTGTTGCTTTCAAGCTGTGTGACCTCGGGAAAGTCACTAACCACTCTGAGACTCTTTCCTTTTCTGTAAAACAGGATTAATAATATCTACCTTGTGTTGTTAATGTTAGATTAAACGAGCGAACGCATTGGAGTCCATACGAGATGCTCAATTATGCCGTGTCTATTATCATTTGTGGTTGTTAAGACTCTAAAATTGCTTTCAATTTTTTATTTTGAAATAATACCAAACTTACAGAACAGTTTCAAAAATAGTAAAAAATTCCTATATTTACCTCACACAGATTGTCCAAGTTAGTAAAGTTTTACTAAACTTATCTTTACAGGTGTATCTATATATGAATATATATGTGTATAGATGTATATATGTAAATATCTTTTCAGAATTATTTGGGTGTAAATGCATGCATAATATTTTAGTTTGTGTTTCCTAAAAACACGGACACTTTCCTGCATAATCACAGCACAAACAGCACATTTTTTTTTTTTTTTTAGACAGAATCTCTCTCTGTCACCAGGCTGGAGTGTAGTGGCGTGATCTCGGCTCACTGCAATTTCTGTCTCCCAGGTTTAAGCGATTCTCCTGCCTCAGCCTCTCAAGTAGTTGGGATTACAGGCACGTGCCACCACACCCAGCTACTTTTTGTATTTTTAGTAAAAACAGCGTTTCACCACGTTAGCCAGGATGGTCTCGATTTCTTGACCTTGTGATCTGCCTGCCTCAGCCTCCAAAGTGCTGGGATTACAGGTGTGAGCCACCATGCCTGGCCTATCACAGCACAAACATTAATACAGTATTACCAGCTAATCCACAGACCCCATTCCCATTTCACCAGTGGTACCAATAATGATGTGAGTGGGTCTAGGTTCCAATCCAGGACCTCCTGTTGCAGTTTCTTCTCATGTCTCTTGGTCTCTTTTTTTTTCTTTTTTTTCAGATGGAGTTTTACTCTTACTGCCCAGGCTGGAGTACAGTGGTGTGATCTTGGCTCACTGCAACCCCCACCTCCTGGGTTCAAGCGATTCTCCTGCCTTAGCCTCCCGAGTAACTGAGATTACAGGCATGTGCCACCACGCCTGGCTAATTTTTGTACTTTTTGGTAGAGATGGGGTTTCACCATGTTGGTCAGGCTGGTCTGGAACTCGTGACCTCATGATCTGCCTGCCTCTGCCTCCCAAAGTGTTGGGATTACAGGCGTGAGCCACCGCGCCCAGCTTTTGGTCTCTTTTAAGCTGGAACCGTTTCTCGGTGTTTTCATGACTTACATTTTTGGAGAGGGCAACCCAGCTACTTTGCAGAATGTCTGTCAGTTTGGGTTTGGCTGTGTTTCCTCGGGACTGGACTCAGGTCATGCCCTTTGAGCAAGGAAACCACAGAAGGGATGCTGCGTTCTTCTCAGTGCCTCAGGTCATGTGACATTCAACGGTCCTGTTGCTGGGGATATTGACGTTGACTGTCTGATTAAGGTGGAGGTGTAATACATGAGGAGGGACCAGCAGGTGGGAGTCACTGGCCAGTGGGTTCCAGGGTGGCCTCCCCAAGGACCTCGCCTGAGTCATCCTGTCTGGTGTAGCAGGAAGGCACCCAGGGATCTCAGGGCAGTGTCTAGGTACCAACCAGCAGCAAGTGTGGCTGCAGCCACGACTGTCCTTAGGCAGAGCCCTGGGCAGGCAAATGTTTGGGGTCATCTCAAATCAGCATGTGAGGACCATTCTGGCAGCCCAATTTCACATGACTCCACCAAAGTAACATCGCGCTGGCCAGCAGCGATGATCAGCTCTCCAGGCACCCTCCTGAAACTGGGACCTGGCCCCAGGGCCCCAGGACACCTCGTAGGATGAGTCCCAGAGCTCTCAGGGCACCTGGCAGGTCCATCCTCAGGGTCCAGGGCTGGAAAGTGCTCCATAGAGAATAAATGAGGAATGAGACAGCAGATCGGGGCCTGACTCCGGGCCTGGGGTGCCCACGCCGATGACACTGCTGTCCTTAGCTGGTTCTAGGTGCCAGGTGGGACCTAGAAAGTTCTGAGGAAGGCACTCTAAGGTGTGGGGCACCCTGAGGCATAGGGCCTGTGGGTTCCTGACCTGCCCTGGTGTAAGGGCTGCAGTGCTGGCTCGGCTCCACCAGTTCTCCAAACCCAGCTCCCTGTCACCTCCTCCGTAAAGCCGGAACGTGGAAGCCCTCTTCAAGCCCTCCTTCTCTCTTTCTCTATTCTTTCTATCCTCTTGACCACTCTGAAGTCCAGACCTTGATTCCTGCTGTCTAGCCTCCTGATGGCCGCTCCGGCCTTGTCTCACGTGCTCAGGCTCC
Organism: Macaca nemestrina; assembly: GCF_043159975.1. Taxonomy (NCBI): domain Eukaryota; kingdom Metazoa; phylum Chordata; class Mammalia; order Primates; family Cercopithecidae; genus Macaca; species Macaca nemestrina. The sequence continues at coordinate 26,503,776 of NC_092139.1, forward strand.
AAGCTGGTCACCTACACCTGCCGAAGAGATCTCTCTGAAGCCGACACCAGCACCGCCCCCCTCTGCATCACCACGGGGCAAGGCCCACTTCCCTAACAGGCCCACAGGGCCCTCCAGATCCCACCCCACGGGTTCTCGCACTGCCACATTGAAGTACAACCTCCCAGGAGCTTGTGACCATGCCGATTTTCAAAAGCAAGTCCCACACCCTGATCCTAAGTACAGGGTAGGCGACAAGGCTTGGGAAGCTCCCAGTTGATGCCACCCCTCAAGAAACACTAACAGAGAAATAACCTTGAACATGTGAACCTTTGTCACACCTCCACGCCTTCGGAGATGCATTTCCCACCGCCTGGCATGCAACACTGCGTCCTCCAGGAAGCCTTCCCTGAACTCCCTCCCTCCCATGGCAGCTTAGGTTTATTCCACACAAAATGTACAGCCTTTGGCAAGCCAGGCCTGGACCACGGGGGCAGTTATTACTCTTTGTCGAGGGGATAAATGCTGACTGTGCAGCTCAGTTCAATCTCACTTCCACCCATTAGGAAGGGTCGCTACCTCAGCCACCCTCAGTTTCTTCCTCTGTAAAATGGGATAGTAACACCAGCCTTATAGGACTTGCCAGAGGAGTCAGTGTGATCAAATGTGTGCGTGGCACTTAGCAGCCGGTCTGAGTGTCTGCAAAGGTTGTTTGAGTTCCGTTTTCCTTCTCTCTTGAGACTCCAGTTCCTCCCACTAACTGGAGCCATGGGGGAGCCTCTCAGTGGCTCAGGTGACAGCATATATTCAGGCTGGGAAACTTAAGGGGCATTTTTTTTTTTTTTTGGCTGGGTCTCCCTCTGTTGCCCAGGCTGCAGTGCAGTGGTGCAGTCTTGGCTCACTGCAACCTCCGCCTCCCGGGTTCAAGCTATTCTACCACCTTAGCCTCCTGAGGAGGATTACAGGCACATACCACCACACCCGGCTAATTTTTTTTTTTTTTGGTAGAGATGGGATTTTACCATATTGGTTAGGCTGGTCTCAAACTTCTGACCTCAGGTGATCCGCCCACCTTGGCCTCCCAAAGTGCTGGGATTGCAGGTGTGAGCCATTGCGCCCAGCCTTGAGGGGCATCTTATAGGCCAGGAAATGGCAGGACTCACACCTCCTCTGCCAGCCAGGGCAGGAGCCTCCTGTGGAAGGGGAAGGAAGTGAGGCTCAACCTGCTTTGCCTGTTGCTTCATCTTCCTGATTCTCAGAAACCTGGGCCTAATCTGTCACCATCAAACGGCCAGTGTCCCAGAGGAAGATGACTAAGCTAAATGGATGCCTGGTGGAAAACCCAGGTAACTGGCTGCAGGGCAGGGCTCAGGGCAATCAAGGTGACCAGGTGTGCATTTCTGGACCAGTCCCTCTGCCTGCTAGATGTATGGGTGGGATCAGGTAGGTAGCACCGAAGGCTAGAGGCTGTGAAGAGGCTGGTGGCAGAGTCCAGGTGGGACACCATGCAGCCAGCAGGAGCTGCCTCTCTGAGCTGGCATCTGTGATGGCGTAGGAGGGGCATGGGGGAAGGGCAGGCCAGGTGGAGGGAACTGTTTAAGCAAAGGCACTGAGAGCCATGCTTTGGTCTTGTTCTGGGTGGTGGGTGACACTCCAAGTTTTTCAAGTACAAAGGTCCTCCCATGATAGTAGTTAGATTTGCAAAACACTGAGAAAAAGCCGCTGAAATTTTAGCAACTCTTTTAAACACATTTGCATTTTTTAGTCTCCAGTTTACAGACATCTGAAATGGAGAGCCAGGGGCATGTTGGATGACATTGATAAAGTTTGGCTAGAGGGACCTTGGAGCAGAAGGCCCCAAACTTGCCCTGCCAGTTCCCTGCCCCCTCTTCCCCACTCTACCTGGGGAAACAAAGTACTGATTCATTGGCAGCTGGGCCCGTGGCCTTTAAGCCACAGAGCCTCCTGCCCACTAGAAAACAAGGCTCAATCAATGCCCCAAAATCCAGCCAATCAGAGTGGCAATGCTGAATTCCTACAGGAGGGAGAAGGAACTAGGAGAGCGGAGAAGCAGGCAGAGGGGTGGAGGATGAGTGCTGGCCTACAGACAATGCTTCATGGGTCTGCGGGTTTGCACACTCTTGGAAAGAATTTGGAGCCTGCACCACCTCCCCCATCACAAGTATCCACAGCCCAGAGGCCAGGGTTTCCATGTTAGACAATTGGATCTATGAAAGGATTTTGAGCAGAGGTGTCACACCATAAGATGTGCTTTCATTATTATTGGATAAGAGTTACTGAGCACTTACTCTGTGCAAGGCACAATGCTAAGTGTGCATCTCAACTAATTTTAATAAGGTTCATTCTGCCTTCCAGGTGGAGACCTGGAAAATTTCCTGTGATTCCATAAATCAAATAATATCCTTTTGAGAAATTCCTTTTCTGCTTAAGTCAGTCATGGTTTCTTTCTGTTGCTTGCAACTAGGAACCCTGGTTGATATAATGCCTGTGAGTTTCTGTGTATACGTGGGGGATACACGAACATGTATGTATGGCTTGAGTAACTGAGGTGACCATAGGTGGTAAGAGCCACAAAAGGCAGTATCCTGGGGTCTGTCCCCAAGTGCCTGATAGTCTGAAGGTGGAGGCTTTCTTCCTGAGGGAAAAGGGAGCATGAGCACTTACAAAACCCCAACATGTCTCCATATGCAGCATCTCATTTAATCCTTTCCACCAAGGAAGAGACTAATACGTGCATTTTACAGATGAAGACACAGAGGGTCAGGGTGGTTGCTGACGTCTCACAGGTACTAAGAGGTGGATCTGAAGACAAGTCCACACCCTCGTCTCCTCCCATTGTACCCACTACCTGACCCATGGGACTCACAGATGTACCTTGAGGACTAATGGATGGGAGATGAGCCAGGAGAGGGCATACAAACAGGTGAGGCACTGTGCTGGCTTTTTAAGAGGAACCCTGACTGGGCTGGTGAGCGCCACTTCCAACCCAATCCCAGCTCGCCTCCCCAGCACATTACTGGATTCTGACATGGGCCTTCCGTGGACTCAGCAAGAGATTCCCCTATAGGGTGCCCCAGAGGGCCCTGCTGGCCACCAAGTGCCTACTGTGCACCTTGCCCTGTGCTGCAAGTTCCCCAAGGAGTGAACAGTCACTCCTCGTGCCCTGAAGCTGCTGCCAATCCAACTGGGTACAAGGCAACCACTGTACAACGAAGGCACCCTTGATGAACTCCTACTGTTTGCCAGGCCAGGGCTGGCGCTTTCCACAGGTAATGGGACACAGTTGCTGACGACCGAACGTGCCCAGCCTCTGCTGGAGCCCTGCCTACTGGAGAGCCTGGCTTGGCCAACTCAGATCTTTCCTCTCCACCGCCCTCCCAGGAAGGGCTGCAGGGTTTTCTTGCGTTCTGGGTGCAGAACGAAGAAGAAAGGGGCAGGTCAGAGGAAGGCCAAGGGTCTGTGCTTTACTCTGGGGAGACCTCTAGAATCTACATGTGGACAATGGGCATTTTTCATCTATTTTGTTTTCTGATTTATTCTAAGAGCCTAAAACAGCAGCTGGCACATAGCACGTGACCAGTAAACACTGTTGGCTGAATGAAGGAAGTCTGGAGCAGGGGGACCTCCAAAGACATGGCAGGGACTGTGCTGAAGAAGTGGACAGTTGAACTAAGGGGAGTGTTAGGAAGTAGTTCTATAGACTGTGCCTATTTCCTTCAGGAAGCTCAGAAGCACAAGTGAAGTCCCTGAGTCATTTTAACATTATTTTTGGGCCGCCAGGACTACGATCCTGTGACACCCACATGCCCTGAGATGGGACCATAGGCTTACACATCAGGCTGCTGGGTTGCCACAACAATCCTCCTAAGCATTTACTGAGCGTGTAAATGGTACCAGGTGGGGCTCTAAGCTCTTTGCACATGTGTGTATGCATGTATACACACACAACATCTCCACGAGGCAAGCACTGTCTTTATCCCCACGTTTGGAGGAGGACCCGAGGCACAGAGAAGTTGAATAGTTGGCCCAGGGTCACACAGTTAAGTGATTAACTCTATCTGGTGGGCACCAGAGGGCGCCCTCTTGGCCTTCCACTCACCCACAGGAGTCCAGGCAGAGACAAGGGGCCAGTGAGTGGGAGCCACTGGTTCAGGGAGGGCCAGGCTGCCTTGTGGCCTCTGGAGGGGGCTTCTGAGTCTGAATTTCTGGCCCCTTCTTCCAGTCTCCCGCCTTGTCTGCCCAGGGAGGAAAAGTAAACATAGACAGGTTGTCAGCCAGGGTTCATCGGGAGGCTGCGGTTTTCCCAGCTGTGGAGTGGCCACCTCCTCCCAGCCTCCCCGAGCCAGCCATGGACGCCAGCGGGAACACAATGTGGGAAACGTCGTGGGAAAACAGCAAACCCAGGGAGCAAAAGAAAATAAAGACCAGCAGTGACGCCTCCACTCAGAGAGACCTGTGGACACCATTTGCGGTGTTTATCCAGCAGTTTTTTTTCTTTCTACCGGTGTGTGCATGTATGCGTGCCTTTGTGTACATAGACTTGTGTATTACAGCGTTATGCAACAGGGATATTCATTTGACGATACTGTGAAAGTTTTTCCATATCATTAAACGTTCTTACATCACGTATGTTTTCTTTAGCTTTCACATTGTTGCTGTATTTTAATTTACAAAGGTATTACCTGCAGCACCTTTTATAGCTTGCGATTCTTTATTGAGGTGTAACTTACATATTGTAAAATTTATCCTTTCTAGTGGGTAGTTTCTAGTTAGTAGGTTTATGAGTTTTGACAAACCCATAGTCATGTAATCATCACCATAATCAAGATACAGAACAGTTCCTTCACCCCCAAAACGTCCCCGTGCCCCTTTATAGTAAATCTCTCCCACCATCCCCGCCCCTGGCAAACACTGATGTTTTGTTTTCCTATAAGTGTGCCTCTTCCAGAATATCCATATAACAAATGGAATTATAGTGTATGTAGCCTTTTGGGTCTGGCTCCTTTCACTTAGGACAGTGCTCTGAAGTTTATCCATGGTATTGCATCCATCAATAGTGTTTCTTTTTGTTGCTGAGTAACATTCCATTGTGTGGGTGAACCATAGCTTGTTTATCACACACTGGTTGAAGGACATCTGGGTTGCCTCCAGTTTTGGGTGAATGGAGCTATGATGAATTTTCACATACTGGCTTTGGTGTCAACATAAATGTTCTTAGATTCTTAAGAAAATACCTAGGAATGGGTTGCTGGGTCCTATGGTATTAACCTAAGCATATGCAACATCATGTTTTTTTAACATGGAGAAAGTGAACTATGTTTTATTTATAATTGCCTGATATCACTATAAAAATTCATATAGTATACTGGGATGCTAAGAAGACAAACTTTTTTAAAAGCCAGATAATACAGATAAACCGCTTGCAGTTTGGTATATATCCTCCCTCTTTTGTAATTTGTCTAAGAACCTACCTCTAGATTACATAGTGAGGATTATACTGTATCTGGATGTGGTTCCATAGTCTGTGCTTTTCAATTTTTCTTTCCATGTCATCACCTTAAAATCTACCATATCTTTTTAGATTACTGCATAATGTTCCATTGTATAGATGTAAGAAAATTTATCTAAACAATTTATTTTGTTCCATATGCAATGAAATTGTTTGCTAATTTTTGGCTCTTATAAACCACATCTTTGAGATAATTTTTTTTTTTTTTGCATTTACAGTTATTTCTTTAGGATAAGCACTTAGACATAGACTTGCTGGGCCAAAGTGTTGCCTCTACCATTTTATTTCGCTTGGCTTTTTCCTTAACATTTTTTTTCATGCATATACGAAAAGGTGATAACACAGACTGCATCACAAATCCAGGAGAAAAGGATGGTCTTCCCAGGAAATGGTGCCAGAATAACTCACTATTCATATGGAAGAAAATGAAAATGATTCCTTATGTCATCCCACACATTAAAAATCCATTCCAGATGGATTAAGGATTTAAATATAAATGGTAAAACTTTACAACTTTATAATAAAATATAGGAGAGCATCTTTATGAAAAGATTCTTTAATGAAACTTAAAAAACATGAGATTAAAAAGTTTAACCCATAAAGAAAATAGTTGACAAATTTGACTACATTAAAATTTAGAGGACCCTGTTATGAAAAGACCCCATTCAGAGAATGAAAAGATGAGTCACAATTTGCAAGATTTGCAACACATGTGACTAACCGAAGAGCAGCATCCATAATATAGAAAAACGCCTATGAACAATAAGAAAAAGATTAATAAATAACACAATAGAAATTGGGCAACAAAAGAACAGGAATTTCACAAAAGAAGCATAAATGATTTAAAAACATGAAAAAAATGCTCAATCTCATTATCAATCAAAGAAGTGCAGATTAAGACTCACTGAGATATCATTACATACCCACTGGATTGGCAAAAATTTTAAAGTCAGGCTAGGCATGTTGGCTCACACTTGTAATCCCAGCACTTTTGGAGGATGGCTTGGGTCCAGGAGTTTGAGACCAGCCTGGGCAACATAGGGAGGTCCCATCTCTATAAATAAATAAACAAACAAACAAAGCCAGACAGCACCAAAGGCAGATGAGGGTCTGGAGGGAGCTGGTGAACATGTAAACTTTGGAAAACAGGTTTCCATCTTCACCATCTTCAGTAAAAGTGTACAGGCTGTGCTGTAATTTGACCATGCATGTCTATGCACTCCCAATCCCAGGGATGCCCAGAAGAAGCCTTGCATCTGGATATCAGCCACAGATACGGAGATACTCAAAGAAGCATTGTGCACCTGGAGAGAAATCAGATAGCCATTAACAATCGAACATAGAAACATTGGCTGGGCGCAGTGGCTCACGCCTGTAATCCCAGTACTTTGGGAAGCCGAGGCCGGCGGATCATTTGAAGTCAGGAGTTCAAGACCAGCCTGGCCAACATGATGAAATCCCATCTCTACTAAAAATACAAAAATTAGCTGGGTTTGGTGGCTCACACCTGTAATCCCAGCTACTCAGGAGACTGAGGCAGGAGAATCGCATGAACCCAGGAGGCGGAGGTTAAGGTGAGCTGAGATTGCACCATTGCACTCCAGCCTAGGCGACAGAGCGAGACTCTGTCTCAAAAAAGAAAATAGAAACATTGTAACATGAAGACGATCATATACTATACAGCAGCCCTGCTTATCTGCAGTTCCACTTTCTGTGGTTTCAGTTACCCGAGGTCAACCTCGGTCTGAAAATAAATGAAAAGTTCCAGAAATAAACAATTCATAAGTTTTAAATTGTGCACCGTTCTGAGAGCACGATGTTTAGTCTGCCTTGCCTTGCCTTTCTCCTGGAAACTCCAATAAAGCCTCTGACCTGGTGCTGTCTTTGCCCCTGCTTCTACCTCCTCACCCAAGGGTGTACACTCTACAGGGTGCACAGGAAGCATGACGCAGGCATCTGCACGGCCTCCTGGTGCTGCCCCCGTGGCCCTCTGTGGCACTGTGTGATGCTTTGTCTTGGAATTGTAAGTAATGAATTCTTCTTTCTCTCTATGTCATCAGTCACCCCCATAAATTAACATTCCTACTTCAATCACTGAGGCAGGGGGGTTTGATCAGGAAGGAGCATGCAGAGTGTCAGGGGTAACAGTAATATTCTATTTCTTAAATGTATTAGTGAGTTCAAGGGTATTTATTGTTTTTCTTCAGACTGTACATATGTGCCTTTGTCTCTATGGCATGTTCCACAATCAAAACGAAAAAAAATCCATAATTACTTTCATTTCCTACAAAAGTAACACGTCATTGTACCAATGTTAATGTCTCAGTTTTGATAAATGTGCTAATGGTGTTGTAAGATGTTAACATGAGGGGAACCGGAGAAAAGGTATACTGGAATTTTTCATACTGTCTTTGCAACTCTTCTGTCAATCTAAAATTATTTCAAGATAAAAAGTTGCTACAAAGCAATGCAGAAGCTGAAGCATGCAGAGCCTTGGAGGTCACTTTAAAGTGTCTGGGTTTTGTTCTCTGAGCAGTCGGGGGTCCCTGGAGGGTTTTCAAAAGGTGAGCAGGACCCAATGGGTGTGATAACATAAAATGCAACTTCTGAAGAATTTCAAATATTGTCATAGATGTGGAGGCGGAACTTCCCTGTGGCCAGATGGAGATTGCTTTGACCACAGGCCTGTGCACCCCCGGGGTGAGGCCGTGGCCCCTGCGAGGCGGGGACACGTGGAAGGGAGCCAGAGAGAACACAGCATCCATTGATCAGCAGGACAGCTGTGGGGAGGGACAGACCCACAGGCGGTAGGAGGGGCCCTGGGAGAGATGGGAAGGAAACGGAAGGACAGAAGCTGCCAGGGTGGGTTGGGGATTGGGAGGGAGGTCTGGGGGCTGAGAGAGGGCTGGGAGCCCCCACTTCCTGCAAGCTTCCTGTGTCCCTCAGCCAAACCCTGAGCCTTCTCCCTCCTCAGGGCCCTTGCAGCCTGGCACCTCCTCACTCAGCAGGTCTCCTACCCCGCACCATGAGCACACACCTGCCTCTCCGCCCTCTCTCTCTTCCTCTCCGCACCCAGAAGAGGCCCGTCCCTCCACCTGCGGCCTTGCCCTCCTTTTCTGATTTTTGTTTTTGTCTTTTCAGCTTACAAGATATTTCATCATAAAAGCAGGTAAGACTCCCTCTTGATCCCAGGTTTCCCTCCAGCCACCACCCCGGATTCCCTGCTCAGTGTCTCCTGGTGACTCTCAACCCTCTGTCTGCTTCTTCTGCTCCCCGCCCCCCACTTTCTACCTACAGGCCACCCCTTTCTTTGCCCATCGTGGACCTCCCCCGGGCTGCTTTCTCCCTCTCCATCTCCCTGGGCTCCTCGGGTATTACAGACCCCTTTGCTTATCATCTCCCTCACTCAGGTTACGAGTTAAATTGTGTCCCCTCTCTGAAAATTCCTGTGTTGAATTCCCAACCCCCTCAATATCACAGAATGTGACCTTATTTGAAGAAATGGTCTTTACAAAGGAACCCACGTTAAAATGAGGTCATTAGGGTAGGGCCTAATCCAATAGACTGGTGTCCTTATAAAAAGGGGAAATGTGGGCACTCGTACATATGGCAAGGATGCCACTTGAATGTGAAGACGGCCGTCCGCAAGTTAAGAAGCCAGCCTGCAACAAGCCCTCCCCTCACAGCCCTCAACATAACTGGCCCAGCTGACACCTTGATTTCAAACTTCTAGCCCCCAGAATGGTGAGACAATACATTTCTCTTGCTTATGTGACTCCATCAGTGGCATTTCGTTATGGCAGCCCTAGGAAAAGAACCCAGCCCATGAGGGTGGTGAAGCTCTGTTCCCTTCACCATTTCCAGTGCCAAGAACAAAGCTTGGGGCACAGCAGGAGCTTCACAAATATTTGTGGTTTGGATATATGAAAAAACTTCTTTCCAAACTCCATGGACACTCCTTTTGATTATCTGATAATTATTTTTAAAATGTATATTTATTAGAAGAGGAGAAAAATGTGAGATTCAAAAAGTTCGTGAAAAGTACATTCTTCCAGAGTTGTTCTACGAAAGTATAAGCACATAGATTTCGTATTAGTCCATTCTTGCACTGCTATAAAGGAATACCTGAGACTGCATAATTGATAAAGAAGAGACATTTGGCTCACGATTCCACAGGGTGGACAGGAAGCAGGATGCTGGCATCTGCTTGGCTTCTGGGGCGGCCTCAGGAAACTTAAAATCGTGGTGGAAGGTGAAGGGGAAGCCAGCACTTCACGCGGCTGGAGCAGGAGGAAGAGAGAGAGCAGGGAGGTGCCACACCCTTAACCAGATCTTGTGAGAACTCACTCATTATACAGTACCGGGGGGATGGTGCTAAATCATTCATGAAAACTCTGCCCCCATGATCCGATCACCTCCCATCAGGCCCCACCTCCAACCCTGGGGATTACAATTCGACATGAGATTTGGTGGGGACACAGATCCAAACCATATCAGCTATCGTGTGTTATGAAATTGGGGAGCCTTTAAAAAGCTTCCACAAATCTTTGTGAATGAAACATACTGCTGAGAACTTCATGTTTATACTTTCTTTGTCTTGGGGATGCCAGCCTCAGATGGTTCCCAGGAATCCCTGCCTTCATGAATATCCCCTCCCACACTGGATAGAGCTCACTGCACTAGGACATTGTGGAAATAGTAACAGTGTGTGACTTCTGAGGTTAGGTCATGAGATACAGTGGCCCATGGGGCTCCCTCTAGGATCACTCACTCTGGGGGAGGCCAGTCACCATGCTGTGAGGACACTCAGGCAGCCCTGGGGAGAGGTCTGCAGGATGAGGAACTGAGGCCTCCTGCCAGCACCAGCACCAGCTCATCAGCCATGTGAGTGAGCCATCTTGGAAGCAGATCCATCAGCCCCTGTTGAGCCTTCAGATGACTGTAGCCCTGGCCAGTAGCATTGTGACTGCAACCTCATGAGAGGCTCTGAGCCAGAGCCACCCAGCTAAGCCATTCCTGAATTCCTGGACCACAGAAACTGTTCATTGCCACTTTAAGCCCCTAGGCTGGGGAGTCATTTGGTACCTAGCAGTAGGGAACAAATACAACCTTTCTTTTAATTTAATTGTGTTTTTTGAGACAGGGTCTTGTTCTGTCACCCAGCCTGGAATGCAGTGGTGTGATCTCTGTGCACTGCATCCTCGACCTCCCAGGCTCAGGTGATCTTCCCACCTCAGACTCCCCAGTAGCTGGGACTACAGGCATGCACCACCATGCCTGGCTAATTTTTGTAGTTTTTATAGAGATGGGGTTTCATTATGTTACCCAGGCTGGTCTTGAACTCTTGGGCTCAAGTGATCTGCCTACCTTGGCCTCCCAAAGTACTGGGATTACAGGCATGAACCACTGCACCTGGCCTCTTTTAATTTTTAGTTTTAGAGATGGGGGGATCTTGTTTCATCACCCAGTCTGGAATGCAGTGGTGCGATCTTGGCTCACTGCAGCCTCCACCTCCCAGGCCCAGGTGGTCTTCCCTCCTCAGCCTCCTGAGTAGCTGGGGCTACAGGCATGTGCCACCACACCTATCAAATTTTTGTATTTTTTGTAGAGATGGGGTTTTGTCACGTCACCCAGGCTGGTGTCGAACACCTGGGCTTGTGATCTGCCTGCCTTGGCCTCCCAAAGTGTTGGGATTACAGGTATGAGCCACCGTGCCTGGCCCTTTTAAACGTTTACTTCTAGAGATGGGGTCTCATTCTGTCACTCAGGCTGGAGTGCAGTGGTGCAATCATAGCTTACTGTAACCTCAAACCCCTGGGTTCAAGCGATCCTCCAACCTCAGCCTCCCGAGTAACCAGGACTACAGACACATGCCAACCTTGCAGATAGATCCACATTAGTCTGTTAAGAGAAGTGTCATTCTGTTTACTGCCTGCCAACATTCCAGGAACATATTTTCATCCTTGATTTAGTAGGTCTGGGGAAAACCTTAACATTGCCTGTCTCTTTCCCATTGAAGCATCCTTTGAAACTCTCTCCTCATTCTCCCTGGGGCCTAGACAACTCCCTGGTTCCCTTGTGAGCTTCAATTCTACCCTTTAAACCCTGGGGGTTTCCTGGGTTCTGAGGTTCTGTCCTGGGCCCCCTTATCTCCCAGTTCAATAGTCACGAGCCATGGCAGATGACGAGTGGGTCAGGCACTACTCCCAACCCCCATCATGATGACAACTCCTCACCCTCCTTTCCAGCTCAGATCTCTCTGGAGCCCCAGATCGTCATCCCCAAGACAGGGATGTCCCAAAGGAGCCTCAGGTTCAGGCGTTCAAAACTAAATGTGTCTTTTCCCCAGCCCTGCTCATCCCTGCTTGCCTCTGTCTAAGAGATGGGCCTGCCTCCCTCCCATGACCTGCCATCATCCTGACCAACCCAGCAACAGCAACCAACCTAGCCCTACGGGTTTGCCTCCTTGATAGTTAGTTCAGCACTCCCATTTCTCCTCCTCAGCCCCCCATGCCCTCCATCCACCATCCAGGCCACCATCACTTCCAGCCCGGACCATGTAACAGATGCCTCACTGGCCCTCCTGCTGCCACCTGGTCCGTTCTCCACATGGAAGTCAGAGGAACTTCAAAATCTAACCTGGGGCGTGCCCCCTCCTCTCTACTTAAACCTTTTGCTGACACAGGGGCCAAGGGAGAGCCTTCTCCTTGGCCCCCTAAAGGTTCTCTGAAAAATCACTTCGCAAAAGACACATTAACTGGAGAAAAGGTACACACATTTATTTAACATGTGTTCATGTGAGTCTTTAGAATGAAGACCCAAAGATACAGAGGAAATTGTTCATTTTTTTGCTTACGTTCAATGAAGTATAAACAACCATGTAGAAATGCGACTGGACAAAAAGGGTCTGATCTAAAGCTGATAGACTGATTGGGAAAACCCAGCACGGCCTGCCTGTCTAGATTCTTCTTGGTCTCTCTGAGCAGTGCTCCTTCCTTCTGGGGATGGGGCAGGACCTTTTCTGGAATGGGGGTCTTATGACCTACAGTCAAAGGAAAGATCATTTCTTTACGGCCAGTTTTTATACAGAAAGTTGGAGGGAAAGTTAGAATAGTATTTTTAGGTTTTATGACTAGCTTTGGGGAGAAGAGGTTCTGGTTTCTACAGCCCATGTTGTGGAAGAAGGACTCTAGTTTCTATGGCTAGCCTTCAGGAATAGGACTGAGAGCTAGGAGGGCAGGAGGGGGTCAGAGAAGAAACTCGCTTCTGAGGCCTTCATTTCTGGGTATTGTTTTCTAAGTCTGATATGGTTTGGCTGTGTCCCCACCCAAAATCTCTTTTTGAATTATAATCCCCACAATCACCAAGTGTCAAAGGTGGGACCAGGTGGAGGTTTCCCCCATGCTGTTCTCATGACAGTGAGTGAGTCTTATGAGATCTGATGGTTTTATAAGGGGCTCTTCCCCCTTTGCTTGGCAGTCACTCCATCCTGCCACCCTGTGAAGAAAGTGCCTGCTTCTCTTTTGCCTTCCACCATGATTGTAAGTTTCCTGAGGCCTCCCCAGCAATGTGGAACTGTGAGCCAATTAAATCTCATTCCTTTATAAATTACCCAGTCTTAGATATTTCTTCACAGCAGTGTGAGAACAGACTAATACAGTAAATTGGTACCAGGAGTAGGGTGCTGCTGTAAAGATGCTAAAAAATGTGGAATTGACTTTGGAACTGGGTAATGGGCAGAGGCTGGAACAGTCTGAAGGGCTCAGAAGAAGACAAGAAGATATGAGAAAGTTTGGAACTACCTAGAGACTTGTTGAGTGACTTTGACCAAAATGCTGATAGTGATATGGACAATGAAGTCCAGGCTGAGGTGGTCTCAGATGGAGATGAGGAACTTTTTGGGAACTGGAGTAAAGGTCACTCTTGCTATGCTTTAGCAAAGAGACTGGTGGCATTTTGCCCCTGCCCTAGAGATCTGTGGAACTTTGAACTTCAAAGAGATGATTTAGGGTATCTGACAGAAGAAATTTCTAAGTGGCAAAGCATTCAAAAGGAAGTAGAGAATAAAAGTTTGGAAAATTTGCAGACTGAGGAGGCAATAGAAAAAGAAAAACCCATTTTCTGGGAGAAATTTAAGCCTGCTGCAGAAATTTGCTTAAGTAACCTGGAGCCAAATGTTAATCACCAAGACAAAGGGAAAAATGTCTCCAGGGCATGTCAGAGACCTTCATGGCAGCCACTCCCATCACAGGTCCTGAGGCCTAGGTGGTGAAACAGTTTTGTGGGCTGGGCCCAGGCCCCCCACCTGCTCTGTGAAGCCTTGAGACATGGTGTTCTGTGTCCCAGCTGCTTCAGTTCCAGTCATGGCTAAAAGGACCTAAGGTACCACTCACGTCATTGCTTCAGAGGGTGAAAGCCCCAGGCTTTGGTGGCTTCCACTTAGTGTTCAGCCTGAGGGTGCACAGAAGTCAAGAATTGAGGTTTGGGAGCCTGTGCCTAGACTTCAGAGGATGTATGGAAATGCCTGGATGTCCAGACAGAAGTCTGCTGCAGGGGTGGAACCCTCATGGAGAGCCTGTGCTAGGACAGTGTGGAAGGGAAATGTGGTTGGAGCCCCCACATAGAGTTCCCACTGGGCCACTGCCTAGTGGAGCTGTGAGAAGAGGGCCACTGTCTTCCAGATCCCAGAATGGTAGATCCACTGACAGCTTGCACCATGCACCTGGAAAAGCCACAGGCACTCAATGCCAGCCAACTAAAGCAGCTGAGAGGGGGGCTGTACCCTCCAAAGCCACAGAGGCAGAGCTTCCCAAGGCTTTGGAAGCCCACCCCTTGCATCAGTGTGACCTAGATGTGAGACATGGAGTCAAAGGAGATCATTTTGGTTTACTTAAAGTTTACATGGTAAACTTAAAGGTTTAATGACTACCCTATTGGATTTCAGACTTGTATGGGACCTGTAGCCCCTTTGTTTTGGCCAATTTCTCCCATTTGGAATGGGTGTATTTACCCAATGCCTGGACCCCCATTGTATCTAGGAAGTAACTAACTTGGTTTTGATTTTACAGGCTCATAGGCAGAAGGGACTTGCCTTGTTGCAGATGAGACTTTGGACTTGGACTTTTGGGTTAATGGTGGAATGAATTAAGACTTTGGGGGACTGTTGGAAAGGCATGATTGTGTTTTGAAATGTGAGGATATAAAATTTGGAAGGGGCCAGGGGCAGAATGATATGGTTCGGCTGTGTCCCCACCCAAAATCTCATCTTGAATTATAATCCCCACATGTCAAGAGCAGGACCAGGTGGAGGTAATTGGATCATGTGGGCAGTTTCCCCCATGCTGTTCTCATGATAGTGAGTGTGTCTCATGATATCTGATGGTTTTATAAGGGGCCCTTCCCCCTTCACTTGGCACTCACTTCATCCTGTCACCCTGTAAAGAAGGTGCCTGCTTCTCCTTTGCCTTCTGCCATGTTTGTAAGTTTCCTGAGTCCTCACCAGCAATGTAAAACTGTGAGTTAATTAAACCTCTTTCTTGTATAAATTATCAGTCTCAAGTCTTTCTTTTCTTTTCTTTTCTTTCTTTCTTTCTTTCTTTCTTTCTTTCTTTCTTTCTTTCTTTCTTTCTTTCTTTTTCTTTTCTTTTTTTTTTTTTTTGAGACAGAGTCTCACTCTATCACCAGGCTGGAGTGCAGTGGCATGATCTAGGCTCACTGTAACCTCCTTCTCCCAGGTTCAAGCGATTCTTCTGCCTTAGCCTCTCAAGTAGCTGGGATTACAGGCCTGTGACATGACGCCTGGCTAATTTTTGTATTTTTAGTAGAGATGGGGTTTTGCCATGTTGGCCAGGCTGGTCTTGAACTCCTGACCTCAAGTGATCTGCCTGCCTTGGCCTCCTGAAGTGCTGGGATTACAGGCACGAGTCACTGCACCCAGCT
Source organism: Macaca nemestrina (assembly GCF_043159975.1). NCBI lineage: Eukaryota > Metazoa > Chordata > Mammalia > Primates > Cercopithecidae > Macaca > Macaca nemestrina. The sequence continues at coordinate 26,519,224 of NC_092139.1, forward strand.
GGGGACATTTTTTATAGCAGTGTGAGAATGGACTAACAAAGCCCCAACACTGGCTTCTTACACTTTACAAAAAGAAGAGGAAAGATAACTCTTAGCATGTCATGTAAGGTCCTTTTCTGAACTGGCCTCTGCCAACCTGTCTCCAGCCTCACCTTGCTCAGGCCTTAGGACCTTTGTGCTCGCTGCTCCCTCCTCCTTGATCATACTTTACCCAGATGCTTTGCCACTCACTGCCCTGTCTCTTTCAGGTCTCCACTAAGGATATGTTCATCAAGAGGCCTTTTCTGGCTACATGTCATGAAATAGGAGCCCCTTACTCCGTGTTATTTCCCCCCTCAGCACTTACCTCCTCATGAATATTATGCCTTGGTTTGCTTATTGGTTTGGGTTTTTTCTCCTCTTTCCCCTAGAATGGAAGAGCTATGAGGGCAGGGGCTTTGTGTACATTTGCTCATGGTGCCTAAACCCAGTGCCTGAATAGATCCCTGCATACAGTAAACACTCAGCAGGTGCGATAAACTTCTCGCCTCTTCCTGCCACACAAATCTGGGCTCCTGCAACACTGAACTGCTTTTTGCTGCCGACCCACACCACTCTTACCTCCAAGTCTCTGCCCACGCTCATCCTCCTGCCTGGAGGGGCCTTCCTCCTTTGTTTTTCAAATTTTCATTTAATTTAAAAAAATATTTGTAGATATATTTTCCAGAGATGGGGTCTCACTCTGTTGCCCAGGCTGAAGTGCAGTGGCACAATCATAGCTCACTGGAGCCTCAACCACCTAGACTCAAGCCATCCTCCCACCTCAGCCTTCCAAGTAGCTAGGTGCACACCACCACGCCCAGCTAATTTTGTATTTTCTGTAGAGATGAGGTCTTGCTCCTCTGGTCTCAAACAAACAAGTTCAACCAACTCCTTGCTTAGGCTGGTTTCAAACTTCTGGCCTCCCAAACAACCTTCAGCCTCAGCCTCCCAAAGTACTGAGATTATAGGCATGAGCCATAGTGCCTGGTCATTTGCATATTCTATGGTTCCTTTAGGATTCTACTCGTGTTATCACCTCCCCTAGGCATCCCTCCCTGACTGTTTCCCCTCTGCCTGGTCAAGTACCCTTCCTGGGCTCCTGCAGTATCTCAGACATCTCAATTGCAGTACTCATCATTGCATTTTTGAAGGATGTTTGTTGTTTACATGCTTGCTTGTTGTGAGCATCTTGTGGGCAAACTCCCGCCCTGGTAAACCCTTGGCAAAGGGCCTGAAGTAGTCAATGCTGAGTGAATTTTTTATGAATGAATGAATGAATGAATGGGGTTAGCTTGGGTTTGGCCATAGGTCTTATTCAGTGACCCTGAATAATCTCTGTCCCTTTCTGGGCCCCAGTTTTTCTCAATCTGTATAGTCAAGCTGGGTCTAACTAACCATCTGTGTTTATTAACACTGCAATTCTGGTCTCCTAGCCCCTGGGGTTCTAATCCTATTGGGGGAGGCAGATGTCTGCCTGGATTGCATCCCCATGGGTCATTCTGATGTGGCAACAGCTGGATCCATGAAGACCTGTTCCCAACCTGCAGACCTGCGACTCCGCTTTATAAGAAACCAGGTGAAAGGAACACATGTGGGCTCCTGGAGGACAGTCTTGGAGGACTCCCTGGGATGGGGGAACACAGGCAGGAGAAAAAGCGACGCCTCCAGCTTACCCCCTTCCCTATCAGGGCTGCGGACTGTAAGGGGGAAGAAAAACAAGCACAGCTGCACAGGACAATTTAGCTCTTTCACCGTGAGTTAAGTTCCCAGCCGCCTGTTGGGTGAGGCCGCAGCATGACCTTGGCCCCCTCCACGGCGCCACCGCCATAGCATCTGCCCATTTTTTTTCATACTGTAAGGAAGAGGCCTGGGGTGTCCTTGGGTGGCCCCAGAGCTCTGAAGTGGGGCCATAGAGGGAAAGGGGCCGTCCCCGTGGGAAAGGAGGGAGAGGAAGCTAGAATGTTGGGGAGGGAGATATCTCAGTGCTGAGAATCCAGGGATGGGAGGAAGCTGAGCTAAGCTGTGGCTGTTTGGGGTGTGTGTGGCTTGTGGAGCTCCTCTACTATTTTTCTTTTTTTTGCAACTGGACTACTCTAAGGGGATGTGGGCAAATTGCACAAGCCCTCAGGGTCCCCCTTACCTTCTCTGTGAAACAGGTGCAGCAACTCTGATGATGCTGTGAAGAGGCCAGTCAGGTGTTTGCCACTCCCAGCATGCTGTGTGGCCCTGGAGAAGACAGTTACACTCTCTCTGAGGACATCTTTGCAAGGCAGGTGGGGGCAGAATAGAGATGCCTAAGGGAGCCTGTATCTGAAGCGCCCTATCTTTACACAGCATATCAAGAATATGTAGTATTAACACAATTTATTACTGTTGATGTTGGCCTTGATCATCTGGCCGAGGTCGTATTTGTCAGATTTCTCCACGGTAAAGTTACTTCTTCTTCTCTTTTCCATACTGTAACTTTTGGAAGGAAGTCACTATGTGCAGTCCACACTTTAGGAGTGGAAGTTGTTTATTTATGCTCTATCGCCGTGGGGGTGAAGTATCTACATAAACTATTTGGAATTCTTCTGCCCAGGAAATTTGCCTAATCTCTCCCGCTTACAGTCATGTGCCGCATAATAACATTTCCGTCAACAACGATGGTGGTCCCGTAAGATTATAGTGGAGTTGAGAAATTCCCATTGCCTAGACCTTCCAGTAGGATGAGATGTGGACATGATAGGCAGTGATACTGATGATCCTGATCCAGTGTAGGCCTAAGCTAATACGTGTGTTCGCTTTTTTTTTTTTTTTTTTTTTTGAGATGGAGTTTTGCTCTTGTTGCCCAGGCTGGAGTGCAGTGGTACAATCTTGACTCACTGCAACCTTCACCTCCTGGGTTCAAGCAACTTCCCTGCCTCAGCCTCCCAAATAGCTGGGATTACAGGCATGTGCCACCACACCCGGCTAATTTTTGTATTTTTAGTAGAGATGGGGTTTCCCCATGTTGGCCAGGTTGGTCTCGAACTCCTGACCTCAGGTGATCCACCAGCCTTGGCCTCCCAAAGTCCTGGGATTACAGGTGTGAGCCACCACACCCGGCCCATGTTTGCAGTTTAGTTATTTTTATTTTTTGTTTTAATTTTTAGCAACAAGGTCTCATTCTGTGGCCCAGTCTGGAGGGCAGTGGAGGGATCCTAGCTCACTGCAGTCTTCACTTCCTGGGTTGAAGCCATCCTCCTGTATCAGCCTCCCGAGTAGCTGAGACTACAGGCATGCATCACCATGCCCGGCTAATTTTTCTTTTAATAGATAAGTCTTGCTATGTTGCCCAGGCTTGCCTTGAACTCCTGGCCTCAAACTATCCTCTTGCCCTCAAACTATCCTCCTGCCTCTGCCTTCCAAAGTGCTGAAATTATAGGCATGAGCCACTGCATCTGGCCTTCCGTTTTAGTTTTTAACAAAAAAAGTTTAAAAATTAAAACAAATTTAAAAATAGAAAAAAAGCTTATGGAATAAAGATATAAATCTTTATATATAAATATATATAATTATATATAAAGCTTATATATATAAATCTTTCTTTAAATCTTTTTTCGTACACTTGCTTAATGTGTTTGTGTTTTAAGTTGTTACTACAAAAGAGTCAAAAGTTTTAAAATTTAAAAAGTTTAGAAAGTAAAAAATTACAGCTAAGGTTAATTTATTATTGAAGAAAGAAAAATATTTTTAGGGCTGGGTGCGGTGGCTCACTCCTGTAATCCCAGCACTTTGGGAGGCCAAGGCAGGTGGATCATCTGAGGTCAGAAGTTCAAGACCAGCCTGGCCAACATGGTGACTCCCCGCCTCTACTAAAAATACAAAAATTAGCCAGGTGTGGTGGCTGGCACTTGTAATTCCAGCTACTCGGGAAGCTGAGGCAGGAGAATCTCTTGAACCCGGGAGGCAGAGGTTGCAGTTGAGCCAAGATTGTGCCATTGCACTCCAGCATGGGTGACAAGAGCAAAACTCTGTTTCAAAAAAAAAAAAGAAAGAAAGAAAGAAAAAGAAAAATATTTTTATAAATTCCATGTAGTCTAAATGTACAATACTTATAAAGTTTACAGTAGGGTGCAGTAATGTGCTAGGTCTTCACATTCACTCACAACTCACTCACTGACTCGCCCAGAGCAACTTCCAGTCTTGCAAGCTTCATTCATGGTAAGTGTATTTTTACGGTTCCTTTTGTATGTTTAGATACACAAATACTTACCGTTATGTTACAACTGCCTACAGTATTCAGTACAATAACACAGTGTACAGGTTTGTAGCCTAGGAGTAGTAGGCTATACCATATAGCCTAGATGTGTAGCTGGCTATACCACCTAGGTTTGTGTAAGTACACTGACGTTCACACTATGACGAAACTGCCTAACAGTGCATTTATCAGAACATATCCTCATAACAATGCATTTATCGGAACGTATCCCTGTCAATAAGGGACATGTGACTGTTTATTTATACACTTATTTATTTATATCAGTGTATGCTTTATTTTCTTGTTCAAGTTGTTCCATCCAGCTTTGGTCATCAGAAGCTCTTTCAGTTGTTTTCTGTGTCCCTTTCACATCCTTCCATCATTGTGGATTTCTTTGATTTTTTAGGCATTTTCTTACCTTCTGTCATTGTATGATGTTCCAGGCTCATCTTGTACATTGTACATTTTCTACCCCAGTCCTTGCTTGAATCAGCCATTTCTCTCTAAATTTCTCTCTCTCTCTCTCTCTCTCTCTCTCTCTCTAAGACAGATCTTGCTCTGTTGCCCAGGCTGGAGTGTAGTGGTGTGATCTCAGCTCACCACAACCTCTGCCTCCCAGGCTCAAGCCATCCTCCCATGTCATCTTCCTGAGCAGCTGGGACTACAGGCACATGCCACCATGCCCAGCTGATTTTTGTATTTTTTGTAGAGACGGGGTTTCGTCATGTTGATCAGGCTGGCCTGAACTCCTGGGCTCAAGCAATCCACCTGCCTCAGACTCTTAATGTGTTGGGATTACAGGCATAAATCACCATGTCCAGCCTGAATCAGCCATTTCTCCGGGGATCCCTGTTTTTTTTTACTGGAGAATGTAATTAGATACCAAAATCTGGATGTTAAGTGTGCTAATTACTACCACAATATCGATGCTTCTAAGTACTCTCAGCTGATAGAACAAGGAAATATATGTATATATGAACTTCTGTATATACACATACCTATAAACATTTCTGTATGCAACTATCAACTTACCTGTCTGCATTGGGAAGCTACTGTCTCCAACTCAAATCTATTGCCATATGGATCATTCCAGCCCCTTGCTTGTTGGTAATCTCTCACTCCAACGGTGAGAAACCTCATCGTTCTTCTCTTGAGAATCCAATTGTCTGGACTTTGGCTAGTGGGAGCCCCTTTAAGTTGGCTCCTTTATTCTTGGCCTCATCATTCATTGAGTGTTTCCTTGCATTTTGACATGAGATGCTTCAGGTGCACTTTCCCTGCCCAATCCTGGAATCAGCCATTTCTCTAAGGACACTAGTTCTGTTTAGTGGGGAAGGCATTTAGGAGACAAGATCTGGGCCCTGAGCGTGCTAATTGCTATAGTTATGTTGCTTTTCCCTGGTCTGCTCATAACAATGTCTCCAATTAACACTCACAGCCATAGCCACAGATCCTTCCTCCACTCCATGTTTTTGACTTCCTTTTCGCATAGTGAGAACGCTGAGTCCCCAAAAATCAGCACATTTACTTATTTCTTCCATCATACAACACAGAGATAGTGGTTTTAGAATTATAACACTAAATACCTAGACACCTGTGGTTAAACTTATTTATTTTCCTTGTGTGGCTATATTATTATTTGACATTCAGTTAAGCTCATCTCTTTTCTCTTTGTTTACAAGTTTACAGTTTACATTTTTATCTTTTTATTTAATTTTATTTTTGAGAATGTAAAATATTTGCATAGTTAAAAAGTCAAAAATCCTGTACAAATATATTCAGAGGAATTTCGCTCCCATCTCTTTCTTCTCCATTGATATTCCCAGTAACTCCTTAAGAGTAACCATTTGCAATAAGTTTCTGATTTATCCTTCTTGGGTTTCTTTTGCATAATTATTTAAATATGTATGTAAATACATAAATGTTTCTTTTTTATTTTCTTAAAAGTTTGCATAGTATAGGTAGTCCTTTATTTTGCTTTTATCTTATTTTGTTGTTTAACAATATATGCTGGAAATCACTCCCTGTAGGTTTATAGAGATCTTCCTTCTTGCCTTCACGGCTGCATAACATTCTCTCGTGTGGTACCATAGTTTGTTCATCCAATTTTCTACAGATGGGCATTTGGGTATTTTCAACATTTTGTATTATAAATAATTCCTCAATAAATAACCTTGCATATACATTTTTCATATTTGTGGAATTATATCTTTAGGATAAATCCTAGAAGTAAATATCCTGGGTCAAAGAGTAAATGCATATGCTGTTTTGTTCTATATTACAAATTCCTTCCTAGAAGGTTTACTGCCAACAGGCATTACTGACAATTTATAAGAGTAACTATTTGCTCAAAGCCACACCAACAGGTATTGTCAAGCTTTTGAAATTTTGCCAATGTGATAGATGAAAAATGGCATTTCAGTGCAGTTTTGATTTACTTAAAAAATTCTCGTATGTGCCAGGTCCATTGTACATACGTTTCCCGAGGACGTGTGTTGGGTCATTTCAAACAAACCAATACACTGCATCTTAGGGCTGACCTAATCCTATGGATGTTTGGTGGCTGTGGCTCTCCAGCATGCCTTTGGGGCCAGGAGGGTCTCCACAAAGGGTCCCAGCTTCTCAATACCCTCCTCTGGTTCCTGAAGGCTACTGACCCTGCCCTGAGTCCCCCACCAGCTGAGAAACTGCTTCCTCCACACAAAGAAGACTCTGAGTGAGGAGGATGACTTGGCTTCTGAAAAATGCTGAAGTCTTGACCTCCTCCACAATTCCGAGGGCCAGCTGGGGCCAAGGAATGATGGAGCCAGGACCTCAGGGTAGGAAGGACTAGTATGGACTGCTGCTTGAGGAAGCTGGATTTGGAGACACAGGGCAGCCTGTCTCCCCAGGATGAGTGGTCCAGCCTCTGATGACCTCTTGGCTTCAAAACTTACTAACTCTCTCCTCCTCTGGCTGCCTGAATAACCTCCCTAAAGCTTAGAGATGCCAGGGATTACAAACTTCTTCTGGCTCTCCAGGTTCTGACCCTCACTTTTCCAGTGGGACTTCCCCCATTACCTAGTGCACTCTGTGTAAATCCATCCAGTCATCCAGCTATCTAGTCATCCACCCATATTAGTTATCTATTGATGCTTAACATAACAAATTATTTCACAACTCAGCATCTGAGACAACAATAAACATTTATTGTTTCACACAGTTTCTGTGGATCAGGTGTTTGGAAGCAGCCTCACTGGGTGGTTGTAACTCGGGGTCTCTCATGAGGTTGCAGTCAAGCTGTCAGCTGGGGCTGAGATCATCTAAGGCCAGACGGGGCTGGAGGAGCCGCTTCCAAGGTGACTCACTCACGTGGTTGGCAAGTTGGTGCCGGCCATTGGCAAGAAGCCTCAGTTCCTCGCCAGCTGGGTGTTTCCACAGGGCTGTTTGAGTATCCTAACAACATGGCAGCCAGCTTTCCCCATAGCAAGCAATCCAAGAAACAGCCAGGCAGAAGCCACAGTGTCTTTTGTGACCTAGTCTCTGAAATCACAAGTTATTACTTCTTCTACATTTGGCTGTTTACAGGGGAGTCTCTGAGTTCAGCCCACACTGAAGGGGGCTCCGGAGTGTTAAGAAATTTGGGGACATATTTTAAAATCATCACACCATCTATCCACTTAGCCAACAAAGATTTATTGGGCACCTGCTGTGTGCCTGGCCCTGTGAATAGCTCACAGTCCAGAACCCTGAGGAGTATAACATCTAGGTAGGGGTGCAAATTCAAATGTCCACAGGGCTCAGGAAGTAGTATGAATGAGTAAACTGAGCCAGGTGGGGACTCTGGTGAGCTGGATAGCGTGTGCCTAGATAAAGGCAGAGGCTGCTGCCCAGTTCCGGAGTGTCTGTGAAGCCTCCCAGCTTTTAGATGTTGACAATTAATTCCATTTTCATGGTTTTTCTTTTCTTTTTTTGTTTTTTTACCTTCTCTTTTCCTGATTTGGCCTATCCACTGGCAGTTTGCAAGCTCTGATGCAGCCACACCAAATTTCTCAATGTTCCCCGAAACATTGATTCATTCAATAAACATTTACATGCACTGGGCCCCTTTCACACATTACAGAAATAACTTGCAATCACCCCCTGAACACGCTGTTTCTTTGGCTTGGAACGCCTTCTTATTTTTCTCCCCACGATGAACTTCTATTTCTCCTTCAAAACCTAGGTGTAAATGTCCCTTCCTCTGGGAAACCTCGTCTGACCCAATCTCTAGGGGCTTTATTGGTTCCCTCCTCTAGGTTCCTACCATATTTGTGCCCACAGTTCCATCAATGCACCCCTGCCTCACTCACCAGAAGGTGGGCTCCTGGGGGTTGAATAAAAAGACAGGGTGGAGAAGATTGTCTCTGGCCACCTGGCAGGGCTTCCCAGGGGAGGCGGTCCTGGAAGGAGGAGCAGGACTTGCAGAACAGGGGTCCCCTGGTGGGGGAAAGAGGAGAGCAAAACCAGAGGCAGGAAAGCATGGGTGGGGCCTGAAGCTGGGAGGGTCCCGGCTCCTTCCTCCACAGAGCTCACCCAGCCACCAAGGTTCTTGGCTGCCTCCCCAGATGATGAGGGGCGAGGCCTGCAGGCCCCCACAGAGGAGCCCAAAGTAATCAGGGGAAGGGAGACTGCTGGAACAAGAAACCCAAGTCCTGAATGAGTCATCGATGGAGTCTGTCCTACAATAACAAGAAAGGGCTGGACTGGGAGGGAAAGAGAAACTCCAGAGGTGCAGGACTTCTCCAGAGGCTCCGGGATGTGCTGGGGGGAGCTGCACAGCCCTCTGTGCCCCCTGCCTCGGAGTCTGCAGCCCCAAGTCCCCCCAGAGCCCTGACTTTTGGCTTCCACCACCCTTGGAGCCCAACTTTTCTCCAGCCCCCCATGTCAGCCCCCTTGCTAGTGGGTCTCCCTGCAGCCCCTGCCCCTCCCATGGTCTCCTCCACCCAGCACTGGAGGAACTTTTTGAAGGGAGGTGAGGGCAAGAAAAACCTTATCTGATCACATTACTCCCTCCTGAATTCCTTCCCATGGGTTTTCATGACTGTAAGGAGAAAATTCAAACTCTCTGGTATACGGAGCCTTGCCCATGCCTCCCACCTCCTCTTGTGTCCCTGTCCCATCACTCTCTGGCTTTGTTCTGCCTCCAGCATGCTCTCCTGCTACAGGCCTTTTGCATGTGCTGCTCCCTCTGACTGTAATGCTTTTCTCTGACTTCTTTTTTTGCTTGTTTGTTTTGAGACAGAGTCTCGCTCTGTCACCAGGCTGGAGTGCAGTGGTGCTATCTCGGCTCACTGCAACCTCTGACTCTCTGGTTCAGGCGATTTTCCTGCCTCAGCTTCCCGAGTAGCTGGAATTACAGGCATGCGCCACCACACCCAGCTAATTTTTGTATTTTTAGTGGAGACAGGGTTTCATCATGTTGGCCAGGATGGTCTCTATCTCCTGACCTCGTGATCTACCTGCCTCAGCCTCCCAAAGTGCTGGAATTGCAGGCGTGAGCCACCGAGTTCCGCCTTCCCTGACTTCTTATGTTTTCTCTTTGAATCTCAGCTTAAGCCCTCTGGGCCACCCTCCTGGACCTCCACTGGGTTCCATTGATTTGTGCTCTTTTTTCCCCTTTAAGACCTTACCACCATTTGTATGAGGTATTCATTATTAAGATCTGACTCTCTTCTAGACCGTGAGCTACATGAAGGCAGGGGCTGTCTGTCATATTCACCCTGATATGGCCAGCATCCAGCACGCTGTCTCTGGCACAGACTGGACACTCAATAAATGCATCTCGTGACCTCCATCCCTAGTGAGACGTGACATATGCATGTGTTGTTGCCTCACAGCAGACAGGGGCAAGAGGCAAAGCAGAGGTTATGGGTTCCATTTTACAGGTTAGAAAACTGAGGTTCTGAGAATTCAGGCAAACCCCCAAGATGTCTCAAGGAGTTAGTGGGCACGGAGGGACCTGGATTCCAAGGTCTCTGCTTATATATCACAGGCGTCTCCATCAGGAGGCCATTTTAGGGGCAGATGAAGTATAACAGATTGTTGTCCTGGCTGGACAGTGTGACAATGTGTCACGCCTCCCTATGTGAAGCTCCCTGGCATAAATCAGGACAGTTAAACAAGGTAAGTTTTCAGTCTTTTTTAGGAGCTCTAAGAGGTTTTCTTCCCATAGGTTATTTCCATCTCATCCTTCCCACGAAGACTGTGGGCACCCTAGGAAAGGGTGAGACAGTGTTTGAGGTCCCTAATGTACCCACAGGTCACTCCCCAAAGCCGAAACATTTAAACATCAGATTTTCCCCCGTGAAAAGAGGAGGTCATTGAGAGAAGAAGCTGTCTTTTTTTGTCTTTTTCCTCCTCAGTGTTTCTGAAGTGGGTAATGATCACCAAAGGTTTTGTTGTTTACCTTGTGTTCCCATCGCCCTCATTCTGTTTGTTTTGGAGAGCTTCTCCTCTCTCCATGCAGCCCTGGTAGAGCCATCATCATGTACTCCCACCCAAGGGTGGGCATAGAATCTATTCCAGCCAATCAGAATATCTTCATTACCTTGGTCACAGTGATTGGTTCAAGAATTGACACGTGACCCAAGCAAAGCCAATCAGAGTCTTCCCTGAGATTACTATTTTGATGATGTCTTTATATTAGGATTGCCAGCTTGAGACCTTATAGGCCTGGAGGTCAACTTCTCTAGTCATAAGGAAGAAGCTATTAGAATGATGACAGAGCTCCGGCACCACTTCTCTGTTATAAGGCGCTTAAAGTCCCTTTTTACTTTGAGATTGAATTGAGTTTCTGTCATTTGCAATCAAGAGTCCTTGACCAGGCACAGTGGCTCATGCCTGTCATCCCAGCACTTTGAGACCAAGGTGAGTGGATCACCTGAGGTCAGGAGTTCGAGACCAGCCTGGCCAACATGGTGAAACCCCATCTCTACTAAAAATACAAAAATTAGCTGGGCGTGGTGGTGGGCACCTGTAATCCCAGCTACTTGGGAGGCTGAGGCAGGAGAATCACTTGAACCTGGGAGGCAGAGGTTGCAGTGAGCCGAGACCACACCATTGCACTCTAGCTTGGGCAACAAGAGCAAAAACTCTGTCTCAAAAATAAAAATAAGGGTCCTTGATGGGGAAGACCAATTTCATGCTGAGGGAGGTGCCCTGCAGCCTCCTGTCCTGGATCATTCTTTGCCCCTAGCACTCACAATGATCTCTGTGCCGCCCCTATTCTCCCCATTAGAGAAGATGAGGATCACTCCTTTCCAGCCCAGTCTTCTGCAGCTTACTGCTAATGTCATCTGTGTCCTCTGAGAAACAGAGGCCAAAGACAGCGTTAAGAATGCCAAGAGATGCCTGGGGGTAATGCCTGCAAAGGATAATGGGGAGAGGGAGCAGGAGAAAAAATGGGAGCCTTTGGACATTGATGCAGGTCTATGAAAGGAGAAGGGGAAGGAAGAAGGATTGGGTAGAAAGAGCTTCAGACTGTGGTGCATCTCTTAGACAGTCTTAGACAGCCCAACAGGGGACTCTGGCACAAAGATTATTCATAGAGAAATCCAGTATTAGGCAGAAATAATGAACCCTCATTCACAGTGTGCTTAGCTGCAAGCTGCCCAGGAAGCAGGTGGCCTCAGCTCAAAACCTGAAGCAGATCCTGAAGATATCTGCAGCTCACACAATCTATCTTGAAGGGAGATCTCAGTGGACTCTATGGTTGATACACTCTCTTAGTGCCTATACATTATCATAAGGGCCTACGGCAAAATGCAAACCCAAGACTTCTGTCTCTGGAGCCTTCTGCCTCTGGAGGCCGTTTCCTTACACATTGTGAACTTCAGATGGTGAATAAGCATCGTCTTCATGTCAATATATATTGATTGGTAGCAGCTGCCTGCACTTTCTGTTGAGGAGGACTCTGGGGCAGTTTCTAGGTTTAGCAGAAAGTTCCAATATGGATTAGTGATGTCTGTCATGGGTATGGGAGGGGTGAGTATATGCACACATGCCAAGTATTTAGCATCCTCATAGTAGGAGCAAATAAATTTTTAATAAACGATTGAATGAATGCATTCTGAATCCTGTGACATCCTGCTTAAATTAGGCAACTCCCTTCCCCCAAGTAAGCCTGTCCCCTGGTGAGGCGTCCTGGCACTTGGGCCTGGGAATCTCAAAACCACAGGCAGAACTTCCATTTGCTGAGAACCTGTTATATGCCAAGCACTGTGTTAAACGCCTTCAGTGCATTCTTTCACTGGATTCTTACAAGAGCCTTATGAAGAGAGATTATATAATCATCATTTTATGCTGAGGAAACCGTGGCCCCATGCGGAGAGCTGCACAGTGAACCAGTAGCAGAGCCCATTTCCACAACCCTTCCCCATTTTCTCACTCCACCATATATGTAAAGACCAGTGATGGATTTTGTTATTTCTCAAAATTTAGTGTAGCAATTGGCACATGATTCAGTTATTTGTTTGCCGGAGAGAGAAAGGGAGGAAGTGAATACTTGAAGTCCTTGGAAGATCCACTGGAAATTCCCAGAGAGATGAACCAAGTCCAGTCCAGCAGTTAAGCCTGTGTTTTTGAAGGGTGAATTCACAACCCCCAGCCCCTAACATAACACTATTTTATTTTTATTTTTATTTTTGTGGGTACATAGTAGGTGTATATATTTACGGAGCACATCAGATGTTTTGATACAGGCATTCGATGTATAATAATCACATAATGAAAAATGGGGTATCCATCCCCTCAAGCATTTGTCCTTTGTGTTGCAAACAATCCAATTATACAGTTAGATATTTTTAAATGCAGTTAAATTATTATTTGCTATAGTTATCCTGTTGTGCTACCAAATACTAGGTCTTATTCATTCTTACTATTTTTTTTTGTACCTATTAACCAACCCCACCCCACCCCCACCCCCAACCCCCCACCACTACCCTTCCTAGCCTCTGGTAAACATCCTTCTACTCTCTGTCTCCATTCATTCAATTGTTTTGATTTTTAGATCCCACACATAAGTGTAGCATGTGATGTTTGTCTTTCTGTGTCTGGCTTATTTCCCTTTGCATACTGACCCCCAGTTCCATCTATGTTGTTGCAAATAACATCTCATCCTTTTTTTATGGCTGAGCAGTACTCCATTGTGTGTAAGTACCACATTTTCTTTATCCACTCATCTGTTGATGGACACTTAGGCTGCTTCCAAACTTTGGCTATTGTGAAGAGTGCCGCAACAAACATGGGAGCGCAGATTATCTCTTCCATATACTGACTTCCTTTCTTTTGGGTATAGACCTAGTAGCGGGATTGCTGGGTCATATAGTAGATCTATATTTGGTTTTTTGAGGAACCTTCCAACTGTTCTCCATAGTAGTTGTACTACTTTACATTCCCACCAACAGTGTAAGAGGGTTCCTTTTTCTCCACATCCTTGCTGGCATTTGTTAATGCCTGTCTTTGGATAAAAGCCATGCTCACTAGGGTGAGATGATACCTCCTTGTAGTTTTGATTTGCATTTCTCTGATGATCAGTGATGTTGAGCACCTTTTCATATACCTGTTTGCCATTTGTATGCCATCTTCTTTTGAGAAATGTCTATTCAAATTTTTTTTGCATGTTTTAAAATCATATTATTAGATTTTGTCCTTTATAGTTGTCTTAGCTTCTTGTATGTTCTGGCTGTTAATCCCTTGTCAGATGGATAGTTTGCAAATATTTTCTCCCATTCTGTGTGTTGTCTTTTCACTTTGTTGATTGTTTCCTTTGCTGTGCAAGAGCTTTTTAACTTGATGTGATCTCATTTGTCTACCTTTGCTTTGGCTGCCTGTGCTTGTTGGGTATTCCTCAAGAAATTTTTGCCCAGACCAAAGTCCTGGAGAGTTTCCCCAATGTTTTATTGTTGTGGTTTCACAGTTTAAAGTCTTAGATTCAAGTCTTTAATTCATTTTGATTTGATTTTTGTATATGGCAAGAGATAGGAGTCTAGTTTCATTCTTCTGCATATGGATATCCAGTTTTCCCAGCACCATTTATTGGACTATCTTTTCCCCCATGTATGTTCTTGGCACCTTTGTCAAAAATGAGTTCATTGTAGGTAAGCAGAATTCTTTCTGGGTTCTCTATTCTGTTCCATTGTTCTATGTATTTGTTTTTATGTCAGTAACATGCTGTTTTAGTTACTATAGCTCTGAAGTATAATTTGAAGTATAATTTGAAGTCAGCTAATGTGATTACTCCACTCTTCTTTTGTTTTAGAATAGTTTTGACTATTCTGGGTCTTTTGTGGTTCCACATAAATTTTAGGATTGTTTTTTCTATTCCCGTGAAGAAAGTCAATGGTATTTTGATAGGGATTGCATTGAATCTGTATATTGCTTTGGGAGTATCTTTCCATTGTTTGGTGTCCTCTTCAATTTCTTTCATTTTATATTTTGTAGCTTTAATTATAGAGATCTTGTATGTCTTTGGTTAAATTAGTTCCTAGGTATTTAATTTTATTTTTAGCTATTTTAAATGGGATTACTTTTTAAATTTCTTTTTCAGATTGTTCACTGTTGGCATATAGAAATGCTGCTGATTTTCATATGTTGATTTTGTATCCTGCAATCTTATTGAATCTGTTTATCAGTTCTAGTAGTTTTGTGGTGGAGTCTTTAGGCTTTCTCAAATATAAGATTATGTCATCTGCAAACAAGTATATTTTGACTTCTACCTTTCCAATTTGGATGCCCTTTATTTCTTCCTGTTGCCTGATTGTTCTATCTAGGACTTCCAGTCCTATGTTGAAAAACAGTGACGAAAGTGGTCATCCTTGTTGTGTTCCAGATCTTAGAGGAAAGGCTTTCAGTTTTTCCCCATTCTGTATGATACTAGCTATGGGTCTGTCATATACGGCTTTTATTATGTTGAGGTATTTTCCTTCTATATCTGGTTTTTTGAGGGTTTTTAATCATGAACGGAAGTTGACTTTTATCACATGCATTTTCAGTATCAATTGAAATGACCCTATGGTTTTTGTCCTTCATTCTGTTGATATGATGTATTACATCAACAAAATGGATTGATTTGCATATGTTGAACCATCCTTGCATCACAGAGATAAATCCCACTTAGTCATGATGAATGATCTTTTTAATGTATTGCTGATTTCAGTTTGCTAGTATTTTGTTGAGAATTTTTGCATCCATATTCATAAGAGATATTGGCCTGTAGTTTTCTTTTTTAGATATGTCTTTGTCTGGTTTTGGTAATACTGGCCTCATAGAATGAGTTCGGAAGTATTCCCTCTGCCCTATTTTTTGGAATAACAGCACTATCTTATAAGATGCATGTTAATTCTATGTACCAGACACAGTGCAAAGCACTTTACAGTCATTAACTTATTCTCCACCACAGTCCAATGAGGAAGTATGATTCTCTCTCTTTTACAAAAGATGAATCTGAAGCTCAGAAAAGTGAACCTCCCTGAGGTAATACACAGTATGACTACAAACCATAGGGGTGTGTGTGTGCGCGCACATTGTTGGTTGCATATGGAATTGCTATACCGCGTCAGTAGAGAAAAGTTTTGGAAGAACATGCCTGTGAACAAGGATATAAAGTATGTTGAGAGGCCCAAGGGGTAGACTGTAATTGCACCTTTTTTGTTGTTGTTGTTGTTGTTTTGAGACAGAGTCTCACTCTGTCACCCAGGCTGGAGTGTAGTGGTGTGAATCTCAGCTCACTGCAACCTCCACCTCCCAAGTTCAAGTGAATCTCCTGCCTCAACCTCCCAGTAGCTGGGATTACAAGTGTGTGCCATCATGCCTGGTTAATTTTTTGTATTTTTAGTAGAGACAAGGTTTTGCCATGTTGCCCAGGCTAGTCTCAAACTCCTGAGCTCAGGCAATCTGCCCGCCTTGGCCTCCCAAAGTGCTGGGATTACAGGCATGAGCCACTGTGCCCAGTCTATAATTGTACTTGTTTATGGACAATTTCATATTCATTTCTTCTCCTTTTTATGCAATTTAATTTCCTTTTGGGTGACCAACTATTCCTGATATGTGCAGGTGCAGTCTTAGTGAGGCCCTGGGCACATGACCCAGTTAGAATTTCTCTATAAAGGCTTTATTTTATTTGTTTGTTTTTTAGAGACGGGGTCTCACTCTGTCTCCCAGGTTGGAGTGCAGTGGTGAATCATAGCTCATTGCAGCCTCGAACTCCTGGGCTCAAGTGATCCTCCCACCTTGGTCTCCTAAGTAACTCGGATTACAGGAGCGTGCCACCATGCCTGGCTCTTTTAAGGTTCTGAGTCCATCAGTGAGGAACACAAGGGCAGAGAGAATGGTTGGGATTTATTCAGGTAGCGTAGCAAAGAGGTTAATAACATAACTTATGGAATTGGATAGCTGTGTCCAATTCAGAAATCCACAGTTTACTAGCTGTCTGACATTGGGCAGGCTACATACCCTCTTGGTGCCTCAGTTTTTCTTCATCTGTAAAGTGAGGACAACAATAGAATCTTCTTCATAACTGTTATATACTTAGAAAAGTACCTGACACATATAAAGTTCTACTTTGGTGTGTTTGTTTGTCTTAATGTAATTCCATGTGTTCAAACATTTCCAACTCTTTCCTGATAACGAGACCCCTGGAGCATCCTACTTACTCCAGTGCTTTCCAGAGGATAGACCCCAGCCTCCTCATTGATTCTCTGAGTGCCAATCCATTCTTTTCTGCTTAATTAACTCAGAACCCGTTTCTGTTGCCTGCAACCCCAGAATGCTGGCTGTCATGTCAATTCTGTCTCATGGCAACCTGGGACTCTAAAACCTTCAAGCTGTGATCTCCCAACTCTCAGTGGAATTCAGTACTGGACATCAAGTCTATTCTCTCCTTAATTCACACCTGGAGTCATGATACTAAAACTATCTAGACCGTCTCCTGTAGAGAGGGTTTACTTGATTGCTGGGTTGTGTAGCGTAATGGAACTATCGCGGGGGGATTAGTAGTCCCAAATTAGTGATGAGCAAGTGAAGGTCAGGGATGTGAAGAAACTTATCAGAAGTTGGGATAGGATGGCTCCTAGGTCAGGTTTTCTCTGCTAAAAGACTGATTAACCTGTGTGGGGAGGGAGATTGGCTGTGGGTAAGTCTTGGGTCTGAACTCTAACCCTTACAACTACACTCGTCTTTTTCAGTTCTTCACTTACTCCCCAGTTCCTTTAAGCTGAATATTGCCTCAGAGCTTTTGCACATGCTGTTCTCTCTGCTTAGAACTTGGTTTCTCGGCATCTCCCCGTCTCCACTCTTCTAATTCCTCACCTTTCAGATCTAGGCTTTTCCCCCTTTCAGATCTAGGCTTTCAGACCTAGGCTTCCTAGACCACCAGCTATAAGTTGATCCCTCTACAGTTCCCAATGTCAACATTTGTTTGCTTCCTTCTTAGCGGTTACTACAGTTATTATTTTTTTATTTTTCCTGTTTATCTGTTCCTTGCCTGTCTCCCCCACTAGACTGTACATTACTTGAGGGCAGGGACTCTCAAGTAATGTATAGTCTAGTGGGGGAGACAGGCTGACTCAGTGCACAGAGTTTGATAAATAAATGGACAAATCCCCGAGTCATCTCACCAGGAATAACTTTGGTCACTATTTTAGTCTGGGCTGCTGTAACAACATACCTTAGACTGAGGGGCTTATACACAACAAAAATTCTCTTCTCACAGTTCTGGAGGCTGGGAAGCCCTAGATCAAGGCACAGGCAAGTTGGGTGTTTGCTAAGAGCCTTCTTTCTGGACCTTATGTTTCTGGGCCTATCTGGCTCATAGACAGTCCCTTCTCGCTGTGTCCTCACATGGTGGAAGGAGAAAGGCAGCTAGCTCTCTGGGGCCTCTTGGGCACTAGGCTGGGCACGGTGGCTCACGCCTGTAATCCCAGCACTTTGGAAGGGTGAGACAGGCAGATCACCTGAGGTCAGGAGTTTGAGACCAGCCTGGCCAACATGGCGAAATCCTGTCTCTACTAAAAATACAAAAATTGGCCAGGTGTGGTGGCTAGTGCCTAAAATCCCAGCTGCTCAGGAGACTGAGGCAGGAGAATTGCTTGAACCTGGGAGGTAGAGGTTGCAGTGAGCTGAGATCATGCCATTGCACTTCAGCCTGGGTGGGCAACAGAGTGAGACTCCATCTCAAATATATGTATGTGTGTGTGTATATGTATATGTGTATATATATGTGTGTATATATATGTGTGTGTGTATATGCCTATATATTAGTCCCTATATATATACATACATATATGTGTGTGTGTGTGTATGTGTGTGTGTGTGTATATATATATATATATATAGAGAGAGAGAGAGAGAGAGAGGCACTAATCCCATTCGTGAGGGCTCTGTCCTCATGACCCAATCACTTCCCAAAGGCCCCACCTCCTAACACCATCATACTGAGGATTAGGTTTGGGCCTATGAATTTGGGAGGGGACACACACATACAGACCCTAGCAGTCATCTAGTTTCTTAGTGTCACTCCAAAGCTGAGGTTCAGGAGGAAATACCGACTTGACCAAGGTCATTATCTGAGAGTCAAGAACAGAACTCGCACGCAGCCGTCATCACCTCAAAGCCTTGAATTAGGCCGTCATGATCGGGCCTAATGTGGGAGAATTCAAGGGCGCTGGGACAGATGCTTACTCCTCATCACCAAATCTAAGCAGCAGGCACTATCATCATCATCATCATCATCATCATCCTACCCCATTTTACAGATGAAGAAATCGAAGCTGAAGAGAGTCTGTGACTTGCTGGGAAGTGGATGAGGAGGAGACTCGAACTCGGGCCTGCCAGCGAGGTCCGCGGGCGCTTAACCCGGCTGCTGCGGCTCGAGGCCTCGCTCTGCCCCTCTGTACAATGGGGCCGCCTGGGCCGGGCACGCCGTGGGAAGGGCGAGGAGCGAGGGGGAAAGCTAGGCGGGGCGGGCTGGGGTTCCTAGGGTTCCAGCTGGCGGCCGAGGGGGTGGGCGGAGAGAAGGGGGCGGTGGGGGCGGGGCGCGCGGGCTGGGGGCGAGGGCCAGGCACAAAGGGGCCGCTGTCGCGCCGCGCCCCGCCCCGCCCCGCCTCTGCTGCCGCCCCGGTCCGGTGGCCCGACCCGCGCCGCCCATGGCTCTCTTGTGTCTCTCGCCGTCTTCAGCCTCAGTCCTTCTCTG
Source organism: Macaca nemestrina (assembly GCF_043159975.1). Taxonomy (NCBI): domain Eukaryota; kingdom Metazoa; phylum Chordata; class Mammalia; order Primates; family Cercopithecidae; genus Macaca; species Macaca nemestrina. The sequence goes on from NC_092139.1 coordinate 26,538,675, forward strand.
TCTCTCTCTCTCTGTTTCTCTCCCTGTCCCCCTCGGCCGCTCCTCCGAGATGACGCCAGGGTCGGTGCCCCGGGCCTGCCCTCTCCCCTGGCTCCAGGGCTAGGCGGGACCGAGGGCTGCCCCAGACAGACGGACCCGCGGACCCACAGACCCCGCGCCCAGGAGAGGAGCCGCGCCGTCCGCCGCTGGCAGCCCGTCACCATGGTAACGCGCCAAGGCCTGGACCACCTCGCTCTGCCCCCTTTCAGCGGGCACAGCCCTCCCCATTCCCTACAGAACAACCCCGGGTGGCCCCGGCCTTTTACGCTGAGACGACCCTCAGTGCCTCGGCAGGGCTGTGCTTACCTGCTTCCACCCCAGCAGGGGTTCAGGGGCAGGAGCCCATCTCTGGCAGCGTCCTCTCCCGGCTTCTCCATGTGTGTGCATGGATGGAGTAAGATTGGACTTGTAAACTTTAATATTCCCCAACCCCTAGACCTGAGCCTGAATCTGAGCCCTCAGGCTGAGGACTGAAACGGGGTGGTTTTGCATATTAGTTGTGGAACTGTGATAATGCACATTGTCCCGGCAGGGAGTTTGGATGGGGGAGAGTGGTGGTGGGGGTTAAAGTCCCCTCCCAGGCCAGCCAGGCAGTGCAGAGCGAGGAGGGTTAAGGGTCCAGAGTGAAAAGGAGAGAACCGCTTACCAAAACTTGGGAGGCTTTGGCTGTTTTAGACTCAGCTATGGAAAGTCAGATAGACACAGGGTGCTTCCATGGGAATTGGCTGGGGAGAGGGAAGAGGAAGGGACTTTTGGGGCTGGAACCTTGAAAAAAGTTGGGACATTCTGGAAGAATTTGTGTGTGTGTGTGTGTGTGTGTGTGTGTGTGTGCGCGCGCGCGCGCGCGCGCGCGCGGGGTGGCAGGGATGCGTTTGTGCCAGTATCTGGCAACAGGGAATGAAAGAAAAGTCTGTTTTCAGAGGATTTCAGCCCAGCTCCAGACAGATACAAAAGCCTCAGGCAGATTCACAGGGGCTGTAAGGATTTGAAAAAAGCTGTGAAGACAGGCCAAGGCTTTAACCCCGTGACTGTGACCAACCATGTTGAATTTGTATGGATTTTCACTCACAGAAATGCATCTCCACAAGCAGAAGAATTCCATATAGAGGTGTTCATACTCTCTCACACACACACACACAAACGCATGCACGCACATACACATACACATGCACGCACACGTACACATGCACGCACAGAGCACACCTGAATGCTCCCACTGACTCACACGGCTGAACACATGTTCACGCCTTCTCATACACCCATGCCTTCTGCACCTGCTCCCCCATACTGCTAAACTATGGACATACACTGGCATACACACCACAGACATATTGCGAAACCAGGCACCTACATCCATGCACTGGCGGGACAGGTGTACACACACATGGCTCTTGGAGCTGTTTGAAAATACTCTCATAAGCCAATGGTTATGCATCTCTCCCTACTGGCAAGGCCCCATGCTAGGTGATTTACATCCAGGAGTCGGTGACTCGTACCAACTCTAAGATTAGACCTGCTGCTATCTCCAACAGATGGGGACCTCAGGCTCTGGGAACTTAAGTAGCTGCCCAAGGTCACTCCAACTAGAAAGTGCAAGTTAGGACAGTCTGAATTCTGAGCCTGCAGTCAGCGGTCACGGTCACTCCAGGGCCACAGCCTGCACCTGGTGTTTGCCAAGCCTCTCCTGGCTTCACACCTAACCTAGTTATTAGAAATCCCTCACTGAACCCCAGATCCTCAGATCAAGGGTCAGGCACTGGTCTGTCCCCTGTCAAAGGGTGAGCAACTCTTTCCAGATTGGGAACAACGTGCAGATTTCCTTCCCCTGCCTGTCTTTAAATAATAAAGGTTGTTGCCAGCCTACCTCCCTGGCCTCGCTTCTGTGCTCCAGAGGCTCCAGCCTTGCTTCAGAGCCTCTTATGGTTCATGCTCCCTGCTGCCCCAGGGCCTTTGTACATGCTGTTCCTGCTTGGAGGAATACCTTCACCTAATGAATTCTTATTCACCCTGTAAATCTTCACCCAAATGTCACCTTTTCAGGAAAGCCTTCCCTGATTTCTCTGACTCTTACTCTAGCATGTCATGTATCTTTCCTTTATGATAACCCATCATAGCTATAATTTTTGTGGGGCATTTGATTAACAGCTGTCTAGTGTTTGGGGGCACCCCCATTGCAGATAATCTTATGGCACAGGGGCTTAGGGTTGATCCTGTCCCATGGTTTCCAAAGTTTAGTATCACTGAAACAACTTTTACACATCCACTTACTGGATAAAATATATAAGAAAATAATAAAATCTACTAATTATTATTTGCTCAATATTTTTCTTTAAATCAACTTACTTTGTACACTGAAAAATATATCTAAATAGAAAATTTTATATCACAACCATGAAAAAATCAGTATCCATTGTCATAAATAGGAGGTAACTAAGCCAGGTGTGGTGGCTCACACCTGTAATCCCAGCACTTTGGAAGGCCGAGGTGGGTGGATCACCTCAGGTCAGGAGTTCAAGACCAGCCTGGCCAACATGATGAAACCCCGTCTCTACTGAAAACACAAAAATTAGCCGGGAATGGTGGCAGGCACCTGTAATCCCAGCTACTCGGGAGGCTGAGGCGGGAGAATCGCTTGAACCCGGGAGGCAGAGGTTGCAGTGAGTTGAGATCGTGCCATTGCACTCCAGCCTGCTTCCTGCCTTGGGGGCTGGCAGTCCATGGAGAAGGCAGGTTCATCCACAGATAATTCTAGGCTGTGTCTGATGGGTGGTGGGGGTCCATCCCTCAAGCACATGTGTCCTGAAAAGCAAAGAGAAGAGAGGCAAGTCTGGAAGGACTCTGAAGGGTGGGCAGGAGGTTGCCCAGTCCAGGGAGCGGGCAGTGGAAGCAGAGACACAGAGATGTGTGTCCAGGCAGCACTTTTCAAGGTGGGGCATCCACCAAAGGTCCCAGGAAGGGAGATTTTAGATGGCGCTTAGACGAACATTTTTTAGTTTACAGCTTTTCATCTTAATGACTATTAGGAAGTAATTTAAACAGCACAAACACATAATAATAAATATAAATAATTTTTTTTTGAGACAGGGTCTCGCTCCATCACCTGGGCTGGATGGAGTACAGTGGTATGATCATAGCTCACTGCAGCCTCTATCTCCCAGGCTCAAGTAATCCTCCCACCTCAGCCTCCCAAGCAGCTAGGACTACAGGTGTGTGCCACCATGCTCAGCTAACTTTTAATTTTTTGTAGAGATAGGGCCTCCCTGTGTTGCCTAGGCTGGTCTTGAACTCCTGGGCTCAAGCGAGTCTCCTGCCTTGGCCTCCCAAAAGTGCTGGGATTATAGGCGTGAGTCACCACACCCAGTCAAAAACTAAATTTAAGTTAAAAAAGAATTGACAAAAAGTCAAACGTTAAGTAAATAATAATTAATAAAAATATTAAGCCATTAACAAATTAGAATATGTGAACATGGCAGAAAGAACCTCATGAACGGGGCCCATGATGATTGGAAAGCCCTGGGCTACAGCATAACGTATGTTTAGAAGAAGTAGGGAAGGTAGGCTGGGAACTGACTGACAGGCCACAGCACCAGGCCAGTGAGTTGCTAAGGCAATAGGGAGCCACCCGAGGTTGTTGAGCAGTGGAGGATCACAGTTGGATCTCTGTGTTAGGAAGCCCACTGTGATGGCTAAGAGGAGCCTGGCGTGGTAGCAGGGAGCCCGGGGAAAGAGACAGGACGGCTGGTGGTTATGTGCCCAGGGTCATACCCCAGCTCTACCATTTACTAGCCGTAGAGCCTTGAGCTCAGTTTCTTAACTTGTAAAATGGGAATAAAAATACCCAGCCCATAGAATTATTGAGATAAAATAGTTAATGGAAAATGCTTAGTGCGGGCCTAACACACAAGACAGCAGGAAGTAGCTCTGGTTACAATTGTGATCATGCTGTGATTTGGGTGGGAGATGGTGAGGCCAGGGCAGAGGGAAAGGGGAGAGGGAGAGAAAGGAACAAATACAAAACTAAGGCTCAGTGAGGGGAAGGGGGTCGAGGTCACGCCGATGATACAGACAGAGCTGGACTTGAACGTGGGTCTTCTGACACCCACTCACTTCTCAGTTCACGGCATCAGGGCTGTTTTTCCAGTTTCTGAAAGTTTTTTTCTACGAGCCAATACTCACTCATACCTCCACCCACACAAAAATAAAAAGAACTTTACGCAGAAGTTTTAGTTGGAAGTGAGCAAGAACTTCCTGGCAGCCAGAGCCACAGAATGCTGGTTCTAGAATCCCCAGCCTGGAGAAGTTCAGGAGGAGTGTCCCAGGTCACTGAGACTGGAAGCTACAACCTGACACCCGCTGGACTGTGTCTGGCTCACAAATGTGTTTGGCTTCGCCAACTTTTTCAAAATTGGGAGGTTTTACTGAAAAATCAGTAGATCAGGTGGTGCTGGGCCGAAGCAACACTCAGCTCATGCGGATGAGAAGGGGTGTGTGCCCCAAGCCCCTCTATTCCCTATTGCTTCTCTGGTGCTGAGGCTGACTATCTCCAAAGGGTGGAAGTGAGGGCTTTCTCACATTCAGCCAATGTCTGTCTTCATGTTACCTGTCAGGCCCCTGGAAGCATTTATTTATACCTGTGGCTGTTGGTTTAGACTGACTCTCCCTAGGCCTGAGGCAGGAAGATGAATGAGACAGATTTTTTTTTTTTTTTTGGGACGGATCTCACTCTGTCGCCCAGGCTAGAGTGCAGTGGCCCAGATCTCTGCTCACTGCAGCTTCTGCCTCCCAGTTTCAAGCAATTCTCCTGCCTCGGCCTTCTGAGTAGCTGTGATTATCGGCACCCGCCACCACACCCGGCTAGTTTTTGTATTTTTAGTAGAGACGGGGTTTCACTACGTTGGCCAGGCTGGTCTTGAACTCCTGACCTCAGGTGATCTGCCTGCCTCAGCCTCCCAAAGTGCTGGGATGACAGCGTGAGCCACCATGCCTAGCCAAGACAGATCTTTTTAAACCTTCTCACCAACTGAGGATTAACTGATCCCATTTAGAAACCACATCCCAGCTCCAAACCTTCTTGAACTCGAATATACTTTTTTTTTTTTTTTTTTGGAGTTGGGAACTCGCTCTGCCCAGGCTGGAGTGCAGTGGTGTGGTCATAGTTTACTACAGTCTCCACCTCCTGGACTCAAGTGATTCTCCTGTCTCAGTGCCTCAAGTAATTGGGACTACCATGAGCTACCATGCCTGGCTAAGTTTTTCTATTTTTTGTAGAGCCACTGCACCTGGCCCCTGATTATACTTTGAATTCTAGAATGCCCCTACTGGAAGGGCCCTTGGAGATAGATATGCCCAGTGCCTCCCTTTTGTAGATGGGGAAGGGTCACCCAGCGAGTCAGGGACAGAATCTCACCTTCCCTAGGCATTTTTTTCCCCCCAAGGAACAGGGCAGAGGTTGAAGGTAGTCCTAGGACTCTGTCCATTTTAGCTTTTATCAGTCCTCTCTTCCCAAGTAAGGAGGCAGCAGATGCTAAGTGATACTAAAATCTTTGCCCGTTTCAGTAAATGGATAAATCTGTACCTTTAAGAAAAGCTCAGTCCAGCTGGGCGCGGTGGCTCACGCCTGTAATCCCAGCACTTTGGGAGGCCAAGGTGGGTGGATCACCTGAGGTCAGGAGTTTGAGACCAGCCTGGCCAACATGATGAAACCCTGTCTCTACTAAAAATACAAAAAATTAGCTGGGTGTGTTGGCAGGTGCCCATAAGCCCAGCTACCTGGGAGGCTGAGGCAGGAGAATCGCTTAAACCCAGGAGGCGGAGGTTGCAGTGAGTCGAGATTGCACCATTGCACTCCAGCCTGGGCAGTAAGAGCAAAACTCTGTCTTGAAAAAGAAAAGAAAGGCTTAGTCCACATCTCAGAAGGTCCAGCTAACAACATCTGGTGAGAGCATTTACAAAGGGAACCAGCCTTAAAAACACATACACTCACACTTTTATTTTTTCCTCTCCTGATTATAAAAGCTATACAAGCTGGTTACGAAATGTTTGGAAAATCCAGCAAACTATGAAGAAAATTAAAAGGCTGCCTTACGAGGCCCCTGCCCCGCACAGTCCTCAGGAGTAACTGCGTTAACACTTAATGTCTACTTGGACTTTTTTCTAGGCTTACGTGGTTTTACTCCTACTGTCGATCATACTGTATGACACTGTTTTCTTTAAAAAAAAATTCCAATAGTCAGGGGTGGGAGAGTTGGCTGGCAAGGGACCTGTTTCTGAAGTAGTGGAGGTCTTTTGTCTCTTGATCTGGGTCAGTGGCTACAGGGTTCATACGTAGGTAAAAAAGCATCATCCTGTGCCTTTTATATGTGTGTATTTTACTTGATAAAAGTGGTACTTACGATTATGATAATAGTAGCTCATTGCAAAGACATTGAAATAGAAGTATACACACGCCCCTACTCCCCTGCCCAGGTATAACTGCTGCGAGCAAGTAGTCCCTCCGAACCTACAAGCTTCCCTGGGTCAGTCCGGAAGGTCATGAGCGTGGTGTAGGGGCCAGCAGCGCGGGACAGCAGACAGGTCTGCCTGTCCCCTTGGTGAACTCCTCCTCTGGCCTTGGGCTGCAGTAAGGGGGCTGTGGCTCGTCTGGTCTTCTTCCTTTTCAGCCTCACACCCGCTGGCTCCTGCCTGGGAACAGTTAAAGGCCCAGGCGGGCTGCAAGCTGTGCTCACTGGGAAGGAATGGAAACACGTCTATTAAGTTTCATGGAAATCATGTTGAGACGCCCACGTCTGGTGTTTGGGTTCCTGTGGTCCCAGGCTGGGCTGCCGGGTGGATTGGGAATGAGAGTGGCTAGCGTTCCTTCCTGCAGCCGCCTGGGCACCCCCACACCCACCACGGTGTGCTTCCTCCAATACTTGGACGGCTTATGAGCCCCTGGGGTTCAGGCCTGTAGTGGGTAATGTGCTGGCCAAGAGCTCGAAGCCCTGTTAACTTGGAACATTCTTCCTTTTTACTGGCTGCCCCTGAAATGGTAACAGTGTGTGGCAAACTGAGCCAATTTGTGAAAGCCAAGGGCGTCCCAGTCTCTGAGCCTTGCTCTGTGAGAGGTAAACAGTTTCTTCAGGTTCCTCTAGAAACTGGGAAGGACAGGCAGCTGGGATCGTCAGTCCCCACAGCTGGTGGTCCCCAGGCAGAGGGAGTGGCAGGAGACAATGGAGGATCTGGGCAGACTTGGCAGGCCCCAATCTGGATTGGATCCTGGCTCTGTCTCTCTCTTCTCTGTGGTCTTGGGCAAGGTCAGCCTCGGTTTCTTGACTTGCAAAGTGGGTCGTTCCTACTTGGCTCCTGGCACCGTTGTGTGGGCTAAGCAAGAGAATGCAAGTAGGGGACCTGGGCACAGTAGCCACCTGGAGACTGTTGTTATAACTGCAGTGACAGCAGTGGACACAGGGAGAGACGAGGAGAGGGGTGATGCTTCACACAGAGGCTGGGTCTTAAGCTTGGGCTGACAGGATGAATAAAAGTAAATAAGAATGAATAGCAATAACAGCAGCAGCGATGCCTTTGACTTTCCTCAAGACCCTCTACATCCACTAGCTCCTTGTGTCTCTAGAACGATCATCTGAATGAGGTAGGATAGGAATCAGCATCCCATCTATGTGCAGAAGGGGAAACTGAGGCACATCAGGGAAAGATAGTTTAACTCACTGTTTCCCTGAGGTCAGGATGCAGATCACAGTGATGACATAGATAACTGGCAAGGGGCCTCTTTCTGGAGTATGGAGATCTTCTGTCTCTTGATCTGGGTAAGTGGTTACAGGGGCTCATACATAGGTTAAAAAGGCATCAGCCTGTGCCCTTTATATTTGTCTATTCTACTTGACAAAAATGATACTTAAGATTATAATGGGGTCAGGCACGGTGTCTCATGCCTGTAATCCCAGCACTTTGGAAGGCCGAGGTGGGTGGATCATCTGAGGTCAGGAGTTCAAGACCAGCTTGGCCAACATGGTGAAACCCCATCTCTACTAAAACTACAAAAATTAGCTGGGCGTGGTGGTGGGTGTCTGTAATCCCAGCTACACGGGAGGCTGAGGCAAGAGAATCGCTTGAGCCCGGGAGGCAGAGGTTGCAGTGAGCCAGGATTGCACCACTGTACTCCAGCCTGGGCAACAAAGTGAGACTCTGTCTCAAAAAAAAAAAAAAAAAAAATAATAATAATAATAATAGCAGTGGCTCATTGCGAAGACATTGAAATAGAAGTATACACACACACACCCCTACTCCACTGCCCAGATATAAGCACTGTAAGCAGGTAGTTTTCTATGTCCCTCTGCACCTGCAAGATTCCCTGGGTCAGTCCAGAAGGTCAAGAGCATAGTATAGGGGCCAGGAATGGGGCCTGGTTAGACACAAGGTATGTCACAGACTGGAACTAAATGACATGGAACCAGTGATGAGACAGTCAGTTCCTTTCAAATTCTCTGAGCTTCTCCAGTCCTAAGGAGGAAGCCTTCCTCTGGTGATGTCTTTAACATCTCCCTGATGCATTTGGGAGAAAGAGAGGGAGAAGATACCCTTAGGCTCCAAGAGGTGACCAGATGTCCCTAGAATTTAATGGCACTATTCCTTTACATTGTTTACTTTTATTTTTTTTAAGTAGTTTATTTTCATAGAAATACAAACAGTAAACAAAAAATATACCTTATATAATGAGTAATATAGTTAAATATATTTTTATAAATGAAATAATATAAAAACCATCCAATGCATCATCAGTTTATTTTTGGAGTTACATTCTATTTATGCCAGTTTACAGTTATTTTTCCATTTACAGTGATGATGTAACAACAATTATTATATTTCCACAGATCCACCCAAACATGGTGATTCCTACCTTCTTCTTTTTGTCCTTGCCCTGAGATGTGCCTGGTAACATAGCCGCCCCCACATATCCCCACGTGTGTAGAACATCATGGCGCCCTGTATTTGCATATTAAAAGGCTAGGGTAGGAAGGCCAGTTTTTTCGTGGGCTACATGAGTGACATGCCTGGTCAAACCAATTCCCTGAGCCCCGTGCAAATCAGACACCACCTCCTCCAGCCTCCTTATATAAGCAGCCACTTTTCCCGCAGCACACGGGGTTATCTCTTTGTTAGAATCTCCCCTCCCTCTGTCTCCATAAGGGGGAGCTGTTTCCTTTTTCCTTCTTTCTTGCTTATTAAGCTCTCTGCTCCTTAAGACCACAAAATAATAATAACAATAATAATATGACCACAGAAATTGTAGTGATGGCTCTTACTTAATGAGCACCTACTAAATGCTAGTCCTGTGCAGAGAATTCGCATGTATTACCTCACCCAATCTTGATCAGCTCTTTAAGGTGGGTGTAATTACAGTCTCCGTTTTACAGATGAGGAAACTGAGGCACAACGAGTTAAATCTGACTTGCCAGGTACACACAACCGGTAGGTGACAGAACCAGAGTTTGAACCCCGGCAGTCTGGCTCCACTCGCGTAACTGCTGTGATGATATAGAGTCTCACTGAAAAACACAATTATGTAAGTTTTGAAAAAGTGAGTAGATTTGAAGAAAAAGAGTAAGTGCTAATAGTATACATGATATGAGGAGATGCTAAAAATCATGAAAGTCATCATGGGCCGGGCGCGGTGGCTCAAGCCTGTAATCCCAGCACTTTGGGAGGCCGAGGTGGGCGGATCACAAGGTCAGGAGATCGAGACCACAGTGAAACCCCGTCTCTACTAAAAATACAAAAAATTAGCCGGGCGCGGTGGCGGGCGCCTGTAGTCCCAGCTACTCAGGAGGCTGAGGCAGGAGAATGGCGTGAACCCAGGAGGCGGAGCTTGCAGTGAGCCGAGATCGCGCCACTGCACTCCAGCCTGGGCAACAGCGTGAGACTCCGTCTCAAAAAAAAAAAAAAAAAAAAAGAAAGTCATCATGAATCATTAAATTTCTACAACCAAAACAAAACAAGCTTAGCCCAGCTCAGTATGCTTTCTTTACACAAGGAAAGAGGTCCAGAGAGGGAAAGGACCTACTCAAGGGTGCACAGAGAGGCCGGAGCCGGTGTCTCAACAGAAAGGCCGTGTCTCAGGAGAGTCCACGTCTCAGGAGAGAGGAGGGAGTGGGGACAGCACACGGCAGGGGAGGGGACTGCTCCCAGGATTGCATGGGGTGGGAAATGTCAGGGTTTGACCATGATTGGTGGGGTTGGGGGGGATTAGAAGAGGATACCAGGCCAGATGAGATTTTCCCTGTTCTGCCAAGTTGAAGGCCTCTCCCCCCACCTCAGTGTAAAACCTCCTGGGTATGTGTGATTTCAGCACCAGGTGCCTGTTGGTCCATCATCCTGAGCTCACGGCCGTGGCAGTGCCTGGACCCTGTTTCCGTCACCGTGGGCTGTGGACAGTCATTCATTCACTCATTCATTCTACAAATAGTGATGGCGGCTCCCTGCGCCCAGCACTGTGTGGGCTATGGGTGGGAGGGAGCCTCGGTCCTCCATAAAAGCCTCCTGGCATTGGAATCTTGCTGGCATTGAGAAATGTCACCCTCCTCCTCCTCAGAGTTCCTACTGTATTTCTCTTTCTTCAGGGGCCTCATTTACTAAAATGATTTTTCCTTCCTAAATAAGCTCCCTTTGAGTGGGGTCCTTATTTATTCTCATCTCCCTTTGCACCCCTGGGCAGCAGGTGGACCTGGAGCTTGCAACCAGGCTGAGGCAACTAGAAGGGCCCCCATGAGGCTCATGACCCATGGTTCCTAAGACCATACCTGGGTGGAAGCCTCTGGCCTAGTCCAACTTGTCTGTTTGACAGAAAAATGGTAGTTCTGACCAGGCACAGTGGCTCATGCCTGTAATCTCAGCACTTTGGGAAGGCAAGGTGGGTGGATAGCTTGAGCTCAGGAGTTCCAGACCAGCCTGGGCAACATGGTGAAACCCCATCTCTACCAAAAATACAAAAATCAGCCAGGCGTGGTGGTGGGTGCCTGTGGGCCACAGCTACTTGGGAGGTTGAGGTGGAAGGATTGCTGGAGCCCAGGAAGTCAAGGCTGCAGTGAGCCGAGATAGCACCACTGCACTCCAGCCTGGGCGACAGAGCAAGACCCTGTCTTTGAAAAAAAAAAAAAAAAAAAAAAAAAAAAGGCTGAGCATGGTGGCTCATGCCTGTAATTCCAGCTATTCAAGCTGAGGCAGGAGAATCGCTTGAACCAGGGAGGCAGAGGTTGCAGTGAGCAGAGATGGGGCCACTGCACTCCAGCCTGGGCAACAGAGCAAGACTCTTTCTCAATAAAAAAAAAAAAAAAGAAAGAAAAGACAAGAAAAATTGTGGTTCAGAGAGGGACATTTTGTTCCCTCTGCCATAAAATTTATGAAGCACCTGTTTGTGCTGGGTCCTGTGCAGACACCAAGGCCCGAGAGAGGAAAAGAAGCCAGTGCTTGCTGTACCTGCCTCCTGTTGCCACTGCAGCAAATGATCAGGCACTTTAGTTTCAAGCTACACAAGTGTAGTATCTTGCAGGTAATAAAAGATCAGAGGCCTGACATGCATCTCATTGGGCCAAAAACAAAGTCTTGCACGGCTGTTTCTCTTCTGGAGGCTCTAGGGGAGAATCCATTTGCTTGCCTTCTCCAGCTTCTAGGAGACTCCCACATTCCTTGGCTCCTGCTCTGTGTTCCAAGCCAGCAACATAACAGCTCTCTGATCCTGCTTCTGTTGTCGTATTTCTGCTATTTATTTATTATTTTATTTTATTTATTATTGCTCTGTCACCTAGGCCGGAGTGCAGTGGCGCCATCTCGGCTCATTGAAACCTCGGTCTCCCAGGTTCAAGCAATTCTCATGCCTTGGCCTCCCAAGTAGCTGGGATTACAGGCACGCATCACCACATCTGGCTACTTTTTGTATTTTTAGTAAAGATGGGGTTTTGCTATGTTGGCCAGGCTGGCCTTGAACTCCTGACCTCAGGGATCCGCCTGTCTCGGCCTCTCTAAGTGCTGGGATACAGGCACGAGCCACCACACCCAGCCTATTTATTATTTTTAATGTAAGAAGAGATAGGATCTCATTATGTTGCCCAGGCTGGTCTCAAATTCCTAGCCTCAGGTGATCCTCCCACCTCGGCTTCCCAAAGTGCTGGGATTATAGGTGTGAGCCACCGCCCCTGGCCCATAATCACTTTTCCTCTTACCCTTCCCTCTTCTGCATCCTCTTCCACCTGGCGATTACACTGGGCCCATTTGTCTAATCCAGGATGGTCTCCTTGTTTTAAAGTCAGCTGATTAGCAAAATTAATTCCATCTGTAGCCTTAACTCACCTTTGTCTTATAAGGTAGCACGTTCACAGGTTCCAGAGATTAGGATGTGGGCATCATTGGAGGTCATTCTACCCATTACACCTGCCTTTAGATGGGAACTGCTGTAATAAGGGCACTATAGGAGCCCAGAAAAGGGGACACCTGATCTCACTGGGTAGTGGGGGCACCCAAGAAAATCACCTGGAGGAGGTGATGGCTGACCTGAGTCTTGAATGAGGAGTTGGCCAGGTGAGGAGGGGTGGAAGTGAAGGGCATTCTAGCAGGAGGACACTGCATGTGCGGAGACCTGGAGGTGAACGAGGGAAGGCATGTGCCACTGTGGCCAAAGCATGGAGAGGGGCAGCAAGGCTGGAGGGGAGGCGGGCGGAGGGCAGCTGCCAGAGCTCAGGGGAGCTGGATTACTGGAGGCTAATGCTTCCTGAAGACAGTGGGAACCCTTGAGAGGTTTGGAGCAGAGACTGATGAGGCCAGGTTTGCGTTTGAGAAAGGTCACTCTGGGGTCCTGGTGGAAACTGGCTGGGGTGAGAAAGACGAGAATTTGGCAGCCAAGGAGAGGAGTCAGGTGATCCTGGGTCCTGGGCCTGGTGTTCCTTCTCCTGGACTCTGACTGCCAGTGGAACGGGCTGACTGCCTTCTGGATCCCTTCCTGGAAGAGGCGGTGAAGCCTGGATGAGGGCGGGGAGCAGGGGACAGAGCGGAGTACCTGGCTGGAGAGCTGTTGGCGGAGGGGAAGTGGTGTGGGACACACTGCTGAGGGCTGTTTGTGGGTCGGGACGCAGGAGGAGAAGCAGTGTTGTGAGCAGATTTCTGGCCTAGGAGCCTGACTGGGCGGTGGGGTCATCACTGAGATAGGACTGGGGGAGGAGCAGGTTTGGGAAGTTGCCAGATTGGGTCTGATGTGTTGGCGGTTGGTGGCTGAGAGGCATCTAGGAGGTCCATGGAGGCAGCTGGCTATACGGTCTGCAGCCGTGGACTTGTATCAGTTATTGCTGAGTGACAAATGACCCCAAAGCGCAGTGGCAAAACAGCAATCACTGATTCTCACTCTCCCGTCTGCACGTGGACTGGGGCTGTCTGATCTGGGCTGGGCTTCCCTTGTGGCTCAGCTTCAGGCTACAGGCCTGCAGGCCAGCCAGGCGGTCAGACTGGGGCAATGGCAGAATCCTCTTTCTCTTTGACCCTGACCTGAATGCCCACCCCCAGACCCCTATTCCTACACGTCTCCTTGGATCAGCAGATGACATTTGAGCAAAGACCTGCAAGAGGTGTGGGAATGAGGCTGTCTTGAGGAAGAGCATTCTAGGCAGAGGGAACAGCCAGTGCAAAGGCCCTGAGGTGAGATTGTGCCTAGTGTGTTTGAGGAACAGGAAAGAAGGCCAGTGTGGCTGGCAGTGGTGAGTGAGGGGGGTGGGGTAGGAGAGGAAGTCAGAGAGTTAGCAGGGGCCTTAGGCATATGGGGCCTGGAAGGTCACGGGAAGTGGCCTCTGTCCTTATTATCATTGCTATTATCACCCCTTCCTCCTGTCCCCCACAGGACCCTCCACCCCTCGACACAGCTGTCCAGCATGCCCTGGCGGGCCTCTATCCTCCTTTCGAGGCCACAGCACCCACTGTCCTGGGTCAGGTGTTCCGTCTCCTGGACTCTGACTTCCAGGGGGATGGACTGAGCTTCCTTCTGGATTTCCTGATCCCTGCCAAGCGCCTGTGTGAGCAAGTGCGAGAAGCAGCCTGTGTAAGTCGAGAGGGAAACAGGGCCAGGGGCAAAGCTATCCCAGAAAGTCTTGGGGCTAGAGGCGGGCAGAGAAGGAGGTGGGCTGGCATGTGTCTTGTTTCACGGGGAACGGAGTGTGTGTGGGGACTTTCCAAGTATCATTGCTTGCCCAAGGGGAGATTTCAGCCTCCCAGATCGAGGGGGCTTTACCCTGTGACATCTATGAGTTCATTACATTGTACTGTCACCAGCAGAGAAGAAGGCCTGAATAAAGGCATCCTTGGGGGCTCCCTGGTCCTGGGGAGCCTGCCCTGCACCTGACATTGTGGGCACTGCCAAGTGCCTTGGGTGAAGTGGGACAGCTTCAGTGGAAATAGCAGAGAAGGTGCTAGAGCTTCCCCAGAGCCCCTGGACTCTTGAGTCCTTTCTCAAGCAAAGAAAGGACTCTTGCTTTCTTCCCCTGTGACCTCTTCAAACTCAGATCTCAGGGAGGCCTCTGCCAAGGCAAAGTGGAGAGAAAACTGTTTTAGCCAGACTCATTGGCTGCAAACGACAGAATCCTCACTCAGACCAGGGAAGGGTGGATCAGGCCTCAGGCCCAAGTTGATCCACTGATCAAACCCCTTGAAGACCCTTTCTGTCCCTAGTCTATGCTTCGCGCTGCTTGTTGGCATTATTCTTCCAGGCTAAGTGTTCCCACGAGGCTGGAACCCAGGGAAGCTCAAGGATTTATCTTCTACCCTAGAGAGGAAAATAAACTCTTTCCCATCCACTGCACATAGAAAAATCTCAAGGAAGGATCCTGACTGGCCAGGCTTGGGTCATATGCCCATTCCTGGACCAATCACTGTGGCCAGAGGAGTGGGGAACCAGGATTGACAAAGCTTGAGTCATGTGTCTACTTCTATGGTCAGAGGGTGGAGCTGTTTTAAGAAAAGGATGAGAAGGCCGGCAGTGGTGGCTCATGCCTCTAATCCCAGCACTTTGGGAGGCCAAGGCAGGCGGATCACGAAGTCAGGGGTTCGAGACCAGCCTGGCTAAGATGGTGAAACCCCATCTCTACTAAAAATACAAAAATTAGCTGGGTGTGGTGGCATGCACCTGTAGTCCCAGCTACTCGGGAGGCTGAGGCAGGAGAATCGCTTGAACCCAGGAGGCAGAAGTTGCAGTGAGCCGAGATCATGCCATTGCACTCCAGCCTGGGTGGCAGAGTGAGACTCCATCTCAAAAAAAAAAAAAAAAAAAAAAGAAAAGGAAAGGATGAGAGAAGCCTGAGGAGACCAAGTCCTCAAATGTCCACCGCAGGAACCTGCCATTCCTTTCATGGGTTTCCCGACTGCTCCCTGCCCTATTGTTATTAATGCTCACCCTCCTGCTACCCCAGCCTCAAGAATCACAACGAGGTTCTAAGGTCCCATCAGCCTGTCCTGAGTTACTCACTGCCTGTCAGGGACACAGCTCATCAGAAGCAACAAGGAAGGGTGGGGACTGTGTGCATCATTTCAGTGGTACAAGTAAATTGAATGTGGCAGCTAAAAGTCCAGGGTTAGGAACCAGAAGGAAAATGAGAGAATCTATTTTACTTGCTTAGCACAGAGCCTGGTTCATAGAAATAGCTCAATACATGGGAACTGGTATTGGAGAAGAAGGGAGCTTCTCATGGAAACATTTGCAGCCACTTTCACATGACACTATTTCATGCAGATGCTCTCCTATCTTTATTTCTTCTCCCTGACAAGCTACACAATTGCCCACTTCCCTTATTTGGCCATTTAAACTTCATTTGCACTGGCCCCTTCCTCAAGGTAACCTTTCCATGTCTTTATTTTTCCTTGTAGGTGAGTTTAATCTAATTGTAACAATAGGCAAATATCTGTCAACCTCAGAGCAGTGGGAAGTCATGTGGGATTAACGGGATGGCTTCTGGGGTCAGATGCCCCAGGTTCAAATCCAAACTTATCACTGTGAACTTGGGAGATCCATGTCACCTCTCTGAGTTTCAGTTTCCTTATGTGTCAAGCAGAAACGTTAATAACACAGCACCTAACACATGAAGATGACACACATGGCTTAGGGCAGACTCTGACATGCAGCAAGTGCCCAGTAGCTATTGGCTATCACTATCCCACTTCCTTGTTTCTCCATCTGAAATAAGAGCATGGCAGCCTCAAAGTCTGCCTCTCCAGCCGCCATCACCCAGAGGCAGCCACCTTCACATAAAGTCTGGTGGGGCTTGGGGACAGATACAGCTGACTTCAAATGTGAAGGCCTAGGTCCAAGTCCATGATGTTTATCCACTGTGTGGCTATGAGCCAAATGTTTTACCACACTGAGCCTCAGTTGCATCATCTGTAAAATGAGAATAATAATGCCTGAACTGCCTACACCAAACTGAGTTACTGTGAAAGTCAAGTGAGACAATCAAAGCCATCATCACTATGGTGCTTTGCTGTTTGCAAAAAAATGGCTGGGATGTTTTTTCTCATTCAATGAGAAGGTGAGAGAGAAAGCACATTGCAAATCCAAGAGGGCTAAGTTAAAAGGGTCGAGAAACCTACAGACTCATGAAGGTTTATGGATATTCAGCTTCTCTGAGGCAGCCCAATCTACAATATAACTGATATAAATGGGTTTATCAATGTAAGGTATAACTATGGTCAGATCTCACTATTTCCCCAATCAATAATTCCAGGAAACACCTGCTTCATTAACAGGAAATTCAGTCTCACTCTCTGTACATCTCCCACACAAACATCCAAATTATATAAGATTGTCTGGGACTTACTCAATCCGCAGAACTCAGACTCTTTTTTCAAAAGCCAGTTAAAGAAAGACCTGTTGTCAGCCCGGTGGAGCTGTTGTTTCCGTTGTTGCCACATGGTGTCACTGTTGAACACTGGTCCCGCACAGCCCAGTGGAGAGCCTCAACTGAGAGGGATCACTTAGGTCACAGCCTGTTCCAGAATGACCCGCTATGTCCACCTATACAGGGAATTGCTGGCAACCTCTGTTTAAAAAAATTTTTTTTTTCAGTTTTGCTTTACCTTCATGTTGTAATCCATTAATGGGAAATAAATAAACAATAAACAAATAAACCTTCATGTTGTTAGCCATTAATGAGAAATAAATAAACAAACAAATAAATAATAAATATTCTGGCCCAGAATAACCTTTGGGTCAGGAAAAACTGGACAGTCATCTAGTAAGTTAGTGGCAGGGTCAGATTTCCTGACTTTTCATTCAATACTGTTTCTATTTCACCCTCAGTACACTATCCAAATTCAATAAGATATTCAATACTTTATTATAAAATAGG
This sequence comes from Macaca nemestrina, assembly GCF_043159975.1. Taxonomy (NCBI): domain Eukaryota; kingdom Metazoa; phylum Chordata; class Mammalia; order Primates; family Cercopithecidae; genus Macaca; species Macaca nemestrina. The sequence goes on from NC_092139.1 coordinate 26,556,080, forward strand.
CATTGTGCTAGATGCTAGATGATTTTGGCCAACTATAGGCTGATGTAAGTGCTCTGTGCACATTTAAGATAGGCTAGTCTAAACAAGCTATGATGTTCTGTAGATTAGGTACATTAAATGCATTTTTGACTTGTGATATTTTCAATTTATGATGGATTTACCAGGATGTAACCCCACCATAAATTGAGGCATATCTGTATAATCTCACTTAATCCTCATACCAACCCAGTAATACTGACATGTATTATTATCCTATTTGCAGATAGGGAAATTGGGGCTCAAAGAAGTTAAGCAATTTACACAAATTAGTGACATAGACCTTTGTCTAAACCATGTCTCCCTGGCTTTCACATGGAGGGCTAAGGCTTGAGCTGGGTTGGGAGATGTTCTGGATAGATGGGGAGAGGAAGGGAGCATGAGCCAAGCAAGGGGACCACTTGGGAAAGCTGATTGCTAACTAGTGCATGGTGCTCTGAGCTTTCTCACTTAGGTCAGTAGGCTAGCAAGAATTTCCAAAGTCAGGGCCAGGACAAGGGTGGGGCAGGAGAGGCAACCTTTGCACAACCTTGACAGTGAGTGCCTCCTAAATGCTGCCTCATCCTAGTCCCTGACCTGTTCCAGATTCCACGTGGGAGAGGGAATGGAGCAGATCCAAGGGTGGAGCCTTTCAGGGCCAGGTTCTCTGATGCCATCCCCTTCTCTCCACAGGCTCCCTACTCCCACTGCCTCTTCCTACATGAGGGCTGGCCACTCTGTCTGAGGGATGAAGTTGTGGTCCACTTGGCTCCCCTCAACCCTCTCTTATTGCGCCAGGGTGACTTCTACCTCCAAGTGGAGCCCCAGGAGGAGCAGTCCGTCTGCATCATGATCAAATGCCTCTCCCTGGACCTCTGCACAGTGGAGAAGAAGCCTGTTCCTGAGCCAGCCTATCCTATACTTTTCACCCAAGAATGGCTGGAGGCCATCAACAGCGACTTTGAGGGAAGTCCCCTACACAACTGCTTGATAGCATCAGAAAATGGGATTGCCTCTGTGCCTTGGACCAAGATAACCAGCCCAGAGTTTGTGGATGACCAACCCCAAGTAGTGAATGCCCTCTGCCAAGCCTGGGGGCCCCTTCCATTAGAGGCACTGGATTTGAGCAGCCCTCAAGAGTTGCACCAGGCCAGCTCTCCAGACAACCAGGTGCTTTTTGCCCAGAGTTTGGCCAAGGGTAAGGGCAGGACATATGGGAGCAAGTATCCAGGACTTATCAAGGTGGAGCAAGCCCGGCGTGGGGAGATGGCCTTCAGGATGGGTGAGGTGGTCAGCCAGGACTTTGAGGGAGACTATGTGGCTCTCCTAGGCTTTCCCCAAGAGAGCAGAGGAGAGTCTCCCAGTAGGGAGGTGGGCACATCCAGTGGTTGTACTTCTGGGGCACGAGAGGAGATATCTGGAACTAAGGAAACTCCCTTATCTCAAAAGATACTGCCTCTCTCAGAGGCCAACGAAGGACCTTCCTTGGGAAATCGGGCTTGCACGAAGCCAGAAAGCTCCGAGGAGGAGCCCTGCAATTTGGGCTTGAGAAGAAAGGTCAATCATAAAGAACCTACCCATGACTCGGAAAGGCTGCCCCAAGGCTCCTACATGAATGTCCTTGAGGACCCACTGGACTGTGCCTCTGGCCTCAGGGCAGGTGTTTCACAAGAGCCAGCTGCCTCCAAGGTGCAGGGACCTCTAGGAAACCTAGAGAATATGGTGCAGCTCAGGCCTGGACCAAGACAAGCTTCCTCTCCCTGCCTGTCCCCAGCTTCTCCTGCAGCTCCAGCCTCTGAAATAAAGATGGAGGTGAAGACCAAACAGAGAAATGGAAGACTTCCCAAGCCCATGCCCTGCCCTAGCAGAAACACCTCCTCCCCTGAGTCCCCCACTCCTGGGCTCAAGTTCTCATTCTTGAAAGGGCAGAGGCAACCCTCTGTGACTCCGGAGAAAGCCTCACTCCAGCACGATGGGCCCTGGAAAGTCCTGTGTTCCCTCTACTCTCCTAAACCCAACCAAGCCAAATCTTTGGGGAAAGGTAAGATGCCCACATGCCCAGCTGTACAGGGAGGTTATTGTCTGGTTGAGATCACATTTCAGGTGGTTTTGGTTGTAAGCGACAGAGACCACCTGGGCTGGCTCAGCTTCAGGGGTTTAGTGTACTGTGTGGCATGTTAAGGGGCTTGAAGTCTCATATGTCTGGAATTGAGCAAGGCACTGTGACTGTGTTACAACTGCCTGAGTTCACACCCCACCTTTGCCACACACTGGATGTGTGACGTTGGCCAAATACTGAGTTTCTCTGAGCCCAGGTCTCCCTATCAGTGCAATGAAAATGTCACCTACTTCACGGTGTTATTTTAAGGGTTCAAAGGGACACGAGAAGCCAGGTGTGGTGGCTTATCCCATAATCCCAGTGCTTTGGGTGGCTGAGGCAGGAGAATTTGGGTGGCTTGAGGCCAAGAAAGAAAGAAAAGAAGGAAAAAAGAAAGGGAGGGAGGGAGGGAGGGGAGGGAAAAAAAAAAAGCTGGGCATGGTGGTGCGTGCCTATAGTGTCAGCTACTCGGGAGGCTGAGGTGAGAGGATCTTTCAAGCCCAGGAGTTCAAATACAGTGAGCTATGTTCATGCCACTGCATTCCAGCCTGGGCAACAGAGTGAGACTCTGTCTTTAAAGAAAAAAAAGTGAGGTGTCGGGAGGGGTAACACTAGAAGTAAGGGGCTTAGTGCAATGCCTGACACATGGGAGAGATCAATAGTTGTAAGCTATTATTAGTCAGAAGGAGAAAGAGGAAACATTTTCCCCTCAGAAAGCCCATCTTCTGCTTAACATCCTTTTCTTTGTTGTTGCTTTTTCCCAGCTGGATCACCTCAGACCAAAACATCTGGCCCAGCCACTGCCTCCAGCCCACTGACTGAGGAAAAGGCTGCCTTCCCAGAAGCTTCTGCAGGCTCCCCAGAAAAAGGCCCCACCCTGGAGGAGGAGCCCCCAGGGCCTGAGCCCAGGATTGGGGCTCTAGGTGTCAGGGTTTTCTGCTCCAGGATAGCATGCCTGCCAGGTTCCAGGGGATTCAAGCAGGAGGTGGTGGGGAGGGAGCTGGGGGCCCCAGAGCATCCTCAGGTGCTGGTGGGTGGAGGGGAGGCAGGGAAAGCCCTGGAGGCCTAGGTTCTAGACAAAGCCTCCTTGGGCATCAGTTTCCTCATCTTTCCCATGGGAGAATTGGAATAGATGAAAGCAATTTGTTAGTGTCCATCCACCCATCTATATGTCTGTCTGTCTGTCTACTTGTCTATCCATCAGTGAGGCAGCCAAGGTGGATGTCGGGTTCCCCAGAAGCAGAGCCTGAGACATAGATTTTTGGGAAAGTAACTTATTGGAGGAGGGCTCTGAGAAGAAAGACAGAGGGTCAGGGCAGGGGAAGGAACCAAGCCAGGCTGTAGACTGACCCCAGGGAGAGCGCTGGGGCATGACCCGCCCCACAGAGTTGGCTCCAGCTTAAGGCATAGGGGACTGGCCTTTTATAATCCTTGTCTGTCAGTCATTAACTATGGGCTGATCCCCAGTTTGTTCGTCATTAATGAACTGCAGGAACTGCGGGCTAATCCTGGAATGGGGTGGGGCAGGGGGAGCCAGTGATCCAGATCAGTCCAGGGCGCTTCTTCAGAGGGGGCATCTGTGAGCCACTGACAGCTGGTACTTCCAGACTCTGGGGATAGGTTCTCTGCCTGCTGAGGGGATCTGGGTTTGGGGTACTAGCAGCATCCAATACAGAAGGTCTTATCACTCCTATTTAATATTTCCTCATTGTTGTAACAGACGTTTACTGGGTCCTGGGTTTAGCACTGGAGATTCATAAGAGAACAAGTCTGATGTGTTCTCTGCTCTCAGGAAACCTATATTCTAGTGGTGGGGAAAAGCCAACAGGTTATCACCACAGATTATTGCAACCCAGTGTAAACAAAGTGTGACAGTTGGGAGGGACAAGGGGCTGTGGAAGCACAGATGAGTCCCCTCGTTGAGGCTTAGAGTAGTAGAGGTCAAGGAAGACTTCCTGGAGGAAGTAACAGAAAGCCTAGTTCTATTGTATGAATAGGAATTATCCAGGTGAAGAGTTGGGAACAGTGTTCCAGACAAAGGGAACAGCATGTGCAAAGGTCCAGAGGCAAGAGAACCACAGTGCTTTCTGGAGACTGACTGTCCTGAAATACTATTTTACTTTACAGACTTCTACATCTCTCCAGGACCTTGGGCAATGCCCTGTCTTTTTGAAGCTCCCAGGAGACCTTATCTGTCCTTTTCCTGGTCATCTTTGCTGAGGCTCCTGCTGTTTGTTCCTATATTAATTGTACACAAAGGATCTCATGATCCTCTTAGGGCTGTTATGTGCCAAGGGCTCAGATTTTGTCCATGGAAGGCTCTGCTGTGGGAGGAAGAAGACCTTTGTTTTAGTTCTAACTCTGTCATTAGCTCCCTGTGTGCCCTTGGAGAAGTCACTGCCCTCTCTGGGCCTCCTCAAGAGGAGGAGAACAGGCAGATAGCACCTGGCTCATTGTCACTCTTTCCTCAGTTACTCTTGTTGTAATTCTTGGTGATTGCAACATACACTGTTAGCTCTCACATGCCTGATGTGTAGTACATGTGCAAAAAGCATTTGCTGCGTCAATGAGCAATGTCCACACGCATGCTTCTTCTGTCCGTTTTTTGTCTTGCTCTTCTCTAGTGATCTTGTCCTTGTTCCCCACATGACTGCCCCTATGGCATCCCCTGTAACCAACTTCTTCCAGCTGGGTTTTCATGTTGAGGCTCCCACTCCTTCATTACCACTGGTTCTCTTTCCAGCTCACCCACTGCCCCAAGTTTCATCATCTTCAGGCCTCCCAAAACCTTGAACCTGTTGGCTCAACCACCTTTTCACTCCCCTTTCCCAGCATGTCTCCCCCCACCCTCCACCACATCCCTTCCCTGTTACCACGTCTCCCCCCATCATATCCCTTCCCCATCATGTCTCCCCCACCCTCCACCATATCCTTTCCCCATCATGTCTTCCCACCCTCCACCACATCCCTTCCCCATCACCATGTCTCCCTCCACCACATCCCTTCCCCATTATCATGTCTCCCCCACCACCTCCCTCCCCATCATCATGTTTCCCCCATCACATCCCTCCCCATCATCATGTCTCCCCCACCACATCCCTCCCATCATCATGTCTCCCCTACCACATCCCTCCCCATCATAATGTTTCCCCCATCACATCCCTCCCCATCATCATGTCTCCCCTACCACATCCCTCCCCATCATCATGTCTCCTCCATCACATCCCTTCCCCATCATCGTGTCTCCCCCACCACATCCCTCCCATCATCATGTCTCCCCCACCACATCCCTCCCATCATCATGTCTCCCCCACCACATCCCTCCCCATCATCATGTCTCCCCCATCACATCCCTCCCCATCATCATGTCTCCCCTACCACATCCCTTCCCCATCATCATGTCTCCCCTACCACATCCCTCCCATCATCATGTCTCCCCCACCACATCCCTCCCCATCATCATATCTCCCCTACCACATCCCTTCCACATCATCATGTCTCCCCCACCACATCCCTCCCCATCATCATATCTCCCCTACCACATCCCTTCCACATCGTCATGTCTCCCCCATCACATCCCTCCCCATCATCATGTCTCCCCCACCACATCCCTCCCCATCATCATGTCTCCCCTACCACATCCCTTCCACATCGTCATGTCTCCCCCATCACATCCCTCCCCATCATCATGTCTCCCCCACCACATCCCTCCCCATCATCATGTCTCCCCTACCACATCCCTTCCCCATCATCATGTCTCCCCCACCACATCCCTTCCCCATCATCATGTTCCCCACCACATCCCTCCCATCATCATGTCTCCCCCACCACATCCCTTCCCCATCATCATGTCTCCCCTACCACATCCCTCCCATCATCATGTCTCCCCCACCACATCCCTCCCCATCATCATATCTCCCCTACCACATCCCTTCCACATCATCATGTCTCCCCCACCACATCCCTCCCCATCATCATATCTCCCCTACCACATCCCTTCCACATCGTCATGTCTCCCCCATCACATCCCTCCCCATCATCATGTCTCCCCCACCACATCCCTCCCCATCATCATGTCTCCCCTACCACATCCCTTCCACATCGTCATGTCTCCCCCATCACATCCCTCCCCATCATCATGTCTCCCCCACCACATCCCTCCCCATCATCATGTCTCCCCTACCACATCCCTTCCCCATCATCATGTCTCCCCCACCACATCCCTTCCCCATCATCATGTTCCCCACCACATCCCTCCCATCATCATGTCTCCCCCACCACATCCGTTCCCCATCATCATGTCCCCCACCACATCCCTCCCATCATCATGTCTCCCCCACCACATCCCTCCCATCATCATGTCTCCCCCACCACATCCGTTCCCCATCATCATGTCCCCCACCACATCCCTCCCATCATCATGTCTCCCCCACCACATCCCTCCCCATCATCATCATGTCTCCCCCACCACATCCCTTCCCCATCATCATGTCCCCCACCACATCCCTTCCCCATCATCATATCCCCCACCACATCCCTTCCCCATCATCATGTCCCCCACCACATCCCTTCCCCATCATCATATCCCCCACCACATCCCTTCCCCATCATCATGTCTCCCCCACCACATCCCTCCCATCATCATGTCTCCCCCACCACATCCCTCTGCATCATCATGTCTCCCCCATCACATCCCTCCCCATCATCATGTTTCCCCCATCACATCCCTCCCATCATCATGTCTCCCCCACCACATCCCTTCCCCATCATCATATCTCCCCCACCACATCCCTTCCCCATCATCATGTCTCCCCCACCACATCCGTTCCCCATCATCATGTCTCCCCACCCCAATCACATCCATTCTCCATCATTATGTCTCCCCCACCTTCTGTCACATCCTCACATCCCTTCTTCCTAGCTTAGATTCCAGGCTCACATTGTAATCACTTCCTTTCAAGCACTCACTTGCTTGCTTTTCTTTTCCACCTTCACACTTACCTGGAGAAATCCCAACCTCCGTGAGATCCAACTCTCTACCTGCACCCTCAAGCTGAACAAAGATGGAAAAATCCACACATTTGCGCAGGATAATTGTGTTAGATTCCTGACCACTGACCTCCGGGGGTCCCAGTGGTGCCGGTGGATCCTACTTCACCTCCAGAGTCCTGAATGACTCCCCCACAGTCCTGTGTGATGACTTCACACCTTCTCTCTCCTTTGACCTTCAACACCACCTTCCCCAACTTAAATCTCAGCTGATGACCTTCCTTCTGGTCTTACTGAGTAAGCAGAAGCAATTGGAAGGAAGTCTATGAACTCCTTCTCTGTGAACCACATTCACCTGCTTGCTGGCATCTGTACCCACAGGCTCAGCATTCTAGTACGGATGAATTGTCCATGTGCCCGAGGCTGATCCTGAACCAGTGCTCTGTTCCTCTCTACCTCCTTAAATACATCCCTCCAGCAAGATTCTCCTCTCCTTCCTACAGGATCATCTTCCCTGTTTGGCTCTGGGCCATTCCCATCAGCTTGAGAACATGCTGCAATATTGCCCAGTTTGAAACCAGCCATTCTAGGCCCCCATGTTCCCACCCTCACCCTTGTACATTAAAACTCCACAAAAGAGTTGTCTATGTTCCCTGTCTCCACACCTTCTCTCTTCCACTCACTCTAATCAGAATCCCTTCCCCACTGTGCCGCTGAGACAGGTCTTGTCGAGGTTGTCATTGTATTCCATGTTTCTAGATCCAGGGGTCAATTCTCAGTCCTCATCACCCTTGACCCTTCCGCAGCATTTGGCACGGATGGCCACTTCCTCCTGTTGAAAGACATTCTTCACTTGCCGTTAGATCTTCAGTCACCCAGTCCTCCTCTCACCTCACTGGCCACACTTTTACAGCCTCCTTTCCTGTCTCCTCCTCATCTCCACAACCTGTAAATCCTGGAGGGCCCCCAAAGCCCAGTCCTTGGTCTCTTCCTCCTCTCCATCCACACTCACTTCCTAGGCGATCTCATCCAGGAGGTGGAATATTTTCTGTAAATGCTGTCTCCACACTGACAACCCTGACACTGATTTTTCCAGCCTGGGTCCTGGCCATGAACACCAGACTTATCCATCCAGCTGTTTACTACTTGATGTCTCTGCTTGGAGGATTCACAGGTATCTCTGACTTAGCATGTCCAAATATGGACTCCTGACTTCACATCCCCTCACCCCACACTTCCCAACTTTCCAATCTTTCCTCATGGCAGTAAAAGATGATGACATCATCCTTGATTGCTCTCTTTCTCTTATACCCCACATTCAGTTTGTTAACTGTCAACTCTTCCATTAAATTGTATTCAGAATCTGTTGATTTCACCCCACCCAAGTCCAACTCAGCGTGGTCTCTTGCCTGCTATAGTGGTCTCCTCGCTGGTGTCTCTGCGTCCACACTGGCCTCTGTTGGAGTTTCCTTGTAGCACAAATAGTCACCAGAGCCTGTGCTTCAAGATCTAGATCTGCTCCAAGCCAGCCCCATGAAGCAGGTCTCCCCGTAAAATTCCCATAAAGATCTGTTCTCAGGAAAGAAACTGATCAACACGCAGATGTGCATGTCTGCTCCCATGCTGGGGATGGGGTTTTGTTTAATAGGCACTGTATTTGTTTCCCATTGTGGCCATAACAAGTTATTACAAATCAGTGATGTGAAACAACACAAATGTATTATCTGATAGCTCTGTACGTTAGAAGCCCAACATGGATCTCTCTGGGCTAAATCCAGATGTCTGCAGGGCTGCATTCTTTCCTGGAGGCTCTAAGGGAGACTCCATTTCCTTGCTTTTTCCAGCTTCTAGAGACCACTACTTTCCTTGGCTTGTGGCCCCTTCCTCCATCCTCAAAGCCAGCAATGTTGCATCTCCCTCACCCTCTATCCATCTTGGCACTTGCTCCTACCAAAGCCAGGAAAAGTTCTCTGCTTTTAAGGATTCCTATGATTAGACTGGATGATCCAGGATAATGTCCCCACCTCAAGGTCCTGCCCTTCATTACATCTGCAATGTCCCTTTCGCCATGTAAGGTAACATATTCAAGGTTCTGGGGATTAGGGCATAGACATCTTTGGGGCCACAGGCACGAAGCCTTAGGAGAGGGCTTCCCTGTCTTTTCACTGGAAAATCCCTAATGTGGAAGAGAATAAACAGAGCCCCTGGGACTGAGGCCTCACCCTGAGCTCTCAGTTGCTCCATACAGATCTTTGAAATCCTTTTTATGCTTAACATTTCTATACATTTTAAATATCCATAAATACAATACATTCACACTTGTTTTGACATGGAAAATGTTTTTAATTGCTTGCAAATTCAATTACTTACCATTCCTCCCTCCCCAAACTTGGAGTGCCTCTTCTTGCTGCTGGCAGATACAGCACATTTTTCAGCAACTTTGGGCAACCCAGCTTACCCACCACCCTCATTTTGCAATCCTCATTTTCACCTGAGGCTCATAATATCTGTGAACAGCACAGCTTAAGCCAAGGTTCTGAGATGCTAATGATGGTTTTCTGGCGCCAGCTGGTAAGTGAGGATAACATTTGGGGCAAAAGGATCTCCTTGGCCCAGCCAAAGACAAATCAGGTGGAGAACTGCCCCTTGCTGTAATCCACTCAGCTGGCACTGGGTGTGGGGGTGCAGGGCCCTGTTCCAGGCAGTGTGGGGAACCAGACATGTGAACCAATCGCATGGCCACTGTGTCCCGGTGTGGAATGTCCTGAGTGTTTGAACCCTTTGCAGATCAAAGTGAGGTCCGGGGACTACCTACATCAGCATGACCTTGGAGCTAGGGAGAGAGGCAGAATCTCAGGCCTGCTGAACTGGCATCTGCATTCTAGCAAGATCCCCAGGCCCATCAGAGTTTGAGAGGTGTTGCTCTAACCCTCCATTCCTTCATGAATCAATCACAGACGTTGATTATCCAGCCTTGTGCTGAGCACAGGGATGCAACACTGAGTTTGACCCAGTGCACACCCATAAGGGCTCTCAGTCTTGCAGGATCTCACAAAGGCCTACATTTGCTTTGGGAACCTGGGACTGGGGAAGAGCTTCTAAAGAGGGAAGGCAGTAGGGAGGTCTTCCTGGAGGAGGTGGCATCTTGGCTGGTCTTTGAACGATAAGGGGGATTTCACCAGATGGAGATAGGACAGAAGGGCATACCTGGCAGAAGGAATAGGGTGAACAAAGCTGGGTGGTATCATCTGTCATTGGTGGCAAGGGGAGACATAGTATATTAGTGTCCCAGGACTGCCATAACATGGGTGGCTTAAGCAACAGAGATTCATTTTCTCATAGATCTGAAGGCTGGAAGTCCAAGATCAAGGTGTTGGCAGGGTTGGTTCCTTCTGTGGCCTCTCTCCTTGGCTTGCAAAGGCCCATCTTCTCCCTGTGTCTTCATGGGGTCTTCCCTCTGTGTCCAAATTTCTTCTTATAAGGACACTGGTCATATTCTATTAGGGCCCACAGTAACCTCATTTTAACTGAATTACCTCTTTAAACACCCTGTCTCCAAATACAGTCACATGCTGATGTACTGGGGGTTAAGACTTCCACATACAAATTTGGAGAGGTGGGGGTCACAGCTTCGCCCCTAACACCTAGTATATGAAATGAGGGTGGAAGAGTGTGCAGGGCCTGAGACACTTCAGTGCCAGGTCCAGAAGCTTGCAGTTTCTCTTCAAGGCCATAAGGAGCCATAGAAGGTTATAGAGCAGGGGAGTGCAGCACCATCAGAGCTGCAATTGAGTTCCAGGCCTCAGGTTTATAGCAGACAAAAGGCTCACCATCACCCCTAATTCAAGGGGTGAATCAGGCATGGTCTCTACCCTTGCAGAGAGTTTGGGGACCTAGGCCCATGGGGGACTGGGAAGCTGCTTCCTCACTGCAGTTTCTTCATCAGCAAAATGGACCTAGGTACGTGATGTAGCATTTCCTGACCCAAGGGATCCAGCAGCTGTGATAGGATTTTGGAGGGACCTGTACTAGCACCTCCGTTTTCACAAGTTGTGCATTTTTTTTCATGGTTTAATGACTTCACCTTCTTTTTGACTTTTATATTATGAAAAGTTTCAAACCTATAGAAGAGTAGACAGAAGAGTATCATGAATACCCATGTACCTATTACCCAGATTTAATAAATCTTAACATTTTGTTATGCTTCATCTATTTTTTTCTGAAGAATTTATAAAAATATTACAAATCTTCATATTCTATCCCCTAAATATTTCAGCGCATTCCCTAATAATCACAATACCATTAGTACACTTAACAGATTTAAAAAAAAAAAAGTTTTTTTGAGGCAAGGTCTCACTCTGTCACCCAGGCTGGAGTGCAGTGGCACAATTATGGGTTCTTGCAGCCTCAACCTCCCCAGCGCAAACGATTCTCTCACCTCAGTCTCCTGCGCAGCTGGGACCACAGGCACACACCACCACTCCTGGCTAATTATTTTTTTAATTTTTAGTAAAGACAAGGTCTTGCTACGTTGCCCAGGCTGGTCTCAAACTCCTGAGCTCAAGCCATCTCCTACCTTGGTCTCCCAAAGTGCTGGGATTGCAGGCATGAGCCACTGCGCCCGGCCCCCTAACAAAATGAAAAATAATGTCCTCATACTAATCAATTTCCAGTTCCTATTCAGGTCTCCCTCTTAGCCCCAATAAAATGTCTTTACTTCTGAAATTTGTAAGTGAATATTAGGAAAAAGATCAAATCCATAATAGCAAGAGAATATAACATTGATATATATGGATACACATTTATATACACACAAATTTTTTTTATTGTTTTAAAAATTATGTCAGATTTTAAGACATATGTGAAAGAATGTTCCAGGTGGTTGGACTCCTGTGAGGCAGCACTTGTGAAGGTGGTTAGGTTTGTCCAAGGCTTCGTGAGCTGTGAAGGGTTTTGCACGTTGCAGAGGGTGGTGCCCACGTGGAGTGGCTGGTGGCCATCGCAGGGCATCCTGGAGTGAGGTGACTGAAGTGCAGGGCTCTGAGTCCAGGCTGCGGGACAGGCGTGGTTTCCCGAAGCCTGGGCCTCTTTCCCCGCTGCTGTACTTCCCCTCCCCTTTCCTCCCATGAGGATGGGCTGTACTGGCTCCCGGAGCCTCAGCCTCATGACCCCTGTGGGGAGAGTGAGGCACACGGCCTAGATTTCTGGAACAGGAAATAGCCTGTCGGGAACCCAGGGTTGAAAGTCTGCAAGCAGAAATTGTGAGCTGGTGGCCACGGGGCTGCACACTCACCACCCCTTAGACTGGAGATGAGAACAGAGACGGTGATCATTGTAACGACCCATGATTGAGCCACTCAATCATTCACTGAGCTCTTGCTGTGTGTTAAGTGCTTGCCAGGAGCTGTCTGATTTCATCCTCGAAATAACCTAATAAGCTCAGCAGATTATTCTCCCTGTTTAGCTGATGAGGAAACTGAAGCTGAGAGGTGCACTGACTTGCCCACAGACACACAGTGAGTCAGTGCAGAGACCTGACCGCTTTCTGTGTGACCGCAGAGATCACACCACGAGCTTTGGCTGCCCGCGTACTCTACACAGAGGGAGTGCAGAGGAGATTCAGGGAAGCCTTTTCTCACGAAGTTACATTTGAGCTGGGTCTCGAAGGATGAGTAGAAGTCAGAGTTCACAGAAGGAGAAGGAGAGAAAGCGTGCTCCAGGCAAAGGAACCGTTATGGCCAAAGTTGTGAAGGCCACAGGAGAGGTTCCCTAGAGGGCCCCACCAAAGTTCTCACTGCTCACGTGTGCCCTCTGTCCTCCAGGTGGCCGGGACAGGGCTGGGCGGCCCCTGCTTCTGGTGTCAACTACAGAGGGTGCCTGGGAGGCGCCGTGGTGCACAGCTTCAGAGGTCACCAAGCTACTCTCCTACCTATGCACCATCCCCAGGTAAGGGTCTGGGCCACCCTGACTGCTTCATCCCCACCTCAACCTTCTGGGCCCAGAGCCCTGGACCATACACTGAGTGGAGAGGCACCATAGCCTTCCATCCAGTCGTCTGTTCACAGAGCCAGTCCCCAGAGAGATGCTGGGGGAAAGCAAAACAGCCTCAGTCCCTGCCATCGGGGTGTTGTCAGGCTGGTGGGAGAGACGGACAGAGTGTCAGAAACAAACCATGGCCAAGAAACTTTCCGGAGTGTCATTGTGATGAAGAGAAGAGCGATGTTTGTAGATCAGTGGTTTTCGAATTTTTTTTTTTTTTTTTTTTTTTTTTTTTTTTTTTTGAGACAGAGTTTTACTCTTATTGCCCAGGCTGGAGTGTAATGGCACAATCTCAGCTCACTGCAACCTCCGCCTCCCAGGTTCAAGTGATTCTCCTACCTCAGCCTCCCAAGTCGCTGGGATTACAGGCATGCGCCACCACACCCGGCTAATTTTGTATTTTTAGTAGAGACGGGGTTTCTCCATGTAGGTCAGGCTGGTCTCGAACTCCTGACCTCAGGTGATCCACCTGCCTTGGTCTCCCAAAGTGCTGGGATTACAGGGGTGAGCCACTGCGCCCGGCCGGTTTTCAAACAGGAGGGTGCATTAGAATCACCTGGTGGGCTGTTAAAACAGATTGCAGGGGCCCATCCCCCAGATTTTCTGATTCAGTTGATGAAGGTGGGTGGGACCTGAAAATCTGCATTTGTAACAAATTTCCTGGTGATAACAGATGCTGGAAGAATAGTGAGAAGAATAGGGGATGTTAATTTCAATTGGGAAATCGGGAAAGCCTTCCCTGAGGAGGTGATAATTGAACTGTCATCTGAATTATAAATATTTGAATAAACAAAGGAAAGAGGTGAATGAGTAAATGAATGAATGAGAGAGTGAAAGAGTGAGTGAGTGAGTCAATGAGTGAGTGAGGGAATGAGTGAGTGAGTGAGTGAATGAGTGAATGAGTGAGTGAATGAATGAGTGAGTGAATAAGTGAGTGAGTGAATGAGTGAATGAGTGAGTGAGTGAATGAATGAGTGAATGAGTGAATGAGTGAGTGAATGAATGAGTGAGTGAATGAGTGAGTGAGTGAGTGAATGATGAGTGGACTCAGGCTGATTTCTAATGCTCCTCTTAACACTCCTACCCCCACCACCATTCAGACTTAATGGACTGGCTGGGGAAGACGCACCCTCCTTTCCTCTGGGACCCAGCCCCTAGCCAGGGCAGTGTTAGAGGGGACACTGCTCAGTACTGGCTAATAAGCTCCAACTCAACCTAGAGGTCTGCTGCTGGGGGTAAGGGGTGGAAGGTGATAGAACCCTCTGGAACTTTCTTCATGCATCCCACCCCACTGGAGCCATCACTGCCACCTGCTGGTCACTGACATTTTTTTTTTCTTTTCCAAGGTGGAGTGGCTTTTCTGGACTGAGTGGGAGATGGGACCCCCTTTTCTGTGGTGGAAAGTGACTAGCGTGGTAGACAGAGCTCTGGGATCGCACCCACTGGCTATGGGACCATAGGGAAATAACCTCCCCTCCCCAAGGCTCGCCTGAATAAAGGGCATGACCAAGAGGGCTCTAAGGACCAACCTGGGCACAAGTGGCAGGGATGAGGGGGTGTGGACGATGTAAACTGTGGAGTGCAGTGCACACCAGATGCTTGTGTGCTGGGCTGGTTTTCTCCACTTGTGCTCTGAATGAACCTTGGCTGGGCCCCTGCTCTGGGCTTGGCTTCATGCTACATGGTGCTAGGGACAGAGGCTCCTTACACCGGGCCCTGACTTTTAAGGGCCTCCAGGTTGGTACCAGAGACAGGTCTGGAAACAAATCACTGTCCAGCATGGGCATCGCCAGAGGGAGGCAAGGACATAAAGCCAGAGACTTGAAATCACCTCCCAGAGCCTCCTGTCACTATCTGTCACTGGGCCTTTCTGTGCTCAGTTTCCCCTTCTAGGATAATCATAGCAAATACTTACATCCCGTTTACTTGCTCTGTGCAGTCACTGAGTGCTTTACACGAATGAATTCGTCAGTCCTCACCACAGCCCATAAGGCCAGTACTATCATTATGAAATTGACTCAGGGAGATGAAATCACTTGCCCAATCACAAGGTACTAATGGCAGCACCACAGCTCTACCCTCCCACTGGGCCACCTCAGGTTTTGCCTGTGCACTGAGTGGTTGGAAGGCTTGAAGGCAGTTGGGAGCTATTTTTCAGTCCTGCCTGATCATCAGACTGGTCAAGGGTGCTTGGAACCACACAGATTCCCTGGCCACCCTTTACCCACTGGCCAGATGGCTAGAGGGGTGGGGATGGGGGAGGAGAGGGGTGAGGAATCTGTATTTTAACAAGTCTTGAAAATTGGGCCAGTTTGGAAAATCCTAAGATAGTCACTGAAAAGTGGCCCACTGTAAGCTCAGTGCAATGTGGCTGAACCAGGGAGAGTGTTTTGGCTGTAATCAACAGAAATTCCCATTTAAAATGTTTTATCTGTTAAGGAAATGTATCATTCTATGGCTCTGCCTCATATCTCTTTGTAAGAACTTTTTAAAGGAGAGAACGTCTTTCCCAGAAGCCCCTTTCCCCAGAAAACTTCCCCTCACATCTCATTGGCCAGGGTCATGTGACATTTAAGTCACATGACCCTCCCCCATCTAAACCAATCACTGGCCAGAGGAATTAGGTCACTACTGTTGGCCTCAACCAATCAGAAGCCAGGCTCTGGGGGAACATGGATTTTTGGAAGGAGTTGGATTCTTGAACAAAATAAGGATTCTGCCTACACAAAAAAGTGGGTGAGTCCCAAGTGACTCACCTACTGTACCTGGGTTAGTTGCTAGAGTTAGGAATAGTAGGGCTATAAACGAGGGCTGTATGAGGTATTGCAGGAGCACCAAAAAGGAAGCAAAGGGCTCTGCCTGGAGAAGAACCATGGAGGACTTCCTGGAAGGGGCATTGGAACCTGGTCTTACAGGATGAAGAGTTCATCAGTAAATGAAGGTTTCTAGCAGCCAGGTTCCCTCACCTTCCACTAGGTTCTGCCCCCTGTCCAAGGCCATCCAGCAAGACTGTCCATTCTGTTTACCACCCACAGGCCTGAAGATAAAGCCAAGGGGCTGGCGGTCCTGATCGATGCCAGGAAACAGCCCCCACAGCCTGGTCTGGTCAGTGCCCTGCAGGCCACCCAGGTGAGTGGGAGGTGGAGAGCCTTAGCCTAGTAAGTCCTGGAAGCCACCAGGGGCCTCCTGACATTCACAGAGCCCAGGAGTGCTAAGGGCTGGGACCAGGACTCTCAAGCAGGAACTTTTACCGCAGACAACAGAAAACGCAGCCCTAACAAGCTTGAAGCTCATTGGTTCATGTCACTGGACAGTCCAGGAGCCAAGTCCAGTTTCAAGTATGGCTCGATCCAAGGGCTTAGCTATTGTCACTAGAATCTGGTTCCTCTCTCTCCATTTCTGACCCCGTTCTCTTTGGAGGATGCCAAGCCACCCTGCTTGGCACCCCGTGCCCCTTGGTGGCCGGATGGCTCCCAGCAGCTCTGACTTCACATGGTGTCTAATTTAAATCCACTAGGAAAGAGTAAGAAATTATTTTCCCAGAGGTCTCAGCAAACATTTATTTGTGTCTCAGTTACAGTGGGTTCAGGAGTCCCTCCACACCCAACCCTGTGGCCTGGGCGTGAATGCTACACACTGATTGGCTTAGACTTAGATCACATAAAGCCCATGAGCTGAGAAGGGAGGAGAGAAGAGATTCGTATCCAGCCATTATGGGCAGCAGAGTCAATGGAGGTTCTGCATCTGCTTACCTTATGGTCTGACCTCCTTCGCTTTGTAGATGGGCAAACTGAGGCCCAGAGGGGCAGGTCATCTAGAAAGGTTTGCAACGCAGCTTGAACCTCCTGCTCTCATGACTTCCAACCAATGATTCATGGTCCAAACATATCACACAAAGGTCCTAGCCATGGGGGGGCCCCATCCTGTCCTTGTGGCCCATTTGCCTGCATCTTACAGGGGATGAAGGAGGAAATCAAAGTGTGTGAGGCTTCAGGAAGTCTTGAGCAGAGCAAATCTGCAATAGTTGTCTTTGACAGGCTCAGGTCCCAGCCTCCATCCGCGCTATTCTCTTCCTGGGGGAGAAGGAGGCGGCTCTCCAGCTGCAGACATTACCTGACATCCAGGTGAGGGGGACTCAGGGTCGGCAGGTGAGGAGGGGAGCTGTTGGGCTTTAGCTGAGCTAGGGTTAAGGGGAGGGAGAACTGCAGAATTCATGAGCTAGAAGAGACCTTGAAATAATCTAGTGTAGGGCAATAAATACGAGGCCTGAGCGCTACCACTCCCCAGTATAGCTCCGTGGCAGGCATCGTCAAATCAGTCACAGAATGATTTCTCTCTGACTATCCTAGCAACTCCTGGTGGGTGCTGCCACATGATCGAGAATTGCACATGGCATGAAACCTATTTGAAAAGCTTCATCTGGTCCATTCCCTTTCTTTTCAGAGAGGGAAACTGAAGCCTAAGGCCACACAGCAAGCTAGACGCAGAGCTGGAGTCACCTGACTCCAGTGCCTTTTTCACACTGTGGTCAGACCTGCTCTTCCTGTATTTCTCGCCCTAATTAATACAAATGTGGAGCTGAAGTGGGACTTTGCAGGAAAGAGCCCTGCAGCTCCCTTTAATTAGTGCCATACACCACAATAATGAGTATGGGCAGTCAGTCCTCTGTACTGCTTCGGGATGTGATTTTCAAACTCTCCTTCCTTCTGGTGAGTGACGAGGCACATTGTGGGCTGGAGATGTGCTTTTCCAACTTTAATGTGCTTACTGATCTCTTGGGGAAATACATTAACGTGCAGGTTCTGATTGAGTAGTTCTGGATGGGTCCTGGGACTCTGAATTTCCAACATGCCCTAGGTGATGCTGGTGCTGCTGGCCCATGGACCACACTTTGAGTAGCAGGAATATCAGGTGGGTCCAAAAAAACCACAGAATCCACCAAATCCCAAGCCTAGGTACTGGAGCTATTCCCAACATAAACCTCAAATTTCTCTGCCTGGGAGAAGCAGTCACCTAGTTCTTCTTCCATCTCTTAGGGGACACTGTTGGGATTTAGTGACTTTTCTCACCAGCCCCAAGAAAGAAACAGCTCTTGGTGGCTCCTCAGGGAACTATGCAAGGATTACAAACAAGTTTCATCACAAGGGCCAGCTTCATTCCGTTTGTGTGATTTCCCGGAGAGCTGTACTGGGAAGGAGCCAAGCTCAGAGGGAGCGAGTGCTATGATTGATTAATGATGTCTGCCTTGGGCACAGGCTAGGAGAGTGGCAGTATGAGTGCTGTTTATTTGCCATTCCTTAACTAGGGTCTGGTTCTGAATTTTGATTTGTAAGAGTTTCCAGAGAAGATTGGTTGCCCACAAAGCAACTTTTAAAGCTGGAGTCAGCCTTACTTCTGGGAGGTGAACTGGTGCTGGGGCAGGGATCTGGGCAGGACCTTCTAAAATGACTGTCCTCACATTGAGTCCCTGGTTCTCCTGATTCTTTGGTCTGCAGGTGGAGGTGCTGACCTCATTGAAGGCCCTCAGCCACCATGTGGACCCCAGCCAGCTGCCCGCAGCCCTGGAAGGCCCCTTCCCCTACTGCCACACCGAGTGGGTGCAATTCTTCCAGGTGTTTACCATCACAGCCTTTAGCCCCTGACCTCCACTCCTTCTCTTCTTCTCTTCACTCTTCTGCCTCATGGATCCATCAACCCTGCTATGCTAAAAAATGAACAGTCACTCAACAAATGTTTACAATGAAGGTACAGAGTAGAATGATTAAGAGCTCAGGCTCTGGGGCCAGGCTGCGTGCGTTGCAATCCCAGCTCTGCTGTGTGATTTTGGATAAGTTACTTACCTTCTCTGAGCCTTGGTTTCCGCATCAGCTAAATAGGGGATAATAACAGTACCTCCTCATGGGGTTTTTGTGAAGATTAATTTAGTTAATGTGGGCAAAGAGCTTAGAAGAGTGTCTGGCACATAAGAGCTATGTCTATGTTAACTGAAAATAAATTTACAGGGCTGGGCACTGTGGTTCACACCTGTAATCCCAGCACGTTGAGAGGCCGAGGTGGGTGGATCACATGAGGTCAGGGGTTTGAGACCAGCCTGGCCAACATGGCAAAACCTCATATCTACTAAAAATACAAGAAAGAAAAAGTTAGCCATGCATGGTGGTATGCACCTGTAGTCCCAGCTACTTGGGAGGCTGAGGCATGAGAATCACTTGAACCCAGGAGGCGGAGATTGCAGTGAGCCAAGATCACACCACTGCACTCCACCCTAGGTGGCAGAGTGAGACTCTGTCTCAAAAATAATCATAAAATAAAATAAAATAAAATTTGCAGGCACTTGCTCTATGGACCCACACAACTCAGGAAGCTCAGGATCTGGTTCCCTCCGATCAGAGGGAGGAAATAAGGCAGCTGCCAGTGCTGGGCTCCTTTCCTGTGTAATCACAGTCCCTCCTCCTCACAACCCCAAGAGGGGGCATTTCATACCCAATGTAGTACATGAGGACACATAGGGCGAGGGTGCCTTTCAGTGGGCTTAAACCACACCGAAACCCGTGCCCATCAATGACCCTGGCTTCTCTCTAGACCAGGGTTGTTCAACCTTAACCTATTCACATTTGGGGTTGAGCAATTCTGTTTTGTGGGGAGCTGTCTTGTGCATTGCGACATGCTAGGCACCAGCCCTGGCTCTACCCACTGTTCGTACCCCACAAATGATGACAATTAAAGAATGTCTCCTGACATTGCCGAATGTCCCCGGGGGGCAAAGTCACCCCTCATTGAGAACCACTGGTCTATACTAGCAGTCTAACATGGTGGCTTATTTACTTTTTGCCCAGGTGATTTTTTTAAAATTGCGTGTTTTTGAATAGGCAGTAAGTATATTCACAGTTCAAATGGTACAAAAAGATACCTACTGAACAATTCCCTTTTCTGCTGGTCCCCCAGGGTCCTAGCTTCCCTTTCCAGAGGCCTCCAGTGAATCCACTGGGTTTTGAACTGTATTTTAGCTTTAAACCCTTTCCTTTACATGAAATCTTACCTATAGACCCACTACGTAGATCTGAGAATGACGATAAACACAGTACGGGCTGGGCTCTGTTCTAAGTGCCTTGCAAATATTAATGGGTTTAATCCTGACACAACCCTATAAGGAGGAACTACTATGATCTCCATTTTAAAGAGGAGGAAGCAGAGACACAGAGAGGTTCAGTAACTTGCCCCCCAAGGCCTCACAGCTTGTAAGTGATGGAGCTGGGCTGAAGTGGGACTCAGCCGAGAATGTTCCCCTAACTCTGCCCTCTTCCTTCCCTTACCAACCACAGTATCCCCACCGGCCTGGGAGTCGCTCAGGCCTGTCTCCTTTCTTCTCCCTCACTCATATTCAACACCAGTGGTTCTCAAAGTGTGGTCCCCCAGGCCAGCAGCATGAGCAACGCCTGGGAACTCATTAGAAATGCACTTTCTACCATGCCTCGCCCCAGAGGAACTGAAGCAGACACTCAGGAGCAGAGCCCAGAGCCTGTGTTTTAACCAGCTCTCCAGATGCTTCTGATGTACCTGGAGTTGGAGAGCCACTGCTTCCCACCTCCCCTGTGCGCTCCTGGGATGGAAGAGGTATCCTCTGGGTTGGCCTGGACTGACACCCTCCCTCTGGTCTTCTGTGCCGCAGAAGCTGGACCCTTTCCTTGCTGACCTCCAGCAGGCCTCTTCCCTGCTACAAGCTTCCATCGAGGAATTCGAGAAGGCCGACCCCCCGGGCGGGATGCAGGTGAGCCTGGAGCATGGTGGGTGGGGAAGCCACACTACGTCCCAGACTCCAGGGACCAAGGACTTTGAGAAGGGGGCAGCCTGGGGAAAAGGGGGAGGACATTATCATCCCTGTTTTTCATCATTCACTTGACTCATATTTGAGGGGCACCCACTTTGTACCCTGCACTGGAGACCAGCCTGGGGCGAACTGACTTGTCCCTGCCCTCTCGGGGTTCATGGTGCTGCGGCAGAAGTGGTAGTTTAAAAAGCAAACACATAAATGGGTATGTCATTCCAAATTGTGTCAAGTCCTGTGGAAGTAAGATTGGGAGTAATGAGGGAGGAGGGCCTCTCTGAAGAGCTGGAGTTTAAGTTGAGGCTTGAAGTTTGAGAAGGAGCCTGCCTTTGTTGGGGGCTGTGCGCCAGGCAGGGGGCAAACCCTTGCAAAGGCCCTGAGGTGGGATTATACCTGGGGTGTTCAGGAGTAGCAAGGAGGCCAATGTGGAGCAGAATGAGTGGGAGAGAAGCACGAGTGGAGCTTCTAGATGCAGCGGGAGCTGGACCAAGGAAGAGTTGGTCTGGGATTCAATTTGAAGCCTGCAGGGAAGCCACTGGAGAGTTTTAAACCAGGGGTTATCAGATTTGCAGAGATCCGTTCAACTGCCATGTGGAGAATAGACTGTAGGGGGAGCCAGAGGGCAGCAGGGAGATCAGTGAAGAGGCTGGAATGGGTGTCCCAGCAAGAGATGCTGGAGGGTGGACCAGAGAGGTTGCCATGGTGATGAGAGGGGGCGTGGCTAAAGGGGATGTTTTAGAGGCAGAAACGACAGACTTTCTGGAGGACCTTGAATGCCAAACTGGGAGTTGGACTTGATCTGGGTGTGGGGAGCCTTGGAAGGTTGCAAAGGGAGAGTGGGGATGGGGCCTCAGGGCACCTCCCTACGCTGGCAGGAGGCCACCAGGTGCCTGAGCAAGTCCAAGGAGCTGATGGAGGCTGTGCTGAGGGACCCGGGCCTACTGGGCCTCCAGCGGGAAGGTGGAGCCACCCTGGCCAGGCTGCAGCGTGATGCCAGCAGGCTGGACTTCAGCCCTGATGTCAGGTACAGACAGACGTCCAGGCCTTTCCTCCTCCACCCCATCCTGTTTCTGGCCCAGGAGCTTGGAGTTGGGACCACACCACCTAGGGGTCACATAGCCAAGCCCTGAGGGTGCCCAGCTTTGCAGTTGTTGCAGGGCCTGTATCCCAGGCTGAGGCCTGGTCACAGAAACCCACCCTGAGCCCTGGCAATTTCCTCGCCCCTTCTCTGCTTCCCCTCCTTCAGCCCCAGCCATCTCGAGCCTGGGATGGGCGTCGGAGGATGTCGCCTACCCATTTCTGGTCACCCTTTTGGACAAAGCACTTTCTCCGACCCACACACCAGGCTAAGCCCCTGCAAGAGCCTGTCTCATTTATTTCTGGCAAGAACCCTGTGAGGTGCACATTGTCCATTTGGCTGATGGATAACTGAGGCTCAGCGAAGGGAAATATCTGCTAGGCAGCAGCTGGTCGGGGATTTGAAGCCAGGCCTTCTGGGCATTGAACTCCTACCCGGCCCTGCCTTTCCCGGTAGGCTGCTCAAACACGCTTGTGAGAACCTCATGGTGTCTCGGGGGTCTCAGAGCCAGAATAAATTATAGACATTCCTGGAAAGTTCCAGCTTTCTTAAATTTAGGATGTGGGGGAAAGTCAGTCATTAAATTGGTCAGTAATTGCAAGTATTTTCACCCTCTTAGAACACAGCTACTTATATTCAAAGTCAAGGGCTGGTATGCATGAGTTTTAAAGAACATTTTATTTACAGAACCAAGACCTAAATAGCACTGTGTATGTGTCCAGCATTTTTCTCAGGGCTTTACAAATACCAACTCATTTAATTCACTCCTGAGGTAGCTGTAAGTATCATCCCTATTTTACAGTGGAGGAACCTGAGGCTCAGAGAGGGTAAGTGATTAGTCCAGGGTCACACAGCTGGGATGTGGTGGGGCCCGGACTTGAATCCAGGCAGTCTGGCCCCAGAATCTTAACAAACCACCCAGAGCTGCACTAAACTTGAGAGCAGGCTCACACAGATGGATGCACAGGCAGCATTGGGTGTGGGGTCATCTCCCTGCCCCTCAGTGCCTGGTGGGGGCTGGCACTGCCTTTCTCAGCCTGTTCCACCCTCACCTGCCTGCCGGGCCCAGGCTCCTCCTGTCCACCCGAGGACCCGCAGACCCACAGCTACCAGAAGCTCCAGCAGGGGGCACTGTGGTCCCACTTGAGCTGCTGCGGGCGTTTGTTCTGCAGCGGGTCCCTGCAGCCCCAGGCTGTCCGTGTCCCTCCGTCCCTCCCTCTCCAAGCAGGCAGATATTTTCTATCCCACTCACGCACCCTGGGCCCACACCTCTTCCCTGCAAGGGTGGCAACCCGTGGGGAGCTGCAGTCAGATGGGGAGGCAGAGGTAGAGCAAGGCACCCTTCAGGAAGTTAAAAGCTTTTCTTCCACCTTCTCTCTTCCATTTTCCTTCTGAAGGCAGAGCCTCTGAAGGCAGAGGAGGGCAGAGCAGGGTTTGAAATTCCTGCCTTCACGCAAGTATCACTATGCCTGAAATCCCATCCACACTTCTTCCTTAGTGTCTTGTGGCTTTGAGCATTTTAAAAAATTATGTGCAGAAACAGCCCTGGGTGGGGTTCCAACTCAGGCTGCCATCTGCAAGTCATTTCCCCTCCCTTGACCTCAGTTTTCCCATCTGTGAAATGGAAGCAGGGCCGGCAGGCGTGTTGCAGCTACTTCCCACCATTGCAATAGAAATAGCGCGAACCTGACAAGCATCGTGCGCTGGGCACAGTGTTAAGTGTTTTGCACGCTGAGCGCTGGTTCTTTGCCCTGGCTGCCCCTGGAACCGCCTGAGGTGCTTTAGAAAGCATCAGTGTCCCAGCTGGGCGCAGTGGCTCATGCCTGTAATCCCAGCACTTTTGGAGACCGAGGCAGACAGATCACCTGAAGTCAGGAGTTCAAGACCAGCCTGGCCAACATGTGAAACCCCATCTCTACTAAAAATACAAAAATTAGCTGGGCATGGTGGCGTGTGCCTGTAATCCCAACTACCCGGGAGGCTGAGGCAGGAGAATCGCTGGAACCCAGGAGGCAGAGGCTGCAGTGAGCAGAGATCACACCACTGCACTCTAGCCTGGGCGACCAGCCTGGGCGACAGAGCGAGACTCCGTCTCAAAAATAAAAGGGAAGAAAAAGAAAACATCAGTGTGTTGGTTGCACTCAGTCTGCTGACTTCGTTGGCCTGGGGCGGAGCACTAAGATTTGTTAAAGCTCCCAGGGCAGGTTATAATGTATAGCTGGAGGTGAGGGCCAGGCGCTAGATCATTTAATCCTTACAACCATGCTATGAAATGGGTTCTGTGATTATCTCCACCTCACAGAAGAGAAAGCAGAGACAGAGAGAGGTTGAGACATTTGCACAGAGCCTCCTACTAGAAGGTAGCAGAGCTGGGCTTTGAACCCAGATCTGTCCGGCCAGCTTCATACCCTTCTAGGGAAGGGGGAGGGTCATTTCACTTCCTACTGTGTTCTCTTGTCCTCCCAGTCCCATGGAAGACCAAGGCTGAGGCCCAGAAAGGTGTAGGGACCTGCCCACAGTCACACAGCAAGTTAGCTGGAAACCCAGGCTGGGACCACAGAGGTGGAGGGACAGGCCTATGTGGGGCAGAAGTACAGCAGGGTGAAGAGGGCAACACAGGCCTTTTCTCACCTCCGCCCACCTCCCAGGAGCCATCTGGCTGCAGCCACTGCCTTGTACAGCCTTGTGGATGAGCAGCTTCATGTTCTGGTCACCGCATCCAACAGCCTCCTGGGGAAGCTGGAGCTCCGTGTCCGCCTGGGCCGCCTGGAAGCTGCCATTCACCAGGTGAAAGGGGAGTCCGGCTTGGGGTGTGGGGGTTCTGCCTGGCCACATTCCACAGGAAAGCCCCGACTCTGGGCCCAGCCCTAGCCAGGTGCTTTGTTCTGGAGAAAGGACACCAGGCTGGCAGTCCCTCAAAGGCCAGGCAGGCATCCTTTATAGTTATATGCCGGGCATAGCACATAACATGGTGCTCAATAAGTGCTCAATGAGTGAGAACATGGCCCCAAGAGCTGCATTTATTGAGCATCAACTCTGTGCCAAGCCCTGGGCCAAAGCCGTTGTGAACATCATTGCTTTCCAAACTCATCTTGGGGAAGGTGCTAGGATTTCACCCACTGCACAGACAAGGAAACTGAGGCTGGGAGACATTATGTCACCTGCGTGCGGTTGCATATCTCGGAGTCTGATTCTGGAACCTGCACCTGGTGTGGCTTCATCTGACTGCCGGTGCTGAGAACCAACACATTCCTTTCTGCCTGGAGCTGCGGGGCACGGTGCGCTCCTGCATCAGACAGCGCTGGTCCATTCCCGGCTCCAGCGCTTACTCATGGTGTGGTCCCGGACAAGATATTTAACCCTTCAGTGCTTCAGTATCTTCATTTGTTGAATGGGGGGTGATAATAGTACCTGCTACGTTGGATCTGTGAGGATAAAGTGGGTGAACAGGCTCCTTAAGATGCCCCAGAATAAGAAAGGAACTTCCACTCAGGGGGTTGAGCGCCATTATATACCTGCTGTCCCTCATTGAATCTTCATGTCTACCCCGTTTTACCACTGAGTAAACTTTTGAGGCCCAGAAAGGGGGAGTGGCTTACCATGTTCACACAGTGAGTTCCCAGCAGGCCCATGGTCTTTCCTCTGCAGCCTGCTTCTTCTCCAGCACTGTTTGCATGTGCACACGTGTGCGCACGCACACACACACGAACAGGAAGCTCATCACCCCTGAGGCCACCCCTTTTATGATCCGGCGTCACTGAGTGGTTAGAGTAGCCTGAAGTTCACCACCCTGTGACTTCATTCAGATAACAGTGTGCACCGAGGGCGTTGGCCAGGCCAGATGCCCTCTGGGGTCCCACTTTGAAGAACATCACCATGCACTCCCCCTCCGCAAGTCATTTCTTCCCATGCCTAGAACTGGGAGAGTGTCAGTCCGAGCCAGGGGTCACAGGCCTAGCCACTGAATGAGTGAGGACAGAAGACCTCAGCCTCCAAGGAAGTGGGGAAGCTGGACAAGGGAGGTTGCCTAGCAGCCCCTCACGTCCAAATCTGCGTCTCCTGCCCCAGGTCAGCAACTGGATGGAGCAGGAAGGAAGTCGGTGGCTGCAAACGCTGACCCCCAAGGACGGAAGTTTGGAGACAGTGGAGAAAGCCCACGCAGAGTTTGAGAACTTCTTCCTCCAGGCTGCAGTGCGTTCCAGACAACAGTGGAGCAGGACTGGAGCAGATGGAGAGGGCATTAGAGGGGGTGGCACTGCCAGGGCAAAGCTATGGAGGGGGGAAAGAGCAAGGAAAGTTCCAGAGACAGTGAGGGAACCAGCTTGGATTGCAGAGTTCAGCCGAGATGTTATCTCCCTCAGGGGTTCTTACCACACGGCCAAGCCCAAAGAATATGCCGAATCCCCCAGAGGGTTTCTTAAAATGCCGTTTCCAGGGCCTCACCCTAGACCTGATAACTCAGCCTCACAGAGCCGGGGGTTGGGGGGCAGGGATGCTGCATCAACATGATGCGATGTGACAAGGCTCCGGACCACAGGGTGATTCAGCTCCGTATCAGCGCTCAGGAATTCCCAGGCCAGTGAGGAGCGAGGGCGGGGGTGGGGACAAACAGGGAAACGTGCACAGAAAGGGAGAATGTGGGGACTCAGAGCAGGAGCCTTTGGAGTCAGAGAAGTTTTCCAGAAGGGACATCTAAGCAGAGCCCGGCTAGGCAAAGTGAACTGCCATGGCGAGGGCCTGGAGACTTCCAGAAGCATGATAACTGCTCTCTATTGTTCACCCCTCACTAGGAGCTAAGCCCTGTAAGGTGGGTGCCATTAGGGTCCCCATTCTACAGATGAGGAAACTGAAGCTCAGGAAGTCTCCTGGCTTGGCGGCAGGGCAGCTAGAGGTTGTTGACCTTTGAGGGAGGCCCCAGCCAAGGCGGGAGCTGAGTGAGCACCCCCCCGCTCTCCCCTCTCAGGCCCAGTACCGCCGAGGCCTGGAGCTGTCCAAGCAGGCCGCTCAGCTGGGAGCTGCAGCCGGAGGGGCTGGGGAGGCAGAAGGAGCAGAGTTCCCAGAGCTGGCAGCCTTTGCCTCTACCCAGCGGGCCTTCCAGGCTAAGCTGACCCACTTTTACATGGCGGCCGAGCGGCAACGCACGGACCTCGAGACGCTGCTCCACCTGCACCGCTTCTGCAAGAGGGTGAGCCCCGCGGCCCACCTGTACGGATTCCCTGGATCCCCTGGCTGGGGGTATGGTGGGGACAGGGATACCTAGACACAGCCCCATGGCCCACCTCCATAGACAGCCCCCCATCCCCTGGATACCTAGACACAGCCCCCCGCCCACTTGCACAGACACCACCCCCATCCCCTGGCTGGGGGCACAGCGGGGACAGGGATACCTAGACACAGCCTGAGGCTCTTTGTGATTCACTCCCAAGTCTTGTAACAGGAAAAAAACAGTGGGAAGGAGAAGAGCTGAGATTTGAACATAGATGTGTCCGTGGTGCCCCGTGACATGCCTTATATGCTTCCCCAAAGAGAGAAGAAATGATGACAGAGTCCCTTCTCCAAGCAGGCTTGACGACGATGAGGATGATGGGTTGTTGGGAGGGTAGTGCACATTTGTGAGTGTGTACACCACACCAGACCCTCCTGTAGGCTTCACACACCTTACCCGACTTTATTTTCACCATACCTCTTTGATGACAGGGCACCAATGTTGTTCCCACTTTACAGATGAGAAAACTGCCCAAAGAGGGCAGTGGTGAAGGAGGATTTGATTTAAGAGCTGCCACCCATCCTAAATTCATGTAGCCAAATCTCTCTTTTAAAAAAAAAATTTTTTTTTTATGGGAAAAGTGAGGTCTGTGGGGACAAAGGAGCAGGCTGGGACAGTGTGGTCCAGCTGGGACAGGGACCCCCATGGCTGGCCCAGGCCCAGTGCCCTCAGCTGCCCCTTGCACTTGCCACCAAGGCCAGAGTATGAGAAAGACCTGCCCCAGCCTCCCAGCTGTCAGGCCAGCCCAGCGTGCAGGCCACAGCGATCACAGGCTGCTTCAGAGGGCAGCAGGAAGGGCTCTGGTCAACTCACACCTAGGGCCCTGGGAGGACAGGGCACTCTCTGTCTCCTTGAGACAGCAGGCAAGGGAGGCAGGTGTCGGCAGTGGCAGCAAAGGACTCCCCCAGTTCCAGCTGTGTGCAGTTAAGAGCACGATACAGGCAGAATCCTAGCCTTGGAGTCCGGGGCTTCATGTCCTTGAGTGAGTTCTGTGACCTCAACCACCGTCTTCACTGCTCTAGGCCTCAGCTCTTTGCTAAGACCATAGTTAATGGTTGTGTGGTTCTTATGATGAGCAAGGCCCTGTTCTAGTCATTTCACATATTGTTTTATTGTCGCCCCAATCCTATGAGGCGGGTACTACTATTATGCCCGTTTCCACATAAGGAAAGAGACAGGTCAGATAACTTACCCAGGGTCACACAGCTAACCGAGTGGGCAGAGATTCAAACCCAGACCATCTGGCTCTACTGCCAGCCTTACCAGGTAGTGACAGATTTCAATGGAAGTAACCCCTGGCACAGGGCTTTGTTCAAATTCAGAATTATTATTAACATCAATATTATTATCATCATTAGGAGGAGGAAGAAGAGGAGTAGTGCCTCCAGGGTTAAGGACATCTGGAAGCTTCTTTG
Organism: Macaca nemestrina; assembly: GCF_043159975.1. Taxonomy (NCBI): domain Eukaryota; kingdom Metazoa; phylum Chordata; class Mammalia; order Primates; family Cercopithecidae; genus Macaca; species Macaca nemestrina. The sequence continues at coordinate 26,584,805 of NC_092139.1, forward strand.
CCTTGCCCACTGATTTCAGCCAATTTCAGCCCCACTGGCCTTCCCGGATCAATCAAACGTGCTCCAGCTCTGAAGCCTTTGCATGTGCTGTTCCCTCAGCCTGGGAAGCTCTTCCCATTTACCGGCTGGCTTCTTGTCTTCTGCTCTCAGCTCACACATCCCCTCCTTGCAGACGCCCTTTCTGACCACCCACCCCTGTCTCTCTCATCACCCTGTTTTGTCACTTCTGGGTGCTCACTTTGATCTGAAGTTGTCCTGGTGCTTGTCACTCACTTGTCTCTTGCATGGTGTCCGCGAGGCGAGCTCCCTGAGGCAGGGACTGGGTCTGAGTTGGTCCTAGCTCTATCCACGGTTCCTGGCACAGGCTTGGCCCACAGGGGCTCAGGGAGGCTGTGCAGGGAGTCAGGATAGGCTGGAAGCCTGGGGATGGCCTGTGTGGAGGTGGTGTCTGTGCCAGGCCTAAAGTCATGCAGCGGAGGAAGCAACCCTGACTTTGAGTCCAGCTCTCGCTGTTGGATCTGGGCTGGCCCTGTTTCCTCTCTGGCGCTGAATTTCAGTTCGTTCCACAAAGGGTTGGGCAAGATGATTTCTGAGGTGCTATCCATCTCTGTCCAGCTTAGCCTGGAAGGTCAAGTCCTGGACAGACAGACAGATGATGGGACAGCCCAGCACCAGGCTCAGCCCCTGGTGGGGAACGTGTGTGCAGCAGCTTTGGTCCTAAATAATAATAACACAATGGTGCCACTAACGGAGATTTATGGAGCTCTTTCCCGGCCATGAGCTCCATGTGCTTGCACGAATATGAAGCCATTTATCTAAAGATAAGTTCCCTTAATCCGTGGAAAGATGTTCTTTTCGGAGAAAATGGTTCTCCAATCCCTACAGCCTAACAGCTCGCTGTCGTGTTCTAAATTAATGGAGAGAAAGATTATGTTTTTCACGAGCTGCTGGGAATGTGTTGGCTTCTTTGCAGTCTGCAGACATTTTGTGGGGGAAGCGGGGACAGACAGAATCACAAAATGGGGCAGAGGCTCGGCTGGAGGGAGGGGCCTCCGGGCCTGGTGTGGCTGACGGTCTCGAGGTGTGATGGTAAGGGCACACCCCTGCCCGGCCCGTTTCTCCTTCTGCCCACTGAGGTGCTTGGAGGACAGATCTGAGTGGAATCCTAGCTCCTTCCTGACTTGCTGTGTGACCTAGGGCAAGTGAGTTCACTTCTCTGAGCCTCAGTTTTCTTCTCTGTGAAATGGGCTGCTAGTGCAGTTCAGTGTGATCCTGCCTGAGACACACAGAACCTGGCACATAGTCAGCGCTCAATAAACATTAGCCAGACTCTCCCTCACAGCACTCACAGAGGTTAATACAACCACAGATAGGAATTTCACCTCTCCAAAGGCTTTTCATGCTCATCTAGTGCAACTTCCATTTTACAGAAGAAGAAACTGAGCCCCAGAGAGAGCTAAGTCCCTGCTGGCCCATAGGTCTATTAGAACGTGTCTGATGGGCCGGGCGCGGTGGCTCATACGTATAATCCCAGCACTTTGGGAGGCCAAGGCGGGTGGATCACCTGAGGTCAGGAGTTCAAGACCAGCCTGACCAACAAGGTGAAACGCTGTCTCTACTAAAAATACAAAAATTATCTGGGCATGGCAGCAGGTGCCTATAGCCTCAGCTACTCAGGAGGCTGAGACAGGAGAATTGTTTGAACCCAGGAGGCAGAGCTTGCAGTGAGCCGAGATCACACCACTGCACTCCAGCCTGGGCAATGGAACGAGACTCCATCTCAAAAAAAAAAAAAGTGTCTGATGATCCTCAGGGTGCTTGGGGGCTGTTTCCAGATGGCAGGTGTGTGAACCCCAGGGAAGACAGGGAAACCAGGATCATCATGGTCAGTGGAGAAGATCATGGCCAAGCCGAGCGGGGCCCTGGCATGGGGCATGTATTAATTCAGTCCTCCACAGTCCCACTTCCAGCCTGAGTCCCCACCTCCCTCTTTTCTTGTCCCCTAGATGACCTGGTTCCACATGGACTGTCAGGACCTGATGGCCCAGCTCAGGCTAGACAAGGCCTCAAGGGTCAGTCCTGAGGACCGGCGCCGCCTCCACCGCTACCTGCAGCGACTGGCATCTGAGTTCCCTGCTGAGAAGCTCGCAGCCGTGGGGCTGCAGGTGGCCTCCCTGAGCCGGGCGGGCCTGGGCCAGGAGCTCTGGGAGGAGGCCCGGATCAGGCATGAGGAGATCCGGATGCTCCTGGAGAAGGCACTGACCCACTGCTCTTGCCCAGAGACTCCCACTGCTCACTCAGTGCAACCAGAACGAAGAGGGGTGGTGGCCAAGGGCCAGGGTCTGAGTGTAGAGGTGGCTTCTAAGGGGAGGTGGGACCAGCCCCCACTAGACTCACTGGGCAGGGACCGTTCGCCAAAGTCCTATTGGCCTCCTGGGGCCCCCAGAGGGGAACAGAACAGAACTTTCCAGGCAGGCTTTCCACCCCAGGAAGCTGGCCGGGCTGCAGAGGCTGAAGACGGCAAAGGCGCCCACGAGCTCCCTGACCCTGCCCACGAGCATTCGTTGGCCACCACCTTCTTCTGGCAGCAGCCCCCAAGGCAGAGCCAGGTCCCTCGCCCCACTGGGGGCAGCTTCTCCTCAGAGGGGACAGACTCGCAGACATCCCTTGAGGACTCACCCCAGACAAGTCCCCTTGCCTCCCTCTAGCTGAGAGCCCCCTTCAGTGGCACCAGCCTCCGGGAGCACTGGGACAGGGCCCAGCTGGAGGGGTAGCTGGGAGCTCTGGTCAGTCCCAGTGAGACGTCGCCAGGGAGCACTGGTTTTACATTCTGCCTCTGCTGGGACGGTGAGAACTGTCGACCTGCCTCTGGCTCCAGAAAACTGGAAGACCCGATCCTCACCCATGCAGAGTAGCGAGAGTGGGCGTCAGAACCAGGGCGCAATAAAGTGTGTAACTGGCTCCATCCCTCCAGGCTCTCATTGTGGAAAGAACTGTTGGCACAGACCCCTCCAGAGGTCTCCCTCGCAGGCAGGCAGACACCCACCTGTAGCTCAGGAACATACACAGCTCTCCTCTCGGCCACGAAGGCCAGCGTTGCCCTCATACAGAATCTTTGGGGAGGTTAGGGAGTGGTTCCTTGTCTTGGATTCCAGGAAAATGTACCCTGAGATGAGGATTTAAGGATCAGTGTGTTTGGTGCTGATCCAGGAACCTCAGCTGGGGGAGTAGGAGGTGAGTCTGCAAAGGGAATAAAGAGGACGTTGTCAAGCAAATTTTCTTTTTTTTTAATTTTTAAAAATTCATTGCATTTTATTTTTAGAGATGAGGCCTCACTACATTGCCCAGGCTAGTCTCAAACTCCTGGGCTCAAGTGATCCTCCTGCCTTGGCCTGCCAAAGTGCTGGGATTGCCTCCCCCTGCTCCACCTCCCCACCCAGGCACAAGGTTGCACTCTGGTGTCCAGGCTGGAGTGTGGTGGTGCAATCATAGCCTCAAATTCCTGGGTTCAACCGATCCTCCCACCTCAGCCTCCTGAGTAGCTGGGACTACAGGCATGCACCACCATGCTCAGCTTATTTATTTATTTTTTTGTAGACATGGGGTCTTGCTATGTTGCCCAGGCAGGCTGATCTCAAGCTCAATCGATCCTGTGGACTCAGCTTCCCAAAGTGCTGGGATTATAGGTATGAGCCACTGTGCCCCACCCTCAAACAAATTTCCATGTTGGCAACTGGAGCTAGATCTTGCTGGAGATCTCTGAAAGACAGCATGGAATCCTCGAACACCCCCTGAGGGGTGAGGCATCCAGGGCATTTATCTGCCAACCCTCAGGAGTTGGCATTTGTAGATGGCATGCACAGCCAGCTCCACTGGCCTTGGCAAAGAGAATTGCCTCCTGGAGCCGGAGGCCAGTTCCTGTGTTCAGAAGGGAAGGACATGTCTTCTGTGCTCCCTGTGTCACGAGGCCCCTTCGATAGGCATGGACCTTCATTCTCAAGTTCAGGGAACCCTGTGGAATCTTGTCCTTGTCCTCCAGAAAGAATCCTGTCCACCCTCAAGGTCCCCTCTCTCTCTCACCTCCCCACCAAGCCTCCCTGGACTCAATGTCTTCTGTCCCCTTCCCTGCCCAACGTCCACCTCTCCAGGCTCAACCTCTGTGATCCAGTGCCATTGGGGCTCTGTGGGTGGCTGGGTCCTGGTGGTTGGGGACCGTGAGAAGGGTCCTATCTGTCGGGTCTTAGATGGAGCATACAGATGGCCACCCTTCATACTGCCCCGAGTGGCCCCTGCCAGCGCCTCTCTGGAGTGTCATTAAGCTGACAGTGTTTGCCTTGCCTCTGCAGTAGGATGCATTACTGAAGTGGCCTCTTGGTCACCTAGCTCTGAATTTTCCTGGCTCCAGAAAGAGGCTGGTGGGCACAGGTCCCCCGCAATGAGGCTGTGAAGGGGAGACAGGCAGGCCTGGGCCAGGCATAGGAGGACAACTAGGGCTTCTCAGGAGCTGTCTCAGCCAAGAGTCGCACACTCAATACTTAAAATGGCTTCAGGAATCTTCCAAGACTGAAGATTTCCCTGGGCGTGGTCTAGAGCCTGTCTGCCTCAGAGCCATGAGCAGAGCCAGTCAAAAGGCTTGCAAGGGCATCCTACCCCAGACATTAAAATAGACTCTTGGGGCTGGCCGGTGGCTGGAATCTGCGTTTGTAGTCAAGTGCTCTTCCTGTGTGACTCAGCAAAGTGGGGGTGTGTTTGGGGGAACACCCGGGGCTGGGGCCTGAGCCCCCCACCCAAAGCCAGGTTTGATTCTTGCATTTCACTCCCTGCCTTCCATCCAGACAGGCCCAAGGATGCATGAGGTGTGGGATTAGCCCATCTCCATCAATGTCTGTCGCCTCAGAGAGGTCTGAAGGCTCTTAAAATGCAGTTGCCATAGCAACAGCATTCAGCCAGTGGGGACCACAGACAGGGAGCCATGGAACCTGGGGTGCTGGGATGGAAACTGACTTGTGAGAGACCACAGCTACTGCTAGAAGGAAGGGGGGCAAAGTGGGCATAGGTAATCTAAGAATCCTTGGGCAGGAGGAGTCCCCAAGGCTACCTTGTGCATCCTTCTATCCCCAAAAAGAACTGTACCCCAACAATCTCTCCCCTCGCCGCATCCCCTGGGGAAGAAGGGAATGCAGAAATGAAATATCATAATGAGTAACAATGTATAAAAACAACAAATAATAACAGCTAATGTTTCTTTTGCATTTTCTTTGTGCCTAGCTTTGAGCTAAATCCTTTAAAAACTTTACAGGGCTTGTTGATTTTTTTTTTTTTTTTTTTTTTTTACAACATTGTGAGGAGGGATTCCACCCTATTTTACTGAGAATGAAGCTGAAACTCAGAGAGGTTTGGCGGTACCTTGCCCAGTGCCACCATGAGGGGCAGAGCTGGACTTGCCCTGGGCCTAGTTTATTGGCTTTGCCTGAGCCTGCCCACAGTAGGGGCATGGCATGGCCTCCCCCAGAGATTCCCTGTGAGTGATGACATAGCTTTGAATCAGCAAAGCCTCGGTCCCTGAGAGGCTGCTCTGAGGAGGCAGAGGCCACAGGTCCCCTCCATGGGATTTTTAAACAAAGTTTGAAGCCTGCTCTGGTGGAAGAAGATGGGCTCTCAAGGAACCCCAGGTCAGCTAGTGATGTGACTGTGTACATCCCGCTGTGATGCAAGCTCAAGGGGCTGGTAGGCAAGAGGCAGAAGGAGGAGCACAGCCTGGAAGTCAGGCACTTCAGGTGCCACTCTTCCCTGTTGCTGATAGCCTGGTCACCCGAGGCAGGTTGCGTCCTCTCTCGGATGCTCAGTTTACCCCATCTTTCCAATGGAGGCATTGGATGGATGAGGATCTTTCTCATCTTGGAAAGCCCTGCTTTTGAATCCAGGATTAACAGCCTAGTGCCTGTGAATAGACAGGTGCCCTTCAGTTTTCCCATCTGTTCACTGGATTTGTCAAGCCTGCTGGGTCAGGAAGATAAGATCTCTGGATCCTTGTGTTCTGCACCAAGCCTTCTTCTTTTCCAGAGGAGTAGCCATCTTGTGAAGGAATAAAGTTTTGAAAAGACTTTTCACTGCTGGGCAGTCATGTGGGGCAGACATAGGGCTGAGCCCAAACAGAAGTCTAGGCACTTTACAGTTTGCAAAACACTTTTTTTGTCCATATATTTCCCATCTGATATTTACTACAACCCTTTCGGTCACAGAGGTCATACTCTGAGATGGCCCCATTTTACAGATGGGAAGACTAAAGCCTAGAGAGGGGCAATGACTTGCCCAAGGTCACACAGCCAGGAAAGGGGCCAAGAAGGAGAAAGTACAGGGTCGGGGCCTGGTTCTGGATCAATGCCAAATCCAGGATTGTGGATGACTCTGTGTTTTGTCAGCCACTCTGAGGTAGGCCCCTCACACCCTTGTGACACAGACAGGGTGGCTGTCACACCCACTTTAGATCCAGACAGGGTGGCTGGCTGGGGTCAGAATACAGTCTGACCTCATAAAGCAGAGATGTCCTGTTCTCCAGGGGCTGTGAATTGGCCTCCAGCCCAGGACAAATTTGCCTGGTCCCAAAGCCCAGCTGAAAAATAGCTCTCTGAGGCCAGAGTCCCCTGCAGAGCTAGTGCTCTGGATAGGCGGCGGGACTCTGGGAGTCCCATTGCCCTCTGCCTGGGGCACGCTGCGGAACTCCGGGTAGCCGTGTTCTTCCTTAGGATCTCCTTTCCCCATCTGTGAGATGGAGGGATTAGGTCAGACCAGGGAAGGAAAATTGGTGTTGTTTTGTATGTGGAACCTCTGACCTGCCCTCCCAGTCCTGCTTCCCTCTCTGTGCACTGACCATCCATCCAGGCACCCAGGTCGGAAACTTGCAAGTTGTCCTCAAACCTCCTCTTAACTCCTAAATTCACTCTCCTGATCTCTCTGATATCTTCTACTTCTCTCTCCCTCCATCGTCCTCACCCTCATCCCAGCCTCCATCCTCTAGCCCCAGACAACTATAACAGGGTCCTCAGTGGTCTTCCTGCGGTCACTTGGATCCCCTTTATCTGTTCTCCACCCAGAAACGAGAGGAGTCTTTCAAAATGTAAAATAATGTCAGCCCTGCTTAACCCTGAACAGTAGCACCCCATAACTCTCCAGATAGAAAACCCAACCTTCCCGTGATCTACAAAGCCTGTGTCGTCAGCCTCTACCCTCTACTTCAGCTTCATCTCAATCTCCATGTCTTCTGAGTCCCAGAAGCAATAACTTGCTTTCAGTTCCTCAGCCATTCCAAGCTTTTTCTGAGATCAAGTTCCCCAGAAGTGGACCTCGGGGTGAGGATTCAGGTACAGGTGATTCATTGAAGAGGCGATCACAAGAGAAACCAGGAAGGGAAGCAGAACAGGGAAGGGAGGGAAGCCAAGGTGCAATTTCAGACCAAGTCCCAGCCTCTGCCTGGCTGTCTGGGGGAACTCTGGAGGATATTTTACACCTCCAAGGCACTTCAGGCTTTCTGCAGAATCATGTGGCACAAAGCAGAGTCCGATAGTTCCAGGGCAGACCTTGGAAGAAAGTTGCAAGTGTGGGCCCATAAAAGATAATATTCTGCACCAAAAATATGTAAAAAGCTCTCACAACTAAATATTACTACTAATAATAATAAATTTTAAACTGGACAGAGGACCTGAATAGGCTTTTCTCCAAAGAAGATGCACAGATGGCCAATAAGCACATGACAAGATATTCAACATTACTGGCCATCAGGGAAATGCAAATCAAAACCACAAGGAGATGTTGTTTCACAGCCACAAAGATGACTATAATAAAAAGACATATAACAAGTGTTGGTGAAGATGTGGAGAAATCAGAACTCTCATACCCTGCTGATGGCAATGTAAAATGGTGCAACTACTTTGGCAAGCAGTTTGCCAGTTCCTCAAACTGTTAAACATCAAGTCATCATATGACCAAACAATTCCATTACTAGGTATATACCCAAGAGAAATGAAAACGTATCCACACAAAAATTTATACATGAATGCTTATTGAGAATTATTCCTGATAGTCAAAAAGTAGAACCAAATGTTGATTAGCTATTGAATGGATTTTTAAAATATAGTATATACACATAATGAAATATTATTTAGCCATTAAAAAGGAATGGAGTCACTTCTGAACATTTTATGAAGCCACTGTTGTCCTGATATCAAAGCCAAATATGGACATAACAAAGAAAATTACTAACCTTATGAATATACCTTATGAATATAAATGCAAAAATCTTCAACAAAATGCTAGCAAACCAAACATGACAGCATCTTAAAAGGATTATACAGCATGACCAAGTGGGATTTATTCTAGAAGTGCAAAGATAGCTAAACATAAGAAAATCAATCAGTGTAATATGCCAAATTAATGGAATGAAGGAAAATAAACCACATGACCATCTCAATCAATGCAATAGCTTTTCATGATAAAAACACTCGGAAAAATGGGAATAAAAGTGAACTTACTCAACATGATAAAAGGCATTTATGAAAAACCCACAATGAACATCAAACTCAATAGTGAAAGACTGAAAGCTTTCTCTCTGAGGTCAGGAGGAAGACAAGAATACCCACTGGCAGCACTGCTATTCAGTATTTTACTGTAAGTTCTAGCCAGCACAATTAGACAAGAAAAAGGGAAAAAAGGCATCCAAATGGAAAAGCAGAAGTAAAACTATTTATATATTTAAAAGATCAGATCTCATTATTTTATATCTCAAAAATCCCAAAGAATCCACACGAAAGCTACTACAGCTAATAAATTCAGCGAAATTTCAGGTTACAAGATCAACACACAAAAATCAGTTGTGTTTTTATATACCAGAAACAAACAATTCAAAAAAGAAATTAAGAAAGCAAAATTTCATTTACAACAGCACTAAAAGAATAAAATACCCAGTAATAAATTTAACCAAGGAGATGAAAGATTTATACACGGAAACCTACAAAACATTACTAAAAGAAATTAAAGAAGACCTAAATAAATGGAAAGACACACTATATTTACGGATAGGATTGTTAAGATGTCAATACCACTCAAAGCAATATATAGGTTCAACGTAATCCTATCAAAATTCCAACTGCTTTTTTGTCCAGAAATAAAAAACCAATTCTCAAATTTAAAACAGATTGCAATAGGCGCCAAATGGCCAAAACATCTTGCAAAAGAAGGTCAAAGTTGGAGGACTCAGAGTTTTCCATTTCAAAAACTACTGCAAAGGTATAGTAATCAAAACAGTGTGGTACTGCCATAAAGATAAATGTATGGACAAAGGAATAGAATTTTGAATCCCAAAATAATACCATGCATCTATGGCCAATTGATTTTTGGCAAGGATCCCAAGTCCATTCAGTGGAGAAAAAATAGTCTCTTCAACAAATTATGCTGAGACAACAGAATTTCCAAATGTAAAAGAATAAAGTTGGACCCCTGCTTCAGACCATATAAAAAAGATTACTAAAAATAGATCAACAACTTAAATACAAGAGCTAAAACTATAAAACTCACAGAAAACGCCAGGTGCAGTGGCTCACGCCTGTAATCCCAGCACTATGGGAGGCCGAGGTGGGTGGATCAGGAGATCGAGACCATCCTGGATAACACGGTGAAACCCCATCTCTACTAAAAATACAAAACAAAACAAAACAAAAAAATTAGCTGGACATGGTGGCGGGCACCTGTAGTCCCAGCTACTCGGGAGGCTGAGGCAGGAGAATGGTGTGAACCCAGGAGGTGGAGCTTGCAGTGAGCGGAGATCACAGCACTGAACTCCAGCCTGGGCAACAGAGCGAGACTCTGTCTCAGAAAAAAAAAAAAATCATAGAAAAAAACATAGGGGTAAATCTTAATGAGCTTGGATTTGCCAATAGATACTTAGATATGACACCAAAAGTACGATCAATGTAAATAAAAATGGATAAATTAGACTTTATCAAAATTAAAATATTTAGTGCATCAAAGGAAATTATCAAGAAAGTGAAAAGGCAACATATAGAATGGGAGAAAATATTTGCAAATTGTCTATTTGATAAGAGTTTAATATACAGAATATGTGAAGAATTTCTATTACAACAACAAAAAAATACAACCCAATTACCAAATAGGTAAAGAACTTGAATACTTATTTCTCCAAAGAAGATGTACAGATGGCCAACAAGCACATGAAAAGATATATCACCAGTCAACAGGGAAATACAAATCAAAATCACAATGAGATACCATCTCGTAGCTACTAGCATGGCTATAACTTTTTAAATGCAGAAAATAACAAATGTTGGCAAGAACATGAAGAAATTAGAACCCTTATACATTGTTAGTGGGAATGTAAAATGGTGCAGCTGCTGTGTAAAACAGTTTGGAAGTTCCTCCAAAAGTTAAACATAGAATGACCTAGCAATTCCATTCCTAGTTATACACCCAAAATGTTTGAAAACAGAAACTCAAAGAGATACTTGCATGCCAGTGTTTATTGCAGCTTTATTCACAATAGCTCAAACATGGAAATAACCCAAGTGTCCATTAACAGATGAATGAATAAACAAAATACACACATATAATCCCACTTGTTTTATATAATCACATTTTGTTATATATACATATACACACGCACACACATACAATGGAATATTATCCTGCCACATAAAACGGAATGAAGTTCTGATACATGCTGCAACATGGATGCACCTTGAAAAGATTATGCTAAGTGAAATATGCCAGACACAAAAGGACCAATATGTATGAGTCCATTATATGAAATATCTAGAATAGGCAAATTCATAGAGACATAAAGTAGATAAGAGGTTACCAGTGGCTGAGAAGAGGTGGGAATGGGGAGTTATTGCCTAATGGGTAGGGAGTTTCTGTTTGGAGTGATGAAAAACTTTTGGAAAGAGACAGTGGTGATGGGTGTACATTGCAAATGTAATTAATGTCACTGAATTGTGCACTTAAAAACAAAATGGTAAATGTTATATATATTTTACCACAATAAAAAGTGTTTAAAGGAAAGAAGTGCTGATACATGTAATAATATAGATGACTTTGTAAACATTATGCTAAATGAAAGAAGTTAGTCATAAGAGACTACATATTATGTGTCTCCCTTTATAGAAATGTCCAGAATAGGTAAATCTATATACAGAGAAAGTAGATTAGTGGTCACTTAGGGCTGGGGATAGGGGAGGTGGGAGGATATGGCAGTGATCCCTCGAGGATACAGGATTTCTTTTTGAGATGATAAAAATGTTCCAAAATTGACTGTGGTGGTTGTAAATATCAGTGAATATACTAAAAACCATTGAATTGTACACTTTAAATGAGTGAATTGCATGGTGAATTGGCGATATCTCAATATAAGTTGTTTAAAACACACAGACACACACACACAGAGAAGCCAGAGGAGGGAAGCACAGCATTCCTCAGTGTGATTTTGATTTGCACTTCCCTGTAGACTGGTGATGTATCTTTTCATGTGCTTGTTGGCCATCTGTACATCTTCTTTGGAGAAATAACTATTCAAGTTCTTTACCTATTTGGTAATTGGGTTGGATTTTGTTGTTGTTGTAGTAGAGATTCTTTACATATTCTGTATGTTAAAGGTATCTGGGTGTAGCACTGACAGTGTCTGCTACAAGCTCTTTCTCATCTCAAGGCTTCAAACTTTTCAACTAGCTAAGCCCTCCTTATCCTTCAGATACCAGCAAGAGGTTCAGCCTTTCCTGACCACTCCGAAGTGGTCAAAATCCTCTTTTGTTAAAAACCAGGTACTACTTCTTCATAGCATGTATCTCAATTGTCATTTTGCAATATTTTATTTAATGCTTATATCCCCTACTAAACTGTGAGTTTCATGAGAGCAGAAATTGAGTCTACCTGTTCAATGTATGCTTTGCACAGGGAAGAAACTTAACAAAATTTGTCAGATAAATGAATGAATGGATGAATGCCAGATCTTTTCGATTAGTAGGGGCTGCCTCCAGCACCTGGTTGGCTCAGTAAGAAAGAATTCTATGGTTGATTAATGATGTCTGCCATGGGTGCCAGCAGGGATATAAGTAGTAGATGTGCCCTAACTTTGCTGTCCTTGAACTAGTAGAGCCACACCTCAGGATCCCCCATCAGAGGGGGTTCAGGTCTGCCTAGAAACAAGAGTCTCACCTCTCCCCCAGCTCCCAGGAGTGCAGTTGTCATCCCAGTTGGCCTTGCTAATCAATCACACAGCCACGCAGTGCCCGTTAGGATTTGTCACTGAGCCACATCCAGGTGCGCCAGGCAGGAGCAGGCAGGCTCGTTTGCATCTCATCTACATTAAATTTGCATACACCTCCGCAGCTCCCATCTCCTTGCAATTTTCAAGTTAAAATGTCATTACCGCTCCTGTGAAGCCTGTTATTTCTTGATTTCATTCTCCCTGTTCCTCTCCCCCTACTCCCTCCTCCGCCTTAGACACTCAAGCCTGGACTGGGAAAAAGGAGGTGGGAGTTTTCGCTCGGGTTCTGCTGCTGACTCACCGGACTGCGCTCTCTAGGCCGTGTCCGTGGCTCCAGGCACAGCGGCAGGAATGTGGCTGAAAGAGCTGCCCTTCAAGCAGCCACAGGAAGGCTAATAGGAACTTAGCCACTCAGTGTTCTCCACACTAAGCACCCAATTCCCCGCTGCCAAAGCCTTTGCCCATGCTGTACGCTCCTCCCGGAAAAAAGCCTTCTCCCTTTTCTGCATGTCAAAGTATTACCTACCCATAGTAAATGTCCAACAACCTCCACCCATCAGTTCTGTTTCCACCGTGCCACGGGCCACTGGTGTAGGCTGACTGGGTGCGGCGATAGACACGTGACTCAAGGTAGCCAATAAGATTCTTTTCTCCCAGGATTTGGCTTTGGGAATCAGAGATGCTAGGTGGGTTCTGGAGGGAGCATGTTTGGAGGACCACCGTGTCCAGCTACGTCCGTAGAAAACAGAAAGGTGGTCCCCACTGAGGAAGAACCAAAGCTGACAGGCTCAGAGCCAGACTCAAGAGGCCCAGAGGCAGCAGCGGCCCTGGCTCTGGGCTCAGGCCCTTCCCTCCACCCCCAGGTCAGGCTGCCCTGCATACTAGGGTTCCTCTGGTCACCACCCTGCTCCTAAGCCTCCTCTTCCATCCTCCATTCATGCTTGGGCAAGCTCTAGGGCTTCTGTTCCTCGCCTGGGTGGAACAATAAGCAGATTTAATGTGAGCTCAATGAACTTTTTGGGGGAAAGAACTTGATATTTGACATCTCAAAGAGACCATTGAAGTTGTCATGAAGATAAAAAGCTGAACTTCAGTGAGCTTTTATGTTTGTAGTTACACTGAGAAAAGGGAGCACGATAAACTCTTTAGAAACAGGTGTTTCTTAGGACCTTAATCTTGACATGACTATGACCCTGCCCAGGGGCCACCTCCTCCAGGAAGCCCACCCTGATGCCCCTACCCAAACCTCTCCTACATCTCTGAACCCCACAACCCTCAGTGTGTCCTTCATGCCCAGCACTCACTCCCTTAGCCTGGCCTTCATTCCCTGCAACACTGTGAGTAACCCCAGGGCAAGGCCTGAAAGTGTGAGGTCTGCCTTTTTCAGCATAGTTAATAATAACATTAATACAAAATATGAATGACCTCTTATTTACTGAGCATATATTCTATGCCAGCATTGTGGGTCATTTACCCTGCATTATCTCATTTTAATCCCCCATCACTTCTACAGGGGTCAATTGGTTCTATAGATCAGGAAACTCAGGGTTAGACGGATTAGGTAATGGGTCTGAGCTCATACAGCCCTTATGTGGTAGAACCAGGATGCAAACTCAGCAGTCTCATTTCAAAGTATATCCTACATGTAGACTTGAATTCCCCTAGGGGTGCCCCCTGACTTGAGGAATCCTCAAAAATATACCTGCCCCAGAACACTTCGGCCCTAACCTGTGGCCAATGCCTGAGTGACTGACATTGGTGCGTCTAGTACTTGGAGTTAGGCAATGACTATTCAGTAGAGAGACCAGACATCCCTGCTTGTCTTGGCCAGAACTGGTTAATGCCAACAATCACCACATCATTATTAATAGCTCTCCAAAGTGTTCTGGTTTGGCCAATAAATGACATGGTCACCCCACCCACCTGTTGTGTTTCATTAAGAACAATGTCTCCCCAGGCATGGGTGGAGGGAAGTGTAGATCTGGTGTCCTCCACATCGCTGTGCAACAAGACAGGGGCTAGAAAGTCCCAGGCTAGGGCAGCCTCACGGTCGATGGGATGTGGGGATGAGTCACAGCCGCTGTCTGATCTGCTGAGATCTGCAGGGAGGAAGCTGCTCACTCGTGCCTGCTCCTCCATGGTTCCCACGCATCCAGCCTACCCTGGGGAAGGAGCTAGGGTCCAGCTGCAGCTTCTGCTCCTCACCTCAACCCCTCTGGAAAGGGTTACCTGGTTTCCTCTCTGAGCCTCGGTTTGCCTATCTGTTAAAATGGGGACAATTGGCTGGGCACAGTGGCTCATGCCTGTAATCCCAGCACCTTGGGAGGCCAAGGCGGGTGAATCACTTGAGGCCAGGAGTTCAAGACTAGCCTGGCCAACATGGTGAAACTCCGTCTCTATTAAAAATACAAAAAATTAGCCGGGCGTGGTGGCACATGCCTGTAATCCCAGCTACTCTGGAGGCTGATGCACAAGAATTACTTGAACCCAGGAGGTGGAGGTTGCAGTGAGCCAAGATCGCACCACCGCATTCCAGCCTGGTCAGAGTGAGACTCTTTTTCCCTCCCCCCCCAAAAAATGGGGACAATTATCCTGGCTGCAGCTGCTAGGATAGCTGGGGTTGGGAAGTCTGTAGGGCCCACCTGCTTCCACACTTGCCAGGAACTCCTGACAACATAGCCGGATTCAGCCAGGGGCCCTGGGAGTTCTGGTTGCCAGTGGCCTGGGTCAGGAAGCTTCGAAGCACTTGAACAGGGCTGGGAGTTTGCCAGCATGCCTACACTTTCAGGGAAGGCCACTTCCCACCCACAAAACGTGCCCCTGAGCGCGAGTGCCAGGCTTGGGGTCCTGTCCCAGCTCCACCATTCATTCTCTAAGTCACATATCCTCCTCTGGAAATGGGGGTGACAGAGGAGTCCTACCCTCTAGCACTGTTGCGGGGTTGTGCAAAGTGAAGCACTGGCATGTGAGTGCCATGAGTGGGAGGTGGCATGATTATTAATATTAGACCCTTTTTTTTTTTTGAGACAGAGTCTCACTCTGTTGCCCAGGCTGGAGTGCAATGGTGCTATCTTGGCTCAATGCAACCTCCACCTCCTGGGTTCAAGTGATTCTCCTGCCTCAGCCTCCCAAGTAGCTGGGATTACAGGCATGTGCCACCACACCTGGCTAATTTTTTTTTTTTTTTTTTCAGTAGAGACAGGGTTTCACCATCTTGGCCAGGTTGGTCTCGAACTCCTGACCTCAAGTGATCTACCTGCCTTGGCCTCCCAAAGTGCTAGGATTACAGGCGTGAGCCACTGTGCCCAGCATAGACCCATTTACATACAAGGGATTCTGAACCCCCAGAGGCCTCTGCTGGACCGCCTCAGTGGGTTCTAGTCTCAGCTCAGCCTCTGGCTTATTGTGAGACCCCAGCAAGTCCCTCCCTGTCTCTGAGTCCAGAGGTCCTCCTCCAACTCACTGTCATTGCTGGGGAGAGGATCAGATGGTGGAGGAGGTGGAAATTGAGAATGAGCCAGGTCAGGGAGCCATTGTTAATTTGACAGGGCTGCTCAGGCTTTCAGATCTCCCCGCAGAGCCTCAGCAACCCCGACCTCAGTGGTTCCTTCCACTCTGCAATCATCTGCGGCAGCCGTGTGACCCTGCTGCACCCCAGCCTCTGGCAGGGACCCCATTCCACCCAGCTGCTCTCTGAAGGCCTCTGCTCTGGGGGTCCGTGCCAGGGCCCCAGCTCCACCCTCCAGCCCACCACACATAAGCACATCCTGTGGCTTGGGAGGCATTTCCCAGCTAGTTTTGTCTCAACATTTCCCCATGTGCTTGGCCAACTCTTCTGCAAATGCTGGGGTCACCAGGGCTGATGTGTGGGTGGGAGCTGTTTGCTTTTGTTTCCTTCTTTTTTTTTTTTTGAGACAAAGTCTCACTCTGTTGCTCAGGCTGGAGTGTAGTGGCACAGTCTTGGCTCACTGCAACCTCCATCTCCCAAGTTCAAGCAATTTTCCTGCTTCAGCTTCCCAAGTAGCTGGGATTACAGGCGCCTGCCACCATGCCTGGCTAATTTTTTGTATTTTTAGTAGAGAGGGGGTTTCACCATGTTGGCCAGGCTGGTCCCCAACTCCTGACCTCGTGATCTGCCCGCCTCGTCCTCCCAAAGTGCTGGGATTACAGGTGTGAACCACCGTGCGCCCGGCTGTCCTTATTGTTTGTAAGACAAAAGGCTTAACTCTGACTCTGAATACAGTCCTACTGCAGCAATGGCTCAGGGTTACTTTGGAAGGAGACCCAGGATTAAGCAGGGGCTGGTTTTGACCAGAAAAGGCTTGGATGGGTCTGGAGGGAGGAATCTGAACAGCTTGGGCTTCCAGTAACAGGGCTGATGCTGCCTTGAATCAGTGAAGCAAGGTTTTAGGCCCAGACTCCACGTGGGGGCCTCCCACCATGAGCATGGGGTAGGTTGTATTGGCCATAGTTGGCCACATCACCCATCCCATATAGTTTTCCTACACTGTGACCTTGACTCTCCTTCTGTTGAGCAGTGGGGTTCTATGTTCCTTCCCCTTTGTGACTGCCTTGACAATAGAGTGTGACGGAAGTGACAACATGTGGCTTCCATGGCTAGGTCATAAAAATGCATTTCCACCTAACTCGCTTGGAGCCCAGCCACCATGCTGTGGGAAAACCCAAACAGTCCACGCGGAGAGACCCCTCAGAGAGGCCACACGGAGGTGCTCTGGCAACGGCCCAGCTGAACTCGCAGCTGACAGCCAGTGTCAATCCCCAGACCTGCAAGTGCGGATGCTTCCAGACGATTCCAGCCTCCAGCCATTGAGTCACGCTTCAAGTATTCCCAGCTGACATCACGTATCAGGACAAACTGTCTCTCCCTGTGCTATGCCTGCTTTCCTGACCCACAGGACCCTGCGGGTTTTACACCACAAAGTTGTGATGCAGTGATAGTAGCCAGTGTCTTGCCAGGGCCTTCCCCACCCAAAGTTCAGGGCGGCATCTCCCTTCCTAGGGGCGGCTTCACCCCGCTCTCATCACTGGACCTCACCCAGAACATTCCTTCACTGTCCAGGTGAAGAAACAGGATCAGAGGATGAGGGACTTGCCTAGAGTCCACGGCCTTCCGTGGTTAACTGCTTTGCACAGGGGAAGCTCTGACCCAGTCAGATCCCTTAGAGCAATCAGCAAACTGCAGCCTGTAGATTGGCCTCGGGACCTGTTTTTGTAAATAAAGTTTTATTGTAACACAGCCATGCCTATTCATTGATAGATTATCTGTGGCTGCTTTTGAACTACAAAGACACAGTGGGTTCTGGCCCACAAAGCCTACTATCTGGCCCTTTACAGAAAAGGTTTGCAGATAATTCCTGCCTTAAAGATGTAAGGAAGCTGCAGTCCCTTCTAAAAGCTCAAACCTCTCCAAGGGACAAGTTGAAAATTTTTTTAGCAAGAGCTCTAAGGAGATCTGGGTTCTAATCTCCGCGCCCTCTCCAAGCCTCAGTTTTCTTTTCTACAAAACAGGGCAGTAAGTGTTCCTGCTAATTGAGAGTAAATTAGGGTAAAGCGCCCCTCTGCGCCCAAGTGCCAGCATGCAGCAGGCCCTCTTGTGAGCCCCTGCCCACCCCTTTCCTTCCACCCACAGAAGTTTCCGGCATTCGGGGAGGGCAAGAAAGGAGCTGGAGCCCCCAGGGAAATTAGCTCCTCGGCCTTGGTGGCTTCACCTCATTTAGGATGTTAATTAAATAGATTTGCATAATGTGCTCACTGAGGTGTTATTTTACTTGCACGTTTAAATCATTTAATCATCTGTGTTTTCCCCTCTCTGAATCGTGATGATGCCAAGATGGGGAGGGGCTGGTGGAAGAAAGATAGGAAACCAGGAGCCTCCAGGTCTCTCTGTGTCTCCTTTCTCTCTGTCTCTGTCTCTGTCCATCTCTCTTCCTCTCTTCCTCTCTCTCTCTCTCTCTCTCTCTCTCTCTCTCACATGCACACACACACACACATATGCAAACACATTGACAAAATGCACTCAGGTTTGTAACCCCAATGTTCAATGCATCCACCGTCTCCATCACTGGACTCCAGCCACACCGGCCTTCTTGCCATTCCTCACACATCAAGTGCATTCCTGCCCCGGGATCTTTGCACTTCCTTGTCCCTTGGCTTTGTATACCCTTAGTGCACTCATTCCCCAGATATCCACATAGTTTCCTCTCTCGCTTCCTTTAGGTCTTTACTCAAACGTTACCTCTTGAGAGAGGACTTCCTTGACCTCACTGTCTTATTTAGCAGTTCAATCCCTCTGTATTTTCCTGCAAAGTACTTATCACCGGCCAATATTATGTATACACGTTTATTTGTCTGTTGTTGGACTCCCTTAGCAGAATGTAAGCTCCACAAGGGCAGGCCTTTAAGTTTTGGGTTTTGCTCTTTTGCTTGTTTTTGTTTGCTGCTGTCTCCCCTAGTGTTTAGAACATTGCCTGGCACACAGCAGGTACTCAATAATATTTGTTGAATGAATGAACATGCATGGAAGGTTTGCAGGTCCCCAAAGGACAGGCTGTGATACCGTGAGGTTACAGGCTGCCCAGGGATGCACACCAAGCCCCTGCCAGCTCTGGGTCTAGCAGCCAGTCTTACTATCGCACAGGCTGGGCTTTCTCCAGAAATAGAACTGTTTCTGCAATAGCTCTGAAAGCACTGACTCCACGGCAGCTTCCCCTGAGGGCTGACATTTCTCAAGCAGCCTTCTGGGGAACTGGGCAATTGTTTTGCAACTCAGGCATCATCCGTGGGGTACCCTAGGGGCCAGGCTGATAAGCCCCAGAGGTCACAGTCTGACCACAGAGGGCACCGGGAGGAAGGCTCTGGGGACACAGGGCCAGAGGTCACTGAGAGTTCTGAGACAGCTGCTGTGCCCACTTCTCAGTGGATATTTTGAGCCAAGGTCAGAGCTGGAAGCCCAAGCTTCTTCTGCACTCTTGCATAGATGAGGAAACTGAGGCTCGGTGAAGGGATTCAGCTTGTCCAAGTCTGAACAGGACCAACCTCCCCCAGGAGCTCCCGGGGCTGAGAGACCCTCGCCAGCGAAGCTCTGGGCAGCTGGCTGCTCCACTGTCTGTGTTGTGTCTCTTCCCCCGCCAGACCTCAGCTCAGATGCTACTTCCTCAGGAAAGCTCTCCTTGATGCCCTCAGTTTACATCCAGTTTTTCTATTCTCAGAGAACCTCCCTCTTTCCTTTAGAGCTCACATCTCCTTGCAGTGATGACCTGATGTCTGTCTCCAGCCAGCCTCTAAGCTCCATAAGGGGAAAGACCAAGCCAGGCTGTTCTGTTCACCGCCCTGCTCTTGAGCCTAGCTCATAGTGGGTGCGTAGTAGGGTCTTTAGGACTATTTGTTGAATGAATGAGCACAGCATGTGCAAAAGTGTGGAGGCGAAAAAGTGAGGAAGCATTTTGCAGACAACGAGGTGAGCACAGAAACTGCCCAGGTCCTGGGATGGTTGCTCAGCTCCTCTGGGCACCTGTAGAGCCTAGGAATCTCTTTCCGGTCTCCAGCACAGCAGCTCCTGCTATGCACTCAGCCCCAGCAGCCTGCACCTGTGTCTCTTGTGGGCTGCCCCAGCTGCCAGAATTTCCTTTGCCTGGGCATAGGGGGAGCTGGAAGTGCCCGAAAACTGATGCCTCCTCTCATTCCCTTGGGGGTGCAGCCACTACCCAACGACTGCCAGGGCAGGGGCAATAGAGACTCCAGCTCTCCTGCCGCTGCCCTGCCTGAGGACTCACCTTGCTGGCATCCCTGTACTTGGCCTCCTTCCCTTCCCTACCCAGCATCCCGCCTGGCTCTGGTGTTTCTTGTACTTGGCCTCCTTCCCTTCCCTACCCAGCATCCCGCTTGGCTCTGGTGTTTCCTGGGGTCACTCCCTAATAAGCCACTTTCACACAAATCCTGTCTCCGGGCCTGCTTCGGAGTCCCACCTGCAACAGCCCCTCCCACTGAGGACCCCTTTCACACCTGGCTGAAGCTTGAGTCAGATACCCCTGGATCCAATCCCAACTCTGCTTCTGAGCAGCTGTAGGATCCTGGGTGAAACTTCATTGACCTCCCTGACCTCCACAGCAAATGGTGCGGCAACAATTAGAACCAGTATTTGTAAGAAACCTGATCCAGGCCAGGCCCTTATCCAGGGATAAGTGGTCATCGTCATCATCATCATTTTCTAACTCTAAGCATCTAGGAGTCCACCACCTGTCGAGCCTCAAATGGGAAACGCATGTTCAGAAAAGCAAGCACCCTGGTCCTGAGCCGTGGACTTGCCAGGAACTTGGAGGTCTTATTCCAGGAAGTCCCAAATAATCTGCCTGGCCTCCAGCTTCCCCGCCTCTGCTCCGTGTTCTTGGCCCAGCCCCCAGCATCTCCATAACCTCCTCCTGACCCTTGTCAGAGCAGAAACCTAAACATCAGGGCTTGGGGAAGCCTCAGAAAATCCATGTGGGTTGGCCCCGCTTCGTCTTTCCTCAAGCCTCCTTCAGGATGACTGGCTTCCCAGCAGCTCTTTAAAGAGGCTTCACTGCCTTGCTCCACCAGGCTTTGGCTCCTGCTGTTCCCACTCGCCTACCTGGCTAACTCCTACATATCGTTTCAAGGATAGCTCCAACATCACCTCCTCCTGGATGCCTTCCCTGACCATGCGCTTTCCCAGGTTGGGTTTGGTGCCCTCTTTGGGCACCTACATCTTCTGTTCTTGACTCAACAACATGGAGCTGGCTACACTTGTGCGTATTGATACTTGCCTCTTGTCTTGTCTGTTTCCAGGAGAATTGAGACTGGTTTGTGAAAAGCTGAATCCCAATCACCCAGCATAGGGCCTGGAATACATTAGGTGGGTAAACAAATGTTTGATGAATGAATGGATGGATGGACGGTTGGATGGATGGATGGATGGATGGATGGATGGACGGTTGGATGGATGGATGGATGGATGGACGGATGGATGGATGGATGGATGGATGGATGGATGGATGGATGGACGGACGGTTGGATGGATGGATGGATGGATGGATGGATGGATGGACGGTTGGATGGATGGATGGATGGACGGTTGGATGGATGGACGGTTGGATGGATGGATGGATGGATGGACGGTTGGATGGATGGATGGATGGATGGACGGTTGGATGGATGGATGGATGGATGGATGGACGGTTGGATGGATGGATGGATGGATGGATGGATGGACGGTTGGATGGATGGATGGATGGATGGACGGTTGGATGGATGGATGGATGGTTGGATGGATGGATGGACGATTGGATGGATGGACGGTTGGATGGATGGATGGATGGATGGATGGATGGATGGATGGACGGTTGGATGGATGGATGGATGGATGGATGGATGGATGGTTGGATGGATGCATGGATGGATGGAGACACCAAGCCACCTCCAGATCTTCCATCTGAGTTTGTTCCCCCATGTCAGGGAGTGATGAGTATGACCGCTTACTGTGGGTTTCACTGTGTGTGTTTTTATTTTTTGCTTTGGTTTTGGTTTTCCCCTTTTCTAAGGAAACAGTTTTAGTCCTGAGGGGCTCTGTCCTAACTCTCCCGTTACCAGGAAAGCGTGGGCCCCTGCATCACAGGAGCATCTGGCTGACACACTCCTCTTTGGGGGTGTTCCAAGCACACCCTGCACTCTCCGAAGCCTCTCCTCTCCTTCTCTTAAAGCCCTGCAGTGCGGTGGACGGCTAGACTTGAGAGTGACTCAGATCTGAGTTCTAGTCCCAGGCCCACCACTTTACCAGCAGACTAATCTTAGTAAGCCACTTCCCTACTGCGTGCCTGTTTCCCCAGCTGTTAAATGGACAGCTTAGACGTCCTTACAGGCATTCTGAGGCTCCTCTCCCTGCTTCTTGCCTCTGCAGAAAATAAAGGGTCAAAATATGTGCTCAGGGAGAGAACAGAGGTCTCTTTTCAGAAAAAAAGGCTGGAGCTCAGGGCAGGGCTGGGGGCCTCATGCTTTGGGACCTGAATGTCCTGAAAGCCCAGCCTTGGCCCTGGGGATGGTGGCTTTGCCACTGAGGCCTCCAGCAGGGCTGGGCAGGCTGAGCTGGCAGAAGAAGGAGGCTTGTTTTTCAGGGCCTGGCCTTCCCTGGGGGTGTCTCCTCCTTGGCCTGCAGGGCTTGGCCCAGCCCCTGGCAGAACCAAGCTCAGCTAGGGGTGGGTGGTACTGAGGGTGAGCCTGCCTTGGCCTGTCTCCCTCTGTGATACTGACCCAGCCCCACTTTAGCCTTCCCTGCTTTTTAGCCTGGACATACCTTCCCTGGAGGCTACCCCCCAATGCCTGGTTCTCTTGGACCAGGGACAGGCAGTGGTGAGAGCTGAGGGGGCTGCCTGAAGCAGTGACCATAGAAATTGATCAGGGCAAGATTTCTGGACATCAGAGCATGGTGGTTAAGGGCCTGATGGCCACTTTTTAAAACTCCCAGCTCTGCCTTTTGACCTTTCTGGGACTTAGTTTACTTAGTAAAATGGACTAATGATAGTATCAATGCTGCTTTTTATTTGTTTGTTTGTTTGTTTGTTTTTGAGATGGAGTCTCACTCTGTCACCCACACTGGAGCACAGTGGTACAATCTTGGCTCACTGCAACCTCCACCTACTGGGTTCAAACTATTCTCCTGTCTTAGCCTCCCAAGTAGCTGGGATTACAGGTGCAGGCCACCACGCCCAGCTAATTTTGGTATTTTTCGTAGAGACGGGGTTTCACCATGTTGGTCAGGATGGTTTCGAACTCCTGACCTCATGATTCGCCTGCCTTAGCCTCCCAAAGTGCTGGGATTACAGGCGTGAGCCACCGTACCATACCAGTATCAATGTCTTTAGGTTGCTAAGAGGATTGGTAAGTGATTGATCACTCATAACAGTATTTGGCACACAGTAAATGCTCTATAAACTTTATACTTGAATCCATGGACCCATAGAAGCCAGAAGTCTCGACTTTTCTCTGAAGGTTGAATTCATGGGGGGCTAGAGAGAATGTCCAGGCAGGGAGGAATGAGAAGAGAGGGAGGCTCCCTGGCAAAGTAGAACACGAGGTGCAGTGGAAGGAATGTTTCTTTGGCTAGGAAGTGGGCTGCTTTAAGTTCAGAGACCCTGGGAGTGTGTGTATGCAGTGAGGAGGCAGGGTGAGGGCAGTCCCCTGAGCTGAGCTCGGGAGAGCCTGGGTCCTAGCCCCAGTTCAAACCTGTGTTGCTGTGTGACATAGGAAAGCCACCGCCCATTTCTAAGCTTTGCATTTCCTCTCCTTCTTGGAACCATCTGGTCTCCAGGAGTTGTTTCCAGAACAATCAGTGATTCTGGCTGAACCCAGAAGACCAGCTCAGGAGCCCAGCTGAGTCAGCGCACAGAAGATGTGGTCCTGAACTCCGCTCTGCTTGTCACTTCCCTTGTGCCCATTTTACAGATGAGGACGCAGGCTCAAAGGCTGACTCACTAATAGTTCCCCACCTGTTCGTGGCAGGGATGGGTTCAGAGCTCTCCTGCGTGCATAATAATCCACCTACAGGAAATAAACATATCTGTCACTGCAGTGCACAAAAACAACTATGTAAATTTTTACACACTGGGGGGTGTTCGTTTGGGATGATCTGATTTTTTCTTTTTCTTTTCTTTTCTTTTTTTTTTTTTTTCTTTAAGAGATGAGATCTTGCCCAGGCTGGAGTGCAGTGGTGCAATCGTAGCTCACTGCAGTCTCAAACTCCTGGGCTAAAGGGATGGGATGATCTGATTTTAAATACAGGCTGCCTCGAGTATTCAGAGTTTGCTTTTGGGGTTTCCAGGTCGACCCAGAGTGTCTCAGAGAAAAAGCAACTACCCATGGAGTAGGGCTGGAACTGAGGCACCAGGGGAGACACGGGAGATGAGGTGAGTAAATTAAGAAGCTGAGCAGACGGAGAAAACAGTGGCCAGGGGTAGGCGCTCGAATGCTGACATTCATGTCTGACCAAGCTGCCATTTCTTAGAACGCTGAGTCCAAGGTGTTGAAGTCATGTGCTCCTCAGGAGGCAGCAGTGCTTGTTTATTTAATGATGACAGACCTGACATTTCCATTTGGATGTCTGAGGCAACTCAAACTTCACGTGTCTTGAACTAAATCTTCTGCTTTCGCCCCACTAAGCCAGCAACTCCTGCAACCTTCCCATCCCGGGCAATGACAGCTCCCTCCTACTTAGGTCAAAACCCTTGGAATCACCTTTGACACCCCTCTCACATGCACACTCAATCTGTTAGCAAATTATGTTGGCTCTGCTTTCAAGATGTATCCAGAACTTGACCCTTTCTCACCAGCTCCCCTACCTCCACCATTGTTTCTGGCCTAGATTATTTCAATAGTCTCCTTACTGGTCCGGCAGCTCCAAGCTTCCCTGTAAGGTGATCTGTTCCTCAAGCAGTATCTGGAACATCCTTTTAAAAATCTAAGACACATTGCTTCTCTCCTCTGTTCAAACTCCTTCTGTGGCTCCCATCTCTCTCAGAGCAAAGGACAATGTCTTTGGAATGTTCCAGAAGGCCTAAACAGTCTAGTCCTCTTTGTTGGTTCCTTACAATACCTCTGGGAAGTAAGCAAGGGAGGAAGGATTGCTCCCACTTTATGGGTAGGAGAACTGAGGCCCAAAGGGTAGAGATTATGTTCTTAGGTCTGAAGCACAGAGCATCTGGGGACTCTGTCCATCACTCAGTCCCAGAAGCCTGAGTGGGCAGCTGCTGGTGCTTCTCATCAGATGGGTCCGCTCAACCCACCCTCTCCGCAGAGCACTGGCTCCCCGCCCATTCTCCAGAGTCAGACCCGATGCCAAAATAGGCTAATGGACACTGTGTGCTTGGCCGGGGCAGGCCCTCGGATTCCACCCCTTTTTAGGCTAGATCAGAGCAGTGCATGGTCCACTCTGAGCTGCTGAGTAGCCATCAGAGGAATTTAAATCCCCTAAGCCCTGGAGTGGGTCAGTCTTAGGCAGCTGACTTTGTCCCTGCTCTGACTCTGACTCACTGAGTGAGCCTAGGCAAGTCACGTCTCTCTTCTGAGATACACTCTCTCCACCTGCATGGAGTTCTAACATTTAGGCATTGGAAGAACAAATTGATGGAACCTGGGCTGTATCCCTATGAGGCTGACAAAGAACCAGAAGCCAGAAGATATCAACGATCAACTTTTGCCATTGCCCTTAACAAAGGTCCATGGTGGAATGTCACAGGGCTCTGCCCCCAGCCCCACCTGTTCACCAGGTCTATAGATCATTTTAAGGTGGGGAGATGGCCCAGTACAGCATAGCTAGGAGGGGCAATAAGGCATTGGATATCAGAACCAGGATGTCCAAAGATCCTGACCAGCAGGACCGATGAGCAGAATATAAGCAAACAAAATATAATAAGAGTGGCTGGGCACAGTGGCTTGTGCCTGTAATCCCAGCAATTTGGGAGGCTGAGGATGGAGGATCACTTAAGGCCAGGAGCTTAAGACCACCCTGGGCAACACAGAGACACTCTGTCTCTACAAAAAAACACACCAAAAAAGTTAGCTGGGTGTGTTGGCACCCACCCATAGTCCTAGCTACTTAGGAGGCTGAGGTGGGAGGATTGTTTGAGCCCCAGCGATCGAGGCTGCAGTGAGCTATGAATGTGCCACTGCACTCCAAGATGGGTGACAAAGCAAGATCCCATCTCTAAAAAAAATTTAAAACTATATAATAAGAGTGACTGCCAACCCCCAAACTTGGACTCAAATGCCAACAACTAAGTGTGGAGTGAAGAGGTTAAGACTGAGATGGAGTGGGTTTAAACTGGTCGTTCTCTAGGGGACATTTTACATAATGCATGGGGTCGTCTTTGCACTGGGGGCTCTAGTGACATTTACAGGGCAAGAATCAGGAATGCTGGGCATCCCATAGTGGATGGGACAGTCCCACACAACAGAAATTTGGCCCACATCCTTTGTAGTTTTCAAACGTCCGCCAGATGCAAACCTACGACAACTATAAATCGGTCAGCCTTTACTACATTGCAGTACTGAAACGTTTCTACAAGAAGTTCCGTGAAAAACTCAGTAACTTAGAAAAAGGTTGTTATTGACAAGGACTCATAAATGGAATGGCAGTGAGTCAATTATTGAATAACATTCTCATTCCTCACAGCCTGTCTAGTCAATGTGTTAGACCATCGCCAACTACATATCTAGAGGAAAAGGGTTCCAGAGCATGAACGCAGTTACAGCAAAAACAGTGAAACCAACTGCAGATACTTATAACAGAGGAGATGTGTGACTCTTTTTTACAATCTTAGAGACAAGTATTCATAAATTATTAGAGATGCAAGAAATCTCACTGAATCTCACAAAATGACCATAAGGATGAGCATTTTAAATTTCTGTTGTGAAAACGATACATTGAGATGATGAGGTCACCATTTGTTTTCCAGTCTTGCTCAGAAATTGTTTCCACAGGTGCCCCATGTGGCTCCTCCATAGCGTCTTGGATTAAAGCTGCTTTCATGATCTATTTGCTTGTCGCCTCTGCCTCATGAGGGATCTGAAGGCAGAATGCACCCCTCTGTTGCAGGTGGGATTTTCAAGGAAGATACATTTTCTGGGTGACCACACAGGTACCCTGGCCTATGTCATGGGAGTTCTTTATCACTGCACACTGAGGCTCACCTTCCTTATTTCCCCCACTGACAGGCTGCAGCGTGCCTTGGGGGTACTCTCCTTACTCCAATTAAAGTCTTTCTTTCTGTTATCACATACAAATAAGTCAAGTCTGTTATGTCTTGCCCAAACAGCAGGTATTATTTCAATCTTCACCCTCACCTCCTGCCATTTCATTTTTTGGAACTTCTTTTGTGTCATGGCGTCTGGTCTGCTTACATCTCTGGAATCCAGACTTACTAATTACGGGCATACAGGGTTCTGGCACTTTCATTATGCCTTCTTGGGTAGTTGCGCCCAAGAACATATTGAAATACACTTTATTTTTTTTTTTATCACAAATCACTTCCATTTTATGTCTCCTTTATATTAGAGACATTGCATTGATGTATGTATGTATTATCATCCATAAGTTTCATTTCAGACCATTTAAAGGAAAGAAAGCATAAAATATTTGATACAGAAGGGGGCTTGGGTAATCATACTTGTGGGCTTAAACTCAGCTAGAATGTGTTCACGTGTTCATCAAAAGATATGTGGCCAGGTGCAGGAGCTCACACCTGTAATCCCGACACTTTGGGAGGCCGAGGCAGGTAGATTGCTTGAGCACAGGAGTTTGAGACCAGCCTGGGCAACATGACGAAACCTCGTCTCTACCAAAAAATTCAAAAATTAGCCAAGTATAGTGGCACACACCTGTAGTCCCAGCTACCCGGGAGGCTGAGGTGGGAGGATCGCTGGAGCCCAGGGAGGTAGAGGCTGCAGAGAGCCCTGATGGTGCCACACCACTCCAGCCTGGGTGACAGAGTGAGACTCTGTCTGAAAAATAAAAAAAATAAAAGATACGTGCAAGAATGTTTACAGCAGCACCATTTGTAATAGTTCCAAACTGGAAACAACACGAATATCTCAAAAATCTCGAAGCTGAATGGAAACATAAACTGAGGTGAGGCGCACAAAGGAACACCCACAGCAGAAGAATCAGTCACTCGCAGCTACACTCAGCAGTACAGATGGGTTTCACACGAGCATGCGGTTGAGTGAGAGAAGCCAGCCACAAAAGAGTGCGTGCTGAATGACACCACTTATAGAAAGTTCTAGAATCAGCACAACTCATCCATGCTGTTAGAAGGCAAGAAAGTGATTACCTTTGAGGGATGGAGGGTGGATGGAAGCACAAGGGGAACTTCCGGCATGATGATCGTGTTCCTGTTTCGTGGATGGAGGGTGGATGGAAGCACAACGGGAACTCCCGGGGTGATGGTCGTGTTCCTGTTTTGTGATCAGATGGGTTCAGTTTGTGAAAATGTATCAAGTTGTACAGTGATGTGTACTCTTCTGTATATAGGCTCATATTAGGGTTCTCCAGAAACAGAAAACAGAGCCAATGGGGTGTGTGTGTATGTGTGTGTGTGTGTGTGTGTGTGTGTGTGTGTGTGGAAAGAGACAGAGAGAGACAGAGACAGAGAGAGCAGAGAAGAGAGGAGAGATTTATTTTATTTTAAGGAATTGGCTTACATGACTGGAGACTGGCAAGTCCCAAATCTGCAGGCTAGGCTGGCAGGCCAGAGACCCAGAGAAGAGCTGACGTTGCAGTTCAAGTCTGAAGGCCACCTGCTGGCAGAATTCAGTCCTTTCCTATGAAGGCTTTCAATGGATTGACCAAGGCCCACCCACACTGTAGACAGATTGCTTCACTCTGTCTGCTGCTTTACTTTCGTGATCTGCTTTACTCAAGTCGGCTGATTTAAATACCAATTTCATCTTTAAAAAGATCGTGGCCTAGCCAAATTGACACATAAAATCAACTGTCACAATGCTATACCTCAATTAAAAAGTGATTAAAGTGGGGGGTGCTTTGGACTGAGGGTTGAGAACCACTAATTTAGTTGAAAGCTCATAAAGGGACCCACTTTTTTTTTTTTTTTTCAGATGGAGTCTTGTTCTGACTCCCAAGCTGGAGTGCAGTGGCGTGATCTCGGCTCACCACAACCTCTGCCTCCCGGGTTCAAGCAATTATCCTATCTCAGCCTCCTGAGTAGCTGGGACTACAGGCGCACACTGCCACACTCAGCTAATTTTTTGTGTTTTTAGTAGAGACAGGGTTTTGCCATGTTGGCCAGGCTGATCTCGAACTCCTGATCTCAGGTGATCTGTCTGCCTTGGCCTCCCAAAGTGCTGGGATTACAGGCATGAGCCACTGTGCCTGGCCAGGGACCCACATTTTAATTACAATCACCAAAGGGTGAGTTCTGCATTTGGTTGCACAAGCAGGAGTATTGTAACCGGATCAAGGAAGAGGATGTGTGTTCTCCCTGTCCTCCCCCCTCCCTCCTCCACCTCCTCTCCCCCTTTCTGCTGATTATTCATCACCTGGAGAATTCTAGTCATTTCTGAAAGCTATTCCTTCACAGTGACCCAGCTTGTCATGGAAGTTATGTGCCAAGGGAGTAGCCAAGAAAGAATGATTGGTATCTCAAAGAAACACGACTCACACAACAAAACAAAAGCCTTCAAAAAGAATAGGTGCCCTTAACCTCATAAAAGGCATCGATGAAAAACCTACAGCTAACATCATACTTCCTGGCAAAAGATTAGATGTTTCCCTCCCAAAGATCAGAAACAAAACAGTGATGCTCATTCTTGCCATTTCTATTCGACATTGTACTGGAGGTTCCAACCAGAGCAATTAGTTAAGAATATGAAAAAAAAGGCATCCAGATGGGAAAGAAATAAAACTATATTTGCAGATGATATAATCTTTTATATACAAGAAGATGGTAAGGAATCAACTAGAAAATTACTGAAACTAATAAACAAATTCAGCAAGGTTGTGGAACCTGTATGTAAAATCAATATATAAAAAGCAACTGTATTTCTATACACTAGCAATGAACAATCTAAAATCCAACTGAGAAAACAAACTTAATTTACAATAGCATGAACAAGAATGAATAGTTAGGTATAAATTTAACAAAAGGTACACAGACTTGTATACATAAAACTACCAAATATTGTTGAAAGAAATGAAAGATCTAAGTAAATGGAGACACACTCCGTGTTCATGGATCAAAGGACTTAATATCGTTAAGATGCCAATACTCTTGGAATTCGTCTAAAGATTCAATGCAATCTCTGTCAAAATTCCAGCTGGCTTTTTTTTTCCGGCAGAAATTGACAAGATGATCCTAAAATTCATATGGAATTGCAAGAGACCCCAAATAAACTTAACTACAACGCTCAGGTAATCAGGACAGTTTGGTACCAGCCTAAGGATAGACATATAGATTAAGGGAATAAAATGGAGCATGCAGAGATAAACCTTTATGCTTATGACCAATTGACTTTCAACAAGGGTGTCAAGACCATTCATTCAACAGGGGAAAGAAGAGTCTTTCAACAAATGATGCTAGGACAACTAGATATTCACATCCACACCACACATAAAAATCAACTCAAAATGGATCATAGACCTAAATGTAAGTTAAAAGTATAAAACTCTTAGAAAAAAACACAGGAATAAACTTTCATGACCTTGGGTTAATCTAAATCTTCTTCGATATAACACTAAAGGCACAAATGGCTAAAGAAAAAAAGACTGAACTTCATCACAATTAAAAAGTTCTCTGTTGGCCGGGCGCGGTGGCTCAAGCCTGTAATCCCAGCACTTTGGGAGGCCGAGACGGGCGGATCACGAGGTCGGGAGATCGAGACCATCCTGGTTAACACGGTGAAACCCCGTCTCTACTAAAAAATACAAAAAACTAGCCGGGCGAGGTGGCGGGCGCCTGTAGTCCCAGCTACTCGGGAGGCTGAGGCAGGAGAATGGCGTGAACCCGGGAGGCGGAGCTTGCAGTGAGCTGAGATCCGGCCACTGCACTCCAGCCTGGGTGACAGAGCGAGACTCTGTCTCAAAAAAAAAAAAAAAAAAAAAAAAAAGTTCTCTGTTGCAAACAGTATCATCCAGAGAGTGGAAAGACAACCCACAGAAATTTAAAAAAAAAAAAAAAAAGGAAAATCACATATCTTATTAAGGGATTTGTATCCAGAGTATACAAGGAAGCTTTGCAACTCATATAAATATGCAGTGGTTTACACCTGTAATCCCAGCACTTTGGGAGGGCAAGGCAGGTGGATCACTTGAGGTCAGGAGTTCGAGACCAACCTGGTCAACGTGGTGAAATCCTGTCTTACTAAAAATACAAAACTTAGCTGGTCATGGTGGCTGGCACCTGTAGTACCAGCTACTAGGGGGGCTGAGGCACAAGAATCACTTGAACTTGGGAGGTGGAAGTTGCAGTGAGCCAAATGCATGCCACTGCACTCCAACCTGGGCAACAGAGTGAGACTCCGTCTTTAAATAAATAAATAAAAGTCATATAACTCAACCTAAAAATGGGCAAAGGATTTGAAGAGACAATTCTCCAAAGAAGATATGTAAATGGGTAGTAAGCACATGAAGAGATGTTCAGCATCTTCAGTCATTAGGGAACTGTCTATCTAAACCATGAAATATGACTTCATACCCACTAGACTGGCTCTAAAAAAATGAGAGACAATATTAAGTGTTGACAAGGATATGGAACAATTGGAAATTCATAGGTTGCTAGTGGGAATGTGAAATTGTGCAACAACTTTGGAAGGCAGTTTGGTAGTCCCTGAAAAAGTTAAACATTGAGTTACCATGTGATCTAGCAATTCCACTTCTAGGTATATATATCCAAGAGAAATTTTTTTTTTCTCTGCTAAAAATTCCTTTATTAGAGAAGAAGAGGAAGACAAGTCCCAGGAGACAACCAACAATAACTCCCACCACCACCCTTTCTTTTTCTTTTCTTTTTTTCTTTTTTTTTTTTTTTTTATTGAGACAGAGTCTCCCTCTGTTGTCCAGGCTGTAGTACAGTGGCACGACCTTGGCTCACTGCATCCTCCGCCTCCTGGATTCAAGCAATTCTCATGCTTCAGCCTCCCGAGTAGCTGGAACTGACTACAGGTGTGTGCCACCACGCCCAGCTAATTTTTTTGTATTTTTAGTAGAGACGGGGTTTTGCCATGTTGGCCAGGCTGATCTCGAACTCCTGACCTCAGGTGATCCACCCTCCTCAGCCTCCCAAAGTGCTGGGATTACAGGTGTGAGCCACCACGCCTGGCCTCTTTTTCAAACACAAGCAGTCCAATCTGGCAAAAATATCAATCCTTGGATTTGGAGAAAAAACTCGTAACAGGCTTCTCTGACTTTGCCAGACATCTTCCATCCACACATAGACGGAGCCAGAGACTGTAATAAATCAGCATCAGGGGGAGGAAGCTCCAAGTTTGATGACATATGTGTCAGAATGTCTGTCTGAGTAAATTCCTGACTCTTCACCTGAGTGAGCTCTTGGAGGAGTAAACTGTTCCGCTGGCCAAAGGTAGAGAGCAATATCAAAACTCCATGTACACGCTCCAGTTGACTGAATACCATGAAGCATTCTCAGCACAACAATATAGAAAAACTTCAAAGGAAGGATTCTTCCTCTAAGTTCCACCAATTACATTACTTGGGCCTGAAACCATCTTGTTAGACTGCATGTTGAGGCTCATTATTCTAGATTTGTTTGGTGCTGTCTTTGCATTCAAGTCTTGTTTTCCAGAAGAAATGCAGGCACAATCCAATTGCAATTTTATCATCATGTGTTTTGGATGTTATAGTTAGCCTCCATTCCCCTTCCTTCTCCTTCTTAAGTATCACTAAAGCCTTCTCGGTCCCTGACCAACACCCCAACTTTCGCTGACACAAGCCTCCCCAAGAGAAATTAAAAACACGTACACAAATGTTCACAGTATCATTATTCACAAGAATTTAAAAGTGGAAACAAGCCAGGCTCAGTAGCTCACGACTGTAATCCTAACACTTTGGGAGGCTGAGGCAGGAGGATGGCTTGAGCCCAGGAGTTTGAGATCAGGTTAGGCAACACAGTGAGACCTTGTCTCTACAATCAAATGAAATAAGAAAAAATTAGCCAAGTGTGGTAGCACACATCTGTAGTCCCAGCTACTCAGGAGGCTAAGGTGGGAGGATTGCTGGAGCCCAGGAGGTTGAGACTGCAGTAAGCCATAATTGTGCCACTGCACTGCAGCCTGGGCTACAGAAAAAGACCCTGTCTCTAAAAATAAAATAAAAGTGGAGACTACCCAAATGTCTATCAGCTGATGAATGGATAAATAAAATGCGGTATATTCATATAATGGAACATTATCTAGCAATAAAAAGAAATATAATTCTGATATGTGCCACGACATGGATGAACCTTGAAAACATTATGCTAAGTGAAAGAAGCCAGCCACAAAAGATGACATATTGTATAACTTGATTTATGTGAAATGTCCGGAATAAGTAAACCTATAAAGATAGGAAATAGGCTCACGGTTGCCTAGGACTGGGGAGAGAGGTAAGGAGTTGACTCCTAATGGGTATGAAATTTCTTTTTTTGGTGAAGAAATGTTCTAAAATGAGATGATGGTTTGGTGATAGATCTACAACTTTGTGAGTACACTAAGTATCAAATTGTACACTTTAAATATGGTATGTTCATTATGTCTCAGTAAAACTATTTAAATAAAAAGAACGAATCCTTAACTTGTAAGTTCTATGGTAGAGATTTAGTCTAAGGAAATAGTTGCCAACAGGCTCAAAGATGTAGCGTATATCACCCAGAGTTCAGGTGCAGGTCACAGAAACCACATTCACTACTTTCAACATAAGGAGATTTAATGCGAGAAGTTGTGTTCTTGCAAAATCATGAAAAGTTCTGAAGCAAGGGACCTGGGCTTCCAGGAGTGATTCTTAGAATGTCACTACTAAACTGGCCTGCCCAGGAAAGATGCTGCCTCTGCCACCACCCAGAAGCTTGGGCACTATTGTCTTCAGGAATTTGTCACCTTAGCTTCACTCCAGCCATCAGAAGCGGCTGATGTCCCACCACCACTTCTCAACACTCAAGAGTTGGTGACCAGGCACTGTAGACACAGCTGTAGGAGGTCCCAATGGCTTCACAACTGGCAAAAGCTGGAGGATGACGTCTCTCTTACTTTTGCCTTCAAAACCTCACACAAGTGCATTTAATGGGAACTACTTAATTGGTCTCTAAACCCTAGCTGCAAGGGAGTTGGGAAATGCAGTCTTCACCCTTCCAGCCCCTGCAGTTGAGGAAGACATATAAGAGGAGGTTGAAATTGATATGGAATAAGTCAATCCACCTTCTGAGCCCAAGGCTACAGGGATGGCACTGTTTGCAGTAGTGAAAAAAATGGGAAACAACCTAAATGTGCAAGAAAAGCGGGGCTTGATAAGTTAGGATTCAGCCATGTGATGAAATTCTAGAAAACCAATAAATGTGTTGTAGAAATACATGTGATTTGAAAATGTTAGGCACACAGTGAAAAAAGGCAAGGGACAAAATTGTGCTTAGAGTCAACTTTCATGACAGTAGGAACCACATTCTCTGGTCCACTGCCTGCCACATGCTTGGCACAGGCTGAATGTTCAACAAATATTTCCTGGACAATTGAGTGATTCCATTTTTAGAAATAAAACACATAATTATGTGAGTTTGTATATACACATACACTTAAATATGATGTAGCAACACTGAACAAGATAAAACAAAATGTTAACACTTGTTCTCTTTGTTGGTGATATTTGGATTGACTTTAACTTTCATCTTTTCACTGTTCTGTATTTTATAAATTTTAAACAGTGAACATGTATTACGTGTAATTACGGGGAAATCACAGATGTTCTTAAAGCCACAGAGAGAAAGCAGGCCTGCCTCATTTCTTCATCTTCCCCAGGGCCTGGCACAGAGCTGGATCCAGAGTGGGCGCCAAGCCACGCTTGGAGACCAAGTTGACCTCCATTTGCTGCCTGAGAGATTTCAGGGTCTTTCTTTAGGAACTCATGGGTAGAGCTGGGCTTCTAAGATAATCTAGACTCTAACATAGTAGTGCTTCTCCCCATCTAAAACTGGCCAAGTACCAAAGCCATGTGACCTTTCCCAAGTGCCAGTCTTGAGTGCTTGCTGAGGCTGTCCCAGGGTGACTTCAAGCTCAAGGATCTTTAAGAGCTAGATCAACGACTCAGCCCTGCCCCTCCCGTGCACCCATCAGGTCCTGGGGCCATTGTTGTTTTGATCTACGAAGCCAGGCCTGACCTCACTGCTCCCAGCTGTGCTCAGTCAGGCAGAGGCTTTTTAGGGATTGAGAGGAGGGTTGGTCTGCCCTCTGAGGCTGCCCCTTGGTATCATGAGATGTCTCTCAGGGGTTGCTTTGTTTGTTCCACTTTCACTTACACAGCCGTTAAGGTTTTAGGTCACACGAAGAGGGGAGTAGGGACCAGAATGAGAAAAATGCGAGTCCCAGTTGGCTCTGTGCCATCCAGAACCACACAGGCTAGTGAGGTAAATTACGAGCCTTGCTTTCCACAACCAGCTCTGCCTCACACTTTCTGCCAGTGGACGGGGCACTGACAATGGCAGGCCCTCTTCTTCCTCAGGGCCTTTGGGAGAATTGGAGGAGATCCCCGAGTGCTTGATGGTCAGTGCCAGCCATCACTCCACTGATCACCCCCATTAGCCAGGTGGGGAAACCAAAGCTCCAGAGAGGAAGGACACAGCTAGGGTCACACAACTGGAAAAGGAACATGTAACAAGAGAGTTTCCACATCAGCCACCATATTTGGAGACTGCAGGGCAGGCCCGAAGGGGAGGAGCAGAGAGAGGGATGTCACAGAGGACTGGAAACTGGTCCCACTGGGAACAGCTCACTTCACAGGACCTGCAAACACACCCCAGCATCAGGCTCAGCCCCACCTACAGAGACCAGGGTGGGGGCAAATGCTTCCGCCCCGATGAACGGTGGGTGCCATTTCCCTTTCTGGCCTCAATTTGCTCTTCTTTTAAAAATGGCCCAGGGAGGATGATAATCACTAAATTCAAGATCTAAAATTCTGGCCAGGCACGGTGGCTCATATCTGTAATCCCAGCACTTTGGGAGTTCAAGGTGGGAGGATCACATGAGGTCAGGAATTCAAGACCAGCCTGGCAAATATGGTGAAACCCTGTCTCTACCAAAAATACAAAAAAAATTAGCCGGGCGTGGTGGCACAGGCCTGTAATCCCAGCCACTCAGGAGGCTGAGGCAGGAGAATGACCCCAAACCAGGAGGCAGAGGTTGCAGTGAGCCAAGATTGCACCATTGCACTCTAGCCTGGGCAACAGAGCAAGACTCTGCCTCTAAAAAAAAGAAAAAAGAAAAAAAAAATCTAAAATTCCATGATGAACAATTCCAGCACTATTTGCCCAGAATGCAGCCTTGACTATGCCACTTCCCTGCTTTAAACTTTCCCATGGCTCCCTGTGTCTTAAACTGAGCCTGGTAGACAAAGACCTTTGTTGTCCAAGCCCCACTAACCTCTCCAGTCTTGACATTCCTTCCAAGTACCCCCAAACTCCAGCCATATTGTTTGACTCCTTCTTCCTGTGAATTCTTCACACTATTACTCACTTCTGTAACTTTACCCCTGTGTGCACAGACAAGTCTCTTTGCATGTCTGTTAGGCTGTTCTTACATTGCTGTAAAGGAATGTCTGAAGCTGGGTAATTTATAAAGGAAAGAGGTTGAATTGGCTCAGGGTTCTGTAGGCCATACAAGCATGGTACTGACATCTGCTTGGCTTCTAGGGAGGCCTCAGGGAGATTCTACTCATGGTAGAAGGTGAAGGCGAAGTGGGAGCAGGTATATCACATAGTAGGAGCAGGTGCAAGAGAGAGAGGGGGAAGATGCCACACACCTTTAAACAGCCAGATCTCATTAGAACTCACTCACTATCACGAGGATAGTGCCAAGGGTATGATGCTAAATCATTCATGAGAAATCCACTTTTAAAAAAAATTTTACTTTAAGTTCTGGGATACATGTGCTGAACGTGCAGGTTTGTTACATAGGTATACAAGTGTCATGGTGGTTTGCTGCACCTATCAACCCATTACCTAGGTTTTAAGCCCCGCATGCATTAGGTATTTGTCCTAATGCTCTTCCTTCCCTTTCTCCCCACCCCTCAACAGGCCCCAGGGTGTGATGTTCCCCTCCCTGTGTCCATGTGTTCTCATTGTTCAACTCCCACTTATGAGTGAGAACATGTGGTGTTTGCTGAGGATGAGGGTTTCCAGTTTCATCCATGTCCCTGCAAAGGACATGAACTCATTCTTTTTTATGGCTGTAGAGAAATCCACTTTTCATGATCCAATCACCTCCCACCAGACCCCACCTCCAACACTGGGGATTACAATTCAACATGAGATTTAGAACAGACAACATCCAAAATCTATCAGTGTGAAACGCTCCTCTTTACCTTATCTGCAAAACTCATATTCATACTGCAAAACCCATGTTGTGTCACCTTCTCCATGGAGGCTGCCCTGATCTGTCACACAGAGAGAATCCCTTTTTCATCTGGGGGTCTCTCAGGTCCCAAGCCTTCTTCCACCACGACCCTGAACACTGGTTGTGAAAATTAATTGTTGTTCTTGTTTTTTTGTTGTTGTTGTTACAGGGTCTCACTCTGTTGCCCACACTGGTATGCAATGGCACGATCATGGCTCACTGCAGTCTCAGCTTCCTGGGCTCAAGCAATCCTCCTACCTCAGCCTCCCTCAAGTAGCTAGGTCTACAGGCATGTGCCACCATGCCTGGCTAATATTTTATTTTTATTTTTGTAAAGACGAAGTCTCACTATGTTGCCCAAGCTGGTTTTGAACTCTTGGGCTCAAATGATCCTCCCAC
Organism: Macaca nemestrina; assembly: GCF_043159975.1. Taxonomy (NCBI): domain Eukaryota; kingdom Metazoa; phylum Chordata; class Mammalia; order Primates; family Cercopithecidae; genus Macaca; species Macaca nemestrina. Next base: position 26,622,603 of record NC_092139.1, read on the forward strand.
CTTGGCCTCCCGAAGTGTTGGGGTTACAGGGGTTAGCCCATGCCAGGCCAGGAATTACTATTCGCATAGTGAGCACCTTGTCATCTGCTTTGTCCACTGAGCTGAGAGTTCCTTGCCAGCAGAAACTGTCTTACTCACAATTAAGCATACAGTAGGTACTCAATACATGTTCAGTAAATAAATTATCCAATAAGTAAATGAATCTTTCAAAAACCCCATAGCTCTGTCTCTGGTCATGGGTCCTTGGACAATGGGGCTCCTCTCTGGCCTCAGGGTTCCCAGCTCTACAACGGCAGGTAGACCAGACAGTTTCTGAGGGCATGACCGCTTTCTCCCCACAAGCTACAATGAGTCAGGGACCCCAGTAAAGTCATCAGCTCACTTAGAGCCCGTTTGGCTAAAGAGGAAATTGAGACACAGTTAAGCAATCTCCAGGGTCACACAGCATCTAATGTGTGTGGGCCAAATCTCTGTCCCTTCATCATCAAGTTCCCTCCACACTCTCCCGAGCCCGCTGTGTGGATGCAGCACAGACGGCTCAGGCGCCACACTACACCCAGGCTACCAAGACAAAGAAGAGCACGCCAGGCCGAGGGAACGACCAGTGCAAAAGTTCTAAACAGAGGACACTCCTGGCAAGCTGAAGGAATGGCAGGGAGGCCAGCTTGCCGGGGCCAAGTGAGCAGGGAGTGGCCAGAGAGAAAGTCTGAGAACAATAGGAGCAGATGGTGGAGGTCTTGGGGACCTGAGGAGAACTTTGGCTTTAATCAGAGTGAAGCGGGCAGTCACTGCAGGTTTTGAGCAGAGGAGTGGCAGGAGCTGACTTAAGTTTTAAAGAGATCCCTTTTGCTGTTGTGCGGAATACAGATTGGAAGTGGGGATCAAGGGGAAAAGCAGGGAGACCTAGTCCAGGTGAAAGAAACTGGTGGTTTGCACCAGAATGATGGTGGCGGTGGCAGAGGCAGAGGTCGTGAGAAGTGGCCAGATTCTAGAGATATTTTAAAGGCAGGGCAACCAGGATTTCCTGAAAAATTGGGGTGGGATCTGAGACAGAGGAGTCAAAGCTGACCCTGGGGACTGAGCCTAGGGAATGGTGGCGTTTGTGTCCACTAAGATGGGGATATTGCGGGAGAGTGAATAGGGGGTGGGGCACATCAGGAATTTTGAGGAGGTGATTAGAAACCTGGACCTGGGATTTAAGAGTAAGGACAGGGCTGAAGATGCAAATGTGGGAGCCTTCAGCACATAGATGGCATTTAAAGTCAGGGATGGTGAGTAGACTGAAGATGATGCATGTAAATTTTAGGGCCCCTGTACTCAGTAAGCCCTTGGCAAATGATGGCCAAGCGGCCGTTGATGAGATGGTTGTCATCAAGACGTGATCCTGGAGTTAAGCTGTGAAGGATAAAAAAAGCACGAGAAACACTATGCACAAACAGGGTGTGAGCAGGGTCCTCCCACCTCCCAGCCCAGCCTTCATCGTCTCTCACCTGGACAACAGTACCACCCACCTCCTTCTGCTGCTCTTCTCGTTCTTACTCCCTCCTTAGCTAATGCTGGTATTTTGCAAAAAGCACGGGTTTCGGACCTGGGCAGATCTGGTCCTGGGCAAGTGTCTCACTTTCTGCATCTATAGTCTGTGCCAGAGCATGGGGCCAGGACCCACAGGGAAGGAATCAGACCAAGTGTGAATCCACCCAGACAGACCACAGGGCCCACCCCAGCTCCAGTGACCAGAGGCATGCTCCTTGCTTTCTCTGACCCCTACTTTTTTTTTTTTTTTTTTTTGAGACGGAGTCTCGCTCTGTTGCCCAGACTGGAGTGCAGTGGTGTGATCTTGGCTCACTGCAAGCTCCGCCTCCCGGGTTCACACCATTCTCCTGCTTCAGCCTCCTGAGTAGCTGGGACTACAGGTGCCTGCCCCCACACTCGGCTAATTTTTTGTGTTTTTAGTAGAGACAGGGTTCACCGTGTTAGACAGGATGGTCTCGATCTCCTGACCTCGTTATCCACCTGCCTCAGCTTCCCAAAGTGCTGGGATTACAAGTATGAGCCACCATGCCAGCCTCTGGCCCCTACTCTTTACATCTGGAAATTGGGTGATGGAGCCATTCGTCTTCTAGACATAGAACTACCTGAGAGAAGGATTAACTTATGGTCCTTGTCATCCAGATGGGGCTGAGAACAAACAAACAATCAAAAGGCAATCACGGCCAGGCGCGGTGGCTCACACCTGTAATCCCAGCACTTTGGGAGGCCAAGGCGGGCAGATCGCCTGAGGTCAGGAGTTCGAGCCCAGCCTGGCCAACATGGTGAAACCCCATCTCTATGAAAAATACAAAATTAGCCAGGCATGGTGGCACATGCCTGTAGTCTCAGCTACTCAGGAGGCTGAGGCAGGAGAATTGCTTGAATCCAGGAGATGGAGGTTGCAGTGAACTGAGATCATGCCACTGCACTCCAGCCTGGGCGATAGAGCAAAAGACTCCATCTCAAAAAAAAAAAAAAAGCCGGGGGGGGGGAGGTAATCACATGTATAAAACTTCTTTACACAGAGCCTGGCACACAGGAGGTGAACAATGACCATCCTCTCTCACCTACCCTCAGAGCTGACTTGCGGGGGCACAGATGGAATCAAGGTCTTTGAAGCCCTTGGAAGTAATTATAAGAGTAATAAAAACAGTCAACATCTGCAGCTTTTCCCTGTGCCAAACACTAAACCATGCAATAACTCATTTATTCTTATCTACTCTGTGAGCTTGGTCCCCTCATTACCCCCATTATCAGGGTGTGGAAACTGAGGTCAGAGACATGACATTTGCAGTAGGTTGTACAGCTAGGAGCTGTTGGGCCTTGAAGCCCCAGTCGCTGTGCCTCTGAGCTTCCTGATGGGCCTGGGTACTGTCCTGTGAGCACTGGGAAGGGAGGTGACCTGCGAAGCAGGTGAGTCTGGCTTATAGGTGAGGCCCCCGTCGCTTCCCTCTGCCTACCTCTCTGTGCCCACAGGGGCTGCCGCTTAGGAAACCAAAGGGTTAATCTAATCGGAGCTTCCAGGATAGTGCACAGGGTGATTTATTTTATTTAAAAAAGTTTAAAAAAGAAACCAGCCTGTCAAGTCTTGTTTAGAAAACTGGACATTCTGAAAATATTGGTGAAGAGAGGGGGCTGCACCCCTTAGAAGATTCTTAGCAAAGGGGGGTGATGTGAATCCAAGGTGACGGGGGCTTTTTTCATTTTTTTTTTTTTAGGCCAGAAAGGCAGGAAGTACAAATTGCTCTTCTAGGGGTCAACCAGCTCTGGGCGCAAGCTCAGGAGGCCGCCTGTGGGGACTGATGGCGGAGTGAGTGCTGGGCTCCCCTTCCCCCACCAGCTTCATTTCCCTGGAATTTTTCATCCGGAAAGAAGGGCCTGATGTCTCCACTTTCACAGCCACCGCATGTGAACATCACGGACGCTAGGGGCATAGAAATTCATTACTTGGTCCCTACTTGTCATTTCACACATGGGAAACTGAGGCCCAGAGAAAGGGAGTGAGGCATTTATTCGATAACTCATCAGTCAATAAACACTCACTAGAACCTTCCTTGTGAAAGTTCCCTCCCACCAAGGTGACTGGGAAATTAGAAAGGTGGCTGTGGATTCCTTTGTGACTTTGATTTAGATTTGAGTACCTGATGTGTGGTCTGGGGCAGGTTATTTAGGCTCTCGAAGCCTCTGTTTCCTTGGTAAAATGAGGTCAATAATCCATAAACCCCACAGAGTCACTGGGAGAATTAGGCGAGGGAGCTGTCCCTGTCCCATTCAGCTGCTGGGCTGCATGAATGAAAAGAGGCGCAGGGCAGCTTAACCACATCCAAAAAATTAACTGGAAGGATGTGGGGATGGCTTACAGGTATTTGCCCAAGAGAAGTGAAGAGTCTGTCCACACAAGGAGCTGTACCTCTACGTGTATGGCAAGTGATCTCCATAATCTCCCAGAACAACCCCAGGGTCCTTCAACTGGTTAACGTACAAGTAAATCGTGGTATATTCATTTGACGGAATAGTACTCAGTAATAAAAAGGAATGAACCGCTGATATCTGCAACAACAGGGATGAATCAAATGCATTACGGCAAGTGAAGGAAGCCAGACACAAAAGGCTGTGTGCTGCGTGATTCCATGCCTACGACATTCTGGAAAGGCAAAACCATAGGCGCAGTAACCAGATCAGTAGTTGCCAGGGAAGGAAGGTAGGGGGAGAGTACTGCCTGCAAAAGGGCATAAGGGGAATTGGGGGAGTGACGGAAATGTTCCGTATCATGATTGTGGTGTAGTAACACGACTATATTTGTCGACTCACGGAACTGTATTATGGGTGAATTGCACTGTATGTAATACAACACGGGTGAATTGTATTGTATGTAAATTTTAACTCCATAAATATGACTTTAAAAAAATCAAGTAAACAGCTAAAAAGCCCAATTTTAGAAAAGATGAGAGCTGACGTAGTTCTAGACATGAACCAGCAAATTTCAACCATTATTTAGAACTTGTGTCAGAGTTGTAAGAGTCAAAATCCCAGAAGAGCGTCTGATTGGCTGACTTTAGGTCCCAGACCTGCCCTTAACTAGAGTGGGGTGGGGCCTCTTGATTGACAGTTTGGCAGTATCAACAAGACTATGGAAAAGAGCAGTCAGCCAGAGGCAAAACAAAGGACTAGTTATGCCTACAGAGAGGACACCACCAACTGGAGATGCCTGTACGTGCGTGTGGGGTTTATTATTCTGGAGACCGAGCCCTGCCCTTCCAGGACTGAGGCCAAACCTCCCGTCTCCTGTGATGCTGGCGCGAGGTGACTGCAAGCACCTCCGCAGATGCAAAGATCGGGATTTAAACTAACTGGGTCAAGTTGAATGTTCCCTCAGACCTACAGCATTCAGTTGAGGCAGAAGTCACTCAAGCGGCTCATCAAACAGGCAGGAGAAACAAGTGGTCAGTTTAGCCAAACATGTGTTCAATTTAGTCAAACGAGCTCCGCCACCTCCCCCAAAGGGTCATTCACTTCCATGAATGAAAGTGTGTTTGACTCTTATTGACTGAACTGGGTGTGCCAGGCAGACACAGGCAATGACTCAGCCTCGTGGGAGGGATGTAGGGGAATGCTGTATATGCGGGTGCTTCATCCCTCTGTGTCTCCAGCAGCCCCACATGGCCATGGGAGCCTGGCCAGGCACCCACGACGCAGGCTTAATTCCCTTTGCATGCTATTCCAGCAAGCACTTCTCGGCGCCCCTGCTTCACCCTTTCTGAGCTGTGTGACCTTGAGCAATACACTGCACCTCTCTGAACCTTCATTGACACAAAATCACAGAATAGATTTTCAAGCACTTTCCAGGGTGGTGCTGCAGGGGCACTTTGAGACATAAACAGTTTGTGAAGTAAACAGAAACTCGGTGTAGCCCTCAAAATTACGTTTCTTAGATGTCATTCAGTTCTCATCTTGAATTTCTTATTTATTCATGTGCTTGTTTATGGGTTTGGTTCTGCAAGACTGTGCCAATATTAACAAAAGCATTTTAGGGGTTGATTGTGGATTGGGGGGCACATTTACTTTCTCTTTTATCTTCGACTATACTTTTTTCTATCTACTTTGCCAGAATTTCTTTATTTTGGAGTATTTCCTTTTTTAATAACAGCGCAATTCTAAATGTAAAACAGGTTATTCTTTTGTTTGTAAAATTAACCTTTAATTACCTAAGTGATACATAACATTATTTATTCACAGAAGACTTGTCTCACCTTCCAGGGAATACTGAAATCACCTTTCATTACCACCGTACTTCCCCCGGTTATGGCCCCCAACATCCCCTCCCACCCTGCCAGCAATTTGGAGTGGATTTTTCCAAACCTTCTGTATATTTACATTTACATACTGTGCATATATTTACTTATCTGTTCCCATAGAAATTGAACAGCCTGGTGGAATCGTACTTCATGGAATGTCCTGCAACGTGCTTTCTTCGCTCTACCTTATGACTTGGAATTCTTTTCATGTCCACACACAGGAGACTGTCTCTTCTTTTTTTTCAACTGCTGAGTAATATTCCCAGGCATGGCTTCTTCATCCATCCCCCTCTACTGGGCACTTAGGTTGTGATGGGTTTTTGCCATAACAAACAATGCTGTAAAGACCCTTCCTCGACACATCTCCTTGGGCACATACATGTGCAGTTTCTGTTAGATTTTTTTTAAATTTGAGAATGAGACAATATTTGCAAAGACTTTCAGAGCTTTATTCTTGGCTTTTTTATTTTAAATCGTTCAAACATTTTTGAAAACCACGTTATCAAGAGATATTTCACATACCATAAAAGTCATGCATTTAAGTGTACAATTCAATGGCTTTTAGTCTATTTACGGATTTGTGCAAACACCACCATCCAATTTTAGAATGTTTTATTTACTCCCAAAAAGAAACCCTGTATCCATTAGCAGTCACTCCTCATTCCTCCCTCTTCCTTTCTCCCTTCCCTTGGCTCCTGACAACCCCTGCTGTACTCTCTATATCTATGAATTTGCCTATTCTGGGTGTTTTGTATAAATGGAATCAGATGATATGTGGTCTTTTGTGACTTCCTGTGTTCACTTAGCATGATGGTTTGGAAGTTCATTCTCGTTGTAGCATGTGTCAATGCATCTTTCCTTTTTATTGCTGAGTAATCAACCACCTTTATTTGAGTGCTTACTGTCTACCAAGAATGGTGACAACCTTCACGAAAATCCTGTAACGTAGGCACTGTTTTTATCACCCCCATTTCACAGAGGGGAAAACTGAGGCTTGGAGACGTGCTGTGACTCACTCAAGATCACATAGGACAGTCCATGGCAGAGCTGGATTTGAACCCAGGCCCGTGTCCTCGTAGTTGAACCTTGCTGCTGCTAGAAGAACCTAGAAGGGAGTGAAAAGTGTCTTGTGGGGCTAATGTGCAGGTCACAAAGTCTCTCTACTCGTAGGATGGCTCTAGGTCACCATGGCAATCACTGACAATTGCCCTGTGAAGCTGCACAGAAAGAGCAGGACTGTTTATCCCAACACCAAATGGCCCCATCTGTTGTCAATGTCAGAGCTCCGGTCCTGCTTGTGCAGTTTTTCTGACCCTCCCAGCACCTCCCACCTCTAGTGTTTCCTGAGCCCTAACGTCTCCTCATCTTTTGGAGTTGTCATATCAGATGACCGTCTTTGTTAGGATCGTGTGCCAAGGAAGGGATAATCCGGTTGTCAGTTTTGATCCTATGAGAAAAGCAAATCTTGCTGCCAGAGATGGCCAGAACTCTGTTCTCCAAAAAATCCTAAAACTCCCCATTCCCTTGGGTGTCTGGATTGCTAGGAACTGGAGCCACTTCATAATAACAATAATAGAATCGACTTATTTTCCTTATCTCCCATTTCTTCTGATCTCATCCTTTGAGCCCAGCAGGATGGTGTGTCGGTCGTGTTGAGTCTTTTTTGAAGAAGAGGAGGCCACAGCCAATAAGAGGAGGGCAAGCTGGAGCCTGGAGCTGCGGCCCCTGCCTCACGGACTCACTGCCGGTTCTAGCATTTGAGCCTCATCTTCCATCACACTCCTTGTTAAATGCAACACCTATTCCAAAGTTATATAAAAACAGCTTTCTCAAATTTCAAAACTTACCAGTGCCTGTCCCCCAGTCATAGCCTCCCATATCTCCTTCCACCACTGCCAGCAATTTGGAGTGGATTTTTCCAAACCTTCTTCTGTATGTTTTTATGTATGTACTGTATGTATATTTACTTATCTGTTCCCATAGAAATTGAACAGTCTTGTGGAATCATACCTCATGCAATGTCCTGGCTGGTACAGGGCCACTATTTACTTCTATAGTGTTTGGAAGCCCCAGCCTGACTCTGCCCTGACTTGCAGTGTGGCCTGCGGAAAGGCTGGTGCCCGCTCTGAGGCCCAGCAGCGGGTATTCCTACTCTGTGCTACCCACACATCCCCAGGTCTGTCCTTTGTTTTTCTCCCAATGGTTGTCCTGGGATTGTAGAAGATATGATTGGAGGGTAAGTCAGACCCAGATCTCTCATCTCTGGTGCAGACAACAAAGACTGAGAGAGGCCCCAGCACCTCACCCTGATTCCTGGTCCTACCAGGGGCAACTGGCACCACAAATCCTATCAAACAGAGCTCCCGGGCTAACCTCAAGAACCTGACTTGGTTCTTTCTCTCTCCTCCTTAGAACCCCTGGTGCAGGTCATGAATTCATTCAACAAGCCTTTACTGAGCAGCCACTGAAAGCCAGAGGGGTGGAGGGAGACAGAGATACACAAACACTAGAACTTATACAAGGTAGGCTGTGACTATGTCCTGTGGGTGTGGGGCCAAGAGAGCAAGAAGGAAGTCTCTGGGTGGGTTTCAGGAGGATGGGTAAAGCCTGGGTTAAACTTCGACAGGTGAAGAGGGAAGGCCAGCCCGGGCAGAGGGCACAGCTGGAGCAAAGGCCTGGAGGTGGGTGTTTGCAGGGTGCATTTGGGGGCGAGTACTGTGTCTGGTGAGGCTGGAAGGGAGGAATGTGGAAGATGTGATAGAAGGGTAAGCTGGCTCAGCCCTGCAGGGTCTTCAGTGCCTCGTGAGGTCTGGGATGTGATTTCCACTTTTACAGAAACAGAAACTGACGCTTCGGATAAGTAAATAAAAGTACCTGCCCATGGTCCATCAAGCTCAAGGGGCTGGGACCCTATGCCAGCTGCAGGGACAGTGGAAGGGGGAGGGACTGCACTTGGAGGGTGGTACATTGTGGAATCAGAACTAAGGACAAGATGACCAGGTGAGTCTCTCCATCTGCAACGTGGACACACTGAAAGAATCCTCCCTCCCCACGCAGATGCGTGTTCTCTGTTCCCCACAGCCTGGGAGACCCAGATCCCGCCCCAGACAGGCCACTCTCTCAAAGCGCTTGAAAGGTCACGCCTGCCTCCTGATATTTTCCCTAAGGCCCCATCCTAACACCCCTACCCCACCCCCTCCCACCTCAGGGGAGCCTGCCCCACCCTCCCTATGCTCCCTCACACCAGACACTGCTCATCCCGGTTAGTCAGTAGTTGGAAGAAAAACCTCCAGATGCCCCGGCACACTCCTACCCACCCCACCCTCCCTCCCTCTCACATCAGCTGTCCACGTCTGTCTCTGGCCTGGAGGCACCTTGTCCTCGAGGAGTGGCTGAGCTGAACCAGGGCCTGAGAGCCTGGTCATGCTGTGTGACCTTAGGCAGTGTCTCCGAACTTTCTGAACTTTAATCTTGTTTCTGTGTTTCCTTCCTTCCTTCTATTCTTTCTCCAGCTGTGGTAACTCATCCCTCCCTCAGGCCATAAACGTTTATTAAGCGTCCAGTGTATACCACACACCATGAGTTAGGAGCACAGGCTGCAGTCCTTGGAGGCCTCACTTGCTGAAAGCTGTAGAACTGGACATGGCCCAGGCCCCTGAGGACTGCCCTGGAGGGCACAGGGAGACAGGACTGACCTCTGAACCTCGCGGGAGCAAGCACATGTCCTGCTTTCCCACCTCCTGACCGTGTGGCCTTGGGTGAGGCACTTCCCGTCTCTGAGCCCCGGGTTCCTCATTTAACAAATGATAAGAATCTTACTGTGAGGTTTAAATGGAATGTCTGACTGGTAGTGGGTTATTCCAAAGTTTCTAAATATTCACCTTCGTCTCCACCTTGAGGCCTGAGAATCCTTGGGGAAGGGGCTGAATCTCTCTAACGCTGGGATACTAGGCATCAGTGGCTGTGGGAACAAGATTTATTTGTGAGACACAGTCTTTCTGAGCAACACTGACCAAAAACTCTACATTGACTGCAACCTGCTTCACCCACACACTCTCTCCCTTTTCTGGAGAGAGTCCTGACTCTTGATGACATCATCATAAAGCTTAGATGATGTTTATTGAGTACTTACTATGTGACCTGTAAGCACTGTAGAAACATTATCTCTAATCCCCAGTGTCAGGGACTCTTACTATACCAATTTTATAGAGAAGGAAACTGAGGCTCAGAGAGGCCTAGTAACTTGCCCAGGGTCACAGAGCCAAGAGTGACCTCAGAGCCCTCCTGCTGTAAGCATTGCACAACACTTCCCCTGAATGGATGACAAAGGGCCCTGACTGTAGCGTCTGGGGATCTTGAGCCCATAATCACCCTCTCTGGGACTCAGTGGAGTTTTGAAACCTTTACAACCACTGAGGTAAGACAGGGCACGGTTTCCCAGTCCCTTTGAACAAATGGGAAAACTGCAGCCCAGAGAGGGGCAAAGGTACCTGGTCACTGGGACTGGAATCCAGGTCTCTGGGCCAAGCCTGGGTTCTGGTCTCTGTCTGCCACCTTCCTAGAAGCCAGTCCTTACCCCGGCTGGTCACATCCTGGGGTTGCTCAAGGCCATGCGTCACTCAGGTGGCCATAGTTCTGTGGAATGTGGGAGAGGAAGTGGGGCAGCTGGCTGGGTGCAGGACAGGCCTGGAATTCTGTGCTAAGCCCTGTGCTGGGATCCAGGAATAATCTAATGGGATTTTTCTCACAGCCAGCATCCGCTGAGGGCCGACTGTTTGGCTGCTGCTGTACAAACTCTCCATGAATTAGCTCACTCAGTCCTCACGACACTCTATGCAGTGGGTACCAGTACGACCCCCATTTTACAAATGAGGAAACTGAAGCACAGAGGTTCAGTGACTTGCTGTGTAGTGGACATGGCTACACAGTGAGGAGGCCAAAATTTAAACCCAGGGCTGGGTGACTTACCTACTCTGTGTAATGAACTAAGTCCAGGCCCGCAGGAAGAGGCGATAATGATGTTCAGAATGGAGCTGCTGCTGCTGCTGATAGAATTGATGATTTCTCAAATCAAACATTTTTGGGGGCTGGTGGTGAACCAGGCACCATGCTGGACACTGTGGTCAAGAAGAGTTTAAAAATCTCGGGTAGGCCGGGCACAGTGGTTCATGACTATAATCCCAGCACTTTGGGAGGTCAAGGCGTGCGGATCACTCGAGCTCAGGAGTTTGAGACCAGCCTGGGCAACATAGTGAGTCCCCCATCTCTACAAAAATTAGAAATATTAACTGGGTGTGGTGGCGCACTCCTGTAGTCCCAGCTACTCAGGGGAGCTGAGGCAGGAGGATCACTTGAGCCTAAGGGATGCAGGCTGCAGTGAGCCAAGATCGCGCCACTGCACTGTCTGGGTAACAAAGTGGGACCCTGTCTCAAAAAAATAAAAATAACATGCTTAGGTGGCTCCCTGTCTTCTAAGGAGCTCCCAGGCTGAGGATTTTGAAGGAAACAAATACCTGGTAGAAAAAGCCAAACCCATCCTTTCATTTGGGGCAGGGCTGACACCTGTGGAAACATAGCCTTCCTTCCGCAGAACTGACTGTCCCTGCGCCTCCTGTCTCTCCTTGAGGTCCCAAAATAGGCAGGTTCTGGGACACTTGCTATTTCGGTGCCAAGTCTCAGGGCCCCCAGTTATTGCATGCTCGCCATGTAAGGCACCCAACATCAGTCATTTAGATTGAGTCTTACTCAGGTCTGTGAGGGACGGATTCTTGCCCCCATTTTGCAGAGGAAGAAAATGAGTCAAAATCCTGCCCATGGCCACGCTTGAACCCTGGCCTGTTGACCGACTTCCCTCTCGGTCAGGTGATTCTCCTCACCCTGCTGTTTCTCCAAGCCTCCACCAACCGTGAGGAACAGTTTCTGCAACAATCTCTATAAAATGGGGCAATTACAGGTCAGCTGGGCTCAACATGGTTTGTGGGTTTGTTCACTGAGACTCCAGCCAGAGCCCATTTGACCCAGGGAGAAATATCCATTGAAGCAACACGGGTTTTTTTTCCCTGTTCCATATGTCATCTAGGAATGGACATGGGGGCTGCTTCTATAGTCCAAATTCATCAATAGATATAGAGCTTGTTCCGGAATGTAGAGCTTGTTCCAGCAAAAGTGCCAGGGGAGCCCCGTGGGCCTCTGTCTCTCCAGGAACCCTTCCCACTCAGGGCTCACAGTGGATCTGGAAGCACAGGAGATCAGGAGACCAGAGAAATCAGGATGAGAGATAGGCCCCCTGGTTGCCAGGTTCGAGAAGTCCTAGGCTGAGTCCCTGGAAGGTTGGCCGTGCTCCTTTCTGGCACACAGTGGGGCCTCAAGAAAGCTCAGTGGATGGATGGATTGAGGGAGGGAGGGAAGAGAACATGGAGGGAGGGATGGATGAGGGATGAGTGGATGGATAGATGGATGGGTAGGTGATGCAAGGGTGAGTGGATGGATGGGTAGATGGATGGCTGATTAGATGGATGGCTGATTAGATGGATGGCTGATTAGACAGATACAAGGATGGGTGAGATTGGAGGATTATCTGGGTTTTGCTACAGGAAGGGACACGGGTGTGCCTGTTTTTGCAGGTGTGTCTGCATGTCTGTACCTGAGTCCATGCCGGCATGTCTACCCACCTCTGAGTAGCCACATATTTGTGTGTCTGTGGGTGCCCTCTCTGATTTTGCATCCACATCTAACAGTGGCATTTGGTGTCCGGGAGCTCTGTATGTGCGCCAGGTGCCTGTGGACACCTGATCATCTGTGTCCACAGCTGTGTGTGGCTCGCAGTCAAGGCTACCTGGCTGTGCCAGGCTGTATCTACGTCCTGGTGTGTCTCTGCAATTTGAATCTGATGTTGTATCCATGTCATTGTGTCTGTGTGTCCAGCTGTGTCTGGTGTATCCGTGGGAGTGTATCTGTGTCTGTGTGTGTATCTCTACAGCCCTGTGTGTCTGTGTCTGCTCCCCGTGTATGTGTACCTGAGTGTGTGTGTGTGTGTGTGTGTGTGTGTGTGTGTGTTGGGTGTGGGGAGGTGTTCTTGATCCCAGATCTGACCTGAGAGTCCACGTCTCTGTGTCCAGGTGCACCCAGGTTCCGTTGTGTGTTTCTGTGAGGGTGCTGCGTGTGTCTGTATCTGAGTGTATGTGTCCACGTGTCTGTTCTCCAAGGTCTGACTCTGTGGGTCCAGGTGTGTCTATGTCCTGGGCTAGTTGTGTGTCCCTGTCCGCTCCCCCAGGGGGCGCCCTCGCCCGGCCGCCGTCCCTCCTTCGGGCTCCGGTCCCCTGGGTAAGCCCCAGCGCTGGCGGCGTGGGCCGGGGACTGGGCACTGGGTGGCCTCCCAGGTCGCCGCCTTCCCGCGGGGCCCCGCCCCCGGCCCGCCCCAAAGCGGGCTATAAATTAGCGCCGCGCCCCGCCTCGGCAGTGCCAGCCACCAGTGGTCGCACTTGGAGGGTCCTGCTGCCAGTGTAAGGAGCCACCGCCCCCGCCCCCGCCCGAACATGGCCGAGGGTGAGTATCAGAGTCAGCGCAGCCGCCACTCAGGGGCTCCGGGGCATTGGGGGTCAGGACCTGGTGGGAGCTGAATTCCTAAGTCCTGATTTGGAGAGCAACAGGCAGACTCGGCTGGGTGGGGAGGCGCCTCGATGCTGCTTGGAGCCTCAGTTTCCCGGTCCACAGTGCGTAACCCTTAACCCTTGCCTCCCTGGATCAGGTGAGGCAATGGAACGCAAAGGGGTCCTGGCTGGCAAGAACCACCCGTACCTAAGTGTTCTGAAGCCAGGCCAGCACCCCCTGCACAGCTCCAGGCACACATCAGGGAGCCAGCCCCCACTGACTGACCGGGGACACGTGCCAGTGGTCCGCCAGGACAGTAGTTTCCAGTTTGCAACACTGTAACCCAGTGGTGTGCAAGCCAAGCCTGGCTGAGTCCTTGGCTCCAGCGGCCAGAGAGGAGCTTTCAGCATCCTATCCGGGAGGCTTCGGAAACCAGGCTGGTTCTTCCCGCCCTCACGTTCTGCAACCCCAGACCTTGGCCACTTGTTGAGTCTCGCCTATAAAATAAGAACAACAGTGTCAGTCTTTGGTGCATCTGTGAGGAAGGAGAGGAGTGGAACAGAGGCTTAATTTCATACCTGCACCCTCCTCCCACATCCCCCCAAACACAAGCAGCACTGTCTTGGGTCCCAGCGGGAGGAATTTCTACCATGGAGGATGTCACTGCTGGACCCAGAATCCCAGCTGGCTCTTGGGTCAAGTTCATCTGGGGATGGCTTCTGCACCCATTGCAACCCCCAGGAAGGGGTGTGGTACAGGGACATGGGGCAGGTGGAGCAGGAATGGGTGGCAGGAACTGTGGACCCGCCTGACCCTGCTGTGTGATCTCAGCCACCCGCCTCCCTCGGACCCAGCTCCCAATACACTGTGATGTGTCGCTTTGGTGGCCGCTTGTCCTCAATGCATCTTCTCACCCCCCCGTGGTCAAAAGCAGGGCTCAGTGGGGCTGGGAGATCCTGGAGATGCCAGTTATGATGAGCCCCCAGCCCCGTGTCACAGTGGGCACTTCTGACAGAGGTCTCACTGGCCTGGAAGACCTAGGCCTTTTCTCAGTGCAGAAATCCTATAAATCCTACAATTCTAGACCCCAGTGTTTCTGCACCTTTGGAGCTGGGCGTGATTTCTGGAAACCCTTCTTCGGACAATAGATGGAGAAAATGCCCCGGCTCCCACAGCCCAGGGACTGGCCATATCTCCAGGGTCTTCCACGGGAACAACAATGGCCTCTTTCATACTCAAGCTCCCTGGGACTGAAGTTTCCAAAAACAACATTTTCTCACCGCAACAGGCCAGCAGGAAGTTTTCCCTTCTGGCCACTGAGGTCTCGTCTGTTGTGATTACACGGGGACCGACATCCCTGATACTTCAGTGGCGCAGAACTATCTGCCCCCAGGTTTGAGAACAACACAGGACGTGGCGAGGGAGGGTCGTAAGAGGGGCTGGAGAACGAACTGAGCTGTAGCGAGGTGGTTCCCAGGGCAGAATCCTAGGGAATGCCACAGCTCTGGATTCCAATCCCAAAGCAGCCACTTGCTCTGGGACCTGGGGCCACCTGGTGTCTTTGTCTACAAAATGGAAATCATGATAGCATCTAGGTAAGCGGAGTTGTTTTGGGATTTAAGTTGAGATAATTCACATAAAAGGCACTTTGCATGTCATTTTTGGAATAGTTGAAGGTGAGCCGGAGACCTGGGCTCTCCCACTGCAAGAACCAACTTGCGGCGTGACTCTGAACAAATTCCTGCCCCTGGGCCTCACTTGGACCACATGCTGTCCAGTGGCCCCACTCTCAGAGAGTCTGTCTTGCCCACTCCTCCCACCTTAAGGGCTTCCCAATCTTGACCTTGAGCTTGCCAAGGTTTATGAGATTTGTTTTCCCCCAAGACCCCCACCCATCTGTCACCCTGACTGTGCCCTGGTCCTCTGCTCCATCTGAAACTGTAAATGGAACTTTTACATATCAAGCTTCTGTCCTGGGCTGGCCCTGGGGAAGGGGGTTCCCAACACGTCTTCTAGACTCACAGCAGCCCCTTGAGACTTCAGAGGAGGAGGCCAGAGAGGGGGAGACACTTATCCAGGCTCACACAGCAGCACAGCAGAACTAAAATCTACCTCTGGAAGTCTTCAAAGCTCCTATCATGTTAAAAATGTTTTGTGGTGGAGAATATTGAACATACATAAAAGTAGATAGAATTGTTTAATAAATTCCTATGTCCCCGTCACCCAGCCCTGACCACCGTGGCGTCTCCTGCCCTTGTGCACCTTCTCTGTTATTCGCCAGGAAATCTCAGACATCACATCATGTCATCTGTCAATGTTTCAGTATATGCCTTTAAAGGATAAGGACTCTCTTTTTTAACACAAGCAAATTAACAAAAATTCTTTGATATCACCATTATGCCATCAGTATTTAAATTTCCGGTTGTCTTGTACATGTAATAAATGTTTTAAAATACGTTTTTGAAATCAAGATCCAAATAAGATCAATACATCACAATGGGTTTACATTTCTCTTTACAGGTTCTCTCTTCAATGTTTTGTTCATTTTCTTTCTTGCAATCTATTTATTAAAGAAACCGGACCCTTTGTCAATAGTTTCCCTGTGTATGAAGTTTGTCAATTACATCCCGGTTCTATGTTTAACTTGTTCCTCAGCCCGGGGTATTTCCTGTAAATTGGACATTGGATCTAAAGGCAAAGCCCATGTCATTGACCTATACCAAATACTGCCCCTGTTTAAACCAAAAGAACCCTCTGATAGCAATAGAATAGCTCATGTTTACTGAGTATTTATTACACAACAGACATTGTACTAAGTGTTTTACATGCATTAATTCATTTCATGCTCACACCAGCCCTGGGAGGTAGATTCTACTGTTCCCTATGGCTGCTGGAGGTCACACAGCTAGGAAGTGCCACAGGGGTCACAACCTTGTGATTAAAAGATTTAGGGAAAGCTGGGCACTGTGGCTCACACCTGCACTTTGGTAGATCAAGACAGGAGCATCGCTTGGCCCAGGAGTTTGAGACCAGCCTGGGCAACATGGCAAAACCAAAAATGAAAAAATTATCTAGGCACATACCTATAGTCCCAGCTTACTGATAAATGAAGAAATTAGTGTTGCATGCCTGTCCTCTCAGCTACTGAGGAGGCTAAGGTGGGAGGATCCCTTAAACCCAGGAATTCAAGGCTACAGTGAGCTACAATCACACCACTGCACTCCAGCCTGGGCAACAAAGCAAGACCTTGTCTCAATTAAATTAAAAAGAAAAAAGGGGTTAGGGAGATTGGGCCCCGCCCAGCCCCTGTGTGACCAGGGTTGGGGAGAGAGGTCAGTCAAAAGAATGGCCATGCTTCATGGGGAGTAAGAGGGTACAAGGCCCCCATGTCTAGGGAGGGCAGGTGCATCGCTGGGGGTCTGAAGGCTGCCCCCGAGGCTCATGCATCTCCTTCTGTTTCCATAGATCTGGTCTTGGAGAGGTGTGATCTGGAGCTGGAGACCAATGGCCGAGACCACCACACGGCCGACCTGTGCCGGGAGAAGCTGGTGGTGCGACGGGGCCAGCCCTTCTGGCTGACCCTGCACTTTGAGGGCCGCAACTACGAGGCCAGTGTAGACAGTCTTACCTTCAGTGTCGTGACCGGTGAGTACCTGCATCCTCACTCCTCCACCACCACCACCACCACCACCACCACCACCTCCTCTCCACCCTGACATGTCCCAGACCCCTGACAGAGAACAAAACAAATAACTTTACCCCTCTTTGTTCCCTGGGAGATTGCCACCTGTCATTAGCCCCATTTTAGAGATGAGGGAACTGAGGCCCTGAAAGGGAGAAGATGTCATGCAGACCACCAGCTTTGTGAGCAAGTCTGTGCCTCTGGACCCCTGAGCTTCTGAAAGCCTATTATCACCAGGGTTGCAGGTCAGCCTTCAATGAGGAAAGCTGATCAAGATCCCATCTACAGGCCGGGCGCGGTGGCTCACACCTGTAATCCCAGCACTTTGGGAGACCGAGGTGGGTGGATCACCTGAGGTCGGAAGTTCGAGACCAGCCTGACCAACATGGAGAAACCCCATCTCTACTAAAAATACCAAATTAGCTGGGTGTGGTGGCGCATGCCTGTAATCCCAGCTACTTGGGAGGCTGAGGCAGGAGAATCGCTTGAACCCAGGAGGCAGAGGTTGCGGTGAGCCGAGATCATGCCATTGCACTCCAGCCTGGGTAATAAGAGTGAAACTCTGTCTCAAAAAAAAAATCCCATCCACAAGCCAGGCACAGTGGTACATGCCTGTAATCCCAGCTATTTGGGAGGCTGAGGTGAGAGGATCATTTGAGCCTAGGTCTTTGAATCCAGCCTGGACAACATAGCAAGACACCACCTTAAAGGAAAAAAGAAAAAGATCCTGTCTGCCCTTTCCCATATCAAAACAACTTTCTAATCCCTCTGCAGCCTGAAATCTGTGCAACCCAGCCAGGCACCTGGATCAGGCCCAAATCAGGCCTGGGTGGCACAGAAAGAGCCCAGTTGGCTTCAGCCTTCTATATGAGCAGTTCTGGGTCCCAGCAGTTCATTCTCCAAGCATTTGGCAGCTGCCTCAGTCTCTGAGGCTGGACAGAGAGACCTGGATTCTAGCGCAGGCTGGGTTACCTTAGGCAAATTACTTAACCTCTCTGAACCTGAGTTTCGTTATCTGAAAGCCCTCATATTGCAAGGTTCTTAAGTGTCTGCTGTGGGGGAGGGCCTGCGGATGTTTGCAGCTGTTGCTTATCTTCGTACTGGGGCCGCAGGAATGGGTAAAGGGATGCCAAGGCCCCAGGCATCTCATCCCCAGATGCGTCGTGCCCAATTTTCTTTGTTGGCCATTCCTGGGAAAATGCCCTCAAATGCCAAATTAGTGGGGCTGGTTTCTGGTGGGAGCCACTCCCTTGAGGTCAGTGAGGGGCCACCTGGCTAGGACTCGGGGTGGGAAAGGCCAGCTCTTTCTGAAGTATCCGAGGGCAGAGATGGCAGCAAGCATTCCTTGGCTGAGGCCTGCATTGACCTAGAAGGCCGTTGATAAGGCTTATCATGGGGACTGCAGGCTTGCCTCGGATACCTCCTCCATCCGTCTGCTCCCTGCCCCTGGCCTCCTGGTGGAGACACACCCATTGCCCAGGAACTCCCACCATAAGCACCCTGGCCCCGTAGGTCACTTGCTAACAGAGCCAAGGAGCCCCCAGCAAGTCTCTGACCTTCCAGCCTCAGTTTCCCCCTCTACGAAGTGGAAAGTGAGGGTACGTGGCAGTTAAGGACTGGATCTGGTGGCCTGAGAAAAGTCAGGCTTGTGGTAGTGAAAATCACAACATCTATGGCACACCCGCTGAACGCATGCTTGTCTTGAATCCTCGCAGCTTAGAAGTTATAAAGGACTCCATTTTGCAGATGGGAAAGCTGAGGCTCGGAAAGGTAGTCACTGGCTCAGGAGGGTCAGTCACACAGTGAGTTAGGGACACAGAAGGCTTCCAACCCTGACCGCAGGGTGAGGCTTTTCATCCGTATGTCCCTGCAGTAGGCACATTGATCACAAGTGCCTGCCGGGTCTCAGTGTGTTCCTCTGTGAAATGGAATGGTAGGTGAGCTGCTGGCTTGGGCAGCCTGTGATTTCTACTTTCTTTTTTATTTATTTTTCTTTCTTTAAACTTTTATTTTAAGTTCATGGGTACACGTGCAGGTTTGTTGTGTAGGTAAACTCGGGTCATGGGGGTTTGTTGTACAGATTATTTTGTCACCCAGGTACTGAGTCTAGTACCCAAGCGTTATTTTTTCTGCTCCTCTCCCTCCTCCCACCCTCAAGGAGGCCCCAGTGTGTGCTGTTTCCCTCTATGCGTCCATGTGTTCTTGTCATTTCGCTCCCACTTATAAGTGAGAACATGGATTTGGTTTTCTGCTCCTGCGCTCGTTCGCTAAGGATAAGGCCGCCTTCTTTTCTCTTCTTTTACTCTCCAGATGTCCCCTCACCTTTTTTTTTTTTTTTTTTTTTTGAGACAAAGTCTCGCTCTGTCGCCCAGGCTGGAGTACGGTGGCGTGATCTCGGCTCACTGCAAGCTCCGCCTCCCGGGTTCACACCATTCTCCTGCCTCAGCCTCCCGAGTAGCTGGGACTACAGGCGCCCGCCACCACGCCGGCTAATTTTTAATATTTTTAGTAGAGACGGGATTTCACCGTGTTAGCCAGGATGGTTTCGATCTCCTGACCTTGTGATCCGCCCACCTCGGCCTCCCAAAGTGCTAGGATTACAGGTGTTAGCCACCGCACCCAGCCCAGATGTCCCCTTTCTTATTTCTCCTCCAATTGTCTGGGCAGCGTAGTGTTAGGTGATTAGGGTCCTGAGTTTGGGGTTGGGTGAAGGGCCACTGCTGACCTTCCCACCCCAGCCAGCTAATCTCTGTCCTCCAGTCTCCACCAACTTATCTCAAACCATAACCAACCTGCCCTGGTCACTTCCGCAGCCCCTGTAGGCAGCCACAGAGGAGCCCAGATCTCTGAGTACAGAGTGCACACATCTTCCCTGTCCAAGCAACCAAGAAATTCCCGAGGCCTGGGGAAGCCTGAGGGACAATACCAGGAAACCGGGCCCTCCCTCAACTCCACGCCTGGCCTGGGTCAGCACTCGGTTCAAGGCCTGGCCAGCTGACTCTGCTCCTGTGCGGGAACATTCTAGCTTGTGATGGGAAACTGAGGCCCAGAGAAGCAGGAGAGCTGGCTAAGGTCACTCAGCGAATGGAGCTGAGTGAATGTGAAAGTGAATGTGTGGCCTGACCCCACACATTCCTAGATGTTGTGTGTTTTCACCCAGACAGTTCGAGACCTGACAGATTCTGTTATGGGGTCCAGGCCACACTAGACAAATGCCATCCTTGTTAGAGGGATAAAGCTCTGCTTCCCTCCAAGGATGGGGTTGGGTTTGAGGGGGTGTGGCTGTGGCCGTAGGAGTGAAGTCAGCCTGGAGGAGTGAAAGTAACCCTTATGAGGCGAATAGAAGGCTTTACTCTAGAAGGTTCTGCTCACCCACCCCATCCCAGCCCGGCCGCCATGGTCTGGGATAGTGGCCAGGACCCTAGGCTCCCTGTGGTCATTTGGGCACAGAGTCGTCCTCATGGTGCCCCTGGTCCCACAAAGAGGATGGTGTAGAACCGCAGCCAAGGACTTTGTGAAGCCAGCTTACGCGAGCAGCGGGTGGACCGTGGGACAGCCTGTCCTTCTCCTGTCCCCCCGAGATCTGGGAAGAAAGGGGTGTGTGAGTGTGTGTGACTGTGTGTGCATGGCTGTCCCAAGATAGAGAGAAAGGGAAATGCGTTTCCTGACTTGTCCCCGAGGGTAAAATGTCAACAGTGACATTGGCAATGGGACCTGGCCCAGGCCTGATGCCACAGAGACCAGATCATTGATCCTCTGAGCGGGGACGTTTCTGAGGTTGGAAGGAGGGCCCTTAAGAATTAAGTAAGGGCCACAAGCATAAACTGAGGCTGTCCTGAGCAAACTGTGATGCTTGGTCACCCCAGCGCCACCCTGCTCAGCCTCAGTTTCCATATCTGTGAAGTTCTTCAATAAAACTAGACAATCTCTACATTCCACTCCAGTTCTCATAATCTACTATTTAGCCTGAGAATTCATATTTTTAGTGGCCCCTTCTAATAACACTGACGATCGCTCACATTTCCTGCATGATAACTGAGCTGGTCACTGTTCAAAATGCTTTCTATGAACTCTCTCATGGAACCTTCGAAACAGATCCAGGAGGCGTTCATGAAAACTGAACAAGGCTAACTATGATTTCTTGAGCACTTACTATACACCAGGCGCCTTGTGGGATGCTTTGCATGCCTGTCCTCTTTAAGCTTCACAACAACCTTATAGGGAGGTACTGCCACTGGCCCCATTTTACAGATGAGAAAACTGTGGCATAGAGAAGCTAAGTAACTTGTCCAAGCATAGAGCCAGTTTCGAACCTGAGACTGGACCCTCCCGGGCATGTGGCCTAAGCCTGTTTTCTTCTTGGATAAGAAAGCAGATCAGAGAGGCCTGGTGATGTGGCCCAGGTCACACAGTACTCAGGGGCAGAGTGGGGGAACCAGACCTAGGGTGGGTCTGGGACCCCAAGCCTGCACGGCTACTCCCCGAATGCCAGCTCTGGAAGTCAGGGAGCATTCAAAGGCTTCCAGTTGGTCCCTGGCACTTGGGCAGGGCCCAACTAACCATGCCTGTTAGTTCATGGTTACATTTGAGCTGGGTGTGGGTGGGGCTGGCTGGCAGGGAGGAGGGGGCTGAGGGCTGGGAGGGAGCCCCAGGGTGAGCAGGCCCCAATAATGTCAGCAGCGGGTGGGCAGAGCTGCAGAGAGGGAGATGTAAGAATAAAAATAAACTTTCCTGGGCACCCGCCCAGCCAGGCAGAGAACGTCCTCTGTCTCCTCTCCACCACCCATGTCCAGAAAGTGACCGGCCCCTCCTCGCCCTGCCCATGACTCAGACCTGCCTGTGGGGGTGGCCCTCCCCTCCACCTGGAAAAGTCCCTCAGGCTTCCCCAGGCCTCGGGAATTTCTTGGTTGCTTGGAGAGTGTGCCCATCGCTGTGCCTTTGAGAACCCGGCCAGGGAGTGTCCTGTTTGGGAAGGAGAGGCACCATAGAAGACAACTGAGAGCTAAAGACCCACTTCAGATGCGACCTTTGCCACAGACTCCTAGGATATCCTTGGGAGACCCCCTTCGCTCTGAGCCTCAGTGTTCTCACCTGGGCAAGGGGTCTCAAAGGAAGCAGGTGCTTCATAAAGTGTAAAAGGCTGTAGGAAGGAGAGGGGTGGTTATGACCAGCATCTCAGAACTGCCTGTGGAGATGCGGGGGACAGCAGTTGGGGGGGCTTAGGGAGACAGACACCTAGAGGCTGTGTGGGCCAGCCAGCATCCTCCGCTGGCCTACCGCAAGGGGCTCTCCGAGGAAGGAGGTCCCTTCCTGCTCAGTGTCTGGGCTTCCTTCTCTGAGGGAAAAAGCGGGACGCTAGCAGGTAGAGGATTTAGGCAGGAAAGGGGGGCCCTGGGGCATCTTGCCTAATCCTTGTTTATGCTACACAAATGAGCCAGGCAATCCCAGAGAGAGGGATGGGCTTGTCCCAAGTCACGTCATTGCAGAGCGGTGGAATGAGCCTTGGCTCCGGGTTGCCTGGCCCTCTCTCAGGAGGACTCTCTAGTTGAGGACATGTGTGTGCCTGTGGTTTTTTATGCATTCCCACAAAACCACCCCGAAAGGCTGGGGTTCTGAGCCCCTCTTTACAGATGAGGAAACTGAGGCTCAAGGAGACAAAACTTCTTGCCAAAGTTATTTCAGTGGTTAGTGGCAGAACTAGGCCTGGACCCCAAGCCGGGGGACCCCAGGTAGGTGCCCTGCCGTGCCAGCCCTGCCACCCCTAGCTCACAGCTACTGCTTCTCCCTCCACAGGCCCAGCCCCCAGCCAGGAGGCCGGGACCAAGGCCCGTTTTCCACTACGAGATGCTGTGGAGGAGGGTGACTGGACGGCCACCGTGGTGGACCAGCAAGACTGCACTCTCTCGCTGCAGCTCACCACCCCGGCCAGCGCCCCCATCGGCCTGTATCGCCTCAGCCTGGAGGCCTCCACTGGCTACCAGGGATCCAGCTTTGTGCTGGGCCACTTCATCTTGCTCTTCAATGCCTGGTGCCCAGGTGAGCCACACGCCGTCCACTCACAGCATTGGGGTGGGCAGGGCTGGATCCGCCCATGGAGGCCACTGGAGGTGGGAAGAACAGGGGATAAGAGACACACATCAAAGTGGACTGAGTGGGGCCCACTGTGCTCCAGCCTCACAAAACCCTCAAGACATGAGTACTCCTGTTATCCCTGTTGATAGAAACAAAATGAGGCCGGTCTCAGTGATCCATGCCTATAATCTCGGTCCTTTGGGAGGCTGAGGAGGGAGGATCACTTGAGTGAGCCAGAAGTTAAAGACCAGCCTGGGCAGCAGAGCAAGACCCTGTCTCTACAAAAAAAAAAAAAAAAATTTAACAGTAGCTGGGTGTGGTAGTGCACGCCTGTGGTCCCAGCTAATTGGGAGGTTGAGATGGGAGGATCATTTGTGTCCAGGAGGTGGAGGCTGCAGTGAGCTGTGATTATACCACTGCACTCCAGCCTGGATAACAGAGTGAGACCCTGCCTCTAAAAAACTAAAAATACAAAGAAGTAGAATGATATGCCCAATTCCAGATATTTACCAAGGGACTTCATTCACTGTTTGAGGCCTGTGTATTCCCAGACCACTACAAACTGGGGCTTAGCGGTGACTTGGTTTCAAAAGCTACACATCAGAAAAAGGGTGCCCAGCTGATGCCCAGGCCCGGGCACTATGTCCTGGTTCTGTTTCATGGGGCCCTGTTTTTGTTTTCTGTTTTTTGAGACAGAGTTTTGCTCTTGTTGCCTGGGCTGGAATGCAATGGTACGATCTCGGCTCACTGCAACCTCCGCCCACCAAGTTCAAGCAATTCTCCTGCCTCAACCTCCCAGGTAGCTGGGATTACAAGCATGTGCCACCACGCCTGGCTAATTTTTATATTTTTAGTAGAGACAGAGTTTCACCATGTTGGCCAGGCTGGTCCCGAACTCCTGACCTCAGGTGATCCACCCGCCTCAGCCTCCCAAAGTGCTGGGATTACAAGCATGATCCACTGTGCCTGGCCGAGGTGGGCAGCCATGTTTTAAATCTCACCCAGACTGGTTTGGGGAAGGGAAACGGGGAGTGAGGTTGGGGGGAGGGCTGAGGGAGGGGGTGAGTAGGAGCAGTTTGACTGTCCAGCTGCCTTCTTACGCACTGTCTCAGTCGGGCCTCTCAACAATCCTAAGGGTGACATGACAGCGTCCCCACTTCACACACAGGAAACTGAGGAGGCAGGGGTTGCCCATCACCTCCCCAGGCCTCGATTTTCCCATCTAACTAGCAAGGCAGTCGGGTCTAATGATCTGTTTCCTTTCTGCTCTAATGAAACAAAGCAGGGGGACAAGCATCATGGGCCAGGCCCCTCCTGGGAATTGTGTGTCCGTCCTCAAAAGGGCGGAAATTCCGGCCTCCTGGCTGTTAGACCACCACCTTCTTGCTGGCCCACTGCTTTATCTTTTTTCTTCTTTATTTTGAGGCAATTTATATTTGAGCAGAAAGCTTTTAAAATTTTTCTCGTTTCCATATTTTGACTTTTATTTCCCAGTATAACAGTAGGCCATGACAGCATTCTCTTTAGAAAAGCTTCAAGCCCAGGTGCAGTGTAATCCCACGCCTGTAATTCCACACTTGTAATCCCTGCACTTTGGGAGGCTGAGGCAGGGGGATCACTTGAGCGAGGAGTTCAAGACCAGCCTTGCCAGCATGGTGAAACTCACCATCTCTATAAAAAAAATACAAAAATTAGCCTGATGTGATGACACACACCTACCTGTAGTCCCAACTACTCAGGAGGCTAAGGTGGGATCATCTCTTGAGTCCAGGAGGTTGAGGCTGCAGTTAGCTAGGATTGTGCCACTGTACTCCAGCCTGGGTGACAGAGAAAGACTCTGTCTCAAAAAAAGGGGAGGGGAGGGCTTCAAGACTACAGAGAAACGGCCTCACCCTTTGACCCCTCCTCCTGGGGGAACACCATTGTTAGATATTTTGCGGGGGCTCCCCTCCTTAGGCCAGTCTGCACGTGCCTGGAGAAACTGCTGTATTGTTTAGGGCTCTGTCTCTCTATCACAAACATAAAAGGATCCCACCGTATACATTAACCTACAACTTGGTTTTTCCCCTTGCAATACACTGTGAGGATCTGTCCACATTGGTCTGCATACATGTATTCATTCATTCTTTCTTTCTTTTTTTTTTTTTTTTTGAGACCGAGGATCTCTCTGTCACCCAGGCTGGAGTGCAGCAGTGAAATCTCGGCTCACTGCAACCTCTGTCTCCCGGGTTGAAATGATTCTCCTGCCTCAGCCTCCCGTGTAGCTGGGACTACAGGCATGCACCACCACGCTGGGCTAATTTTTGTATTTTTAGTAGAGACGGAGTTTCACCATGTTGGCCAGGCTGATCTCAAACTCCTGACCTCAGGTGATCCGCCCACCTTGGGCTCCCAAAGTGCTAGGATTATAGACGTGAGCCACCATGCCCGGCCACATCTGCTCATTCTTTCTAAGGGCCTCGAGTGTCCTGTGTCTTGCCCATGTGGATGGTCTAGCCCCCACTGATGGACAAGAGGTTGTGCCTGGAGGCTCATGGCATGCAGGGACCATGCGTCAATGAGCACCATTGCTTCAGACCCTGTGGCCAATGGAATGATTTCTCGGGAGAGAAGTAGCCTTACTGGATCCCCCCGCCCCATAGGTTTGTTTTGAATTTTAGTCAACTGCAGAGGGTCGCAACTAGTTGGCAGCTCTGCCAACAGGACAGGAACACGCCGGTGTCCCCACCCTTGTCCACACCACAGGGTTTCAGAGTTCAGGGAATGGGGAGCGTGGTTCTGGGGGATGGCCCCCTTCCTCCTGCTTGGCCTCACCCGGAGGGTTGGAGTGGCGGTCAGCCAAGCGGCACAGTGACTAAAGTGACCCACATCCCGGGGCGGGAGCTGTAGAGCTGGTGAGGCAGAGGCAGGAAGTTGGGCTGGGGTGAGCGCAGGAGCGCTATGGGAGGAAATCAGTCTGATGGGTGGGAAAGGGCCAGGTCTGCCTGGAAAATGGGACCCTCCTATACGTCAGCTCCAAGACCAATATGATCGAGTGCCAGTTATATGCAAGGCTTCACGTCCCCAGTGCCCCCACCTTTACCAGATGGAGACCTGAGCTGGGGACGTCACAGTCTTGGCATCCTGAGCTGGGGTGGGGACAGTTCAACAAGTGCTGACACTCATTCTAATGTTGAAACACTGTGGGTTGTCCTTTCTCTTTCATTCTTTATCCCACATCCTCCGGCTGCTGCAGAGCCATTATAGTTCATTGACTTCAGGGTTAATTTTTATAGAAGTTTCCAGAGCCAAAGATCAGAATACACAAGAGACTTGGCCTCTTTCCCATTTTTCCTCACTGTGATGAAAGTGGGGGCTGCTGGTCGCCGCAGATGGGCATGACAAAGCCCAGGGGTCTGAGGGTCCGGCAGCTGCTTCCTTCCCAGGCCACCTTCTCCATTAGACCTGACAGGCACAGTGCCTGCGGCCCGAGAAACTTTTAGGGGCCCGTGAACATGTTTTAATTTAATTTAAAATCAGAAGAAAAAAATGAACATTTAAGTTGAACAATAGGTTTTAATATGTAATACTGAGATAGCTGTCATTAACCAAGGCAGTCATTTTTCAATTACTTTTTTTCTCATGGAGGAAGGAATGCATGAAGTCAAGACTGCCTGCGGCTCACCAAAGTCATAATGCGGCTCCAGATTGCCCCTTCTTGGCCTCAGTTTCTTCACCAGTGAAGTGGAGTCAGTAAAGCCCGCCTGATCTTTGGCCTCCTACCATCTGGTCCCAACTTCCTCAGCCCCCTCTTCTCCCCTCACTGGCCACAGACAACTAAATGCCCTGCATTTTCCAGCAGCCAAAACTTTGTTCTTTCTGGTCCTCTGCTTAGAATGCCACCCTCCAGGTTCCAACTCTCTAAACCTTAATCATTTTTCAAGACAGCATTCAGATGCCACCTCCTCCAGGGAGCCCTCTGTGACTCCCTCAAGCTGGACAGGACCCCACCTCTCCTGAGCTGCAGGAATCCTTTCTTGGCCTTCCCCTCTGCTACTGAGCTCTCTCTCCCTTGAATCATGCGCCTCCCTCATGCTACCTCAGGGCTTTCGTTTCCAAAGCACCTTTCAGATCTGCATTTTGGGCTGACACAGTGAGATGTTAAGGTGGGCAGAGAAGGCAAAGTAGCCTACCCAGGGTCACACGGCAAATGAGGCTCAGGAGTTTCCTAACTCCTGGTCCAGTGCTCCTCTGTCTTTAGTCTCAATTTTCCTAGCTATAAAATATTCCTGAGCCTTAGTTTTCCCATCTTTAAAATGGGGCTTTCAAGGGTCCGTTCCTCATAAGGCTGTTCTGGAGATTAAATTTATTAACACAGGCCAGACATTTATCACAGGTCCCGGCACGTGGTGAGTGTTGGAGAAATGGCAGCCTTTGTTGTCACTAACCGATAACACCTTATCTCACTGATGTGGGATTATTCCTTAATGGTGACTTTCTCTAATTAAAAGAAGGATGGATCTCTGAGACACTGGCTTGGCCTA
Source organism: Macaca nemestrina (assembly GCF_043159975.1). Classification (NCBI taxonomy): domain Eukaryota; kingdom Metazoa; phylum Chordata; class Mammalia; order Primates; family Cercopithecidae; genus Macaca; species Macaca nemestrina. Next base: position 26,650,295 of record NC_092139.1, read on the forward strand.
GGGAGGTGGCACCCTTGACTGCCAGATTTGCGGGGACCCTGGGGCCTCTGCAGACCCAGAGCTGAGGTCCCTTTCTTCCTGCCTGCAGCGGACGCTGTGTACCTGGACTCGGAAGAGGAGCGGCGGGAGTACGTCCTCACCCAGCAGGGCTTTATCTACCAGGGCTCGGCCAAGTTCATCAAGAGCATACCTTGGAATTTTGGGCAGGTAGGGGCAACACCTTGTTTCTCCCAACCATCTCAGGCCCTTCTGTGTGCCTGACCCTGTGTCTGGGGGCAGCCAAAGCTGCATAGGTGGGAGTGAGTCACAGAGTCACCCACTTCATGCTGTCATGGATGCAAAGGCCCTGAAACAGCTGAAGGTTCAGAGAGGGCCAAGGCTGGCCTGAGGTCACACAGCAAAGGTGGTGGCCCTGGATTCAAGGTGGGAAAAGAACTAGGAGAGCCTTTGGGAGCTGTGAAGTTGGTTGGTATCCCGGGAGGGGGGAAGAGGGAACAGTAAAGCTCATGTATTTAAATAATAGGCAGTACTTAGAGGGCACTCGCTGTGTGCTAGGCATGTGCTAAGAAGGGGCTTTAAACCCTCACCCAGATCAGTGGTTCTCAGGATCACTGAAAGACGGTGTTAAAATACTAGGGGGTGAGAATTTGCTCTTCAAACAAGTTCCCAGGTGATGCTGATGCTGCTTGTCTAGTAACCGTACTTTGCGAACAAACAAGCCTGAAATTTAGGGACTAAAAACAACCATCACTTATTATTTGTTACAAGTCTATGGGTCAGCCGTGCATGGCTGTCTAGGCTGGGCTTGGCTGGCCTCAGCCAATGGCTCATCTGTTTCATGTGGTTTCTCACTCTCCAGCCGGCCAGCCTGGGCTGGTTCTCTAAACCGGTGATGATAAATTTCATTTATCATCCATCCACCTGTAAAAATTCTTGAGACTGCTGGGAAAACTCACAAAGCAAGAACTATTGCACCCCTGGCCACTCAACCTCCTGGTGTGTTAGGAGGTATTGGCCTCCTGGGGTGGGGTTCACCCTGAGGCTTCCCCCAGCAGCCTCTGGGGCAGGGTTCAATGTTCAGGCCTAGAGGGTCCTACCCTGAAACCATAGGGAAATCTTCCCTGTATGGTCTCAGGCTCTGACCAAAGTTTTCTCATCTGAATATTGTCATGATAATTGCAAAACTGTCTGCCCAGCAACCCCATAGCCTGCTGTGGGATAGAAATGAAATGGGGGTATGACCGTGATGCATAAAATACATCAGAAAATGAATTGGCTCTGATTTTTCATGGCTTTTTATTCTCTCCTGAGAAGGAGAACAAAGTCAATTTCTTCCTTTATTTCCCAGCGTCCTGTTTTGTATCCGGGCTTGTGCTGGGCTATGGGACATGGCCCTTGCAAAGCTTCTGAAGGGGATCACAGTCCAGGAAGATGAGACTTAGAGGAAGGAAGGAATAACAGCCTATGGGGATCGGGGGGACTTCTTGAAGTAGGGAATATTTGAGCTGGGCTTTGAAGAACAAATAGGAGTTTGCCACGCAAGGAGGTGTGTGCACGATATCCTAGGCCAAGGGAACTATGCATGTGAAAGCTCAGAGGTTGGAAAGTTTACGTCACGCCTGAGACGTACGTTGTAGCTTGGGGCATACCTTGTGTGTGAAGGAGCCCCAAGAGATGAGGTGGGAGAAGCCAGCAGTGTCCAGGTTGTGGAACAGCCCTGAACATCAGGCTGATGGCAATAGGGAGCCACAGAGGGTTCACGCCATGGAAGGCTATTGTGCAGCTTGGAGGGAGATCCGGCCCAGGAAAGGACCACAGAGGTGGGGGGAAGAGAGCAGACAGAAGGGCCCCGCAGGTGGATGGTCCAATGGAAGGTGGCAAGAAGGGGTCCTGCTTTTGAGAAAGATGACATTTGAATGGCAAGACATTTGAATGGTGTGAGCCCTGCAGAGAGCAGCAGGAAGCGCATTCTGAGCAGAGAAATAGCACGTGCAAGGGCCCTGGGACAGCGAGCCTGGGCAGAGTGAGTATGGGTGTGAGTGGTGAGAGATGAAGTCAAAGAGGGGATGGGGGCAGATTGTGAAGGGCGTTGTGGGTTGCACGGGGAAGTCTGGGTTTTACTGTGGATACGGTTGAAACAGAAGAGTGATGGGACTGGCTTTCTGTATTTAGAATCTGTCTCAGTTCCCATCAGAGCAGTGTGTGTGGGCTGGGTCGGAGGGGGACGAGGGGCTGACATCAGCTCTGCAGGGTGGGCCACGCCTTGGGGAAGTGGGAGATTTGGCTGAGCAAGAGGAGAAAGGGACAGTGACAGGGCCCAGGGTGACCCTGAGGGGGAGCCCCAGGGACACTGGGCTGCCCACTCCATGGGCTCCTGCTCCAGATTCCCAGGTCCCCTCAACCAGGTCCTGGATGAAGATTGTCACCCCCTTTGTCACACACTCATGGCTCACCCAGTCATTGTCCCACTCCATTCCCTCCTGGGCCAAGAGAAGCTGCCACCAGAGAGATCTGGCAGACTCAGCTGGAGCCTCGCAGTCTGCTGTGTGGGACAGAGCAGGAAACAGTGGAGGCTTCAAGGCAGGCTTCCTGAAGGAAGTGCCTTCCTAGCTTCCTCCTTCTTCTCTTGTTTCCTCTGACACAGTTTGAAGATGGGATCCTAGACATCTGCCTGATCCTTCTAGATGTCAACCCCAAGTTCCTGAAGAACGCCGGCCGTGACTGCTCCCGCCGCAGCAGCCCCGTCTACGTGGGTCGGGTGGTGAGCGGCATGGTGAGTGAGTGGCAGGGCCTTCCGGGGTGGGGCCCACAGGGGGCTCCCGCAGGCCCCTCCCTCGCAGTGGAGACACAGGCCATTCACTGTGCTGGGCGCGGTGGGGGGACCTAGGAGATGGGTAAGTCTCGAGGAAGAGACCTTACGTTGGAAAGATATGATTTACACAGATGAGGCTGATGCTGTGAGATCCCCCAGAGCAATTAATTTATTCAGTTCTTCAGCGGATGTTTATCAAGTACCACTTGTGTCCTAGGCACTGGGGATACAGCTGTGTACAGGTCCCGTGTGATCTCTAACTTTATGGAGCCTGTGTTATAGAAGGTAGGGGAGAGGAGACAGACACTAACCAAAATACCGTATGAACGAGCAGGCAGTCATAAATGACGGTGCACGCTCTGAAGGAACCCGAGGTGTGACAATGCTGGACCGCAGGGCCAGGCTCCGGGAGGGGCTGAGAGGCTCCCTAAGGTGGTACCCAGGAGAAGGGCATTCCAGGCAGAGGGTACAGCTGTGAAAAGGCCCTGAGAAGGGAGCGACTTTGGCAGGTTTGAGGAAGGAAGGGAGGCCAGTGTGCCCGGAGTGGAGTGAGCAGGGCCTGTGGGTGCAGAGGAAGCTGCAGAGGTGGGCAGGGGTGAGACCAGAAGGGCCTCGTGGATCGCGGTCAGGAGGCTGATTTTATTCTTGAGGTAACGGGAGTTCAGGGCGAACGACACAATCTGGGGTGGGAGACCCAAGCAGGTCTTTGTAAAACTGAGATCACGCCATGTCACTCCCGAGCAATCCTGTGTTCTTCACAGGACAGAATCACATCCCCAGCATGGCGTTCAAGACCTTGACCCTGCCCCACCTCCTTCTTCCCCATCTCCCTCCTGTCCCCGGCTCCAGCCCCCACCCTCTGCCACACACCGCAGTCTGTCACACCATGGCCCCTTTGCCCCTGCTCTTTCCTCACCCTGGAGCTCCCCTCCCCGCCTTTCACCCCACGCCTGCTGCGCTCAGGCTCACCCAGGTGGCACAGCTGTCACCCCATCCCAGGTTCAGTCCCCGTACTGCCCTACTGGTTGCAGGTCAACTGCAACGATGACCAGGGTGTGCTGCTGGGACGCTGGGACAACAACTACGGGGACGGTGTCAGTCCCATGTCCTGGATCGGCAGCGTGGACATCCTGCGGCGCTGGAAGAACCACGGCTGCCAGCGCGTCAAGTACGGCCAGTGCTGGGTCTTTGCCGCCGTGGCCTGCACAGGTGAGCTGCTTGCTGGGATGTGGGTCCTGAGCCCTGGGAGGAGCACAAAGAGCACCAGAGTAGGAATCAGGACATCCCTGCCCCTGCCACCAACACTCTCAATGTGCTATGTGGCCTAGAGCCTGTGACCACCCTCTCCGGTCCTTTATCCAATAGCCATTCCTCCGGTGGTGGTCAGGATCAAGGGCTATTATTTGGGAGACTGCACGGGCTCGGGGCTGAGAACTTGGGCACTGGAGCCAAGCACACCTGAGTTAAAAACCCCCACCCTCCCACCACTTGCTCTGTGACCTTGAGCAAATGACTTCTTTCTGAACCTCAGTTTCCTCATCTGGAAAATGGGGACAACATCAAGACCTTCCTCCTAGAGTGGGTGTGACATGAAGCTGCTCAGCACAGAACCTGGCCCAGTGTTGCTCTCAGCAAATATTAGCCAGTAATAACTGGATCCTAACAGTAACATCAGTGTCAAGAAACAAAGCATGTTCTAAATGTCAAGGGGGAATAGCAAGCAATTTAAAACCAAAAAAGTAAAAAAAATTTAAAACAAAAATCTTAAAAATTTAAGGCCAGAAAATATTGATGATTGTTGCCAGGCTAATCACGGTGCTTATGAAAATGGGTTAGCATCACACACTGGCTAAGAATGTGGACTCGAGACAGGAGGATCGCTTGAGGCCAGGAGTTTGAGACCAGCCTGGGCAATATAGTGAGACCTTGTCTCTACAAAAAAAATAAAACAAATAAAAATTAGCAGGCATGGTTGTGTGTGCCTGTAGTGTTGGCTACTCAGGAGGCTGAGGCAGGAGGATCACTTGAGCCCAGGAGGTTGGCTGAAATGAGCTATGATTGTGCCATTGCACTCCAGCCTGGGCAACAGAGCAAGATCCTCTCTCTCAAAAAAAAAAAAAAAAAAAGAGCACAGATTCTGGAGTCAAGGCCTGGGGTTCAAATCCTAGCTCTGCTTCCTACCAGCTGTGTGTCCTTAGGTAAATCACTTAACTCCTCTGAACCACAGTTCCATTGTGTGTAAAATGGGCGTGACAGTAGTGTCTTTATCCTGGGATGGTTGTGAGGATTAAATGAGTTAATATGTGTGAGGTAGCTGAGCGTGGTAGTGGTGCACCTGTAGTCTTAGCTATTTGGAAGGCTGAGGCAGGGGGATCACTTGAGCCCAGGAGGTCAAGGCTGCAGTGTGTCATGATTGCACCACTGTACTCCAGCCTGGGTGACAGAGCGAGACCCCATCTCTAAATAAATAAATGAATGTGGGAAGTGCTTAAAATGATCTTGGGCGCATGATAGAAAATACTTTTGTGATGATATTTATTGTCATGACTATCATTATTACCAGGCTCAATCTAAAAGGCTGGTCTAGGCTTCCCAGCTTTTCTGATTCCAAAACCAGTGCTAAGGCCCTGGAAAGGGTCCCTGGGAGGCCCCCAGCACATCCTCCACACCAGAGGCTGGGTCAGGGCAGCCTAACCTAGGTTCTCAGCCCGGCTGCCCTTGCCTTCTGACCCCTGCCTCTCTGCCTGGGACTGCCTGTTCCCCGTGACCTCTAAGTTCCTTTTTCTTGTGGAAACTCCCTCATCCGAGACACTTCCCTCTGAGAGCCCTAAAACACATCTTTTCAAAGAAGCCCATGGGTTTTCCTGGAGAAAACCCACAATCCAAGGCCTGGGTCCCCAGGCTCACCCGCAGAAACCCTGGTCACCCTGGTCACCCTGGGCTGTGGCCGCCTGAACGTTTAGCAGCAGATCCTGCCCTCCGCTGCCCACTGCAGGGCTGTGTTCCGGTCCCTGCAGCCTCTTCCCAGGCTGTGTAGGATGGAGCCAGGGAAAACTTGGCCAAGAAAAGGGCTGTCTGACCACCTGGCCGTAGAGTTCGTGTGAAGAACCAGTGGTGAATTGGCCCGTGAACTCTGGAGCTGGACCGCCAGGGTTTGAATCCACCTCTGCCTCTAACCCCTGGGTGGACTTGGGCAAGAGAATTGATGCCTCCAAGCCTCAGTTTCCTCATCTGTAAAGTGGAGACAGTAGTGACTGATCTCATTCATAGGAAGCTCTTCATACCAGGGCGAGATCACTCCGCACAGTCTCTGGCTCTGGTTAGCCTTGGGTTTGGGGATTTCCAGGGGAGCCTGGGGTTCCAGCTTTCTCAGCCGGATCCCTCGCTGCACTTCCTCGATGTCAATGAATCAGCCAGCACTGATGGACGACGTTTGCCATAACGGGCACCGTGACGCACTGTGCTGTTCCCAGGCACCCCCTCAGTGCTTGCTCTGGGAATGAGCAGATGAGGCTCTGCCCACACCTGCGGCCTCTCTCTGAATCACCGCAAATCCCCACAAGCTGCTATTATTCACTTCTCTTACTGAGGAGGAAATGGAGGCTCAGAGAGGGCAGGGGCTTGCCCAAGGTCACACAGCTGGTGAGCGGCAGGGTCAGGCTCTGATCCAGGTGTGCACAGTGCTAGGGCAGCCTCCTGTTAGACCGTGTCCTGGGAGGCCAGGACACCATCCCTGGGGGAAGAGTGGCGCTTGGCTCCCTGGACAGCAGAGACAGGCCTCCCCCGTCCTCCGGTGTGTACTCAGGCCCGTTGCATGGTGGGATAAGAGCTGCGGTTAGGACACCAGCCTTCGCTGAGGGCAGCCTTAGGGCAGCCTTAGGGCTGAGCTCTGCCCAGGCCTCACGGGGACAGAAACCAGGCAAGAGGGGGAGGTCATAGCTGTTCCTTCCTCCTTCCTCCTAGCTCCTACAAGTCTCCTGGCAGGAATCCAGGGCCAACTGGTAAGCTCTTACCCTGGCCCATCGATGGTGGCCCCAGGGCAAAAGTCACATCACTTCTCCCCCTCTCCCAGACTCAACTTCAATCAAAGCTAGAAGTAAAACGAAAGTCCCACAGATTACATTATTACATCATCTTGTTTCTCTTCATTTTTAAGATACTTTTTCTGTGAATCTGTTACTTTTACAAGACACTTAAAAAGCACATTTTTAAAATGAGAGAGTAAAAGCACCCATAATTCCGTCTGCCAGGAGCACCCAGCGGGCCGTGTAGGTGAGATCCACGCTGGGGTTTTACTCCCTCCTCTGTGCTCCTCGCCTCTCCGAGCTGAGCTCAGCTTGCAGATTAGTCAATGTCCTGTCTCTGTTTAACATGTCATTGCAACATCAGCCCCTTTCCCAGCAAACAGGGCCTTGGCAGGAATGCAGGGCCCTCCCTCCTGACAAGTCTGAGGACCCTGGCCTGTGCTGCGACCTGCTTATAGGGCCACATGCATCCGTGTTCTCGTACATTGGGAGTGATGATGAGTCCCCAGTGGCATCACTAATACACATAGAGATGGAACCAAGGCCCAGAGAGGTGAAGGACTGGTCCCAGGTCACACAGCTGGAAGCAGCTGGGTCTCCCGACCTCTGTCCCCTTCTCTGCCTGTTCTGCTGTTTGAGTCTTTAAGACCCTATCTTGGGGAGAGTCAGTCATTCAATCACTCCTTCCCTCCCTCCCTCTTTCCTCTCCTCTCTCCTTCCTCCACTCCTTCATCCCGTTTGACAAAATAGTCAATGACAGGCCTGTGCTGGGCTCCAGGATCTAACTTAAGACAGATCCCTCACCGTCCTTGGAGGGCTAATTAAAGAATCCCTCACATGCCAGTACACTGGAAAGGATGACGCATCTCCAGCCGTGCTATGAATGCAAATGATCAGGCAACCTGAAGCTGGCAGGCAGCCTTCCAGGCAGAGGGAATGGCAAACACCAATGCCCTGAAGCTGGCGGAGGCACAGCATGCTGGAGGCCAGTGTGGTGGAGCACAGTGTGCGAGGAGGGTGTCAGGGGCCAGACCCTGCAGGGCCAAGGGCCGTGGCTAGGGCTCTGGCCTTGACCTCAAGGGCCATGGGGAGCCATGAACAATCGATCAGAGGAGTGTTGACATCAGATTTGTATTTTATTTTATTTTGAGATGGAGTCTCGCTCTGTCGCCCAGGCTGGAGTGCAGTGGTGCAGTCTCGGCTCACCGCAACCTCCGCCTCCCAGGTTCAAGCAATTCTCCTGCCTCAGCCTCCTCCTGAGTAGCTGGGGTTACAGGCATGCACCACCACGCCCAGCTAATTTTTGTATTTTTAGTAGAGATGGGGTTTCACCATGTTGGCCAGGCTGGTCTCGAACTCCTGACCCCAGGCCCGCCTCCGCCTCCCAAAGTGCTGGGATTATAGGCGTGAGCCACCACGCCCGGCCCAGGTTTGTATTTTAGAGTCTCCTGGCAACTGTGATGTGAGGGGCATAGAATGGACATGGGGCGACCAGAGAGGTGGGTGCCATTGTCCAGACAAGAAGGGCTGGCTCATGTTCTCACCACTCGGACAGCAGGTACAGTGTTCCCTGGAATGCAGATGGGCAGGTGGAGGCCCAGAGCAGGGCGGATGTCTGCAGGGCCAGCCTGTCCCCTCAGCCCGCTTTCTGCTCCTCTCCAACAGTGCTGAGGTGCCTGGGCATCCCCACCCGCGTCGTGACCAACTACAACTCAGCCCATGACCAGAACAGCAACCTTCTCATCGAGTACTTCCGCAATGAGTTTGGGGAGATCCAGGGTGACAAGAGCGAGATGATCTGGTGAGGTGGGGGCCAGGGTGGGATCGGAGCCCAGTAGGGAGGGCCCCGTGGAGAGGAAACCTGGGAGGGCTTCTTGGAGGAGGTCACATTTGAATTGGACTTTAGAAGTCGAGCAGTATTTGAGCAGGCTTGGGGAAGGACAGCAGGAGCCAAGGCCTACAGGGAAAGGCAACCACATACACGATGGGGCCTCAGGGAGAATCATGCAGCAAATGTTGTCGGGAGTCTGGAATGCCACATTAGGGAGGCCAGGCTTGATTCCAAAAGCAACAGGTTGTCACTCAAGGCTTCAGAGTGGCAGAGGGTGGGGCTGACAGCTGCCAGGAGGGCTAGAGGGGAAGAGATGGGCAGGGGGCTGGGGCATGGCCCAGGTGGGGAGTGATAAGCCCTGAATGGACAGAAGAGAAGGGACAGAGTCAAGAAATTAGGAGGTCAAAAGGGCAACTGAGAGGGGCAAGGAGGGGAGAGGCGTAGAGAAGGGCTCTGAGGTGTAGGAGTGGGCGTCTGGCTAGAGAGGGTGCTGTGAGATGGGCCCCTGTGGGAGGAAGTACAGGGCAGTGGGGAAACGTGCTGGGCTCAGTTTGGGACGAGGTGAGTGTGCATCTGGGGACGTGAATGGGTGGTCTGCCCGTGGGAGGTGGCGATGAATGTTACTCAGGTTCTGCTTCGTTCCCACCTCCCCCCATCCCCCCAGGAACTTCCACTGCTGGGTGGAGTCATGGATGACCAGGCCGGACCTGCAGCTGGGGTACGAGGGCTGGCAGGCCCTGGACCCAACGCCCCAGGAGAAGAGCGAAGGTGCGTGGGCGGGCACTGTCGCGTCAAACAGATGGGGAAGCTGAGGCTTGGAGAGTTAAAGTGACTCAGCTGGAGGGCGGCAGAGCTAGGAGCTCACCCGGAGACCACTGATGGGTCCACACAAGGTTGGGGGACCTCACTTACATCTTAATAACACACTTCTTGATAATCTCAAAAGTAATTCACATGCATCGCGGAAAGCAGGAAATACAGAGAAGCACGAAGAAAAAAATCAAATAGCATCTTTGTCCCCTCCCACTAAAATAAGCAGCATTAACATTCACACAAGCTTCCCCTGATTTCAAATTGTATATTTGTATGCGGGTGTATACGTGTGTGTTTATATACATACATATATAAACACACACACATATATATAGTACCTGTGTGTCTGAAAGAGAGCGTACACTAAGGCAAAATTTTGTGATGCATATGGACACTTTCTAGCAATATTTTTAAATGCATAAAATATAATACATAGCGTTACAAAGAAAACCAATTACATTAAAATACAGTTATCACAAGTTTTAAAAACCAAATTTATGATATAATAACATGCTTCTTTATAGAACAAGATCTAGCAGTAGAGTCAGTAAGTTCCATAATATAGTTGTAGAGATAATTTATGAGCATAAATTAATTTCCTGCCATCTGTGACAGCTGTAAGGTTGCAATGACCACACCTGTGGTTCTTATGAGTGACAAGTCCTAAGTGCTCCTCAGACTGTTACGGTTGTTTCCTGCTTTTGCCATTGAAGGAAGTCCTATAGTGAAAACAAAGATACCCTTTTTTCCCCATCATAGAGTTCATAGACCCCTGAATTCTGTGGGTAGTGCCTTGGTGGATCCGTGGGCTCTAGTTGAAGACCTCCAGCGGCTTAAACTTGGAGCATTTTTCCCCAGCTCTGTCCACTTCTGAATAAAGCATTAGCATTTCTCCAGCGGATAGTTTTCTGTGATTTGAATTTTTATTTAATGTGACCGTCGCCCATCACATGGCCGTGCTAGACTGTATCTATCCAGCCTCTAGTCCTCAGCACTGGAAGTCTGCGGCCAGTGTGGGGTGGTTATCAACCACACTGACATAAACATCAGGCACCCGTATTCACTTGGAGAACACACACGCCCTGGGACCGGCCCCATGCGGGGCACTGAGCTCCACTCTTAGTACAAGCAGGAAACGAGACAGATGTCCTCCTTGCTAACATGTTGCTTGCCCTTGGCTCCGTAATTTCCTTAGGATGTCTGGGATACATTTCCATTTTATTTATCAAATACTTGCATAGCATTTAGTATAGGCTATGAGTTTTACATCTATAATTCATGAATGCTCGTTAGGTGGGCCCAGATCTTATCTCCACATGAAACTGCCGCTTCGAGAAGTTAGTGACTGGCCCAAAGTCACCCAGCTAATAAGAGGCTGAGCTGGGATTTGAACCTTAAAAGCCGTGCTCCAGAGCCCCTGTTCTGAACCCTCGCCCTGTGGTGCCCTCCTAGAAGTGGAGTCCTTCCGTCAGAGGGCTGCGTGGTCCTGAGGCTTTTGGCTACATGTGGTTGAATTGTAGAGGGTTTTAGAGGATACCTCCCAAACTTTACCCAGGCCCATCTCTTCCCCTTTCTACCCCTGCCAGGGACGTACTGCTGTGGCCCAGTTCCAGTTCGTGCCATCAAGGAGGGCGACCTGAGCACCAAGTACGATGCGCCCTTTGTCTTTGCGGAGGTCAATGCCGACGTGGTAGACTGGATCCAGCAAGACGACGGGTCCGTGAGCAAATCCATCAACCGTTCCCTGACCGTTGGGCTGAAGATCAGCACTAAGAGTGTGGGCCGAGACGAGCGGGAGGATATCACCCACACCTACAAATACCCAGAGGGTATGTGCCCTCAGAGTCTTTAACATGGCCTTGAAGATAAGCATCTGGTTTTCCCAGCCCAGCAGGCTCGTGTGTGCGTTTTAATTGGTAGCCTACGTATAGCAATGGCCCCGTAGGCTATACTCCATCTTAAGCAATTCCTTAGAAACAGGAGCAAACATGTTGAGCGACAGTGGTAGAGGATTATTCGTTTCGGAAAAGAGTTTATTCCACAAAAGGGCTCAATTCAGTTATTAAGACACTTTTTTAAAATTGGTTTGACTCTTTTTTCTTTTTTCTCCTTCCTTCCTTCTTTCCTTCCCTCCCTCCCTCCCTCCCTCCCTCCCTCCTTCCTTCCTTCCTTCCTTCCTTCCTTCCTTCCTTCCTTCCTTCCTTCCTTCCTTCCTTCCTTCCTTCCTTCCTTCCTCCCTCCCTCCCTCCCTCCCTCCCTCCCTCTCTCTCTCTCTTTCTTTCTTTCTTTCTTTCTTGACAGGGTCTCACTGTGTCACCTGGGCTGGAGTCATGGCATGATCTCCACTTACTGCAACCTCTGCCTCCAGGGCTCATGCGATCCTCACACCTCAACCTCCCAAGTAGCTGAGACTACATGTGCGCACCACTATGCTTGGCTGATTTTTTTGTTTGTTTGTTTGTATTTTTTGTAGAGACAGGGTCTCAATAAGTTGCTCAGGCTGGTCTCAAACTCCTGGGCTCAAGTGATCTGTCTGCCTCAGCCTCCCAAAGTGCTGGGATTACAGACTGAGCTGCCAGGCCTGGCTGGTTGATTTGACTCTCAATAAAACTTCAGAGGATAAATATTATAGAGGAGAAGGATGCATCTTAGAAAAATGAATAATGGCTGTGCTATTATGTTGCTTATTAACAAGGGGATTTATCGGCCAGGGGTGGTGACTCATGCCTGTAATCCCAGCACTTTGGGAGGCTGAGGTGGGCGGATCATGAGGTCAGGAGGTCGAGACCATCCTGACTAACACGGTGAAACCCCGTCTCTACTAAAAATACAAAAAAATTAGCCAGGTGTGGTGGCGGGCGCCTGTAGTCCCAGCTTCTTGGAAAGCTGAGGCAGGAGAATGACGTGAACCCGGGAGGCGGGGCTTGCAGTGAGCCGAGATCCGGCCACTGCACTCCAGCCTGGGCGACAGAGCAAGACTCCGCCTCAAAAAAAAAAAAAAAAAAAAAAAAAAAAAATCAGTATTTCTCAGCAGTGGGACCTGTAACCATAGATGAGCAATTCCACACGTTTTAATTGCAATGTACTTGTGTTAGCGGGGCTTGAAAGTCCAGAGGGGCCACGGAGGACAGGTTCCTCAAATTTTGCAGTGTTTATTTTTGCAGTATTTGACATACAGATGGGAAAATGAACATGAAGGTGGATAGGAAGAGAAACGGGCCAAGATAAACTTAAAAATAATGTCACAAGTTCAATCAGACATGAGGATGAGGCATCTTTCTGCTACTGATGCTCGATCAGTTGCGGGGGAAAGGACTTGGTTTATTTTTAAAAATTGGATTCGAGCACATCCAACAGCCAATTCAATATAATATATAATTTCTAAGCAACTACTAAGCACAGCAGGGCCCACAGAGGGGACTAAGAAACCATAGTTCCTGCCTGGGCCTGACCCCCGCTGGCTTTCCAGGGGCACGTAGCCATACTCTAGCTGAAAGGGATAACACGGAATGAAATGATGCTCTCCCCATCCCCTGAAAGGTCTAGAGCTGGTGGTTTGATAGAAGAAATAGAGATGCACCCAACAGCACTGGGAGAAAAAAATCAAAGGAGCATAGGAGAGAGGTAAATGGAATATAAGGAAGGGAGCAATCAGAGACAGGGAGGGAAAGGATTTCAGGTAGAAGTAATCCCTGTGCAAATGCTTGAAGGTAAGAAAGATTGCACTGTATTCATGCCTAGCATGCACCAAGCACTGTTGTAGGCACTGGATATGACATAAGGATAAGTAAAAGGATTAGCCCTCGAGCAGCTCAAGAGGGTAAGTTTGAAACAGAAAACAACACAGGGGAAGGAGTGGTCAGAGAGGGCTTCCTGGAGGAGGTGTCATTTGGGGCTGGGTCTTGAGGGTGTATAAGAGTTCACTAGTGGAAAATAAATGAAATACTGTGTCCTCCTCCTGGCTCAGACATGTAAAGAAGGGGTTCCTTCAGGGCTGCCTTGAGTCATCAGGGCTCTGTGAAGCCAGCTCACCCCGTCCCAGCCCCCTTCCTATGATCTATTCTCGCTGTGATTGAGGCTCTCTTCCCAACCCCTACAGGGTCCTCAGAGGAGAGGGAGGCCTTCACAAGGGCCAACCACCTGAACAAACTGGCCGAGAAGGAGGAGACAGGGATGGCCATGCGGATCCGTGTGGGCCAGAGCATGAACATGGGCAGTGACTTTGACGTCTTTGCCCACATAACCAACAACACTGCCGAGGAGTACGTCTGCCGCCTCCTGCTCTGTGCCCGCACCGTCAGCTACAATGGGATCTTGGGGCCCGAGTGTGGCACCAAGCACCTGCTCAACCTCAACCTGGAGCCTTTCTCTGGTAAGGGCCTGTGTTCCTGGAGCATTTGTTGACTGCCAACTGACAATGTGCTAGGTAGTGACCTAACCGCTTAGCATGTGTGATTTCACCCCACAGACACTTACGTGGCACTTACTCTGGGGCAGGCCCTGTCCTAAGCACTTTATACATATCAACCCACTTAATTCTTACAGCAAGAGTGAGGGGTGGATTCTATCATGGCTCCATTTTCCAGATAAGAAGATGGAGGCACAGAGAGGTTAAGTAATTTTCTTAAGGTCACACAGTTGGGGAGTGAACATGTCCTCTCAGCAGTTATACTGTTTGGTTTCACCTCAACTTCGTGTGACCCCTGCTGCCCTCTCCCAGTGAATTCCACTGTCTCCAGCCCCTCATGCCTCAGCAGCCTCTCCCCACGGGCCCTTCAAGAACCTCTCCTGTGCCTCTGGTTGCTCTCGGCCTCAGAGAAAAGGCTCTAGCCCAGCACCTTGGAAAGTGCCCGGTGCACTTTCCACAGTGATGGAGATGCGCTGAGTCTGCACCGCCTGTCCAGCATGGCAGCCACCGGCTCCACATGGCTGCTAAGCGCTTGAAAGGTGGCTGATGCAACTGCAGAACTTAAGTTGTTTTGTTTGTTTGTTTGCTTGTTTTTTATTTTTTTCGAGATGGAGTTTTGCTCTGTTGCCCAGGCTGAAGTGCAGTGACACAATCTCAGCTCACTGCAATCTCAGCCTCCCAAGTAGCTGGGGTTACAGGTGCGCACCACCATGCCCAGCTAGTTGTTGTATTGTTAGTAGAGATGGGGTTTCACCATGTTGGTCAGGCTGGTCTCAGACTCCTGGCCTCAAGTGATCTACCTGTCTCAGCCTCCCAAAGTGCTGGGATTATAGTCATGAGCCACTGCACCTGGCCAAAACTAAAGTTTTAATTGTGTTGAAAGTTAGCTAGCTACGTGTGGCCAGAAGCTGCTCTATTGGACAGAGCAGATCGGCAAGCCAAAGGTGGGAGTGTCCAGGCCTCTGCAGGGAGAAGTGCTTTCTTCCAGGACTTGATTGTCCCTCTTCAGTGTCCCCAGCACCAGCCTAGTTGCCTTTTTTTTTTTTTTGAGACAGAGTCTCGCTCTGTCACCCAGGCTGGAGTGCAGTGGCCGGATCTCAGCTCACTGCAAGCTTCGCCTCCCAGATTTATGCCATTCTCCTGCCTCAGCCTCCCGAGTAGCTGGGACTACAGGCACCCGCCACCTCGCCCAGCTAGTTTTTTGTATTTTTTTAGTAGAGACGGGGTTTCACCATGTTAGCCAGGATGGTCTCAATCTCCTGACCTCGTGATCCGCCCGTCTCGGCCTCCCAAAGTGCTGGGATTACAGCTTGAGCCACCGCACCCAGCCGCCTAGTTGCCTTTTTAGGTAGATCCCCTTCGCTGTGAAATGGTGTCATTAGACCACCCAACCCAGCCCTGAGCCAAGACTTTGTCACCAGGTTTCCCGCACAGAGGCCTGCACAGTGGTTGTCCCCTGGGTCCCTTTCACTGTGTGGCTCTGTCACTGTGCCTGGTTATCTTCCTAAAAATAAGCCTGAGGCCCTCAGAGGAGCCCTGACCACTCAGGTCACTTAGGGAGGCAGTGCGGGGCCAGGAATCAAGCCCAGGGCTCCACCCACAGCCCCCCCACCACCCAGCAGCCCCATCCCACTTTCTACCGTTTGGAGCCCAGCAGGCGTGAGGAGGGCAGAGGGGTCTCCAGGCTGGGAGAGAACCTGGGAGCTGCTGGGTGAGACATTAGCCATCCACCAAGGGGCAGCGGAATCAAGTAGGACATCGTCTTTGGGCAGCATCTCGCTGAGTCACCGGAGAAAATGGCCACCCCCCTGCACCTTAGCGTCCCCATCAGGCTCCTGGGGGTTATGATCTGACAGCGCAGGACCATTGGGAGTAAGAGAGTGTGCACACAATAGGCACTTGTGCCCGGGATTCAGTGTGGCCACACCTGGAGACGCTGGAGAGCCCCCGGGTGGGGCACGGTTTGCGTTTACAGTTTGTTTCCCCGTCTCTTTTCCCCGGACTCCTGCCTGTCAAACCAGTGATCGTCCCTCTCCTCTATGACGGTGCCTGGACCCTTGGCGCCCGTGGGCTGTCGTCTGGGGCACAGCTTTCACCCTCCTAAGAAAGCAGGTCTGTGTTGCGGGCGGGGCGTCTGCAGTGTTGACAGTTGCTGCCTCCTGGTTTTTCTATCTTGGGCCCACCGTGGGCACTCCTGGAGCTGCACCCCCTGGGCACACCCACTGTCAGGCCCTGGCAGACTCCTCAGCAGGGGCCAGGCCCTCAGAGGGCAGATCCTTTTGCTATCAGGACCGCCCCCAACACTAGGGCTGTTGAAAGACATTTTCTGAGGTCAGCAAGACCTGGCTTTGAATCTCGGCTCTGCTGCCCTCTGAACGCACCACCTTGGGCGTGGTGAACATGCTCTGAGTCTTAGGTCATGCTCCCCTGTTACATGGGGCGATGACATGCCTGCCTGATGCGCCCGCAGCCGTGAGGACTGAGGGAGAGGATGTGTGCTCAGGAGGTATCCGGAAAGGGCACAGCAGCGCCAACACGTGGTAGGGCCCTCACTCCTCCCTGAGGGCGAGTGCTAAGAGGTCTGGGGAGGCAAGAAGCTCATGGACCTTTCCTGAACACCTACTGTCCCAGGCAATGCTGTCAGCCCTGGGCTCAGGGGTTCCTGTGTCCCTGACACCTCGATGGTGTAGAAAGGACCTGGCCCTCGCTGCTCATCGAGGCCCCAAGAGTCTGGGACAGGATCCATCTCTACAGGCGTGTAGGGGTTCAGGACCCAAGGACACCCAAGTTCTAGTTCCTGCCACCTGCTGCCTGGCTGTGGGCTCCTGGGTATTCCTCTCCTCCACCCAGGCTACAGGTTCCCCATTCACACAAAGGGGAAGGTGGGTTCCTCTTTTAAGAGCCCTTCCAGCCCTGTTCTCTCTCTCTCTCTCTCCCCTCTCTCTCTCTCCTCTCTCTCTCCTCTCTCTCTCCTCTCTCTCTCTCCCCTCTCTCTCTCCTCTCTCTCTCTCTCTCCCCCCCTCTCTCTCTCTCTCTCCCCTCTCTCTCTCTCTCTCCCCTCTCTCTCTCTCCTCTCTCTCTCTCTCTTCTCTCTCTCTCTCTCTCTGTATGTGTATGTGTGTGTGTGTGTGTGTATATATATATACACATTTAGGAGGTCCAAGTGCAGTTTTGTTACACAGATATATTGAGCAGTGGTGAAGTCTTGGGCTTGACATTGGAGACCCAGTCCCATCGTTTCAATGCACACCCACCAGCTCCTTCTCGTGCTCAGAGCTGCTCCAAGGGGAGAAAGTGTCTCTCCTAGAATGAGTGGCAGGAGGTGAACTCCAGGCCTGGGCCAGACGCACCAAAATCACTCCCTCCCAGGCCTCTGTGGCGTCAGCCCTCACCTCTAAGACACCATCGGGTCACTGAGAGCATTGTTCCCCACTGGCACCAGCCAAGCGTGCTGGCTTTCCTCATCCTCCCAGGAATGTGCTCACCACAGAGGGGGTCCCTCCTGCCGGGGACCCACTGGAAGCATAGCCTTCAGGGAGGGGAAGGGGAGGACAGAAGGTCCTGGGCGTTGGCCTCTGGCTGGAAATTGGGGCTGGTCCAAGTGCCCTGTTGGAACCTCCAACGCCAAGCTCAAACTGAGATGGGTTCCCTCTAAGCCTCCATACTGCGGTTGAGTTGCCAAGTTCAAGCTGAGATGGGTTCCCTCTAAGCCCCCATACTGCGGTTGAGTTGCTTATTATTCTTTGAAGATAAGATCTGGGGAATTTCCGTGTGCTGGTGGACAGGAAGCCAGGCCCTGGACAGCTGAAAGGAATCCAGTTGCCCGCACCCTGCCTCCTTTCTCTGCTGCTTCTCTCTCTTCTCCTTCCTGCCTCCACCCTTTCATGTTCTGTCCTCCCTCATCCCTTCAGGTGGGTCACCGGAATGCAGACAATGCAGCCTCAGTGACTGTCCCCAGAGTAACCTTCTAGAACAGGGCAAATTGTCTAAAGAATGATTGAGACTGACCACACAGGTTTCCTCTTCCCAGTCAGCATCTGGCCCAAGACCAAGGCCATGGCCACTGGCTTGTGGATGGAGACTTTCAAAGGTCCAGCCCTGCCCTGGCCTCCACCTCTTAGAATAGTTGACAGTTGGGCCACATCCTCCAAGCTCCCGGAGGATAATGTTGTCCTTCTTTCCTGTGGAGCAAGCTAGAATTTCCACTCTGCACCACCAGGTCTTGACCTAGTAATTTTCACTCTCTTTTGTCCTTTTTGGCACAAAAGTTTTGGTTTTCTTCCCCAGATCACGTCATCTGATGAGAGGTTGGAGCAGATCCACCCAGGAAACGAAAGGCCAAAGGGGTGGGTAGGCCAGGGGAGCATTTTCCAAAGAGGGGGACGTGGACCACCAGTGTTCACAGTCAAAGCCTGAACCTGGAATCCCACAGTGGGAAAGTGACTGTCTCCTCCGGTCTCAATCCGTCCTTCAGGTGACCTCCTGGGGAAAGTCTCCGAGGGTGCTAATTTGCCTCTGGCCTCCCAAGTCTTGTCAATCTCTCTCTTTAGCAGTAGACTCAGGCCTGAAACTCAGAGGCCACAGCACATTGCTGTATCGGGCCAGAAGTGAATATGCGTGACTTTGTATTTTCTCTCTCTTTTTTTTTTTTTTTTTTACCCCTTGAGACAGGGTCTTACTCTGTTGCCCAGGCTGGAGTGCAGTGATGCAATCATGACCCACTGCAGCCTCGACCTCCCAGGCCCAAGCCATCCTCCCACCTCAGCCTCCCAAGTAGCTGGAACTGCAGGCTTACCCCACCATGCCTGGCTAATTTTTGTACTTTTTGTAGAGACGGGGTCTCACTATGTTGCCCAGGCTGGTCTCAAACTCCTGGGCTCAAGCAATCCTCCTGCCTCAGCCTCCCAAAGTGCTGGGATTACAGGCACGAGCCACTACACCCAACTACTTGTATTTATTTACTGCTCCTCCCTGCCTCCTACAAACAGACCCCAGTCTGTTTCCTTAAAAGCTAAGGTACATGAATCCTTAAAATGCTACACTACTAAGGCCCTCCAGCCTCAGTGTTCTTTTCAGAAACATGGGGCTAAGAACCACACTGCAGTGGGTGGGTTTGTTCCTGCCAGCTTCTTTCTCATCCCCACATCACTGTGCAGCTTTTGCTCTGTGATGACCTTTGGTCTTACCTCTGCCCAGCAGATGATAAGATCTAGGGAACAGAGATGAAACAGAGGGGAAACAGAGAGGGGAGGTCATCTCCCCAGGCTCACACAGCCAGTGAGTGGCCAGACCGGGCCAGAGGCAAGTCTCCCAGTCTGAGCAGTTACTGGCAGAGGTGATTCTTCATCTGTGCAATGGGTACAGCATCATGAGCCTCATGGAGGGAAATGACCTTATGTCCATGAGAGGCATTCTTCAGTGAGTGTGGACCATGTTGTTGGACTCTAAGATCTGGATTATTCGTCCAGATGCCTGCACAGTACATATCAGCTGTGTGACCTAGGACAATGTTATTTCACCTGCCGGAGCCTCAGTTTTCTCATCTGTAAGTTGGGTGGTAATACAAGTACAAGCCTTTTAGGGTTGTTATGAAGGTGAAGTAGGAGCTCGCCATGGGAAGTGCAGTGCCTGATGCAGCAGCAGATGTCGGCTCTGATCCTCCCCAGGATGAAGGGCCCCGCGGCTCACACACCCTGAGTCTGGAGCGCACCAGGCTCTTCCGGGACACTCGCTCAGCTAATCCTCCCACAGCCTTAGGAGTGCCTGTGCCATGCAGATCCAAACGTCAAGGACCTGGGAGGTGGAGTGGCTCATGTGGGGTCAACCCATTAGAGGAGGCAAAGGCAGGATTAGAACCCAGGCCCGTGGGAGTCCAAGTGTGTCCTCTACCCGCTGTTCTGTGTCCACTCTTCAGCTCCTCCCTGGGAACCCTGGAGCCACAGTGGGGAGTTTTGGGATCCGCCCAGCCATTCCCCTGCTGTGTGACCCCAAGCACATTCCTTCCCCTCTCTGTGCCTCTTGGAGTTGCAAGAGGAGAGTTGGGAGGGGTGATTCTGCATCATGAGCACCCTCCTTTCTCCCCTTCTGCAGAGAAGAGCATTCCTCTTTGCATCCTCTATGAGAAGTACCGTGACTGCCTCACAGAGTCCAACCTCATCAAGGTGCGGGCCCTGCTCGTGGAGCCAGTTATCAACAGCTACCTGCTGGCTGAGAGGGACCTCTACCTGGAGAATCCAGAAATCAAGATCCGGGTAAGGGCAGGCTGGGCAAGGGGCAGGGTCCCAGGGCAGCTCAGCGCTGGGGAGAGGGCAGATCCCTACCCCCACCCCAGACACCTGCATCCCTGTAAGCTCCAGACCTTTGGTGCCTTAGCGATCCTCAAATCCTAGCCTCATCGAAGAAAAGCATCATGAAGCCTAGAGAACTGGGGACTCGTAGACTCCAGGAAAGAATCTGAAAATCCCAGAGTGATAGGGTCATGGAATTTGGGGATCTTAGAGTCACGAATCCTTAAAATGCTATACTACTGAGACTGGAAACCCCACGCACTGGGCACTGGTGAGGCAGGGTGGGGTGGGGGAGTGAAGGGCACAGACTAGAGTCTCACTGTCTGAGTTTCTACCAGGGCAGCCCTGGGCATGTGACTTTGCCCTTCTGTGCCTCACTTTATTCATCTGTTATATGGGGTTAATAATAGCCCTGAGGGGTGTTGTAAGAATTAAAAGCATATCCACAGGAAACACACAGAGCCATCCGCAGCACAGGATGAGGGCTCACTGAAAGCTCACTATCCTTATCATCGCCATCATCATCATTATAGCCCTTCACTTACAGCGCCACAGCCCAGAACCCCTAAGGGTGACAATTACACTTAAATGGTAAACAGCAGAGGGAGAGGCGGTGAGCAATGTGCCAGACGTTCTGCTGGAGCTTGCGCATATTAGCTCAGTTAATCCTCACAAGAACCCTCCGTCACGAAGAATTCAAGGTGTGCAGAGTGGAGAGTAACTTCCCCAGGTCACATGAAGAAGGAGCAGAGATCAGCCTGGCTCAAAAGCCTGTGATCTTTCCCCTCCAGACCCTGGGACAAGGGAGGCACTTTGGGCACCCCCTGGGTCATGTGGAGCCTCACTGCAGCTCCATGCAGGAGAACCTGGGCAGGTAGCACGGTCAGTGTTTTCCCAATGAAGAAACTGAGGCACAGAGGTGGAGGGGGGTGATCGTGACAGACCAGGGTACAGCTTTGTTCAGCAAATATTGGGCCAGATGACAGTGAATATAGACGGCCCAGCTTGGATCCCACCTGCCCCTGACATCTGCCCCATGCCCTCTTCCAGATCCTTGGGGAGCCCAAACAGAAACGCAAGCTGGTGGCCGAAGTGTCCCTGCAGAACCCGCTCCCTGTGGCTCTGGAAGGCTGCACCTTCACTGTGGAGGGGGCCGGGCTAACCGAGGAGCAGAAGACAGTGGAGATGTAAGTGCTGGCTGCTCTAGCTTTGGGGCCTGGGGGAAGCGGGCAGATGCCAGTGGGGGTAGAGACTGTCCTTAGGCACCAAGCCCTGGCAGAAACCCCCTCCTCTCATCTCCCACACACACGTGTACCCACTCCCAAACACCCTGGGGCTAGAGTTCCCACCGTCACATCCTCTCTCGATGCTGACACCACCCATGCACAGATCTGCCACAGACCTCCACAGTGACGTCATCCATCAGTAAGCGCTCACCTGCAGACACATGCACCCTCACATAGACAGGTATCTGCCCTCTGAATGTCCACACATGTGCATGCACACACACATGCATGCGTGGGCGTCTCCTCATAGATACCTAGCTACACACATACAAATGAGCACACACTTATTTTTTACTTTTTTACTGTAATGTAACTTATATACAGTAAAAAGCATAGATCACCTATGTACAGCTCAATACCTTTTCACACACATGGCTACCTGAGCATATACCCACTTGTGCCCCCCAAATGCACCATCCGCTTTTATGCACACGGACACACGTGTGCACACGCACTGTTCACTCTAGGAGGGCACATTGTCCAGGCCCCGCAGAGGGCCGAGAATGAGACCCACTGATGACTGTCGGCATTAGCTCGAATTCGAGGAGACACTGTGCTGATCCTTGGAAGTCACGTGACTTCCTGGCTGGACCGCAGTACGGGGGAGCCAGGCCTTGGGCCCCTTTCCTTACCGTCCCTCTCTGGCTGCAGCCCAGACCCCGTGGAGGCGGGGGAGGAAGTTAAGGTGAGAATGGACCTGCTGCCGCTCCACATGGGCCTCCACAAGCTGGTGGTGAACTTCGAGAGCGACAAGCTGAAGGCTGTGAAGGGCTTCCGGAATGTCATCATTGGCCCCGCCTAAGGGACCCCTGCTCCCAGCCTGCTGAGGGCCGCCACCTTGATCCCAATCCTTATCCCAAGCTAGTGAGCAAAATATGCCCCTTCTTGGGCCCCAGACCCCAGGGCAGGGTGGGCAGCTTAGGGGGGCTTGTGGAAATGGAATGTGCCCCTGGCCCATCTCAGCCCCCTGAGCTTGTGGGTCCCCACTCACCCCCTTAGCTGTGAGGAATGCTCTGTGCCAGAAACAGTGGGAGCCCTGACCTTGGCTGACTGGGGCTGGGGTGAGAGAGGAAAGACCTACATTCCCTCTCCTGCCCACATGCCCTTTGGAAAGCCATTGACCACCCGCCATATTGTTTGATCTACTCCATAGCCCCTTGGGGCGTGCAAAAAACGGACAGCATGCCCCTTGGCTGGATCAGGGAATCCAGCTCCCCTAGACTGCATCCTGCACCTCTTCCCCTGACTGCACCCAGCTCCAGGGGCCCTTGGGACAGCCAGAGCTGGGTGGGGACAGTGATAGGCCCAAGGTCCCCTCCACATCCCAGCAGCCCAAGCTTAATAGCCCTTCCCCTCAACCTCACCATTGTGAAGCACCTACTATGTGCTGGGTGCCTCCCACACTTGCTGGGGCTCACGGGGCCACCAACCCATTTAATCACCATGGGAAACTGTTATGGGCGCTACTTCCAGGATGAGGAGACTGAGGCTTAGAGAAAGAGGCGGCCCCCTCCGCACCAGTGGCCTCGTGATTATTAGCCAGGCTGGGTAATGTGAAGGCCCAAGAACAGAGTCTGGGCCTCTGACTGTGAGTCCACTGCTCCACTTATGACCCCAGCCTGACCTGAGACTGTCAGAGAGGCTGTCTGGGACCTGATCAAAAAAAGATTCAGCTGAGACAAGGAGGTAGGGAGGGGACTGGGGGACTGGGAGTCAGGGCCCTGGCTGGGTTCAGGTCCCACATCTGACCAGGTGCTGCCTTCCCCTCTCTGGGCCTCGGTTTCCTTATTGGTCAGAGGAGTGATTGAACCAGCTCATCTCCAAGGGTCCTCTCCGCTCCATCTTTGCAATGCTTTTATATGGCCCAGCCTTGTGAATAACCACAAGGTCCACTCCTTGCTCCACAAAGCCTTAAGCCATAGGCCCAGGATATTTCTGAGAGTGAAACCATGACTGTGACCACCTTCTGTCCCCAGCCCTGTCCTGGTCCCCTCCTGTGCCCAGATACCACCCTTCAGACCCCGGTTCTAGAGGAGAAGAGCCCTGGACACCCCTGCCCTACCCAGGAGCCTGCCCGCTGCAATGCCTAGACTTCCCAACAACCTTAGCTGCCAGTGCTGGTCACTAACCAACAAGGTTGGTACCCCAGATACCCCTTCTTTGCAGGGCTAAGGCCCCCAAACACAGCCCCTGCCCCTGAGGAAGCTTGGGGAGCCTATGAGTTGTCAGCTGTGATTTTATCTCCTGCTCTTTCTACATGACTGGGCCTCCCTCAGGCTGGAGGAAGGGGGGATTCTCTATTGAAGGAGATCACAGCCTCCAGGGCCCCCCCCAAATCCCAGAGAAGGACTTGGAGAGAATCATGCTGTTGCATTTAGAACTTTCTGCTTTGCACAGGAAAGAGTCGCACAATTAATCAACATATATATTTTCTCTATACATAGAGCTCTATTTCTCTACGGTTTTATAAAAGCCTTGGGTTCCAAGCAGGCAGTAGATGTGCTTCTGAACCGCAAGGAGCAAACACTGAAATAAAATAGTTTATTTTTCACACTCAAACTAGGTCTGGTCTGGTCCTTTATGAGTTTGGAGGGAGAAGGGTGGACGAGCTCGCTTACACCTGGACCCCCACTTCCTGCCTAGAAGTCTTTCCTGAGCCTCAGCCCTGTCCCTGGGTTTAAATTTTACTGGCATTCAAGGTCCTACACAGTCTGGCTCCATCTCCGGCCCCTTCCACCAACAATCTCTTTGGGGGCCATAATTAACTTCCTGTATCCCCAGAACACCCCGCAGTTGTCTACCTCTTGGCTTTTGTGTGTGTAGTTCCCTGAGCCTGTAGTGCCCCTCCTCTCCTTTCCCTGTTTGGCAAACTCCTACTCATCCTATAATGCTTAACACCAAACTCACCTCTTCTATGAAGCCTTCCTTGATTTCTTTTCAGGTCCCCAGAGTCCTGGAATATGGACCAATTCAAACATTTATCACAGTAAATTTTACTTCCACGTTGGCCTATCTGTCCCCTTCTCCATCCTATCTGAAGCCCTTGAGGCAGGGACCACATATCTCTTAAACAGACACTAATAAATGCTGAATTGGTAAATCAATGTTTTCCAACTCAGCCCCCACAAGACCTGTGCTGTCCGATAGAAATAAAACATGAGCCACAAATGCAAGCCACATACGTAATTTAGAATTTTCTAGTGACCACTAGACTCTTTTTACTTTGAAAAGAGTAAAAAAGGCCGGGCGCGGTGGCTCAAGCCTGTAATCCCAGCACTTTGGGAGGCCGAGATGGGCGGATCACGAGGTCAGGAGATCGAGACCATCCTGGCTAACACGTTGAAACCCCGTCTCTACTCAAAAAAATACAAAAAACTAGCCGGGCGATGTGGCGGGCGCCTGTAGTACCAGCTACTCGGGAGGCTGAGGCAGGAGAATGGCGTAAACCTGGGAGATGGAGCTTGCAGTGAGCTGAGATCCGGCCACTGCACTCCAGCCTGGGTGACAGAGCCAGACTCGGTCTCAAAAAAAAAAAAAAAAGAAAAGAAAAGAGTAAAAAGCCATAGGTGGAATTAGCTTTAATAATGTATTTTATTTAATCCAATATATCCAAAACATTATTTCAACATGTAATCAATATAAGAATCAGTAAGGTATTTGACATTCTTATTTTTGTATTCAATCTTTGAAACATGGTGTGTGTTTCACACTGATAGCCCATCTCAATTCGAACTAGCTGCATTTCAAGTGCTCAGTAGCCAGTCTGGCTAGTACTGGATGAAGCAGGTCCAGACTGCGATTCCATGGGTGTGTGGACCTGGTCATTCATTTCATTCCCCACCATCGAAGCACTTAAGCACTCATGAGTGTCTGTTGAATGAATAGATGATGCGGACAGTCCCCACCCTTGGAAAGTCATGTCGAAAGACATGACATGCACATTAAAAATAAATCAAAATAAAAACATGACATCACGTGTTCTGGGTGCCGAATCCTTCTGTTCCTTGGACGCTACAACCTGGTGCTGGCTGGGTGGCTTGAGAATTGCATCAGTGAGTCACCGGCTGGAAAACAGAAACCGCACTACTATTTCAGGCAGAGAGGGAGTTCATAGAGGAAGTTCACTCCAGAAGTATCCAAAGGGGCGGAGGAGCAGATGGGAGAAGGAGCGTGACCTAGAAATTGGGAAGCAGCTGCAAAGCCCACGAGCTGGCGCCCACAGCCCTAGAACCAATATAGCTGCTGGGAAATACAGAGCCTGTGGAAGCCGCCTGAGGCTGCAGCCAGAGGCAGGCTGGCATCTCCCCTCCCCAGGCCTCTTTCCCACTGGCAGGTCCTAACCTGAAACTGGCTGGCAAGCAGCTCTGGGAAATGTCATTTTTCAGCTTCCAGACCCCTGAAATACAGAGAGGGTAAGCAAGGGCAAGGATGGAGTAGTTGGGACCTATTGCCATTCCCTGTGCTAAAAACACTTTTACGATATATCCTCTCTACCTAATGAACTCTTACTCAGTCTGCAAAAACCTGCTCCAAGGAGGCCTCCCCTGTGAAGCCTTCCTGGTCTGCAGCCAACTGCTTTGACCTCTAGATCTCCCCAGACCTTTACGATACTGGATACTCAGCAGCCTTAGTTAGAAATAGCTGTTTCTGTGCCTGTCCCCTGTTCCAGAGCACCCCGAGGGCAGGGTCAGGGCACAGCCCCAACAAGGGCTGCCAACTCTGGCTCCCAGGCCTGACAGCCTCCCAGCTATAGAGCAGGGGCAGGGCTGCTCCAGCCAGGGCTGCTGACACTGGGCAGGTGCACAGGCCTCCCTGATCAGCCCCCAAGCCTGCCCCACTCCAGGCAGCCCACTAGCCAGGAACCCAGGAAGGCGAAGCATACTGACTCTTTGGGGTGCATATGTCCATTTTACAGACAAAGAAAAGGAGCCTGAGGCCTTGCCCCTCAAACCCCATGTGAGGGCTGAGTCTGGGCCCCACAAGGACAGTGCTGAGCACTGCTCTTTGGCAGGTCAGGGCTGCCGATCCCCACCCAAGCTCTGCTCATAGCTTGGTGCCAGGGGCCTGGACTCTGGATCAGAGCTGGCTCTGCCACAGATTCACAGTGTGGCTTCAGGCAGGTTGTCACCCTCTCTGTGCCTCCACTTCCTTATCTATCAAATGGGGATGACACGGTGTCTACTTCCGTGACTAATACGCGGGTTCAATAAAATAGTGCACATCAGGTACCTAGCTGTGTCTCGGCACATCATCCTCCTAACAGCCAATAGTGACTGCAGGTCAGAAATCCTTACATGCATCGAGTTATTTACTGCCTTCATTTTATAGATTAAAAAAATGAGGCATAGAGAGGTTAAGAAATGTGCCCAAAGTCACACACTTGGTAAGTTTCAGAGCTGGGACTTGATCCCAGGCAGCTTCCCTCCCCAAGGCAGGGCCTAGCCTGGAGAAGGCCCAACCTCTACCAACACCCTCCCCTCCTACCATGTTCCAGGGCTCTCAGGGGAGGCGACCCATGCAAGCTCTGACAGCCCTCAGCCCTTGTGGAGAGGGGTTCTGATTGGGTCCACCCTCCCTCCCCTAAAGACTTTCTTCTCTCCAGCTGCTTTTGTTTACCTAGGATGCCCGCCAGCTCACCCCTTGGCCTCAAGCCAAGCTCAGAACAACAGAATGTTGATGGAGTTGGGGAAAGAGGGGCAGAGGCTGGGAGGCCAAGGCAGGGCCTCCTAGAAGCACGTTTACTTGAGGCTGGCACTGGGTCAGAACATACACTCCCCCAGCCTCCCCAGCTCCCTCTCCAACAGGCCTGGGCAGAGGCACAGAGATACATCTGGGAGTCGGAGAAGACCTGTGTTCCATTTCAAAGGGGAAAGGCCAAACGGAACCATCAAAAGCAAAAGTGATGAAAAAATGATGGTGTATCCAGCCTTGAGAATGCAGGCTCTGTGATGAGGACGCAGGCTCTGTGATGAGGACGCAGGCTCTGCGAAGAGAACGCAGGCTCTGTGATGAGAACACAGGCTCTGCAATGAGGGCGCAGGCTCTGTGATGAGGACGCAGGCTCTGCGAAGAGAACGCAGGCTCTGCGATGAGAACACAGGCTCTGCAATGAGGGCGCAGGCTCTGTGATGAGGGCGGCAGGCTCTGTAATAACGCAGGCTCTATGACGAGAACGCAGGCTCCGCGATGAGGACGCAGGCTCCGCGATGAGGGTGCAGGCTCGGTGATGAGGATGTAGGCTCTGTGATGAGGGCGCAGGCTCTATGATGAGAACGCAGGCTCTATGATGACAACCCCGCCATGAAGGTCACAGGCAGACACAAAGGACTACACGGTTCCACCCATGTGAAGTTCACCAACAGCTGTGATCATGCTTCCTCTGGTGGGAGACAGGCCGAAGGCAGCCTGAGGGGCTGCGGGGGCCTGTGATGGTTTTTCATTTTCTTCATCTGGGTGCTGGGTAAACAAGCACGTTCAACATGGAAAGATGTGTCCATCGCATATGCATGACGGCACTCCGTTTGTATGCATGATATACTTCAATGTGAGTTTTTTAAAAAAATACAATACTCAAGGGTTCTAAAAGTTCAAAGGGATGGAGAAAAAGGAATCAGTGTTTTTGAGTCATGCTCTGCACCAGGCACTATGCAGGGACTTCTCGGGGAGCACAGGGCATTTTTGAGGGCAGGCTTGAGGTCAGGTGCCTCAAGTCCTGAGTCCCCTCCATACCTTTTTCTGGGAGATAGGGGTTCCAGTAGGGTACACCTCCTAGGGATATTGTGAGCCTTAAACAAGATGCTTTATATGTGAAAATAAGACTGTAAGGCCAGGTGCAGTGGTTCACACCTGTAATCTCAGCACTTTGGGAGGCTGAGGTAGGAGGATCACTTGAGTTCAGGAGTTTGAGACCAGCCTGGGTAACATGGCGAAACCCCATCTCTACAAAAAATACAAAAAAATTAGCCAGGCGTGGTGACGTATTCCTGTAGTCCCAGCTACTCAGGGGGCTGAGGCTGGAGGATTGCTTGAGCCTGGGAGGTGGAGGTTGTAGTGAGCCAAGATTGCACCACTGCACTCCAGCCTGGGAGACAGAGAGAGAGAGAGAGTGATCTGGGGCGTTTGTGAGCTGGAGTGTTTGTGAGGAGGGGAGTTTGTGAGCCCAGAAAGCGGAGGGGTAGCTGGGAAGTTTGTGAGCTGGGGCTGGGGAGTTAGGCAGGGACCAGAGGTGAGCACCAGGCAGAGGTGACTTCCTGGGAAGCTGATGACATTTAAGCCTCAGGGAGATTCATCTGCAGGAGCCCCCTACCAGGAATCCCAGGAAGCCCGGCAGTGTTCACACAGGGCAGGGACCCAGGTCGTTATCAGGAAACATCTGAATGCGCACAATTCTGGGAAACAGGCTCAGAAACGCTTAGAAGAAAGGAATCGAAACTTGAAAGTCTCCAGCAGTTTGTTGTGATTTCTTTTCACATTCTTTATAAATATTTACTTTTGTACTCAATTTATCATTTTCTTTTACTTTTATCTTTTTTTTTGTACTCAATTTATCATTTTCTTTTATCTTCTTCTTCTTCTTCTTCTTTTTTTTTTTGAGACAGAGTCTTGCTCTGTTGCCCAGGCTGGAATGCAATTGTGTGATCTCGGCTCACTGCAACCTCTGCCTCCTGGGTTCAAGCAATTCTCCTGTCTCAGTCTCCTGAGTAGCTGGGATTACAGGCACATGCCACCACACCTGGCTACCTTTTGTACTTTTAGTAGAGACAAGGTTTCACCATGTTGGCCAGGCTGGTCTTGAACTCTTGACCTCAGGTAATCCACCTGCCTCAGCCTCCCAAAGTGCTGGAATTACAGGCGTGAGCCACCATGCCTGGCTTCTTTTTCTTAAAGATGTTCCCTCAAACTTAAAACCATGATGTGGTATGACAGCCTCCTCATGAGAATGACTAAAAATGAAAAAACAAAAAATAGATACGCACATATATGTGTGTGTGTATCTACCTATTGGGGGGTGTGTGTGTGTATCGGGGTGTGTGTGTGTGTGTGTGTGTGTATATATATATATACACTCACACACATCTATATAGCCCCTAATATGGGCCAGGTGCTGATTTAGGCCCTGAGGACAGGCTTGTCCCACAGAGCATTCAGACAGACCACCAGTGTGAAGTGAGAGGTGCCATGAGGGAAGGACTAGTGTTCAGAATAATGGGGATACACACACACACCCCGTATGTGTGTATACATATCTACACACACAGTATATACGCACACATACACTGTGTGCACTGCACGCATGAACTAGGTCCTACCACACACACACACACACTGTGTGTACCCACACACACACACACACACACACACACACACTGTGTGTACCCCCCCACACACACACACACTGTGTGTACCCCCCCCACACACACACACTGTGTGTACCCCCCCCCACACACACACTGTGTGTACCCACACACACACACACTGTGTGTACCCCCCCACACACACACACTGTGTGTACCCCCCCCACACACACACTGTGTGTACCCACACACACACACACACACTGTGTGTACCCACACACACACACACAGTGTGTACCCACACACACACACACACACACAGTGTGTACCCACACACACACACACACTGTGTGTACCCACACACACACACACACACACACACTGTGTGTACCCACACACACACACACACACACACAGTGTGTACCCACACACACACACACACTGTGTGTACCCACACACACACACACACACACACT
Organism: Macaca nemestrina; assembly: GCF_043159975.1. NCBI lineage: Eukaryota > Metazoa > Chordata > Mammalia > Primates > Cercopithecidae > Macaca > Macaca nemestrina. The sequence continues at coordinate 26,680,527 of NC_092139.1, forward strand.
GTGTGTACCCACACACACACACACACAGTGTGTACCCACACACACACACACACACACACACACACACACACACACGGTGTCAGTGAAGATGTGGAACGGCAGGACTTTCCTCCACAGCTGGGAGGAGAGAGGAAGCTGGCGCGGCCACTCCAGAACACAATTTGCAGTCCCTGAATCTTCGAAAGCAGAACATTTATCTGTCCTTGTGAGGCAGCAACTCCCTCACGGATGACCCAACAGAAATGAGCCCGCATGTCCCCCAAAAGACACGTGCAAGAATATTCATAGCAGCTTTTCCCCCGAATATCCCACAGCTGAAAACAACCCCAAAATGCAGCGCTTGCCGAACGGACACAGGAGCTGTGGTGGTGTCATTCCAAGGGCCGCTACAGGAACGAGAGGAAACGGAGCGCAGCTGTGTGCGGCAGCATGGCTGAATCTTGCTAACATGCTCAGTAAAAGATGCCAGACTCTTTCTGGGCGCGGTGGCTCACGCCTGTAACCCCAGGACTTTGGGGAGGCCGAGGCGGGCGGATCAGTTGAGGTCAGGAGTTTGAGGCCAGCCTGGCCAACATGGTGAAACCTCGTCTCTACTGAAAATACAAAAATTAGCTGGGTGTGGTGGCGCACAACTGCAGTCCCAGTTACTCGGGAGGCTGAGGCAGGAGAATCACTTGAACCCGGGAGGCGGAGGTTGCAGTGAGCCAAGATCGCGCCATTGCACTCCAGCCTGGGCAACAGAGTGAGACGCCATCTCAAAAAAAAAAAAAAAAAAAAAAAAAAAAAAGCTAGACACCAGGGCATGCACTGGATGATTGCAAACATACAGAGTTCAAAACCAGGCAAAACTCATCTATGATGTCAGAAGTCAGGAGGCTGGTTATGTTTAAGGGGTGGATAACGAGAGAGGGGTACTTAGAGGTTTCTGGGGTGCTGGGAATAATGTTCCAATTCTTTTTTTTTTTTTTTTTTTGAGACAGAGTCTCCCTCTGTTGCCCACGCTGGAGTGCAGTGGCACAATCTTGGCTCACTGCAACCTCTGCTTCCCAGGTTCAAGCGATTCTCCTGCCTCAGCCTCATGAGTAGCTGGGACTACAGGTGTGCACCACCATGCTTGGCAAATTTTTGTATTTTTAGTAGATACAGGGTTTCACCATGTTGGCCTGGCTAGTCTCAAACTCCTGACCTCAGGTGATCCACCTGCCTTGGCCTCCCAAAGTGCTGAAGCATGAGCCACCACGCCTGGCCTGATTCTTGGCTTGAATGTCAGTTTATATGAGCATGTTGAGTTTGGGAAAATTCATCAAGCTGTAGACATGATTTGTGCCTTCTCTGTATACATGATCTACTTTAATGAAACTCTCTCCTCCGATGGTATAAAGTTTAGGCCTCTTAAAACCTGACCTGGTGATGGGGGCAGGGAGCGAGACCTCAAGAACAAGAAATAGGGGAGGTGGGGTGGGATTGTTTGGGCAAAGACAGGAAGACTGGAATCACGTAGGGGCGACCAGTGGGGGTTTGGGGTCAGGGGTTAGAGGGAGGTTTGGTTTCTGATTATTCTACACGGAGAGTCAGTCAACTGTTGCCCAGCCAGGCCTAAAGCCAAGATGTGTACACCAGCCCTGCCCAAGCTGAGCACCCTGGCACCACCAGACCCCACTACCCCTGGAAGATAACTCTTTTTTGGCCAACTCCCCCTTCATTCCTTCCCAGGCCTGGCCAACCCTGCTTGTGGAAACTCTGAGAGGCTGCCCCACACCCAGGTCGTGGCAGCCACCCAAACACTCATCACTGCACTGACAATTTTCCCTCTTCAATCATCAGTCTGATTTTTCTTTTTCCTCTTCCCTGTTTCATGAACCCAAGCTTTTGTGAGAACCTCTTGGAGGCAGACTTCAAGCTTGATGATGTCGCATCTTGTTTCATTGGGGTCCCTGGTGGCCCTGGCGAAGTGGATGGTGCTAACCTATTTTACAGATGAGGAGAGTGAGGGCCAACAAGGTGAAGTGACTTAGGGCCAAGATCACCACCCGACAAGGGATAGAGCTAGATTTTAACAGTAACTACAGGCCGGGCACGGTGGCTCACGCCTGTAATCCTAACACTTAGGGAGGCCGAGGCGGGTGGATCACGAGGTCAAGAGCTCGAGACCAGCCTGGCCAGTATGGTGAAACCCTGTCTCTACTAAAAGTGCAAAAAATTAGCCAGGCATGGTGGTGCACACCTGTAGTCCCAGCTACTTGGGAGCCTGAGGCAGGAGAATTGCTTGAATCCGGCATACAGAGGTTGCAGTAAGCCAAGATCGCACCACTAAACTCCAGCGGGCGACAGAGCGAGACTCCATCTCAAAAACAAAAGCAAAAACAAAAAAAACCAATAACTACAGTAACAACTTCACTCCTACGTGTCAGCACTAAGCAGTGGCTGGCTCTGTGCTAAGCACTGTGAGTACCTTTGCCCATCCAGTCCTCACGATGACCCAGTAAAGGAAGCTGCAATTCTTATCAGTCCTGTTTTTTTACAACTGACTTTTGAAGTCTTACAGGCACAGAAAAGTACACAAATTATAACAGCCTGATGAGTTTCCACAAACTGAACCCGCCCATGGGACTCACCCCACATTACAAAACAGAACATAAGATATAATACCAAAAGCACTGGTAATAAAAGAGAAGACTCATAAACTGGACTTCATAAAAATTTAACACTTTTCCATCTCATAGAATGTCATAAAGTGAAAAGACAAGCCATGGGATGGGGGAAATATTTGCAAAGTATATACCTGAGTCTAGCATCCAGAATATATAAAGAACCCTTACAATTCAGCAATAGGAAGGTAAACAGTCTGGGTGCAGTGGCTCATGCCTGTTATCCCAGTGCTTTAGGAGGCTGAGGCAGGAGGAAGCCTTGAGTCCAGGAGTTTAAGACCAGGCTGGGCAACATAGCAAGACCCCATTTCTTAAAAAAAAAAAAAACAAAATAAATTAGCTGGACCTGGTGGCACATAATAGTCCCAGCTACTTTGGAGGCTGAGGCAGGAGGATCCCTTGAGCCCAGGAGTTTGAGGCTGCAGTGAGCTATGATGGCATCACTGCACTCCAGCCTGGGTGACAGAGTGAGACCTTGTCCCCCTCCCCCCAAAAAATGGGCAAGGGATTTGAATAGGCATTTCTCCATAAAAGCTATACAAATGGCTAATAAGCACCTGAAAAGGTGCTCGTATTCAACATCATTAGCCACTAAGAGATGAAAATCAAAACCACAAAGAGATGCCACTTCACCCCCAGAAGAATGCTATGATCCATAACACAGATAACAAGTGTGAGCGAGGAGGTGGAAAAATTAAAACCTTCATACACTGCTTCTGGAAACATCAAATGGTGCAGCTGTTTTAGCAAACAGTTCAGCAGTTCTTCAAAGGTTAAACATAGAGTTTTACCATTTTACCTATCAATCTCATTCCTGGTGGAATTACAGAATAAAAAACATATGCCCACATAAAAGTTGTACACAAATATTCACAGGAGCCAAAAGGTAGAAACAGCCCAAGTATCTATCAATGGATGATAGTAACATCCATTCTTTGAATGGAGTGAATAAAGGAATAAACAAAATACAGTATATTCATGCAATGGAATATTATTCTGCAATAAAAAGGAATAAAGTACTGATACATGCTACAACATGGATGAAACATGAACATGTTATTGTAAATGAAAAATGCCACTCACAAAAGACCACATATTGTACAATTTCATTTATATGAAATGTTCAGAATAAATAAACAGATAGAAGATAGATTAGTGGTTGCTTATGGCTGTCGTGGTTGGAGAAGCAGGAGGATAAGGAATGATTTAATGAGTAGTTTTCTTTTAGGATGATGAAAATGTTCTAAAATTAAATTATGGTGATGGTCACACAACTCTTTTTTTTTTTTTTTTTTTTGAGACGGAGTCTTGCTCTGTTGCCCAGGCTGGAGTGCAGTGGCCGGCTCTCAGCTCACTGCAAGCTCCGCCTCCCGGGTTTACGCCATTCTCCTGCCTCAGCCTCCCAAGTAGCCGGGACTACAGGCGCCCACCACCTCGCCCGGCTAGTTTTTTGTATTTTTTTTAGTAGAGACGGGGTTTCACCGTGTTAGCCTGGATGGTCTCGATTTCCTGACCTTGTGATCCGCCCGTCTCGGCCTCCCAAAGTGCTGGGATTACAGGCTTGAGCCACCGCGCCCGGCCACACAACTCTTAAATATGCTTAAAACCATTGAATTGTACACTTTAAACAGGGGGACCTCACGATATGTGAATTATATCTCAAGCGCAGCAGTTTAAAATAAAAAGATACTCCATGCCTTTATTCATGCTGTTTTCCTACTTGAATTGTCCCTACCTTCTCCTTTGCCTTTGGATGTCCAAAAGTAACAGATTTCTAAGGCCTGACTCAAATGCCATTACAGATTTCCTTAATACGTTCCAATCAGAAGCAAGTTTTCTCTCCTCTGAACTCCCACGCCAATCCACCATCATTCACCCAGAGATTATTTAAAAGGCACCTATCACGTGCCTGGCATTTTTGACATTTTACATGATTACTTAAGGGCCCACTTCATCTCTGCTACTCTACTACAAACTTTGAGAGAGAAGATTGTATCTTACCTCCTGCATACTCAGAACCAAGAAATGTGACCAGCACATAGCTGGCATTCAAAGAAGTTATGTGGAATTCATTCTAAATGTCCTTTTTCTCACATCAGCCTCCCCCCAGGAAACAAGTCCTCCATGGAATGTTCTGGGCCTGATTCATTGTTGCACGCCCTAGAGAATAGCCTAGCACTTAACAGAAGTGTGTTTGCTTCTTTGTTTTTTGAGTACACACAAAATGATTAAATGATGATGGCTTTAGTTTCTACCATGACTGTCCAGCCAAAGATTTTAAAAGGAGATGAAACCTACTTCCAGATTTGGGAGGATGAGTACAGATAAGTGCGGATTAGCAATCTAGATGGGGAACTGCAGGAAGGCAGGCATGTTACCTTACAAATATCTACTGGGAACAGAAACCATTAAAAGTACTAGCAGAATTAAAAGAGAACCAAACAGTGATGGTTGCACATTATGTGTGTATTTAGTACCACTGAACTGTAAACTTAAAAATGGTTAAGATGGTAAGCTTTATGTTACATATATTTTACAACAATTTTAATAATTGAAAAAATAGAGAAACCCAAATAGAACTTCTAGAAATGAAAAATACAGTAACTGAAACATAGAAGTCAGTGGTTGGGTTTGATAGAAGATTAAACAGAGCTAAAGAAAAAAATGAGTGAGGCAGAAGATAAATGATCCAGAATATAGTACAGAGAAGTAGATAGGTGTAAAACATAAAAGAGAAGTTGGGAGACATGGAAGAGAGGCTGAAAATATCTGACATCTATTTAATAGCAGTTTCAGAAAACTAAAAGAGAGAAAATGGGGCAGACACACTAACTGAAGAAATAATGACGGAGAACTTTCCAAAACCGATGAGAGGCACTAATCCACAAATTTCAAAAACCCCAACAAATCTCAAGTAAAGTGATAAGAATAAATCCATGTCTAGACATCATAGTAAAGCAGAAAAACATCACAGACAAAGAGAAAAATCTAATGAGCAACCAGAAAATAAGAAAAATAACCTTGAAAGAAATGACAGAGTGAAGAAGGCTTCTAAACAGCAACAACGGAGCCAGGTGATAGTAACATGATACCTTCAATGTGCTGAAAGAAACTAATTACGCAGCTAAAATTCCATGCTCATCAGTATGTACTTAAAGAAGAAGGGTTAAATAAAGACATGCTCAGACAAAAAAGAATAGAGCACAATCTGCTTGTTGAAACTTGTTAAAGAGTATACTTCACGTAGAAGGAATATGAACCCTGACTGAAGGCTTGAGATGAAAGGAGAAGTGAAGAACAAAGAAACCGATCAATCCATCTTCCAGTCTAGTTGGGCATTGACTACATAAAACAATAACATTAATGTCTTGTAGAGTTTATCTTTTTGAAAGAATAGTTAGAATACACCAAAACTATGATGTGTATGTCAAATTAGAGTAGCAGTGTTCTAAGGCCTGGAAGAAGAGCAACGGTACTGATTATATTTAGACTTCAGTAAGTTAAATATTTGTGTTGTAATTTCAATGATAACAGTGCATAATCCCCAAACTAGTGGGGAGGGGAAATAGAATGAAAAAGTAATCAATCCAAAATGGGAAGGAAGAGAGGAAGGGAGAAAGGGAGTGGAGGAAGAAGGAAGAAAGGAAGGAGGGAGGCAGGGAGAGAGAGAGGGAGGAAGGAGGGAAGGAAGGAAGGAAAGAAGGAAGGAAGGAAGGGAGTAAAGGAGGGAGGAAGGGAGGGAGGGAGAGGAGGGGAGGGGAGAAATCACAAAATAAGCTAGCGGGTTAGCACCCATATACATTGATAAATTATATTAAATATCAAAAGATCAAATGCTCCAGTTAAAAGATGAAGATTCATGAAGATTAATTAAAGAGAAATGGCACAAAAATATTAGGAATAAAAAATTGGACATCACTATAGATGCCGCTAACATTAAAGAAAAAAGAGGCTATTTTGAAAAATTTTGATCCAATAAATTTGAAATTTTAAGTGAAATGAGCAACATACTAGAAGGTATAACATTCCAATTTTGATTTAAGACAAAATAAAAAACCCTAGATAGTCCTCTAACAATTAAAGAAATTGAATCAGTTGTTAAAACCCTTCCCATAAGAAAACTTCAAACTCAGATGGCTTCACTGGTAAGTTCTATCTAACATTCATCTTTGATAATCTCTTCCAGAGAACAGAAAAAGAGTGAATAAACTCCAATTCATTTTATGAGGCTGAACTACTTAGGAGGCTGAGGTGGGGGTATCCCTTGAGCCCAAGAGTTCAAGACTGCAGTGAGCTATGATCAAGCCACTGCACTCCAGCTTGAGTGACAGAGAATGAGATCCTGTCTCTAAAAAAAAAAAGAATAAATAAAAAATAAATATCAGCCTCCCAAAATTCAACATTATTAAAAAATACCACAACCCCCTAGAATCCATTCTCCTCTCTGCAGTCAGAGGGAGTTTCTCAAACATAAATCCAATCATGCATGCCCTAGCCTAGCCATTCAATGTCTCCCTGTTGTCCTTACCATGAGCTGCGTGGTCTGGTGCAGGCCTGCCTCTCTCTGTCAGTTCCGCAGTCACCCATTCTACTCTAACCAAACTGGACTTTTGTGATTTCTCAAAATATCCCAAACTCTTTCCCTCTTTAGGACCTTTGCACAAAGCTGTTTTGTTTAGGATAGTGGTGTTCTACTTATTTCTTATACCCTAAAAGTTAGAGACATAACACAGTAATTTATTGCTGGGCACGGTGGCTCGCACCTGTAATCCCAGCACTTTGGGAGGCCGAGGCGGGCAGATCACCTGAGGTTGGGAGTTCAAGAACAGCCTGACCAATGTGGTGAAACCCCGTCTCCACTAAAAATACAAAAATTAGCCAGGTGTGGTGGTGGGCACCTGTCGTCCCAGCTACTCGGGAGGCTGAGGCAGGAGAATTGCTTGAACCTGGGAGGTGGAGGTTGCAGTGAGCCGAGATTGCACCACTGCACTCCAGCCTGGGTGATAGAGCGAGACTCCATCTCAAAAACAAAAACAAAAACAAAACAGTAATTTATTATGCTTCTGGGGTTGACTGTGTCCAGCTGAGTGTTTCTTTCTGCAGTTGCAGTCAGGTGGGGGATAGGGCTGCAGTCATCTGAGGCTCGAGGGCTGAATGTTCAAGACAGCACATTCACATGGTGGGCAGTTGATTCTTGCTGTTGGCTGAGAGCCCAGTTACATGGTTGGCCACTCCATGTGGCTTAGAATTCTCCCATCATGGCAGCTGGATTCCAAGAGGAAGTGGCCTAAGAAACAAGAGTCCCAAAAACCCAGAAGCAAAAGCTACTGGAGTAGTTAAAGGTTACATCCAGAAATAAGACAGCATCACTCCTGCCTTATTCCATTGGTCGAAGCCATCACAGGTCCCACCCAGAATCAAGGCTGGAAAAATAGACTCCATCTCCTGCTGAAGGAGTGGTGAGTCACACTGCATAAAAGCGGGGGCGATGGAAGATATTGTTGAAGCCATCTTTGGAAAATGCAGTCTGCCGTCGCCAGTCTCTTCTTATCATTCAGGCCTGCCCTTAAATGTTTCAGGCCTTTCCCTGTCCACCCTACCAAGGGTGGTCACTATGTCATGTCACTCTATTTTAATTTTTTGTCATAGCACGTATTATTACCTGGTATTATGTGATATCATTGTATAATATTTGCCTTCCTACAGCTGAACCTAAGCTCCTTGAGAGTTGGGACTTTGTCTTGCTCAATGCTATGTCGCTCCCTCCTCATGAGGGCAGGGCACATGGTAGGTGCCCAGAGACTTACTGAATTATTGAATGAAGCTTCTGGGGAAGGGTTGCACTCGGCAGGCAGGAAGCTCTTTTGAACATCCAGAGATGAACCTTGTGAGAACAGGCTACTGCACACGTCATTGAGTTCCCTGTTACCAGCAGGGTTCATGCAGGGACAGGATGGGCTGCCTCCAGGAGTGCCAGAGAAAGAACGTGGACTCAGAGCGAGAGGCTGGTCCTTCCCCATGCTGGACCTCAGCTCTTCTCACCTTGGGAGCCAGCCTCTCTTCTTTCCTTTGGCTCCTCTTAAAGTCACCCTAATCCCTCTGGTACTCTGGGGATAATGAGCCGGGATTTACGGCTCCACCTCAATCCCTAATATTGTCACTGTCCATTCAACCTCCCCTAGGCCCTGCTTTCCAGAGAAAACCCACAACGGTTATTTCTCCTCCCTTTCCCCTAACCCCGCCCCACCAGGCTTATCTTCCTATTTCAAGTTTTCTGGCAGAGAACACAGCTCCCCGTGTGGTGGGCACTGGGCTGGAGGCCTCTCCACACACAAACTTGAGGGAGGTCACTCTGTTAGAAGCCTCCAAAGGTGCCCTATTGCCTAGAGGAATGTTTTCTCCATACCCCAGGCCCCTTAGATTAAAGCAAATCCTTCCTTGGAACCACCACCACCAGCACCACACTGAGCACTCACTCTGTGCCTGGCACTGTGTTCTGGGCTTTGCCTGTTTGACCTCACGGAATTCTCCATAATTCCTCAGGAGGCTCCTCAGGTCACATGGTATGGGGACTTGGGGCTGGAACATTCTCTGTTCAGACCACACAATTGCGAAACACTGTGTGACCTGGTTTGGTTTTGTTTTTGTAACTCTGTCTTCCAAACCATATTGTACCTGATCCCCTAATGGCACAGCACAGAGTAGTAGAGCTGCTTTTGGTGGAGTGGGGAGTAGGGGGTTCAGGAGCCCTGCCTCCTCAATGCTCCCACCTTCTTCCTTGAAGCAGCTCCCCCAAACCACTGAGGCACCACATCCATCATGCTCCCCATGGTGGGGCCAAGGAAGCAGAGCGGATGATCAGGCAGACTCTGGAGTCAGAGAGCCCTGTGCTTTCCAGCTGTGCAAACCTGGGCCTCGGTTTCCTCCTGCAGCATCAGGCTGATGGACATGCCCACTTTGGGAGGGTTACTATGAGCATTAAACAAGTTGGGGATGGCAGGGCCTTATCACCCAGGAGGTGCGCCTTGCATGTGGGCCTGGTTTATCAGCAGTCTCTGGGGTTTAGGGGAGCTCCTCAACACCTCCCTCTGGACTCAAAACCGTAGGCCCAGGGCCAGAAGCTGAGGAGTTGAGGCAGCCCTGACCCCTGCCAGGGACACAGGCCGATCAGCTGTGCTGGCTCTACTCTCAGCTGGTGCGTTGCAGACAGAGGCAGGGAGGCGAAGCTGCTAATGAATCTGTCAGTTTCCAGAATGTCCCTCCCGCCCCACCCCAACAGAATGCCCCTGCCCTGACAGGCGCCACAGGAGGGCTGAGGCCCAGCTGGCAGCAGACCCAAACATTGGCTGAACCACTGGGAAACTCTGTAATGAACGGTCCCCCAAGCTGGAGGCATTAACCTTGCTGCCCACCTGGAAGTCTGGGCTCTGGGGTTAACCCTTTCCTTCCCAGCCCCAGCCCCAGCCCCAAGAGCTCAGCTCGTGGCAGAAGGGCTGCGTTGATTATCCATTGCTGCTGAACTAGTGACCCAAAAACACAGCAGCTGGAACTAATAGTGGTTTCTCTGTTTCGTGGCTTCGCTGGGTGGTTCTGACTCAAGGGTTTTCACGAGGTGTCGGCCTTGGTGGCGGTCATCTTCAGGCTCAGCTGGTGGAGGGTCCAATTCCAAACTCATTGACTACCTGTTGGCAGTCCTCAGAAGATCTATCTCCAAGATCATCTGTATGAGTTCAAGGTTACAGTGAATCTATGATCGTACCACTGCAGCCTGGATGACAGAGTAAGAAGAAAGAAAGGAAGAGGAGAGGGGAGAGGAGAGGAGAGCGGAGGGGAGAGGAGCGGAGGGGAGAGGAGGGGAGGGGAGGGGGAAAGAAAGGCAGAGGAAGGAAGGGAGGAAGGGAGGGAGGGAGGGAGGGAGGGAGGGAGGGCGGGAGGGAAAAAGGAAGGGAAAACATCTGTTGAATTGAAAAAAAGATTTAAGTCCTTGTGCAGCTGATAAAACTACAACTTTGAAACATAAATTCGTTGGAATCACAGAACTCCAGGGCTCAAAGGGGACTCGGAAACCATCCAGCCAAACTGTTTTCTCATTTTCAGAAGAGGAAACTGAGGCCTAGAGACAGGAAGGACTACTCAGGCTGCAGTCACAAGGACAGAGATGAGAAGCCAGGCCTCTGGGGTGACCCCTCACCTGATGATTTCCATCAGTCACAAGGCCCATCTGCCTTCTGTCACCACCTAATCTTTACCACTGGCATTTGACAAATGCTAACAGGTCACTCCATCAGCCATCGGCAGAAAGGCTGGAAGTCACTGGGAAGCCTTCTTTCTGGTAAATTATTTTCTCAGTTTTGGAAATACCTAAAGAGGCACAATCAGTCTAGAAAATAGGCCAGGTGCCGTGGCTCCAGCCTATAATCTCAACACTTTGAGAGGCCGAGGCAGGAGAATTGCTTGAGGGCAAGAGTTTGAGACCAGTCTGGGCAACCTACGAAGACCCTATCTCTACAAAAAATGTGAAAATTAGCTGGGCATGGTGGTGCATGCCTGTACTCCCAGCTACTCAGGAGACCAAGGCCAGAGGATTGCTTGAACCCAGGAGTTTGTGGTTACAGTGGGCTATGATCACACCACTGCACTCTAGCCTGGGCAACAGAGTGAGACCCTGTCTCTTAAATTTAAAAAAAAAAAAAAAGGAAGGAAAGAAAAAAAAAAAAACCATCATTTACCCCAAATCAAGCACCAGCTCTGCTTTGGAAAACTCTCCACTGTGAGTTTCTCCCAGGTGGAGGCCTAGGCTGGTTGAGCTGGCAGGGGCCAGAGACCCTCTAGGCTAATTCCAGAAGGGGTAACTGAGGCCAGAGAGGAACAGAGACTTTCCTGAGGTCACACAGGTCATCAGTGTCGGGGCTGGGACCAGAACCAAGGCCCCTTCACCCTCAGGCCAATGTCTCCACACAAGGCTGCAGGTGGTGGGCCAGGATTAACTTAAAGAAAGCTACAGACTCTGATTCAAGACCAGCAGATTCTTCTTAGAACAAGGGGTTCTTACTGAGACCGCGGTCAGCTACGCAGATTCCTGCCCTAGATACTCATCAGAGAGTAATTCTACTTGCAAAAGTGGCAAACTAGTGTTCCAGAAAGATCCAAATTAGTTTCCAACATTTAAAATCGAGAGATTCTTACATACAAACCTAGGTTTTCAGCTTCCTCTTAGAAAAATCGGACAATCTGGCGATGCAATCCTGCATGCCAGCACCTGGTTGACCTGAGCAGTGGCTGCAGAGGCAGGCACACCGTCTGTCTCTCCTGTCCGAGTGGTCCAAATTCCCTCCTCCTCACTGCCTTCTCAGCCTTTATAGGCATTGGAGTTTGCAGCCTCTCTTCTATTTGAGTCTGCAGGATACCCTCTGTAACGTACTTCCCCGGTAAGTGGCTTCTTTTGCTGCCTCCAGGGACCAGGAGTTCACTACCAGTCTGTTCCATTGTTGGCCAGGTAGATGGCAGTGGGGAGAGCTTGACTGGAACCACAGCATATCTGAAACAGTGTGTAACAGGTCATACTATAATGCAATCCCAGAGCCTAATAAACTTTATTGCCTTATAACCAGAACTCTCCGTCCTTGTTTTGGCTGAGGAGATAAGAAATCTACCACTAGGACTTTACAGACTTGCAGGCCATTCAAATAAAGTCCAGACGCTGCTGCATTCCGGGTAAACTAGGGGCCAGGTCTGGATGGTCTTTTTGAGATTTCAAAGGCAACCATGGCAAATATCAAAAGAGAGTTTGGAGGTCCTACCTACTTTGGGTTCTTAAGCAATGACAGCTCTCAAATAAATTGCTTTCCCATGACGTGCCAGGCTGAGCTGACTCCTGACCTTGCCAGGAGCTGTCACCACCATCCCTGTGTCATAATACATGGGAGGAAGCAGGGAGGGTCTCATAGCAATGTCAAGCCACTGAGCCCTTCATCAGGAGACGGCCTGGGAAATCTGAGCAGACACTCTTTATAAAGTTCTTGGCAAGCTTCAAAGTTTGGAATGTTAAAATAGCAATGGCTTTGTTCCTACCACACTTATCAGCAGTCCAATCTCAAAGCCAACAGAAACATTAGTCTGGACTATTGGATCTGGGAGGGGCCTTATATGCTTCATCTCATCCCATTCTGCACCTTAACCAAGAAGCTCCTCATAGCACCCGAGCTGTGAAGGGTCAGCCAGCCTCGGTGGGACAACATGTCTTCCTGGTCATGGGACAGAAGCCCTCCTCACTGGAACATCCATCTCTTGGCCCAGTTTTATCCTCAAAGCAAGAACCATTTTAATGCTCCAGCTTCATCCACAGCCATTGAACCCCACTGTCCTTGCTTTTTCTTCACTTAAAGGCTCAACTATTTCCTGTCATCCATTCCTTCCTGGGAGGACTTGGTTTTGAGGCCTGGCCACCCTCCTGCAATTGGCCAGGGTCCTTCTCCAGCATCTTCTTACAACAGCTGTGACCTTAAGAGGACACAGTTCATACTCCGGGACCTCCTGATGGGGTCCAGCTGTGCCCCATCTCAGGCTCTCACTCTCTGAGTTTGCACATATTGTTCTGTATCAGCAAACAACTTGATTTGGCAGATATGTAGCTTGTTACTTGAGCAATAGCAATTCATGAAGTCCCCACAACCTTATGAGATAGAGCCTATTATTATCCTTCCCAGTGTACAGATGATGAAACCAAGACACAGTGAAGTCACTTGGCCAAAGAGCAGGTTAGGTAATAAGTTCCAGACTTCAACTCAGATTATTGGAGTCTGGAGCTGCTGCCTGTAAGCACCCCAGTACTGTCTCTCATTGCAGTTGTTCATGTTAAACATGGGGACGAGGCTTCCAGGGAGATCTGGAAATACTTAAGCCTTCCTGATACATCAGCCCCTTGTCAAGAATTGATTTGTCCCAAGTCACCCAGTTCTGCAGTGATGGAGTTGAGACTTCAACTGGGTTCCAAATTCAGGGCTCTTTGCCCAAGACAAGAGCACGTGAGTGGACTAATCTGATTTAATTGAAATAGAAACAAATCCTCCAGGGTAGCAATGTCACAGAGATACTATCCAGGGAAGCAGAATGCATGTAACCTGGCTTTGAGCCCAGATGCAGATCTGACAGGCCACAATGACACAGTGGGCCCCCGGGCCAAGGAAAGGAGAGAACTGCCCAATCTAAGTATCTGAGAGTTTGAAAGAGCACATGTTAGGAAATACACAGAAACCTCATTAATTCAGAGCCCAATAACTCAGAAGCCATCACGATCTCTGTGGGATGAGGTACATATCGCATTAATCTGGAGATTGGCAAACTCTTTCTTGTAAGGGGCCAGATAGTAAAGATGTTGGGAAAGGCAGACACAGCCTGCTGGCCCTTGCATGGTTGCATAAGAGCCTGCCTCTGGCCTGGAACATTTCCACACAGGAAAGTAAAGAACCCTCAAAGCCTGTGCTGGGTATATCACCTCTCTTGGAAATGTCTTTTCCTATTCTGGGCTTGATGTGTACTTTTTTTTTTTTTTTTTTGAGACAGAGTCTCGCTCTGTCACCCAGGCTGGAGTGCAATGGCGCGATATCGGCTCACTGCAAACTCCGCCTCCCAGGTTCAAGCGATTCTCCTGCCTCAGCCTCCCAAGTAGCTGGGATTACAGGCACCTGTCACCATACCTGGCTAATTTTTGTATTTTTTAATTTTTTTAGTAGAGATGGGGTTTCACCATGTCAGTCAGGCTGGTCTCAAACTCCTGACCTCAGGTGATCTACACCCCTCGGCCTCCCACAGTGCTGGGATTACAGGCGTGAGCCACCATGCCTGGCTGATGTATACTTCTTTAGTCTGCTTAGACACGGGTGCCGTATGACACCTGGCCAGCCCACTGCTATATGTGTTCCTGGCAGAGAGGGAACAGAGTCCCTCACCTGCAGCACAAAAGGGGGGCTGCAAGAGTGCAATAGTGAGCATTGGTTCCCGAGCGAGACCCGCTGGCCATGGGGGACTGATGCTCACTATTGAGGCTGATCTTGCTCTGTCTCTTCTCTAGGTGAATAAAGCATTGTGCCATCCAAGGCCTGTGCAAGTGGCTTTCTTGGCAACCCCAGCACCTGCAAACCATGCAGTGGATTGGCATTCTTGGACTGCCGCTGCTAGTGGCAGGCATTAGAACGCTTTGCTATCCTCTGTGCAGTGGGGCTACTTCCTCTGGAGGTTGTAACACGTGTCACATGCTCAAAATATTCTAGACATTGTGGGCCACCATACAGCCTTCGTCTCAACTACTCAACTCTGCTGTTTTATGGCAAAAGCCGCCACAAACAACACATAAACAAACAGGTGGGACTGTGTTCTAGTCAAACTTTATTTACAAGAACAGGCCAAGGGAAGTTTGCTGACTCGTGCACTAGCTATGGGAAAGGCACATCACCATAAACAAACCAGGCTCTCACAGACTGCCAAACCTACTTATAAGAACTTGTCAGGCCAGGTGCGGTGGCTCACGCTTGTAATCCCAGCACTTTGGGAGGCAGAGGTGGGAGGGTTGCTTGAGGCTAGGAGTTCAAGACCAGCCTGGGTAACATAGCAAAATCCCATCTCTACAAAAAATTTTAAAAATCAGCCAGGTGTGGTGGCTTGAGCCTACGAGTTCAAGACTGCTGTGAGCTATGATTTTGCCACTGCACTCCAGCCTGGCTGGCAGAGTGAGATCCTGTCTCAAAGAAATACAAAATAAAAGAAATTTTCAAACTCTTAAGCAGTACCCGTTTGCCCACAATGGATAAGCAATCCTTAGTGATTCATTAAATTAATTAATTAATTATGTCTTGAGATGGAGTTTCACTCTTGTTGCCCAGGCTGGAGTGCAGTGGTACGATCTTGGATCACGGCAACCTCTGCCTCCCAGGTTCAAGTGATTCTCCTGCCTCAGCCTCCAGAGTAGCTGAGATTACAGGCGCCCACCACCACGCCCGGCTAATTTTTGTATTTTTAGTAGAGATGGGGTTTCATCCTGTTGGCCAGGCTGGTCTCAAACTCCTGACCTCAGGTGATCCATCCGCCTCAGCCTCCCAAAGTGCTGGGATTACAGGCGTGAGCCACCATGTCCGCCGTCTCAATAAATTAAAACAGTAAAATTTATACAGAGAGAAAGAGAGAGAGAGAGAGAGAAGCAAAAAGAGCTCTACTTCTCAGCAATTTTAGCCCTAGTCCTTTTGACATAAAACAATTACTACACTTGTGCCAACTCCATCGTCTTTGAAGCCCAGTGGCATTGCTCATCTTGCCTGAGCCCCCACAACACTGGGAGAGGTGGGTAAAGCACAACCCTCTCATGTGACAGATGAGGACATTGAGGCACAGCATAGTCATATATCATCAGGTTATAAACTTGACTGTCCTTTCTACTGCCCAACATTCCTTCCCTCACAACTTTAAGAGTAATCAAATCATTTCTTTTAAAATAGAATATTGTTCACATAACATTGCATTAGATAAGCCCAGATGAGTGAGATTTTATCGCGTAGGTTCCCTGTAGTTTGCGGTAACAAACAGCAACAATTCAAGAGGCAGGAGGCAGCAGCAGAAACTTGGAGAAGTATTTCCTTTCTTGGACCTCAGTTTCCCCTGGTGTAAAACAAGGCTGCAGATCTTCTACATTTGGCATTCTCCAACAAGCAATACAGGGTGATGGAAAGAGCTGGAGACAAGAGGGACTTGGGGCTAAATCCTCGTTCCATCTATACCAGCATCACACTCTTGGGCAAGTCACAACATCCCTGAGCCTCTGTTTCCTCATCTGTAAAGTGGGGATATTGTGAAGTCACAGGATTATTGTGGTTAATAAATGGTGGGGAGGAGTTTACAGATATAGCCCAATAACTGGCTCATCACTTCATAGGTAGTCAAATGTTCACTACTCACTTCAGAACCCTGCAGCATGATTTGCAAATATTCTGTGGGGTGGGGCTGTCTTTCCTTTTTTATAGGGTCCAAATGAAGACTTTCCAGTTCTTAATTTTGAGAAAGTCCAATTTATGTACTTTTCTGTTGCTTGTGCTTTTGGTGTTATATTTAAGAAGGCTTTGCTGAAACCAGGATCATGAAGATTTACTCATATTTTCTTCGAAGAGGTTTATAGTTTTACTTCGTACTTCTAGGTCTATGATCCATTCTGAATTGATTTTTATGTATGGTGTGAAGAAGAGGCCAAACTTCATTATTTTACATGTGAATATTCAGTCGTTCCAGCACTGTTTGTTGAAGAGGCTATTCTTTCCCCATTGAAGAGTACTGGCACTGTTGAAAATCAATTGGCCACAATGTGAGGATTAGTGCCTAGACGCTAAATTCCATTCAGTTATGTCTGTCTTTATGACAGTACTACACAGTCTTGCTTGTTGTAGCTCTGTAGTAAGTTCTGAAATCGGGGCTCACAGAGTGAGTCCTCCAACTTTGCTCTTCTTTCTCAAGATTGACAATTTCCATATGAATTTTAACATCAGCTTGTCAATGTCTACAAAAAAAGGCCTGCTGGAATCTTGATAGGAATTGCATTGAATAGGTAGATCATTTTGGGAAGTATTTGTGTGTGTGTGTGTATATATATATATATATGTTTGTTTGTTTGAGATGGAGTCTCATTCTGTCGCCCAGGCTGGAGTACAATAACACAATCTCGGCTCACTGCAACCTCTGCCTCCCGTGTTCAAGCGATTCTCCTGCCTCAGCCTCCCGAGTAGCTTGGATTACAGGCACCCACCACCATGCCCGGCTAATCTTTGTATTTTTAGTAGAGACAAGGTTTCGCCATGTTGGCCATGCTGGTTTCAAACTCCTGACCTCAGGTGATCTGCCCACCTCAGCCTCCCAAAGTGCTGGGATTACAGGCATGAACCACTGTGCCCGGCCGTATTGGCATCCTAATAATACTGTTTTCCAATCCACAAACATGGGATGTTTTTCTCTTTATTTAGGCCTTCTTTTCAACAATATTTGTTATTTTCAGAGTATGACTTTTGCACGTCTATTGTTGAATTTATTCATAATTATTTTATTGTTTATGATGCTCTTGAAACATTTTCTTAATTCTATTTTTTCTATTTTTTCCTTTTTCTGTTTTTGGATTGTTCATTGCTAGTGTTTAGAAATACAATTAATTTTTTTTTTGTATATTGGTCTTTCATCCTGCCACCTTGCTGAACTTGCTTATTAGGTTCTAGAAATTTTTTAGTGGATTATTTAGGATTTGCTGTATACAAGATCATGTCACCTGTAAATATCAATAAAATATCAATAGTTTTACTTCTTCCTTTCCAGTCTGAATGTCTTTTATTTCATTTTCTTGCCTGATTGCCCTCACCAGAACATTCAGTACGCTGTTGAATAGAAATGGAGAAAAGCATCTTTGTCTTTTTCCTGATTTTTTTTTTTTTTTTTTTTTGAGACTGAGTGCAGTGGCGTGATCTTGGCTCACTGCAAGCTCTGTCTCCCGGGTTCATGCCAGTCTTGCGCCTCAGCCTCCTGAGTAGTTGGGACTACAGGTGCCTGCCATCACACTTGGCTTTTTTTTTTTTTTTTTTTTTTTGTATTTTTAGTAGAGACGGGGTTTCACCGTGTTAGCCAGGATGGTCTTGATGTCCTGACCACATGATCTGCCCGCCTCTGCCTCCTAAAGTGCTGGGATTACAGGTGTGAGCCACCGCGCCCGGACTGTTCCTGATTTTTTCTCTTTTTAGTTTTTAGGAGACAGGGTCTCACTTATGCTGCCCAGGCTGGTCTCAAACTCTAGACCTCAAGCAATCCTCCCACCTCAGCCCCCAAAGCACTGGGATTATAGGTATCAGCCACTGTGCCTGGTCTTAGGGGGACATTTTGTAGTTTTTCATCATTAAGTATGTTGTTAGCTATGAGTAGTCCATAGAAGCTATTTATTAGGTTGGAGCAATTGTCTTCTATTCCTAGTTTGTTGCCTCCACGAATTCTACTATGTTGGGTTTTAATTTTCATTCAGTTCAAAATACATTCTGATTTCCCTTTTGATTTATTTTTTACCCATATTTTGTTTGGAAGCATGTTACTTAGTTTCCAAATATTTGGGGATTTTCGGGGGATCTTTTCAGTATTGATTTAACTTTTTTTTTTTTTTTTTTGAGATGGAGTCTTGCTCTGTCGCCCAGGCTGGAGTGCAGTGGTGCAATCTCGGCTCACTGCAGCCTCCGCCTTTCAGGTTCAAGTGATTCTCCTGCCTCAGCCTCCCGAGTAGGTGGGATTACAGGCATCCACAATCATGCCCGGCTACGTTTTGTATTTTTATTAGAGACAGGGTTTCACCATGTTGGCCAGTCTGGTCTCCAACTCCTGACCTCAGGTGATTTGTCTGCCTTGGCCTCCCAAAGTGCTGAGATTACAGGCATGAGTCACTGCGCCCGGCCTCGATTTTAATTTTCACTGTGGTCAGAGAATGTACTTTCTTTCTATGACTTGAATCCTTTAATTTTTTTTTTTTAAATAAAAATTTAGTCAGTTTGCTAGAGAACTTTTGAATTTTTGTTTTATGGCCTAGAATGTGGCCTATATTGGTAAATCTTACTTGGACACTTGAGAAGAATTTGTATTTTGCTGTTGTTGGGTAGAGTACTCTAGAAATGTCAATCAGGTCAAGGTTAACGGTGTTGTATGAGTCTACTACAATCCTGACTTTCTGCCTACTTATTGGTCTTAGTCTGCTCAGGCTGCTATAACAAATACCATAGACAGGATGGCATAAATAATAAGCATTTATTTTTCACAGTTATGGAGGCTGGAATTCTGAGAACAGAGTGTTAGTCTAGTTGGGTTATGGCAAGAACCCACTTCATGACTTGTAGACAAGCCACCTTTCTGTGTCCTCACAGGATGAGGACAGAGAGAGAGGGAGCAAATTCTCTGTGTTTCTTCTTATAAGGGCAGTAATCTCATGATGAGGGCTTCACCCTCATTACCTAATTTTCTCCCAAAGACCCCATCTCCAAATACCACCATATTGAGGATTCAAGTTTCAACATACAATTTTTGGAGAGGAGGGAGGACACAAACATTTAGTCTACAGCATTATTCTATCAATTATTAAGATAAGGGTATTGAAATATCCACTATAATTGTGATTTGTCTATTTTCTTTGCAGTTCCATTGGTTTTTCCATTATATATTTTAAAACTCTGTTATTAAATGCATAAGTGTTTAAGATTATCATGTCCTCTTAATTGACCCCTGTATTATTGCAAAATGACCTCATCTATCCCTGATAAATACTTCTTTTCTCTGAAATCTAGTTTGCCTGATATTATTTAGATTTTTTTTGTCTGATGTAGGTATGATATATCTCTTCATTTAAACTATTTGTGTCTTCATATTTAAAGTTTGCTTCTTCTAGGCAGCATATACTTGGTCTTGCCTTTTTTTAAAAAATCCAATCTATTGGCTGGGCACAGTGGCTCACGCCTGTAATCCCAGCACTTTGGGAAGCCAAGGCGAGTGGATCACGAGGTCAGGAGATCGAGACCATCCTGGCCAACAAGGTGAAACCCCATCTCTACTAAAAATACAAAAAATTAGCTGGACGTGGTGGTATGTGCCTGTGGTCCCAGCTACACAGGAGGCTGAGGCAGGAAAATTGCTTGAACCTGGGAGGCAGAGGTTGCAGTGAGCCGAGATCATGCTACTGCAATCGAGCCTGGGCGACAAGGCAAGACTCCATATAAAAAAGAAAATCCAATCTAGCTCTGCCTTTTCATTGAGATGTTTAGACCATTTACATTTAATGTGATTACTGGTATGATTAGGCTTTAGTCTATCATCTTGCTATTTATTTTCTATTTGTTTATCTGTTTTCTGTTCATTTTCCTTTTTCTGTCATCTTTTGGAATAACGGAATAATTTTTACAATTTCATTGTATCTCCTTTGTTGACTTCTTAGTTACAACTCTTAGTTTTGTTATTTTCGTGGTTGTTTTAGACTTTTAGTGTACTTGTTACCTTATTACATTGTACTTTCTTTTTTTTTTTCTTTCTTTTTTTTTTTTTGAGACGGAATCTCCCTCTGTCGCCCAGGCTGGAGTGCAGTGGCCGGATCTCAGCTCACTGCAAGCTCCACCTCCCGGGTTCATGCTATTCTCCTGCCTCAGCCTCCCAAGTAGCTGGGACTATAGGCGCCCACCTCCTCGCCCGGCTAGGTTTTTGTATTTTTTAGTAGAGACGGGGTTTCACCGTGTTAGCCAGGATGGTCTCGATCTCCTGACCTCGTGATCTGCCCGTCTTGGCCTCCCAAAGTGCTGGGATTACAGGCTTGAGCCACCGCGGCCGGCCACATTGTACTTTCAAGTGATATAACGCTTCACAAATACTATAAGAACTTCACAAGAGTATAATTCCATTTATCCCCTTCTGACCTTTATGTTGCTGTTGTACATTTCACTATTTTTCCCAAATGTATTATTATTTTTGCTTAGTCAATTGTCTTTTAAAGAGATTTAAATCAGGTAAATATTATATACTTTCCTATGTAGTTATCATTTTCAGTGCACTTTGTGTAGATTCAGATCTCCATCTGGTATGATTTTTCTTCTGTCTGAAAAGACATTTCTTATTGTTCAAGTCCAGTGGTGATGAATTCTTTCAGTTTTTGTTGCTGTGATAGCCTTTATTTCACTTTCATTTTTGAAAGAAATTTTTGCTAAGTATAGAATTGTAGACCAATGTTGTTTTGTTTTGCTTTGCTTTGTTTCTTTCAGCACTTTAAAGATGTTATGGTATTTTTTCTGGCTTACGTAGTTTCTAAGAAGTCTGATGTCATTCTTATCTTTGTTCTTCTGTATATAATGCTTCTTTTTACCCAATTACCACTGGTTCAGCAATTCAACTATGATGGGTTTTAATGTGTGTAGTTTTCTCATGTTTATTCTTTTTGAGGTTTACTGAGCTTCTTGGATCTATGGCTTTATAATTTTCACCAAATTTCTTTGACATTTCTTCAAAAATGTTTTCTGTCTCTTTCCCTCTTTCCTCTCTTTTCAGTATGTATTTTTGATTGTCGGTACTGTCTCACAGGTTCCTCCAGTTAGTCTTTGTCCAGACTTTTCTCTCTGTGCTTTATTTTGAATAATTTCTGTTTACATGTCTTTAATGTTATACTAATCTTTTCTTTTGCAATGTCCAATCTGCTGTTAATCTCATTGAGATTAATTTCAAATATTCTTCATCTCTAAGAATTTGCTTTGGATTTAAGTCATATACATCCCATGTCTTTCCTCATTATGTTCATGTTTTCCTTTATCTCCTTGAGTACTTGTAACATTAATAGCTATCTTAAGACTTTTGTCAGCTAATTCAATAATCTGTGTCATTCTGGGTCTACTAATTTATTTTTCTCCTAGCTCTGGGCCATAGTTTTCTACTTTTCTGCATGCCTGGTGACTTTTTGTTGGATGATAAACTCAGTGAATTTTACATTGCTGAGTGCTAGGTTCTGTTGTATTTCTTTAAATAGGGTTAGGCTTTGTCCTGCCATGCAGTTAAGTTACCTGTGGATCTATTTAAGGTCTACTGTTAAGCTATTCTTTTATGGCAAGCTGTGAGCAGCTTTTACTCTAGGGATAATTTAGCCCTACTACAAAAGCATAATCTTTTTGAGGATTCTACCAATGCTGTCTGTATTACAAGGTCTCTCCCCATTCTAGTTAGTGTAAACCTTAACTATTCCCAGACTTTTTTGAGTTCTGGGAATTATCTGGTCTATTGCTTTCTGTTTGTTCTTTCTGTTTGATCTCATGGTGTTTCATCCCACACATGTACTGATTGGAACTCTCTTAAGGGTCAGAGGATCCTCTGCAGAGCTCCTGAGCTCTGTCTCTGTTCAGATACTTCCTATTATTTTTCCCTGCAAGTTCCAGCCACCTCAGCCTTCCTGACTCACTTAAGGGTCAGGGGACCATCTACAGAGTTCCTGATCTCTGTTTCTGTTCAGAGACTTCCTGTTATTTTTCCCTGCAAGTTCAAGCCACCTTAGCCTTCCTGAACTCTAATTTCTGTCTCCTCAATTCAGTGATACGATGGATCTCTGGTTCCCTATCTTTGTGCTGCACACTGGAAGTGCCCTGAATAAGTAAGGTAGGCAATCATAGCCTTCTATCTGTTTTCCTTCTCTCAGGGATTTACAGTTCTGTAAATCTATTGTCCAATGCCTGAAACACTTGTTTTATATATTTTGTCTGCTTTTATAGTTGTTTATAGTAGAGGGCAATTCCCACAGAATTTAATCCTTCATAGGTAGGAATGAAAGTCTCTTAGTTGTTTTCATTATTGATTTGTACTTCAGAATATCATTTAACTAATAGATGATGACTTTATTAAAGATTGGTAGAGACTTCTAAGAAAATTGTGTTTGGCTGGACATGGTGGTGCACACTCGTAGTCCCACCTACTCCAGAGTCTGAGGTGGGAGGATCACTTGAGCCCAGGAGTTCTGGGCTATGCTGTTTGGGTGCCTGCAATAAGTTTGGCTTTAATATGGCAAACTCTTGGGATTGGGGGACCATCAGGTTGCCTAAGTAGGGGTAAACCAGCCCAGGTCAGAAATGGAGCAGGTCAAGACTCCCATGCTGATGAGTAGTGGAATTATACAAATTAACTCATAATGGATCAAAGACTAAATGTAAGAGCTAAAAGTATAAATCCTAGGACTAAATCTTCATGATCTTGGATTTGGCAGTGTTTACTTAGATATGACCCCAAAACAGGCAAAAGAAAAAATAAATTGGAATTCATCAAAATTAAACCTTATGTGTATCTGATTAAGGGTCTAGTATCCAGAATATTTAAAGAATGTTTCCAACTCAACAACAGAAAAGGTAACTCAGCTCAACAATGGGCAGAGGACTTGAACAGACATTTCTCCAAAGAAGATATACAAATGGCCAACAAGCCATTTGGCCATGTTGTTATGGCCAACATGACAAGATGCTCAACGTCATTAGAAAAATGCAAATCAAAACCACTTCACACCACTTCATGCCCATTAGGATGGCTATTGTTACGGCTTCAATTGTGTTTTCCTCCCCCACTCCACCCCCACAACAACCCGGCAAAAAATATATTGGAGTCCTAACCCCAGCATCTGTAAATGTGACCTTATTTGAAAATAGGGTCTTCACAGACTTAATCAAGATGAGGTTATTAAGGTAGGCCTTAATCCAATGACTGGTGTCCTTAAAAGAAGGGAAATTTGGACACAGAAACTAGGGAAGATGGCCATTTAGGGAGACTGCGGCAGAGGTTATAGTTATGTCGCCACAAGCCAAGAAATGCTTGGAGTTACCAGGAACTGAAGAAGGAAAAAAAAAAAAAAAAAAAAAAAAAAATCCTCTTCTAGAGGCTTCAGGGGAAGCATGGCCCTGAAAACACCTTGATTCTGGATTTCTAGTTTCCAGAACTGTGAGACAATAAACTTCTGTTGTTTTAAACTACCCAGTTGGTGGGTTTTTTTTATGGAGCCCTCGGACACTAATACAGCTATAATTTTTAAATGAAAAATAACAAGTTTTGGCAAGAATAGTGTTTTTTTTGTTTGTTTTGTTTGTTTTTAAATTTTACTTGTCAACTTGGCTGGGCCATGGAGCTCAGACATTTGGTCAAATGTTATTCTGGATGTTTCTGTGAAGATGTTTTTGGGATGAGATTAACATTTAACTTGTTGGATCTAGAGTAAAGCAAATTATCTTCCCTAACCTGAGTGGGCCTCGGCCAATTAGCTGAAGGCTTTAATAGAACACAAAGACTTTAATAGAACAAAAGAACACAAAATTCCTCCCCCTAAGCAAGAAGGAATTTTGCCAGCAGATTTCCTTTGAACTGCAACTCTTCCCTAGGTCTCCAGCTGCCAGACTACCCCAACAGATTTGGGATTTGCCATACCTCCACAATTGTGTGAGCCAATTCCTTAAAATATTTTTTTCCCTTTCTTGATGTATGTTTTTCTAGAGAACCCTGACTAATACAGTGAGGATGTGGAGAAACTGGAAGGCTCATACATCGTTGGTGGAAATGGAAAATGGTGCAGCCACTCTGGAACACCATTTGGGGGTTCCTCAGTAAGCTAAACGTAGAATTACCATGCGACCCAGCAATGGCACTCTTAGGTGTATACCCAACAGAACTGAAAACAGGTGTTCAACCCAAAACTTGTAAGTGAATGTTTTCAGCAGCCCGATTGGCTGTTGCGAAGAGGTAGAAACAACCCAATTGTGCACCAACTAATGGATAAACTGTGGCATATCCATACAATAGAATATTACTCAACCGTAACAAGGAATGAAATTCTGATATATGCTACAACATAGATGAACCAAGCTTAAAAACATTATGCTAAATGAAAGCAGCCAGGCACAAAAGGTCATATATTGTGTGATTCCATTTATATTAAATATCCAAATAGGCAATTTCATAGGGATAGAAAGCAGGTTAGTAGTTGCCAGGGCCTGGGAGTAGGGGATAATAGGAGTAAGCTTAATGTGTACAGGGTTTCCTATTAGGGGGATGAGAATGTTCTGGAACTAGATCGTGGTGACAGTTGCACATCACAGATGTGCTAAATGCCACTAAATTGTACACTTTAAAATAGTAATTTATTTTTTGAGATGGAGTTTCGCTCTTGTCACCCAGGCTGGAGTGCAGTGGCGCAATCTTGGGTCACTCCATCTCCCATCTCCCAGTTTCAAGTGATTCTCCTGCCTCAGCCTCCCGAGTAGCTGCAATTACAGGCGTGCACCACCACATCTGGCTAAGTTTTGTATTTTTTTATTAGAGACGGGGTTTCACCATGTTGGCCAGGCTGGTCTTGAACTCCTGACCTCAGGTGATCCACCTTCCTCGGCCTCCCAAAGTGCTGAGATTACAGGCATGAGCCATCGGGCCCGGCTAAAATAGTAAATTTATGTTATACGTATTTTACCACAATTTTGAAAAATATGTTCACATATACATAGGATTATGAACTCACAATTTAATGAACAAACTGAGGTTGTGGAAATGAACTTTTTAAGTAACAAAAATGGAACGGTGAACCAAGAATTAAAGGTCTTAAAATGAATCATATGTGTGTAACCAGCACAGTACACAAGCAGGATTGGGGAACTGCAATCGCAAAGCAACTTTGTCTCCTAATGTCCCTTGAAATCCAGTTCGTGGTGCTCATGTATAGTCTAACTCTCAAAGTAAAACCCAGGTCTCCATAACTTCTCTAGTCATTTTTATTTTAAAAAATTCCTGTAGTCACACTTAAAGTGCAAACAGTCTCATTTCAGAGATGCAAATGTGCAATCCCATTATAATCAAAATAGCCTATCATGTGAAGGTGACTCCTCTGGGTGTGCTGGGGGCGGGAGGCCAGCATCCTGGAAGCGAGGCCTCCCTTGTTTAAGGACAGAGCAGTGGGAGTGAAGAAGTAGCAAGAGACAGTCCTTACTTAAGGTGTGGTGGTGGTGACTGGGCGCTGCTGGGCAAAAGTTTAACAGCTTCCTTCCCCCACAGGTTCCTCAGATGCTCCTTGCAGTGGTTCCTCTCCTCCCTTCCCCCAGTCTCCCATCCTCATCTCCCATCACCTGGGGTCTCTTGGGGTGAGGCTTTCTCCCTGGCTCTTTGCTCTCTACTCCTTCCTCAGCACTGCGAGTCTGAAGTTTGTCTCCTTGAAACCCCTAGCCTCTTGCCCGGGCTCTATCACCCCAGGATGCAGGCCAGTTCTACATGCGTGCTCTGCCCTGACAAACTCTAGGAGTGGAGACTGCACCCAGACTCTCCCTTTGTTCGTCATCAAACTTAGCCAGCACTGGCATCTCATCCTTTAGACTCTTCCAGGCAGGGGTCTGTTTAATCCATTCCATCAGATCAGGGATACATACTAAGCTCCGTGGAGGCCCTTTTCCCTAGCCTTGAGATGAAGTGTAGGTGGCACCCACTGCTCCCACTAGGGAGATGCCAAACATGCCAATGGCTCTCTTCAAATAATTCTCACCCCAAATCCTCTTCCTTTATCTTAACTCCTGGCTCTTCACACCCTTCATGTGGGTGAGGGGGGTTGAGACTGACAGGTTTTTGACCGCTCTGTTGTAAATGCTGCAGATGGTCTAGCCATGTGGTCTCTATTACTCCTTCCAGCAAACATCTATTTTAATCTTGTTACATGTGTTTATAAATACCTGCATTCGTTATTTAACATAGTAACAGCCACCACTGAGTCCCTAATTTGTACCAAAGCACTAGGCCCTTTTTACAAACATTTCAGTTATTATCAAGTATGTTCGTAACTACTTTATCTATTTCATAACTAAGAATTTGTATAGATAGTATTTTAAAATCTATGGAGTACATTATTCAGGTACTGAGTTTAAGATTCTCTGTGGGAAGAAATATTCTGAAAACCTAGTCACAGGACTTCAGATCTGGAAAGGACTTCAGAGGTTATGTCATCAACCCCACTCATTTCCTGTAAGCAGCAGCTGAGGTCCCCAAGGGCTGAGTGACTTGCCCAAGGTCGTCACAGTGAGAGGAGATGAGAAGATATGAGTTATCACTCACCACAGCTGCCTCTTATTCACAAAAAATACTAGATAAATGGGTTCCTGCTAATTTTAATATTTATCAAACCAATGGTGGAAATGAAGTTTTAATGCAAAATAACTATTTCAGAGTCTAAACAAATGGAACACACTGGGCTTTCAACACTACATAAAGCTGTATGAATCCCAACCTACTGTACAGGAGAATAATGGATTCTTAATTGAATTTGTGCCTCAGAGCGGAAGCATGATTTTTAAATGGAAAATCCCACAGAGGTAGCAGTGAGAGATGAGCTTTAGCCAGATGAATTATTCCAGGAGAAAGTAAAAGAGGAAACCATGCTAGCAAATGGCTTTTTCTTAAAGATCCCAAATAAACCAAACACAAATTTTGTGCAGTGAACTACTGTGTTTACTCCCATCTTCCTGGCCGTGGCACTGTCTCCTGTGTCCTGATCTTTACAGACTATGGTCTCCAGGGTTTCCTATGTATACACAGCACAATGGTGATACTATTCATTTCTTTAACAAATAGTACTGTGCGCCCAGGATATGCCATCCAGAGTTCTCAGAGACTCTGGTCCCGTATGCTTCTTATGCAGCACAACAATCATATGCCTTTAGGGCTCGCAGCAAGCCTAGAAATAATTTAGTCCAATACTACATTTCACAAATAAGAAAGCTGAGGCTGGCTGTGGTGGCTCATGCCTGTAATCCCAGCACTTTGGGAGGTCAAGGCAGGGGGATTGCTTGAGCCCAAGAATTCGAGACAAGCCTAGACAACATAGCGAGACCTTATCTCTAAAATAGAAAAGTCAAGAAAAGAAAACGATTGGCCAGGCGTGGTGGTAGATGCCTGTAGTCCTAGCTACTTGAGAGGCTGAGGTAGGAGGATAGCTTGAGCCGAGCAGATTGAGGCTGCAGTGAGTTAAGGCTGCAACACCATGGGCAAGAGTTAGATCTTGTCTCAAAAAGAAAAAAAAAAAAAGAAAGAAAGAAAAGAAAAGAAAACTGAGGCCCAGAGAGGAAAACACCTTGCCCAGGAAAGTCACAGAGTTAATGGCTCTAATCACAAAGGATGAGCATTTTGACAGATTCGTGGACTCTCCGGTAGCTCTGTCTTCAGCTCTGAGGACCTCAGAGTCATTTTGTAGCCTGAAGTGCTAATTAAACCAGAAGAATCATGGACTTACTATTTATAGCCAGAAGTGAAGAAATTAGGCCATGAAACCTGGGGACACAGAAGGAGATCTTGTCTCTTGAGGTTCACATATAACATCCAACTTTCATGTTTTAAGACAGAACTTGGGTAATACAGTCTCAATTTTCCTAATACTGGACTTACTTGGGTTGCAGTCTTGAACCACACTTACTACAAAGGTTTTTGCACCATAAGACAAACAGATAAACCCATTTCTTCTGGCAGATGCTGCCATTACCCAGTGGACAGGTTTATGATCCTTTCAAACATATCACTTGCTTCAAAAGGACCTAATTCAAACCATTTTTTGTTATTTTGAGAGCTTTAACCAGCACTACAGAGTCAATATGCTTTCACTCCATGTACCAGTGAAAAGGACAAAGGAGAGCTATGACTGTTTTTAGGAGACACACCACTTGGGTTCGCAATTATCTCATTTTTTGTCTTTTTACTGTTCAGAGTGGCTTTCCCTGCACTGCCAAAATCAAATCACTCTCAGGAGGCCTACTGGTGTGAACAAAGGCGCGAAAATCAAAGAACTTCCAAGTTTTAATCTGTCAGAGATTGGCTGTGAAGTACGGGGGAAGCGTCATTGAACCTCTCTCCACCAGTTCCCACTTCTGTACAACGGGGGTAAAACTATGGCGGCACCTCTCATGGGTACTGTGTGGATTGCCTAATTAAAGCTAATTAAGCCCCTGGAAAGAACCAGAAAATACTATGTAAGTGCTGAGTATTTATGTGCCACTAACAGACACAAAAACTCCCAAGGGACAATATTCTGTGCAGACAGCACATTCTCTATTGGTGATTACTAATCAACCACTGCTTACAAAGAAAGGCAGTTTTCAGTAACAGGGTAGGTTAAAAAAAAAATCACACAATGTTGTTCAACAACACCATCTTTATTCAAAAATATATATCTATGAGACATTTCAGAATATACTGCTGCCGCCAATGACAGCCTATACTTCTAAATAGTCCTAAATTAATATACAAATTTAAGCTTTGAAAATATTCTTTAAGAAAAACAAACAAACAAAAACAAGGGAAGATTGAAGACTTTCTGAGGAATATGACCTAAAGGAAAGGTCCTTTGAGGCCTACAGATGCCCTAAGAAAGAAAAAACACAAAAACAAAAACCACCCACCCCACCCACCAAGTCACCTCATACATACAAGGAGGAAGGTTCATTTAAATTAAACAAATGAAGTAAGCACACTTTGGGAGGATGTGGACAGCAGAATTAAGATTTAAAAAACCAAAGCATTTCATCACAACAAAAAACTAACTTCCTCACAGGAAGTTCACTAGTAACAGGTATTAAGAGGCCAACACATTCATTTACATAATTGCTAGTTTCATTTCTTACTTTTGCTGTAATAATTATGCACTAATTGCTGGTCAGAGACTCAGTTGGATAAAACAGAGCAGTGGGCTAAATCCATTCTGTTACATTTTCATCTAGCTGATCAGAGCAAATATCTATGATCCTCTTTCGGCTGGATTGTGGCTGGTCAGATCTCACTTCCTTGGTGAAAGCAGAGTGTCCAAGATGGGCCTGCTCCGAAACATGCTCATCTAGAAAGCAGCACACCACAGGGAGCGGGGGAGAGGTTGGGGAGTGCAGCAGCAGCAAAGATTACAATTGATCTTGCAATTTTAGTGATGTCACCTATGGCCTCTGGAAGAAAAACCTTATAGACTCATTAATTTAACAGTGACAGAACAACGGCAGTGTCAATAAGCAAACAACACACAGTCTGAATTCAAATTGGAATAACAGCTCAAACACTACTAGGTTCTACACAGAGTTAAACTGAATATCTGCTACGACTTTTCATTGTTCTCACTTCATGACAAGCATGAGAGCTTCTGGAAGGGAAGCCCGTTACGCTTCATAAACATAGATTATGTTTCAATGTGTTTAACATGTAAAATTACATGTAAATTTTGGTGATCCTGGAGATAGCAACACAAATTAATGGAGATTACAAAGTCCCCTCCACGGAATTCCTTTTTATATAGTTTGGGTTTCAGCCTCTGGTCTATAACTCCTATTACACTACTGGGGCAAATCGCTTTCTGCCCTTTCCAATGTCAAAAATAAGCCTGCCAAATTAGAATGATTTACAATTGGCAGGCTGAACCTTTACTATAAGCAAGATAAAAATCGTCTCTAACTACATTATATAGTCATAATGTCAGCTGACATGATAATAGAATTAAAACCCCCAATTAATATCCCCAACTCCCCGCTTCCCCTGCCCGAGCTATTCAATAACATCTGATGCAAGTACTCCCCATCGTGTGGGGACAAGGACCTGTGCAGTGGTGTGACCTGACAGACGGACCTGCTCAGCGTCCTATTTGCAGTGATACTCGAGTTTAGTCACCATACTGTGGACATGCACCCAGACAGTGGATTAAACGTTAGTGTGTACCCTACTCCCAGAAGAAAGGGTCCAAGTAACACCCGCACAGAGCCCAAATGCAGCACACCTGTGTGTGGGGCCTTCATCTTTTGGAGCCCACCAATGTCTGCCACCCCTAACAACTGCCTTCGCACCCACCAGGGATCAAGGCATCCTGTTTTTCAGAACGTGCTCCGACAGTGGAGCAGTGCGGTGTGGGAAGGTTGTATCTAGGAACTGAAGCAAATAAATTACTTTTAATTCATGCTTGTGTTCCCTGTTACTCTGTCTCTGAACTGTGCCTTTATGCTCCAGATTAGCTTTGAATCTTATTGCTAGATTCTCCAATCTGTTTACAAAATAAATGCACCTAATCTTTGTGCATCACTAGCAGAAGTAATGGAAAGGGAGGATCAGAGATTTGGCAAACTCTTTATGGCAATGCTACGACAGCTGTGCCTCCAACCTTTTGGGGCAGATGTAGCTGGGAGAGCCAACATCTCCAGGACAAGTGCCTTAGTGGAAGCCCACACCGAACCTGAACAAGCCCAGCTCAGAAAGGAGAAGCTGCTTTCATGACAAAATGCTGTCATGAGGGACAAGATTCTTTTGAAAGCTTCCAGAAGTACACATGATCTTCATAACTTCTTAGGTATAAGGAGAGAGTTAAGAATGGAAAACCAACAGGGGCGCATGAAAATATGAAGTGGGAGAAAAAGTCTGTAGTCTTTGCAAATATGAATATAAACCAGATTCCAGTCGCCACTGTTCTGAACTGTGCTCAAGATGAGAGGCTGAAGAGGAGAATCAGAGCCTGAGGTTCTTTCTTGAGGCTGGGGGGCTGGGCGGAAGAAGGGATAGAACCAGGGGCTAGAAGGTTATTTCCAACCATGACTTGACCTCTTCTTTCTGCTGGTACAAACAGAAATCTGGGACATGACACCCATCCTAGTCAGTTGAAAACAGGTCCCCAGCAGAGGGCAGGGGGGCTAAGCCCCCTGTGACGTTGGGCAGCAGTGAGAGGTCTGGCAAGCTCTGAATATGGGATTTCAGTTCCTTGCGGACCTGGGTTACTCGCGCAAGCTTCTGTTTGTATTCCTAAGGAGACAAAGAGAATACAATACCGTTAAGTCTGTGAGTGCTGAGGGCCTGGGTGCTGCTGGAGCTGGGGCAGTTACTCCCATCCTCATGTTCTTCCTTGTCCCAACCAGCCTGCTCACCCTGTTCAGCTATATCACAAAGCTAGGGCTTCAAATGCTCAAAAGGCAAAACTTTCTATCAAAAAAGGAACGTAGAGTACAATATTGACAACAGTGAATTAAATGGTATTCAACTTAGGGTTGAGATTTGGAAGTAAAAAGAAGTGACACTTAGTATTTGCATTCTCTTTTTGTCCGTTCTCAAAAGTTTCAAAATGCCTTATACAATAAAATACAGACACCTGAGCTTCACAATTTCTTTGCGGACTCCACCTAAACACGGCTAGAAAAAACACAGTGAAGTTATACTTTCTATGTCAAAGGTTGGATATTAACCTAAATTTATCATGTTTTGCAAACAAACACTATAGAAGCTCAAAATACCCCACTGCTACTCCCTGTGACCAGGGCCTCCTCATTCCATGACTGAGTCACTACAGTAAATCCCTGGTGAGGCCTCCTGACCCCTAGGGCTCCTAAAATGCCATCAGACTTCTCTCCCGAAAGCCCAGCTTTCATGAAACCACTCCCTTGAGAAAGTGAGGCACGGCACCCACTAGCTCCATGATCTGGTCCTTCAGAGCAGAGCTCAAGGTCTTGCAAAATCAGCCCCTGCCAAGGTGTTTCTCACAACCTCCTAACCCTCTTTGTGTGGACCATTTTTTCAGGACTCCCTGCGAGCCTGGAGGGGTCTCTCTCTTCTCCTAGCCCTAGGAAAGCCTGGCCTCCGCTCCTCTGCCCTCGGACTATCCGGACTCCACCTCTCTAGGAAAATCCTTGCTCTGCATCCAGGAAACGACTCCCCATCTCCTCCTGCTCCAGAGCTCCCCCTCACACAGGGAGTGTACCTGAGCCCCTAGCAAGCTGCTCTATGCTCTCTCCACACATGAGAGACTTCTATGTTCCTCTAGAATACGAATCCCCTAATGATAGGAATGGGGCATTTTTTTTTTTTCTTTCCTCAGCTCCCAGAAAAAGGTACTCTTGATACATCTGCCAAGATATACAGAAAACAACCCTAGGCCATGTGAGGTCTGGGGCTGTTGGCCCCCTTGGGCTTATTTTTTGTCCTCTTGGTGTCTCTGCAAGGGTAAATAGGTCCCTGAGGCTGGGCCCTTGCTGACTTAGAAAGCCCTTCCTGCAGGAATGTAACAAGAAGCACTGGGCTGAGAGGCAGAGACCTAGATTTAGTCCTGGTTCTACCTCTAACCTGCTGTGTGACCGTGGATGTGTTCCCTTTTTCCATATCTGAAAGTGAGGGAACTGGACCATAACACTTCTTTTCAGCTTCTAAATTCCTTGATACCAGATCCCTGATGCACACCTGAAGAGGCAGAAAGCAGAAGCTAAAGAATGGGAAGAATAATGAGGCAGGAAAAAGGTCAAATGAAGAATACTTAGTTCAAGTTGTAAAGACCAAAGTCCAAGCAAGGAGTGAGAGGAGGGAACCAGGAATATCCTCTCCCCATTACTGCAGGCAATCGGTCTCCCATCCACAATGACAGCTCCTCACGCAGTCCACAAAGGAACAGAAAACGGTAGAGAGTGAGCTCTCCTAGCAGCCCATTTCTTTCCTTTGTAAACTTACTACAACTAAAATTAAACAATGACTTATGTAAATGATTAGCAATGACTCCCACATTTAACTAATAAGCTCCTGGAGGCCAGGACGAGACCCATCTGCTTCCCCCAGCATCCACCAGGCTCTGCAGTGTCCAGCAAACAGTAGGCATCCAGCACATGTGCCGAATGAAGGAGCCATATCTAAAACATAACATCAGGCATAAGCATGCCACATGAAGTAACTCCTGAGACTAAGACTTCGGTTAATAGTCACCTTTCACACTCTTGAAGTTGAAAACTATTTTCAGATTTGAGGATCTGAACCCCCTTTCTCCCACAAGTACTTTTCTTCTTTGGCTGTTTATACTTCAAGGGAAATTAATATATAGGATGAAGGTGACTAATTCTCTATTTCTGGACATGGATTCATCTAATAAACTTCTCCTGAACTGAAGGTACAAAAAGGGTAAAATGGCAAAACAACTACGCAACAGGGACTTCCTGCCCCCACCTGAATTCTCTGACCAAAGCTGACAAATCAAAGCCACCTCGACTCAGAGCCAACCACTCTTGGCAACTAGGGAGCCCTTCAGTTGAAGGAGTCCCTCAAGAACAGTTTGAAAACCACCGAGTCTCTGGAAGCTGAGCTGGGATCAGAATCCAAGACTCCTTACTCTTGAGTTATCATCAGACCAACCTGGCAAGTTCACTGAAGCTAAAATGGAAGGCACTTTGATCTAATTAGACACCACTTTAAGTTCAACTAACTTTCTCCTAGGGAATTTCTTAAAAATCCCAGTTGTGGCCAGATGCGGTGGCTCACGCCTGTAATCCCAACACTTTGGGAGGCCGAGGCGGGCAAGATCCCCTGAGGTCAGGAGTTCAAGATCAGCCTGGCCAATATGGCGAAACTTCGTCTCTACTAAAAACTACAAAAGTTAGCTGGGTGGGGTGGCGGGTGCCTGTTAATCCCAGCTACTCAGGAGGCTGAGGCAGGAGAAATTGCTTGAACCTGAGAGGCAGAGGTTGCAGTGAGCTGAGATTGCGCCATTGCACTCCAGCCTGGGCAACAGCGAGACTCCATGTCAAAAAAAAAAAAAAAAAAAAAAAACCCAAAAAACGCTTTTCTGTTTGGAAGGGGGTATAGGGTGGGGTACAGGGGATTCCTATATATCATGCTTAGGCTGATATTATATTCCGGACATTACCAAAGAAACTCATTTAACTAAAAAGAAATGTGTTCCAGTCTTCAGGCCACTCTGGAAGTGGACGGATCCTGCCCAGAGCTCTACATGCCACTGGGTGACTCTTCTCGTAGGGACGCCTATTGTAAGAGCAGGCATAGGAGGAAGGAATCACTAGAGAAAAGCAAGAGTGACAGTGAGACTGTCACTGAAAAGGATTAATAAACATCAAGGCTGGCCTGGGCACGGTGGCTCATGCTTTTAATCCCAGTGCTTTTAGAGGCTGAGGCAGAAGGACTGCCTGAGGCCAGGAGTTCGAGACCAGCCTGGGAACTACAGTGAGACCCTGTCTCCACAAAAAAATAAAAAACACAAAACACTGAGGCTGTACAAAGAACAGATCTGTAGGCTAAGAGGTTTAAATGTATCGGCAAGGACAACTGGGTATATACTCGGAATAACCAAATACAGGTAGCAATTGCCTTTTAAACTGTTAAAACATGTACCTGTTTAACTGGGACAGTCAAATGAGCCAGATTAATTTCCTGAAGAGAGGCAAGCAGGCTGGAATTCATGGCAAGCTCTCATTAGGTTACACTAAGGCTATAGTAATTTTTATAGTGCACTAAATAGACTCAAGTAGTAACACTGTGATTTCCCACTCCCCACCCCTGCTTTTACAAACAGATTCAGGCTTTCCAAACAAAGTCATCTGCAAACCTTGCCATGGACCAACAAAAGAAATTAACAGTGACTCCGGGCTAGACAAGGTGGTTCACGCCTGTAATCCCAGTACTTTGGGAGGCTGAGGCAGGTGGATCACTTGTGCCCAGGAGTCCAAGACCTGTCTGGGTAACATGGCAAAATCCCATCTCTACAAAAAATGCTAAATTAGCCAAGCGTGGTGGCACACGCTTATAAGTTCCAGCTACTCCGGAGGCTGAGGTGGGAAGATTGCTTGAGTCCAGGAGGCGGAGACTGCAGTGAGCCAAAGGAGTGATTCCAAACAAAACTCCCCCAAACACAACTCCAGCCTTCACCTGCCTCTGAATTCTCCGGTTCTTAAGCTCTCTCAGTTGGGTCTTGCAGATCCTCACTAGCTGCCTTTTCAGGTTATTCTCTTTGGGTCTCGAGAGATGAAGGAGAAAGGTCTCAGGAAAATCCAAGAATCTCGTGTCTCAATTTACCAGCTTGCCTTCTCACACAAGTGCAGTTCACGAGCTCTGCTGCCAGAGGGCTCCTCAGCTACTCCTGCTCTCAGAAGAAATCCAGGCCTCTTTTCCACATCCCACAAAAACTAACTCCAACGTGACGAAACCCACTCAGATTCTTCTACCTCGTCTAAGTGTGCTGTATCCCATGATCTCTTTAGTACACCAAGTACCACTCAGGGAGAAAAATGATGTGCCCAGGTGGTCACATGCTTCTTGTTTCAGACACTTTACTCTTGTATGTAACACAGGACTAAGCCTTTCATCCAACACCCACGCTCCTTGCCTAGAACTGGAATTCAAGAGCTCCAGTCCTGTGCCATTTACAGCTGCAGGATGACCCTACTGTAGCGTTCTTGCCCATCAGTCTCCTCTCCCGACCAGCGCACTCTTCTCAACCACAGTGCACAAGGCTCTCTCCAGTACTCTCATCTTCAGAGGGTGCCTTTCCTCCACGACCAATCTTATGCAAGAGAAGACAAGGCAAGCCCAGGCAGTCTGGTTGCTATTCCTCTCCAGTGCATGCATTATTTATACTGAGAGGTGGGGGACTGAGGTGGGACTTCCATTCAGCGGCAAGTATCTACTGTGGCAACCTTGCTCCAGCCCAGAAGAGCCGTGGGGTGTTGAGGGGGCCCTCAATAGGGAAGAATCATATCTGACTTGCTGCAGCAAACCTGTGTCTGGATCCTCAAGAAGGGGAGGTGGAGAAGGTGGCAGGCACCTTCGAGAAACTGCCTGGGTTTATTTGACTGTCGAGAAATGTTTACAATGTAGAGGGTAAGGCCCAATGTGTAGTTCTGAGATAAAGCCTAGGATTTACGCTCCTGGCAAAGCTTTGGAATCTTGCTGCACAGACTCTCTAAACTTGCAGGAGAAAACGTGTCTATAACATTTCCCTGCTTCCTGTGGATCCAGCTGACACCATGAACTCCACCCATCACGGAGCACCCAGACAATCTGCTGAAGGGAGCAGGGCTTACACATTCTTTGCCTTTTTTGGTTAGAGAAGCCAGACCTGACACACTGCAGATGAGCTCGGGGATAAGAGGGCTAGAAATGACAGGGGCTGGCATTGTAATGCCCTTTCCACAGGAATTTCATTTTCAAAACAAAACTATAAGCTTTTCCTCTGGCAACACATGTAAGAAACAATGATCAAAATGTAAACATTATTAAACCTATTTTCTTTCTTGCTAAGAAGTACTTACATAAGAAAAAAAATATGTAAGAAATAACGCCATGGGCAGGGGCTTGACTTGGTAAGACAAGATTTCCAGTAGAAGACTCCTGGAAATCTCCATCATCTTGCCCTGTTGTGCTACAGGACATATGGTATATCAAAATTACCCACTGCTTGGCTACCCCCAATTAAGAGTCATAAAGGGTTTTTGAAGCAGTTTACGAAGGCCCCAGTTTTAAAGGTGACCTGCCACACTGAATTTAAGTCAAAGGACTGTTTCATAGTATGGAGGTTGAGAGAGCCAAGTCCAAACGGGAAGCTGACCCACACCCCACCAATATTTAACACACCCGCCAAGCCCCCTCATCCTGCCAGGAGGCTTACCCCTTGCTACTAAGGCCACAGGACCTACACTTGAAAAGCACAGCCTCTTAAACCACAATTTCATTCACTCATTATGCTTTTGGAAAATACAATATATGAATATTTGGATTGAAAATAAGAGTGCCACTTTTACATTTTCTTCAAAGATCCAATGCGGGAACAAAAAACCACTACTGACCTGCACCTCTCCCCCAGCCAGCTCCACCTTCCCATATGACCTAGTGGCAGCTGTGACATTTCGAAATGATACATTCTAGGGTGTCACAGCACAGTGGGAGCTGCTGAGTAAGACGCTGGGGAAGATACAAGTAAGAGAAGAAACTGTGGCTCCAATCCCAAAACTTAGGGCCTCTCAGCTCCACCATCAAAACCCATAATAAAGGTACACACAAAGTATTTCCCAAAAGGAAAAACGACAAAATGGCTATAACTGGAGGAATGTTCTTGGAGCAGTCCAGCCATCCACAGGAAAAGCCAAATGGGAGCAAGCTTCTTAAACCTGAAATTGCACCAGAAAGCATTTTCAGGGTGCTGCTTTCTCCTCAGAGGCTCCTCTACACAAAAGGTGATAAGGGAGCTTCTACTGCCACAACAAAACCCCGATCGCACAGGGACATGCAGCACCAAGGGGAGAATGAAAAGTCAGTGTCTACACTAATTAAAAAAAAAAAAAAAAAAAACTAAAAAAGGAAAATACATTTTAGGATTGGACAATTTTCGAGCCTTAATATAATCATAAAGCTAAATATTTTCAATTTAACAGATGCTCATAAAATGCTTCAAAAAGATACGGATTAATAAATGGACCTAGATCCTTCACAAATCCTTACATTTATGGAATGGGGTCCCTCATTACATAAAAGTAGCAAAACCAAAATACTAAAGTATAAGAGAAACCATTTAGTTCTTTTAAAAGTAAACCATCAAAAATGTATGCTTTACACAAGTAACAAAGACTCCACAAACTAGCTTCTTTAAGGACTATTTTAATGGAAAGCCAGGTTATTGATTTTTGTGCAGACAAACATCAAAGGGATAGACAAAGGTTTCTCATTTTAAGCCAAATACTGGTAGAGTCAAGCATTCCTGGAGGACAGCTGAGAAACAAAGGGTAGAAAGGAAAAACACAAACACACAAAAATTTTTTTTTGTACTTGTGTATTTGGTTGTATCACATACAATTCTTTTAAGCAATGTTTATTGTAATTTTAAGTGCTGGCAGGTCTGCCCAGGGTAAGACAGTCTGTAGGTTACTGTACTACATTGGAATACAGCTCTCTCTATAAGCAACAACAACAACAAAAACTCAGTTCCTTTCCATTAGCAAACAAACAAGAAGGTTATGTTTCCTAGCACCTCCAAATCACTGGGAGTATGTCACATCTTTTCTACTGGAGGGAGACGGCTGTGGCAGAAGTCAGAAAATACAAGTTCAACCTCTACGCACACAAACTAGAAAACCTAGAAGTCATGGATAAGTTCCTAGAAACACAGAATCTCCCGAGATTGAACCAGGAAAAAAATTGAAACCCTGGACAGACCTATAACGAGTTCCAGAATTGAATCAGTAATTTAAAAACCTACCAACCAAAAAAGGCCCTGAACCAGATGGATTCACAGCCAAAATCCACCAGACATTAAAGAAGAGCTGGTACCAATCGTACTACTGAAAGTATTCCCAAAAAATCAAGGAGGGAGTCCTCCCTAACTCATTCTATGAAGCCAGCATCATTCTGATACCAAAACCTGGCAAAGATACAATGAAGAAAGAAAACTTCAGGCCAATATCCCCGATGAACACAGATGTAAAAATAAATGAAATACTAGCAAACCGAATCCAGCAGCACATCAAAAAGCTAATCCACCATGATCAAGTAGGCTTTATTCCTTGAATCAAGGTTGGTTCCGCATATGCAAATCAACAAATGTGATCCATCACATAAACAGAACTAAAAACAAAAACCGTATCATCATTCCAAATTTCAATAGCTGCAAAAAAGGCTTTCGATACAATTCAACATCCCTTCACGTTAACAGCCCTCAACAAACCAGGCATTGAACGATCATACCTCAAAATAATAAGAGCCATCTATGATAAACCCATAGCAAACACCATACTCAACAGGCAAAAGCCGGACGCATTTCCCTTGAGAACCAGAATAAGACAAGGATGCCCACTCTTGCCGCTCCCGTTCAACTAGTACTGGAAGTCCTAGCCAGAGCAATCAAGCAAGAGAAAGAAATAAAAAGCATCCAAATAGGAAGAGAGGAGGTCAAACTCTCTCTCATTGCAGGCTATATTATGATTCCATAGCTAGAAAACCCCATAATATCTGCCCAAAGGCTCCTAGTTCTGATAACGTCAGCAAAGCTTCAGGATACAAAATCAATATACAAAAACCAGTAGCATTTCTATACACCAACAATGTCCAAGCTGACAGCCCAATCAAGAACACAATTTCATTCACAACAGCCACAAAAAGAATAAAATACAACTAATCAGGGAGGTGAAAAATCTCTACAAGAAATTACAAAACATTGCTCAAAGAAGTCAGAGACAACATAAACAAATGGAAAAACATTCTATGCTCATGGATAGGAAAAATCAATATTGTTAAAACGGCCATACTACCCAAAGCAATGTACAGATTCAATGCTATTTCTATCAAACTACCAATGACATTCTTCGCAGAATTAGGAAAAAAAAAAATTCTTGCATGCACAGCATCTACTAACAAAAGTAAAAACAAAACAAAGAGAAAACAATATTCCAAAACTGACCTTGACCCAATAAAAAGCCCAAATAGCCAAAGCAATCCTAAGCAAAAAGAACAAAGCCCAGGACATCATATTACCCAACTTCAAATTATACTGTAAGGTTACAGTAACTAAAACAGCATGGAAATGGTACAAAAACAGATTCAAAGACCAATGGAACAAGGTAGAGAACTCAGAAATAAAGCTGTACACCAGCCAGGCACAGTGGCTCATGCCTGTAATCCCAGCATTTTGGGAGGCCGAGGCAGGCAGAGCACCTGAGGTCAGGAGTTCGAGACCAGCCTTATCAACATGGGAGAAACCCCATCTCTACTAAAAATACAAAATAAGCCGGGCGTGGTGACGTGTGCCTGTAATCCCAGCTACCCAGGAGGCTGAGGCAGGAGAACTGCTCAAACCTGTGAGGCGGAGGTTGCAGCAAGCCGAGATCACTCCACTGCACTCTAGCCCGGTGGACAAAGCGAGACTAAAGTCTCAAAAAAAAAAAAAAAAAAAAAAAGAAAGAAATAAAAATGTACACCTACAAGCATCTGATCTTTGACAAAGCTGATGATAACAAGCAATGGGGAAAGTATTTCCTGTTCAATAAATGGTACTGGGATAGCTGGCTATCCATATGCAGAATATGCAGAAGATTAAAACTGGACCCATTCCTTTTACCATATATAAAAACCAACTCAAAGTGGATTAAAGACTTAACGTAAAACCTCCAACTACAAAGACCCTAGGAGAAAACCTAGGAAATACCATGCTGGACATTGGCCCTGGCAAAGACTCCCAAAGTAATTGCAACAAAAAAAAATTGACATGTAGAATCTAATTAAACTAAAGAGCTTCTGCACAGCAAAAGAAACTATCAACAGAGCAAAAAGACAACTTACAGAATGGGAGAAAATATTTGCAAACTATGCCACCATCAAAGGCCTAATATCCACAATCTATGAGGAACTTAAACAAGTCAATGAGCAAGTAACAAAAAACTCCATTAAAAATAGGCAAAGGACATGAACTGACACTTTTCAAAAGAAGACTACATGCAGCCAACGAGCATATAAAAAAAGCTCAATATCACTAATAATTAGATAAATGCAAATCAAAACCACAATGAGATACCATCTCATACCAATCAGAATGGCCATTAAAAAGTCAAGAAATAACAGATGCTGGGGAGGTTGTGAGGAAAAAGGAACACTTATAAAGGACTAGTTAAAATGTAAATTAGTTCAGCTACTGTGGAAAGCAGTCTGGAGATTTCTCAAAGAACTTAAAAAGAACAACCATTCAACCCAGCAATCCCGGTACATAACCAAGGGAATATAAATTATTCTACCATAAAGACACACGCATGCCTACGTTCCAACACAGCACTATTCACAAAAGCAAAGACATGGAATCAACCTAGATGCCCATCCACAGTAGACTGGATAAAGAAAATGTGGTACATATATACCATGGAATACTATGCAGCCATAAAAAAGAATGAGATCATGTCCTCTGCAGCAACATGGATGAAGCAAACCAAATATTGCATGTTCTCACTTACAAGTTGGGAGCTAAACACTGAGTACACATGAACACAAAGAAGGGAAAAATAAGACACCTGGGACTACTTGACGGTGGAGGATGGGAGGAGGGCGAGGACTGAAAAACTACCTATCAGGTACAATGCCAATTACCTGGATGACAAAATTATCTGTACACCAAATACCTGTGACACATAATTTACCCATGTAACAAACCTGAACATGTACCCCGTGAATAAATAAAATAAATAAAAGTTGGAAAGAAAAAAAAAAAAGAAAATCCAAGTTCATATCCTACACTTCCACGTGCCTAGGATATAACATGTGACAAACTCACTGGGCTCCTATATATGAGATGGGAATGAAACAATGCCTATGGCATGGGGGAAGCTTGGGTGAGAACAGGCTTGCTAAACTGTTCCATTTAAATCAACAGATCTGATGGAGAAAGCAGATCATCACCACTACACCATAATTGGGGTAATGGTATCTTAAAGGGAACAATTCCTACTGAGTCTATGCCCCGCGGAACAGACATACTGTGAGCAAAAGGGAAGGACTGGGAAAAGAATATCATGAGTAAAAGTGGGATGTGTCCATTCATAATTACTGTCCCAACCCCAAGAATTCTCAGAAAGGCTGCTGGTAAATTTTTGTTGGGTTGAAGTTTGCAAAGTTACTGTGCTTGAAATTCTCACCCCTCCCATATTCTATTATTTTATGAGCAATACTTAATCTTCCTGATTTATAATATGTCAGGAAAAGACATGCAGAGTTGAAGAAAAAGAATTAATGGGATGCAAGATCCTTTCTCCCAGAAACCAGTTGACTATATCCTTAAAATTTAGCATATTTACTAGAAGCTGCCTTGAGAAAAGGAAAGGGTCTTTGACCAAGGGCACCTCTTTTTCCTTAAAAGTCTACCTGGAATACTGGAAAAAAAAAAATCACAGAATTTTTAAACTTGGTCACCTCTCCTTTCCTTCTCTTTCCTTGGCTTGGAGAGTGGCAGCGCCATCCATCAAAATCAGACACTAGGCCTCATCTAGTGTTTATCCTGATTTTTTTCAGTGCTCAGATCTGTTGCTTTGGCCTCCCTGTTGCAGCCTCTCCTTCAATTCCTCTCCTATGCCTCTGCCAGGTTGACCTCCCACCACCATCTTCCATAGCTGAGCAGGCGCCACGCCAGCGTGGTTTTTGCTCCCTCTCAATTTTTCGTGAATCTGCCTCCCTTCTCTGCGTCTTTGTCTCCACTTCCATCACCTTAGTCCACTCTGCCATCACCTCTCCCCTGGATTCTTGCAGTAGCCTCATCACTGATCATCTACATCTGCTCTTACGCCCTAGAATCCATTCTTCACAAGGCAGCCCTGTGATGTGTTCAAAATGCAGCTCTGAGCATGTCATTCCCCTGTTTAAACATTTAAATAGCTTCTCATTATTCCTAGTTCTTGGAATATGGGCCCAGTGGCCAGGTGCAGTGGCTCATGCCTGTAATCTCAGCACTTTGGGAGGCTGAGGCAGGCAGATTGCTTGAGTTCGGGAGTTTGAGACCATCCTGAGCGACATGGCAAAACCCCGTCTCTATCAAAAATTTAAAAATTAGCTGGGCATGGTGGTTCATGCCCAGCTACTGGGGAGGCTGAGGCAGGAGGATCACTTCAGCCCAGGAGGCCAAGGCTGCAATGAGCCTTGATCGTGCCACTGCACTTCAGCCTGGGCGACAGAGTGCAGGCTGTCTCAAAAAAACAAAAAAAAAGACTATGGGCCCAGCTGGTGGCCTGGCCCCTTCCTGGGCCCCATGACTTGGCTCCTGCTGACCTCCTCAGCCACATCTCTTGTTGTGTCCCATGGCATTTTGTCTGCACTCGGCCTTTGATCTCAGGCTTTACATATGCTGTTGCCACTCTCTGCCCAGGACACACTTCCCCTTGTTTACTTTCCATCAGTTATCTTTACCTAGTTAATTCCCATTCACCGTTTGTATCTCATATCAAACAGTATTTCCTCACTCAGGAGTTCAAGACTAGCCTGGTCAACATGGTGAAACCCCGTCTCTACTAAAAATACAAAAATTAGCCGGGTGTGGTAGCGTGCACCCATAATCCCAGCTACTCAGGAGGCTGAGGCAGAAGAACTGGTTGAACTCAGGAGATGGAGGCTGCAGTGAGCCGAGATT
The DNA here is from genome assembly GCF_043159975.1 of Macaca nemestrina. Taxonomy (NCBI): domain Eukaryota; kingdom Metazoa; phylum Chordata; class Mammalia; order Primates; family Cercopithecidae; genus Macaca; species Macaca nemestrina. The sequence continues at coordinate 26,724,603 of NC_092139.1, forward strand.
GCGCCACTACACTCCAGCCTGGGCGACAGAGCAAGACTCCATCCCAAAAAAAAGAAAAAAAAGGTCGAGAATGAGAAAAGGCTAAAGGAATGGCAACATTTACAATACGGGCATGGAGAAAAGCTTATTGAAAGATGAAAAAGCAGAAGAACCAGCAGAGGGTGGTACACAGAAACCAGAAAAGGCAAACACATTGTAATACAGTAGTATTAAATACTGCAGAGAGGGCCAAAAAGAGAAAGGGAGCCAAGAGGCAGAGACTAAGAAGTACCTTTTGAGTTTTGAGATTAGACCACTGGGGGCGGGGGTGGGGGGGAAGAGGGAAATTCTGAAGACAGCCACTTGGGTGGAATGTAGACATGCATGCCAAGCTTCAACAGGCTGAGAAGCAGAGGCAGCAAGGGAAGTGGATATGGTGGCAGTTATAAAGGGAGGGTGGTGCAGAGGGTATGCTCATGTGAATGTGATGATTTCTTTTAAACACTGGAGAGACACAGCATGCTACATGCTGAGGACCTTCGGCTCGTTTACTGGAGACTTCTCACGTGGACAGGAAAATAAATTGGCCCTAAAGGTCCCATGTGACAAGGGAAGGCAGAAGTTAACAACTTCAGATTAGTTAAGGTGTTGGAATCTGTTGTCCCAGGAAGGTAAATTGTTACTTTATCAATGAAAAGCCACATCAAAGAAAAAAGCCTGGGAGTACAACTGGCTTCAACAGAAAAAGCCAGAAAGAACCTGGAATATGCAAAGCAGATCATCATCACTATACCATAATTGGGGTAATGGTATCTTAAAGGGAACAATTCCTACTGAGTCTATGCCCCGCAGAACAGACATACTGTGAGCAAAAGGAAAGGACTGGGAAAAGAATATCATGAGTAAAAGTGGGATGTGTCCATTCATAACTACTGTTCCAACCCCAAGAATTCTCAGAAAGGCTGCTGGTTAATTTTTGTTGGGTTGAAATTTGCTAAGTTATTGTGCTTGAAATTCTCAAAGTAGCTACTGGTTGAATTAAGCAAAGAGAGCTGACCATACCTCTTCCTACAGATGTTTAAAGATAAAGGACCTGAATAAGGAAAAAAACAAATAAGGAGGCTTGCACAGCCATCATGACAGCTGGCTAGTACCACCCTCTTCACATAAAGCATGCCATATCTTTGGGGCTCATGGCTTTCATCTGCAAAGGTTTCACTTGACTCCTGATTATAACCAGAATACTTTGCCTGATCTCAGAAAATGACTCTTTCTGATCTATTTCAAGTCTAACATTTTAGAGACAGAAAAAGTCAGAGATTCACTTCCAAGATTGTAAAGTATGCCACAATCCAATTTTAACTTTCTTCAAAATCCCAATTTTAAGTGGCAGTAGAAAGCCCACCTTAACAGTAGTAGGAACACTTATAAAGACTAAAATAGAATCTTGCTCAAAATAACATGCGTCCACTAGGTCAAATAGGCAGCTCAAATTTCTGCAATCTGAACCTTGCTCTCAAAATTATGCTCACTTAAGTCAATGTTATAGAAGTCTGTGCTATTTTCACACAGCTGTCTCAAATGTAAACAAGATCATTTAAAAGCCAGAAGAGGGCTCCATTAGTCTAATTAAACTATTCCATGTTTACTCCTTCATAAAACAAAAGACTAATCCTTAACTTGTATAGAGGTTTATACAAAATAAGCTCAATGAAGTCCTAGATTGGTTAAGTTGTTTTGGAAAAGACAGGAACTCCTACAGCAGGAACGCATTCTGGTGGCAGAGACCGTGAAATGTATATGACCTTCAGTGTACTTAAAAGACAAGCAGACATCCGCACATATACATAGAACCACTTCTAGAAATCTACAGGAAGAAAATAATCCAAATACTGAAAGTTAGCCTAAAGCTAAGAGACAGAGACAGAAACATACAAGTGCTAATACAAATAATCATTAACTATCCAACCACAGGTATTCAAGCAATCATTTACAATGTTTATAAAGTTTTTATTTACAAGGGAAAATAATCATGTTAAGAAAAAAGCATGACAGAAAACTATCTGCACGTTATCATTCAGTTTAATTTTAAACTAAGAGGAAAAGGAAATATGCAAAAATTAAAAATAGTTATCTCTGGGTAATGAGACTAATTTTATTCTTTATACTTATTTGCTAAGTTTCCTCTGATGTATTATTTTTATTAAAAAAAAAAACAAAAAAAAAAACCCTGAGTACTAGTTGAATGCGAGTGAATGTTCTGGCAGGCAGGAGTCATAAGAGGCCCAGGTGCTGTTTTAACTTCATATGTATATGCATTTCATAAATACGAAAAATTAGTGCCACATACACCAGCTGAAACTCAGTTCCATCAAGCAGGGGTTATACTGCCTACAAAAGTTGGGCTACAAATATGAAAATGGTACTATGGCTAAAAGCATGAATTCTTGCTGGGAAAGCTTTAAAACCGTGTCACTTTTTCAATGTAAAGTCTCAAAGTCTCAAATGTTAGCAAATCATGTTCTTAGGTCACTAAGTATGTGAAGTACATTATAATGCAGCATTACTTTCCTGGGGTGAAAAAATCATAGGTTTCACATTGTAATAAAGAAACACACACACACCCAAGAGATAAAAGCTCCAGCTGTAAATTGCGCCTGAGCAATAGGGTCAGCAGACTAAAATGAATAAAAGAAATCCAAGGAACTCCAAATCGCTCACAGAAGCCCACACATCAACTAAAAAAAAAGGCTCCCATATCAAAGTAGGGGATGAAAAGGCAAGGGAGAGCAGTGAGCACACTACGGCCCGCTTCGTGGGAAGGGACTGAGTGCAAGGCCCCGTAATCACTTGGCAGCAGACTGACCTGTTTCAACAACTATTCTAACAACCTGGGTGCTGACAGAGCTGCCAGCCTAGAGAGGACAGAGCTGAATACTATGGAAGGGCAGTGAGTTTAGAGGACTGAGAGGAGGGGGCCAGCACTAGGCAGGGCCTCTCAGATCCCAGGGGAACACAGTGGATGATCACTGTAGTTAGGAGTCAGAAGATCCTGGTCCTCACTGGCTTCCTCTGTGACCCTGAATTGCTCATATAAACCCAAGGACTCTTACCCAAAATGACGATTAGATCACCTGCTCCCATCTGTCCTTACCGTAATAGGACACTGAGTTACTGGCTTTGATCATCACAGGGAAGATGAATTTACTCCAAAGTTCACAAAAAAGGAGCTCTCTATCTCCCCCTACTGCCTGGCCTAATATTGAAACAAAAGCTTCTAACCATCTGCACCCTGCAGGGAGGTGCTGCCAAAAACAACAATCTGCATCGTTTTGGTTTAGCACTCCCTCAACTGTAGCCAAAGAATTTCTCAAGTTGTTATAACCACAATCAAACAGAAATATGAAGAGTCATAAGGCAATGTTGGAGTCTGAACCATTTCCCCCTTCCCAGCTGTGTTGCCTGAAGTTAGAGGCTCTACTCCTGAGTAGTCATTACAGCCAAGGGGGAGGTGCCAAGTGAGGAGAAACATCAGCAGTTTTAAGTTCATGAGCCAATTTCTCCCCTCCTATCAGAGCAAGAGCATGAGCATGGGTACAGCAAGGGAGGTACTTAGAACCTCGGTGGCAGAGTAGGTTCCTTCACACTTAGAATGCTTTCATGCAACCATTTTATGACCCCATATAAAATGTCATTTCTCTACAACAAGAATCTTGGAAATTGTTTACATGATTAAACTTTGGCTACTATTCTGTGTAAGATGTCTTCCTGCTGTTGATGTTGCAGAATCAAAATTCTGAAATCAAAAACTAAAGTACAAATCTGATGAAGTTACCAGATGTCTGCCTTGGACTCTATCCTGGTCTGCAGCTAACTCTCTCTCTCTCTGTTTCTTCACCAATTCAGAAGTCTGATTATATGATCTCTAAGGTTCCATCCAGCTCAATAATCCTGCTAATCACTTTACCTAGATATCCAGGTCTCTATGTGTCACTTTACTTTGTAAAGCTGCTGTTGTGACTGTGCCCCGATGACTTTGTTGAGTCCATACATGAAATACTCCTATCTTCTAGAGGTGGGGGTTAACACTATTGAAAGGTGATACCACTGCCCCCCATTTGTGGTCCTGATACCTTGACAGGGCCTTTATAATATCCAATGCATCAGTAAATGACACTCTCCAAGAGTGTTTTAAAATTCTGCAGCAGAAATTAAAGACTTAAATAAATGTGAAGACATCCCCTGTTCATGAGCTGAGACACTGCTAAAATGGCAATACTGCCCAAAGTGACCTGCAGACTCAATGCATTCCCTAGTAAAACTTCAATTACCCTTTTTGCAGAAATGGAAAAGGTGATTGTTAAATTCACAGGGAATTGCAAGCAATCCTAAATAGCCAAAACAATACTGAAAAAGGACTCTGAGAACTCGTACTTCCTGATTTTAAAACTTACTACAAAACTACAGTGATGGAGATAGTGTGGGATCAGCATAGGATAGACATACACATTAATGGAATAGAACTGAGAATCCAGAAATAAATCAATACATCTATGGCCAATTGATTTTTGACAAGGGTACCAGGCATTCAAGTGGAGGAAAGAGTAGTCTTTTCAACAAATGGTGCTGGGACAAATGGATATCTATAGGCAAAAGAATGAAGTTGGTCCCCCCCTACATCACACCACATGCAAAAACTAACTCCAAACAGATTAAGAACCTAAATTTAAGAGATAAAATTATAAAATTCCTAGAAGAAAATACAGAAAAAAATTATCATGACCTGGGATTGGCAACAGATTATTAGATGTGACAGTAAAAGCATGAGCAACAACAACGAAAATAGATGAATTGGAACTCATAAAAATAAAAAACTTTTGCACATCAAAGGATATTATCTAGAAAGTGAAAAGACAACTTATAGGAGAAAATATATGCAAGTCATATATGTGATCAAGGTATATTATCCAGAATAAAGAACTCTTACAACTCAAAAAAAGCAAACAACCTAATTTGAAAATGGGCAAAGGAATTGAATACACATTTCTCCAAAAATACATCAACAGCTGACAAGCATACTGAAGAATGATCAGTATTGTTAGTAATTAGCAAAATGCAAATCAAAACCACAATGAGATAAACCTGCACATTTAGGTCATCCAGAATAAAAAGACAGACAACAACAAATGTTGATGAGGATGTGGAGAAACTGGAACCCATGCACATTGCTGGTGGGGAGGTAAAATAGTGTAGCTGCTATGGAAAACAGTCTGATGGTTCCTCAAAATGTTAAACATAGAATTACCATATGACCCAGCAATTCCACTCCTAGATCTATACATACCCAAGAGAAACGAAAAGATATGGCCACAAAAAAACCTCCACATGACTGTTTATAGCAACACTATTCATAAGAGCCAAAAGGTGGAAACAACTCAAATGTCCATAGACAGGTTATAAACTGTGTCACATCCATACAATAGATTAGTGTTCTACCATAAAAGAGATGAAGTACTGACACATGCTACAACATGGGATGAATCTTGAAAACATCATGCTAAGTGAAAGAAGCCAGACACAATTATGTTGTGGAACTTGATACAATACTGTGAATGTACTAAATGCCAACAAAAATCTGTGCACTTTGAAGTGTATGGTTAATTTATGTTATATGAATTTCACCTTAACTGAAACAAATCTGCAGCTTGTAACAAATTTCTCAAGAGCTCTTCCCTGTGTGGCATATCATCTTTGTGTGTGCACCATGTGGCACGTGCGTCAACACAGGACTATCTCCTTTCAGTTCCAGACCACTGACAGTCAGACACCACGATCTGAATAAAAATCGCAGTTAAGGCCAGGCATGGAGGCGCATGCCTGTAATTCCAACACTTTGGAAGGCCAAGGCAGGTGGATCGCCTGAGACCAGGAGTTTGAGAAGAGCCTGGCCAACATGGCAAAACCCCATCTCTACTAAAAATACAAAAACTAGCTGGGTGTGGTGGCGTGCGCCTGTAGTCCCAGCTACTAGGGAGGCTGAGGCACAAGAATCGCCTGAACCTGGGAGGCAGTGTGCTGCAATTGCTCTACTGCACTCTAGCCCTGGGCAACAGAGCAAGAGTCTGTCTCAAAAAACAAACAAACAAACAAAAAAATCACAGTTAAGAAGGTAAAACTGCAGGTTCCTGACCTTTCTTCTTTCCTTAATACTTGTACAAATAGGTTTCTTTCTCTCACACACACTCTTCCCCATGCACTGATCATGCTAATGGAACATGTCTGTATTATGCTTTATTCACACTGACAAGACAGGAACCCTATCCAACCCACTCAGACTATGTCTTATGAGCTTTGAGCAGACATCTGGGAGTAATGCAGTCACCTCTGTGAACCACAAACAAAGCTTCTCTTTGCTCTGGAAGTGAAGCTGGAAGGCTTTTCTGGTACCTTTGGCCTCTGCCTTTTTGAATGGGCTTTCTTCTATACCCTCCACATTCTCTAACCTCCTCTTTGGGCTGCTATTTGTGCTTCCTTCCACAAGCCTTCTTTTCCATTTCCAGGTTTTCTTATGTTCATGACAAAAACATTAGCAACAGATTTTCAGCAGCATTCCTTCTACCCTTGCCTGGTTTTTAAGGCCCCACATCATACGCCAAATCAATCATGACACCCAGAAGCAAAAGTCAAAAACAAACAAAAAAAGATGATTCTCTCAAAACAAAGCATAATTCTGCTTAAAGGAAAAAAGAAAAGTAGCACAAAGGAGAAAACACACAGAAATTTCTAAAAATGGTTACCTTTCCGAACTAACATATTCTTTACAACCAATCATTAAATCCGATTTGTTAAGTCACTTTTAACGCAAACTAAAAAAAAACCCTTTTCTCTATAGAAAAAGGTTACATCAAGTGATGGATTTCAGTCAAAGAACAAATATTTATTGAGGAACAAATATGTTCCTGGCACTGCGAGAGCACTCAAAGAGCACATAGTCTAGCAAACTTCGGGAGACCTGCTGAAGGCATTATAGTTTCACAAACTGTCCATGATTTGATAAGTCTCACATTTTTAATAAGCATCTGATCAAATTATTATTAGCATCTTCATTTTTTTCTTGGTCTATTTCAGTGTAGACACAAGTGAGAATATTTTCCTTACTGATAATCTTTCTTGAATTCTACCTTAACCCCTTGTTTGCTGCTGTTTCCCCCTGACTCGAGCATAAGCCCCTTGAGGGGAGAAGTGCATCGTGCCCATCTTTGTTGCCAACATCTGGTTGGCACAGACTTTGCTGACTCCCTGAATGAATACATAGCTTCCTAAAGAGCACAGACCTTAATCTCCCCCTGGTGGTCTCCAGCACTTCCTTCCCACATCTGCCTTTGTCCTTCTTCAGATACCGTCTGGTCCAGTCTAACTGCTCCCCATTTATAAACACGTTTCTCTTCTTCAACTGTTAGTTCCTTTTACAAAAAGGTTTTATTGCTTGACGGCAAGTTTGGACCTACCTTAAACCACAAACAGAACCACCAACTGCCTCCTTAATCTACATTATGTACAATCAAGTGGTTTGGCTTTATGTTCACCTGTGCTGTTTATGCCAGAATATGATTTCCTGGAGGGAAGAAACACAATCTCCTACTTTGAGTCGTAATTCCCTCTTTTACATCCTAGGCTCTGAATCATCATACGCCCAATCCTGACATGTAGGAACCACTGACGTAAAATTCCCAAGTGAAAGAGAAAAAGATGCTTATTACATAAAGATACAAAATTAAAAAGGAAAGCACAAAGAAACCTAAGTATATTAGAGCTTTGGGAAGAAAACAGACTCCCAAGCAAATAACCACTTCTCCAAAGAGTTCTGAGAATTTCATGTATGTATACACTGAAGGCAATGAAAAGATTAAAAAATAAAATATTTAATTAGCATTCTGATTTGGCAGTTTTAAAATGGACTGGCTGTGTTACAAAAATGAATGCTAAAAAAGTGGGTATACTTTATGTACTGCCCCATCACACAGACAGACTTTTGGACAATTTGAAGGAATTCACAGTATTCATGCATCTTTCAAGTGGCATACATTTATCAAGTTGGGCCACCACCACAGGGATGTGATGGGACAGGACCAGTCTATTACAGAATGTGAGAAAAATCTTAGGTTCAGGAGAGCAGACTGCCTACATTTTTAGCAAACGTGGATAAAGAAAAGAACTAAAACCATCTCTCAAATCTTACATTGTGAGGCGGGCTGATCACTTGAGGTCAGGAGTTCGAGACCAGCCTGGCCAATATGGTGAATCCCCGTCTCTGCTAAAAATAAAAAAAAATAAAAAAAATTAGCCGGGTGTAGTAGTACATGCCTACAATCCCAGCTACCCAGGAGGCTGAGACGGGGGATTGGTTGAGACTGGGAGGTGGAGGTTGCAGTGAGCTGAGATCACGTCACTGCACTCCAACCTGAGTGACAGAGTGAGACTCCATCTCAGAAAAAAACCTTATATTGTATCTAGTCATTTGCTTTCTTTAATGCAGCAAATCGGCTCTATTTTTACAATAAATGGTTCTGCTCATATGCCTGGGAGACATGGTTTGAGATAAGAACCTTCAGTTCAGACTCTGTACTTTGGTTCCAGTGGTGGGGCCTTCCTGTTCCGCTTCTTCAGCAACGGAATGCCAACACCATTCCACTGAATGAACCAGGCAGAGCAATGTAGACTAGAAAGTTACAGGACGCATCCAAAGCTCTAATCTGTTTCTCCACCTTAATGCCCTCTCATGGTGTCCAGCAAACCACTAGTTCTATAAAAACCAGAATGATTCCCCAACAATACACAGAGGAAAGTGCAACTTTCCTCTGTGGGGAGGGAAAACAGAACAAAGAGTTAACCAGCTCTACCAACCCGATCTCCTCAAAGACTCTGCCCTCTATGGTTGCTTGCCACGTTCCACCCAACAACAGCTGCTCATGATAATCAATGTCTGACAGATCAGAGAAAGCCCTTAATGTGTCGCCAAGGGGCAGTTCAACAGATGGCATGGTGACTTACAACCAGAATCATTAATTACACTCTCTTATTAGTCCCGGGGCACAGTGCTGAAAATGCTTCCTCAGTGAAAGATGAGCATTTCAGATAAATGACCGTCTGGTACTGCCTGTGAAACTCCCTTTAGGATCTCTGGTCAGTGCCGATGTCTAAATCTAAGCCGTAGGATGTTGACAGCCCTTTCGCACCTTCCACATTCAAGCAGGCTACGAATGTGAGGTTCCTGCTACCACTATGCAACACGGTTCCCAGAATCACTGCAGGTAAGGATACGGTAAAAAGTGCCTGCCACTCATTTCCCCTCAAGTCAGATGACCGTGCTGAAAGGCAAATACAATGATCTCAGCCTCAGAGCTAGCTCAATGTTCCCTCCTTCTGTGCCAGAGCATGTTTCCTGAGCATGGAGGTGACATGGCTCTCCTTGTCCCTTGTCTACTCTGAGAGGGATTTAAGAAGTATTTCTTGAAATACAACATGACCGGCTCTCTAACTCAGAAGTGTCCTCCTTTACAAAACCACTGGCTGCAACTCTTTTCCATATCTCTTGAAAAAAGAAGAGCAGACATTCCTGAAAAGGAAGTGCAGCAGCCCAGGGCAGCAAAAGTTCCCAAACATTCACACTGCTGGCTATGTTATCCCATGGGACCAAGCACTGAGGGTAAACCACCATGCACTTAACTACGAAACCAAACAAGTGTATGGGGAGGAAATGTTTCTGAACTCCCTCCCCAAGGTCACTCGGACTAATGTCCTCAACCCAGGGTAGAAATGAGTTCTTCCTCTACAGTTTGAGAACTGTGCTTTATAAATACTACTGTGAAATTTAAGAGCTGACTACAGATAGATCTTGGAGGCAGACAACTTCTCAGCCACAGCATGGATACAAGTCAGAAATAAACCTCCAAATGGCCGGGCGCGGTGGCTCATATGCCTGTAATCCCAGCATTCTGGGCTGAGACGGGCGGATCACGAGGTCAGGAGATCGAGACCATCCTGGCTAACATGGTGAAATCCCGTCTCTACTAAAAATACAAAAAATTATCCGGGCGTGGTGGTGGATGCCTGTAGTCCCAGCTACTCAGGAGGCTGAGGCAAGAGAATAGCGTGAACCCGGGAGGTGGAGGTGGCAGTGAGACAAGATCGTACCACTGCACTCCAGCCTGGGCGACAGCAAGACTCCATCTCAAAAAAAAAAAAAAAAAAAAACCACACACACACAAAAAACAAAACAAAAACAAAAAAAACCTTCCAAATGACTTAAAAGAAACGTTTTTCAGCACTTCCCAACTACCACCAAACATACTCTTTGGTTTTCACTGATTCGCTATTGTTTTTGTACCTCAATTTATAATTTTTTTAAACATGAGTTCAAACGAAAGCAGTATTAAGATCCTAAGGCTGTGATTAAGAGTTCACTGTTTGTTTCCTACAATCCAGTTTGTTCTGTCCTGGACATATAAGAACATGACTTCAATTTTTAACTGTGCTCAAATAACTACAGTATCTGATGGATATTCAGAATTCACATCATGAATTTTTAAATGATAAAAATGTTGTTAATTAAAGCATAATAAAAACCTCCTAATGTGGGCTACAGGAAGGGAAACGTGGACAGTCTGGGTCTGCCTTTTAATGGACTCACCTCTAGCTTTTTCTCCTTCTCGGACAAAACATCTTTCTGATTCTGGGTATACTCCACCAACATCCGAGCCAGCTGGCGACGGTCCTCCAGCTCTGCCGCCAGGCGCCCGTTATATTCTGCTAGTAACAGACATGCTTCATCTACTGTTTTTGAAAGACGTTCAGCTGCCTCTTTGTCTAAATACAAATGAGATCAAAAAATAGAGAAAATATACAAATCACATAGGTATGATTACAAACATTTCTGGGGGAGGTTAACGGTTTCTCTCCCAATATACAGAGTCTAAGAATAAGCCAGAACCTGTGGACAAACAATGAGTTGATTGATCAAGAAATCCAAAGGTATTCACCCTGTCAGCAAGACAGGACACTACTCAATTACCCGAGGTAAGGAAGTGGTACAGGGGAGGAATCTGGCAAAGGCTTTCTAAATGCCTGTTCCTGCAAAAGCTCTCCAGACAAAACAAGCAGAAAGAGATATTGAAGATCATCCGTGAAAAAATCGTTCCTTGCCTCTGAGAATTTCAAGTGCTTTCATTTATATTACAGTTGGCCCCCTATATCTGTGGGTTCTGTATCTGTGGATTAACCAACCATAAATGGAAAATATTCAGACCAAAGAACCCCACAAACCAATAAAAATAACGATTAAAAACCCACAATTTTAAAAATACAGAATAACAACTATTAACACAGCATTTACATTGCATTAGCTATGATAAGTAATCTAGAGAGTATTTAAAGTATATGGGAAGATGTTCGTTGGTTATAGACAAATCCGACACCATTTTATTTAAGGGCCGTGAGCAACCTTGGATTTTGGTATTCTCAGAAGGTCTTGGAACCAAACCCCCATGGATATGGAGGGACAACCGTATTTCATTAAGTAGTCTTTTTACTTTCCATTGGAATAAAAAATAGCGTGCACTTTATCTCTTGGGTGTGGGAACTAAGACCTCCTCCCCGCCAAAAAAAACCCTACATGACAGGTTTCAATATGCAGTCAGCTAAGATGCTGGGACTCGAAGCCAGATCTCTAAAATGATCTATAATACTCTATCTCTTAAACTATGTAAGCCTTGGACCTGGGGATGAATTTCTTCCTACATGCAACAAAATGTAAAGTCTGATAAGAAGGAGGTTTGTAAATGTTTCTGAACATGACTCAAGCAGAAATACACTTATGTAAACACAAAGAAAAATGAAAGCAGGTTTCATAAAATACCCATATACCCATTCTTACTATGTGTGCTCTATCTTCTATTTTATTCCTTTTCCTTTTTTTTTTTTTTGAGACGGCGTCTTGCTCTGTTGCCCAGGTTGGAGTGCAGTGGCATGATCTCGGCTCACTGCAAGCTGCACCTCCCAGGTTCAAGCCATTCTCCTGCCTACACCTCCCGAGTAGCTGGGACTATAGGCGCCCACCACCACGCCCATCTAATTTTTTTGTATTTTTAGTAGAGACGAGGTTTCTCTGTTAGCCAGGATGGCTTTATTCCATTTTTTAAAATCTGTTGGTCATTAGCTACCAGACTGATTTCATATCCAATTAATGGGTTGTAACTCATGTTTGGGGATGGAAAAACATTAAGAAAGGGTATTACTGGGAAGAAGTGATAAACAAAGGAGGATCTGCATTTACAAAGAATTGACATAATTAATTACCTGTGGGTGGTGATGAGATTAGAATTTTAAATATGTATACCTCATTTTTAAAAGGCCTAAATGGGTCAAAACAGTAGGTTGGTGCTTTGAAACAAAGGGCATCAGAGACTCCCGCAGTACCATGGGACAGTTCCATGACACTCCCTATGGATACAGGCTGTCAGAGGGGAGAGCTCGCGTTCTCCTAGGGAACTAGGATTTCAGAATTTCCAACACAGTAGCTCTGGCAAACAGCCATGTGGCTTTTAGATGCTTTCTTAATGTGAACATTGCAAGAGGAACTGCTGAAGGATTCCAGATTGGGTGGGATGCCAAAGATTAGGCACCTCTACCCTCCTCAGGGATGGGAAACAAAAGAATGTCCTTGGTGAAAGGGAAGAAGTGAGCCGAATGGAGCACAAAGGAAAGAGATCACCTCATTCACAGAGGATAAAGGACCACCAAACTTCTCCCAGCTCAGTGGCTCATTCCATGAGCAAGCTCCTGGGGTGGTTAGGTTGGTTTTAGTTTTGTTATTGCTTGACTGATCATTTTTTAAAAATGGTTAATTCACTAAGATGTTTAGGTGCCTGTGGCAAAAAATGGCAAATACTAATTTTTAAGATTAAAAAGAAAATCAATTCGCAGCCTCAAGAACTTTTACAAAGGAAATAATTCATTTACACAAATTACAACCCAGAAAAGTAACTTATAATAATTTAGTGAGTTACACAAAATATGCAGTGAAAATGCAGAAGCCAGATGCTCACTTCAGGGGACCTACCCACGTTGTCCGCACGCTCCCTGCTCTCCTTCACCCATCAGAGTGGCAAGTGCCTCTTTCAGCCAGTCCTCCAAGCGGCATGCGCATCCCATTTCCTCTCATCCCATTTCCTCTCGTTTCCTCAAAGACTCAACTTCTGCAGCCGTCCCATGTCTTCCCTACCTCAGCAAATTCTCTCTCTCCCTCCTGAAGACCACCACTAGCACACAAACCTGCTGTCATGCATTCCACCCACATACCACTATCCCACTACTGACCTGCTTCCCTGCTCCCCCTTGGAGCTAAACTCTTTTCAGAGAAGTGTAGCCACCTGCTCTCCTCCTGAGCCCACCCCAACCAGGCTTTATGCCCACCAATCCTCTGCTCAAAACCTTCCAATTAGTTTAACAAATTTGAGTTCTTATAACTAGGCTCTTAGAAACGGTAGAGAATAAAAAGGACAAAAACTTTCTGCCCTCAAATTTATATTATCAGGTAGGAAGAGAATCAATATACAATATTATGCTTACTTATCAGCTGAAGAGAACTACAGAGAAAAATAAGGCAGAGGAGAAAGAGTAGGGCACTGGAAGCAGAGGGGGATCAACATTTTCAAAAAGGTGGCCAGGGTAAGCTTCGCTAAGGTGATACGTAAACAAAGGCCTAAGAAAATGAGAACCAGCTTCGTAACTATCTGGGAGAAACATTTCAGACAGGGGACAAGTACAAAGGCCCTAAGAGGAAAGAGTGACTGGCGAGGAACCCATATGACTTGAGCAGTGAGTGAGGGGAAAATAGTAAAAGTCTACATGGTAACAGAGGCCAGTGAAAGACTGGCTTTAAAGCTGGGCAGGGGGCTCATTTCTGTAATCCCAGTGTTTTGGGAGGCTAGGATAGGAGGATTGCTTGAGCCCAGGAGTTTGAGGTTACAACGAGCTATGATCAGGCCGTTGCACTCCAGCCTGGGCGACAGAATGAGACTCTTATCTCAAAAAAAAAAAAAAAAAGGCTCTGGCTTTTACTTTGGTGATGGGGGGAGTCATGGGGGTGTTGTGTGGAGCAGGAGACATGATCTGACTTCTACTGAAGAGGATCACTCTGGTTACTATGTTAAGAATAGAACGATGGCTGAGCAAGAGGAACAATGACGCAGCACGACCAACTGGGAGGCTACTGCAATAAATCAACTGAACATGGCAGAGACCTGGACCAGGGAGCAGTGGTAGAGGCGGTGACAAGGTATCAGATGCTGGTTTTGGTCCCAATCAACAGGAATGATGAGGGCCATTTACTGAGATGGGGAAGACCATGAGTGAAACAAGTTTTAGAGGAAAGGTCAGGAGTTCAGTTTGGGGCAGAATAAGCCTGAAATGCCTATCAAGATATCCAACTAATAAAACTGAGTAGGAGGTTGGATATATGGGTCTCAAGTTCAAGGTGGAAGGGTCAATGCTAGAGATGTAAATTAGGAAATCATCAGCAGAAAAACTCTTATTTATAGTCATGAAATTGGGTGAGAATGGCTGCCAGTGAAACCAGCTAAAGAAGGGGGCTAATATGAAGAGGTCAAGGAAGAGTGAAGAAACCAGCAAGGAGGCTGAAAAGACACAGAGAAGAGGAAAGCTAGAACAATGTAGGGTCCTAGTTCCTACTGCTACTGTAGCAAATTACCACAAATTTAGTAGCTTAGAATATCACCAATTAATTATCTTATGCCTTGCCTTATCACGGCTGCTGCTTCCATCTTCAAAGCACATTGCTCCAACCTCTGGTTCCACGGTAATACCCCCTTCTCATTCCCCCTCTACCACCTTCCTCTTACAAGGACCCTGTGATTACACTGGGCCCTCTTAAATAATCCAGGGTAATCTCCCCATCTCAAGATATTTAATCACATCTGCAAAGTCCCTTGGCCATATAAGATTACATACACACAGGTTCTGTGGATTAAAACATGGGCATTTGCGGGGTAGGGGGTCAGGAGGCATTATTCCAACTACTACACCAAGTGAAGAAAGTATTTTCAGGAAGAAGAAATAATCTACTGGGCCAAATACTACTGGGGTGAAGTTAAGATGGGGGCAGAGAATCCACCACTGAGTCTAGCAACAAGGAAGTCATCAGCAACTGGGAGGACGGGAAGTGGAGAGAGAGCACAGGCAATCCATTCAGGTGGTTTGGCTAAAAAGAACAGAGAAATGAGGCAGTAGCTAGAGGAAGATATGGGGTCAAGAAAAACATCTTCCCATGTGGGGGAAACTTTCATGTTTTTATGCTATTGAGAATAATCCAGTAAAGAGCAAAAAATGGAAAATGCAGGAGAAAAGGGGAGCACTGTTGGAGCAATGACCTTGGCTAGATGAGAAGGAGCAGATCTAATACACAGAGAGGCGGGTTTAGAAAACAGCATGTCCATGCAGAGAAATAGGAGGAAAAGTCAACTCAGACATGTTAGTTTTCCCCAGCCACATTCCACTGCACAGGTACAGGAAAGGAAGAGACAAAAAGCTAAATTTATGAATGGTGGTTGCCAGGTGATACAGGAAGTGAAAAATTATGAGTTATTGTTTAATGGGTATAGAGTTTCAGTTCGGCAAGATGAAAAGAATTCTGGAAACTGCTTGTATAACAATGTGAGAATACTCAGCACAACTAAACTGCACACCTTTATGTTATATGGAGCTTACCATTTTATATGTAGTTTATTTTGTATGTAATTTACCACAATTAAAAATCAAAATAAAACAAATATTTTAAAACGAAGCTACATGAGACCTTTAGGTCAGTGAAATAGAGAAATGAAATTACATACATGGCTAGCTTTACATTAACTTGCTTGCAATTTTTGCAGATTATGATTTTGATAGTAAGAATAAATGAAGTAGTCCTTTTAGTAATAAGTATTTTTAAAATGTGATTTAACCTGTTTAGGTATTTTGCCAGGAAACTACACTGAAGGGAGAAAGAGAAGAAAATGGGTTGAAGGTGTGCGTGAGGAAGTGAAGACCACTCCAATCTGAGTAAAGAAGAAAATGAGGACTTGAGGGCCAGCAAGAGGTAGGGGGGATCAAGAGACTGCAGGTCCCAGTGGGGTGAATTGCCGGGGTAGGGAAGCAGAGTGAGGAGCTAAGATGCTTCTTGCGTGACTCAGAAGGCCTCCGAGCAGTGTTCTCCAACCCAGTACACCCACTGCCTGAGGTCTTTCCCTGTGCTGCTTCCTCTGCCTGGTGGCGCTTCCTTCCCTTGGATATCCTCATGGCTTGCTTCCTAATTTTTCGGGTCTCTGCTCAAAGTCATCTCATCAGAAAGGCTTTCCCCAAGTACCTTTAAAATACTATTAATACCGCCCTCAATCATTCTCTGCTCCCACCGCCCTGCTTTATTTTTCTTCTTGACACTTCACTTGAGGGGATATAGGTGGGCCTCAAATATTTGTTGAGGGAAATATTTCATCAGTGACCTTTATTTCCTTTAGATATATATGGAATAAGTTAGAGAAGCAGCCAAGTCAAGGGACTGAAGTGGGAAAATGGTGGCCTGAGATAAAGCTTAGGATTCAGAAGACAGTGGAATGAAAGGTCTGAGTTTTTGTAAGGGGAGGAACATAGGCTTTTCAGCCTAGGTTAGAATCCCAAGATCCACTACTTGTATGACCTTGGGCAAAACACCTATCCTCTCAAAGCCTCAATGTCCTATGCAATATGGAGACACACATTCAGTCATCTCCGAAGACTATCACAAAGAACAAAAGTACGGGTGCAAAGCATACTGTCAAGATTAGTTCATGCTTCATTCCTTCCTTTCAGTTTCTCACGCAGAAAGCAGGAATCGTGTCAACTGCCCCTCCCTGTTTAACTAGGGAGGTCACGATTAGGGCAAAATGACATGTCTAACACACACCTGAAATTCCTGGCATTGAAGGCACTATCATCTGCAGGGCTTGTCAGAGAGCTGGGTACAAATCACACAGCCCTGAATCATATTTTTTTTTCTTTTAGTAAGAGGGTTATGAGTCTAATAGACAGAATAATACCTAATCTCCCCCCACCCACCCCACACGCACACAATGTGTACTATGTTTTTAACAGACCTTATTTAGAGAGCCACAGGTTGTGGTACACCAGCATTTTTGCAATAATTCCTAGAATCACTATTCAAGCTCTGACTATTTCAAGTTTCTTTGTTCACCATGTGAGTTATGTTTGCAAATCCCAAGATGGTAGAGCATCCAACACAACATGGAAAATAGTCTATACCCGCAAACATAAGTATGGCCTAGGGTTAGTTGCATTAGTTATGTCACTCTTTCCTCACCTTTCACCCAAACTCTACCTTCTCACCTGTTATTTTTTCCAATAGAGAAACATCTTGCACTTCCTGGGGCAGAGAAGCAATTTTCTGTCGGACAGTAGCATCCCCTGATGCGGCATTTTCCAGATCCTGCAAAGCTTTGATTAGTTCCTCAGTCTGTAAAATCAAAACACAAACAACACTATCCATTAAGACATGGGGTTTAAAGAAAATTAGTTGGAGTTAAATGAGGTGGAGGCAAATTCTAAAAACAGTCATTCCTGCCATTTCTTAAAAAAACTGTTCTTAGCCCCAGAGCTTACATGCAAGCCAATGTCATGGATTCTAAGAAAATCTACAAAATTAGTTATCTAAGTCCATGGCAGGACATGAATGAAATTCTGAATAATTATTATTTTTTTTTAATTCTAAAAGAACATGTTTTTGGCAATTCAGAACAATGAAGTTTGTATTGCTTAATTTCAAATGATGTATCATTTCCAGTATAGAATAAAGGTATAAATATCAGATGTTAACAGTTGTGTGTTGTGGCCAGGTGTGGTGGCTCACACCTGTAATCCTAGCACTTTGGGAAGCCAAGGCAGGAGGATCACTTGAGCCCAGGAGTTCAAGACCAGCCTGAACAATATAGCGAGACCCTGTCTCTAGAAAAAAATAAAAATAAAATAATTAGCCAGGCATGGCGGCATGTGTCTATAGTCCCAGCTTCTTGGGAGGCTGAGGTAGGAGTATCACTTGAGCCCGGGAGGTTGAGTTTGCAGTGAACTGTGATCATGCTACTGCACGCCAGCCTGGGTAACAGAGCAAGATCCTGTCTCCAGAAGAAGAAGGAAAAAATTATATGTTGACTGATCAACCTACTTCAAGTCTTTCTTGGATTTTCTTGACAAAATGAATGTCACTCCCAAAATTAAATGCATGGAACTTATTATAAACAAATGGGGGAAAAAACAAGAAAAGTAAACCAAGGATGCACTTTCTATATATATCAAAAAGGAGTTTCTTAAACTGTCAGAAAACAAAAAATGCTAACAGGCCACTCCATAATGACCAAGGAGTAGCTAGCTCCGTAAACAGTAGTTAGATTACCCCAAAAGGTAATAATGTAGGCTGTCGTCTTTAAAGTGTTTAAATGCAAAGATACATGACCTAACACTGCTGTCATTTAATCCCTAGCCTAACTCAACATTGTAACATAACGCAAACTAGACATGCTTCCTATTTACATAGGCTTTAAGCATGACCATGTGTAATAAAGCTGTTTTAGGCAAAGTAAGATGAAGCGCCCCTTGAAAAGAGCATGGGCGCTGAAGTCAGACACACCTGGATTTAAATTAAGACACTGGTCAAGTTACTTAAACTGTCACCTTGCACCTAAATTCTCTGACTGTAAATAGATAAAATGAACCAAGACAGATTTCATAAGCTAACCTGTATAGCCAAATAACACGAACACATGGTTAAAGACTAACTCCCTGTTTTAATATTTAATAGGCTATTATGCAGCAAATTTGCTACTGACACACAGACTGTCTTTAGATATTAATGAGTTATTTACTTTCTAAAACTACCATGCTACTGGAGACAGGCCATGGTAGAAGACTTTTGAATGTCTTTGTAATATTATCTATCCCTTTCTCCAAAATCTATTTTTAAAGAATACTCTTAATTTCTAGGATTGAAAAAACCAAGTTCAAGTACTTTATAAAACATAAGCTCATCCCAGAGTCATGGCACGCAAAGAAACAGTGACACCTGCCATCCGGCAAACTCCTCTGGGCAGAATGATGCACAGGGCCCCTGAGAGGTGCCCTCTGAAGATGCCACACTGGTGGTCACTGGCGCCACCTTGTGGCCATAGTCTTCAACTAGAGGTCACTTTAAGCCACTCTTCCCTACTCTCTGGGGTCAAGACCTACCAAGAGGGGTCCTGCAGAAGGATCCTGAGGAGAGTAGCTGCCAGGGTAGTCGTCATCCTCCTCCTCTTGAATTTGCTGAAAAGTTCGTTTCAGAGATTTCTTCTCTTCTGTTGCTAGAGGAAAGGTAAAAGGGATAAATTTGAGCCACATATCCTGTAGTAATAAGAGTCACATGCTATGCACAATGGGCCACATGTAAAAACAGGGTTGAAGGGGTGCACATTTTCGGAATGGTTTAATAATAACCTTTATGCTAGTTATTTTAAATTGATTGTAGTTCCCTACATTACTGAAAAGAGTCAAACAGGTCTTTGTCCATCATCTCGGATTGATTCTCTGGTAAAATACTATGGAAAACAGGCATCTAAAGTGAACCTTACCCAACTATCACACTTGAGTAAGAAACTCATGGGACAATACAATGAAGCAAGCCAACGTGTGCTAGGGTTTACAGAGAACATAGAGAACATATTGCGTATAAAACGGGATATGTTATGCTTTCCAGGGATCATGTCAGAAAACAGGAGAGAAAATTTTATCAATAAAATTTTGTCAAAAATTCCAAACGCAAATATTCTTTACACTATTCCCCTAAAAACAAAATAAATCTAATTTACCTTAAAATTAAAATAACCATTACTGAGACATATGATTGATACTACTGAGAAAAATTACTTAAGTTACCATTTTAAATTTAACCACTTTTGAGGCTGACAGGTTACATTATTTATTATCTATCTGCACCATATGTTTTTACATTGTTATGATAGATGTGTTAATTCCAAAATCATTCTTTTTGCATCAAATTAGACAATACAAAATAAATGCCAAACAACTGTGGGAAATAAATCTAAATGATAAATTCTAGTTTAGAAAGTAAAGAAATATTGGACACAGCCTGTGCCTGGCATTGCAAGTTTCTTTTTAATCTTTCCAACAATTTTAAGATACAGCATCTCCATCTGACAGGTGAGAAAACAAAGGCCAGGGAGGTTAAATGACACTTATGGTATGACTCCAAAACCTGTCCTCCTTCCGCTGCACTCAAATTACTTAGCACCATACAGGTACCCTCTCATTTAGCAAAAAAAGGGGGACACCAGGCACCTGCTTCAGATACATACACATGTTTTGCTTATACATTTTCTTCTGGAACCAAGCCATGTAGAACCAAGCCTGTTCTCTACATTATATACATTATATACTAACTGACCAAACTTATGTTTGAAGTGAAAGCCAGGTCAATATTATGAGTTTTATTTTTATTTTATTTTTTTTTAGATGGAGTTTTTGCTTTCTTGCCCAGGCTGGAATGCAGTGGCATGTTCTCAGCTCATTGCAACTTCCGCCTCCTGGGTTCCAGCAATTCTCCCACCTCAGCCTCCCGAGTAGCTGGGATTACAGGCATCTGCCACCACGCCTGGCTAATTTTTGTATTTTTGGTGGAGACAGGGTTTCATTCACCATGTTGGCCAGGCTGGTCTCGAACTCCTGGCCTCCAGTGACCCACTTGCCTTGGCCTCCCAAAATCCTGGGATTACAGGTGTGTGCCACCACGCCTGGCCAAGTTTCATTTTTTCTTAATGTTTTTGTCTATTATAAAAAAAGGAGACAGCAACATCTGCAATACAGGACGTCCTCCCCTCACTTTGAAAGCATTCTATTATACACAGATTTGTTATCATGGCTTCGTTAAATGACACCAGTCCCTCAATAAAACAAGTTCGAACTTCAGTTACCATGGCATATTAACTTGAGTAACTGCATGAAGTACAAATTTTGCTATTAACTTCAGCCCCCAAATCATGATCAGTGACCAATCACATCATTCTTCAAGTCTATCAGTGATTGGTCACTGCACACCTGTCATGCAGGTCACACAAAGACAGCAAAGCGCTTCACTGGGCTGTCTCCTTATCTCCCAGTGATAACACCAACAACATTTTATAAAAACGAATGATAAGAGGGTATTGATCATAAAGATGAACGTGGAACAAAGAAACTGAAATAAAAGCTAATGCTGGAACTGAAATCCCAATGGCACATCAGTGGAGATACAGAAGAAACAGCAGGTTGCAGGATGCTGCCACTGCCAGCATCAGAGGGAGCCTAGATCCATGGCCAGAGGAACTTGTAGAGGCCAACTTAGCAATGAAGAAAGTGGGAGTGATGAAAAGAATGACAACATCCTAGAGGAAGAGATGCTAACAAAAAAAACTGCATGCTAAAGAAACTGAGAGGTATTTTACAACACTGAAAGCATAATAGATAAAATGTTGGAAGCTGATCCAAACAAAATACAGTATGACAATGTGCAAAGCCACAGAAAAGATGTTTGCTCTGTATATATATATAAATTATACCAGAAGGCAACCCTTGTTCAAACTACTCTTGATAAGTTTGTTACAAAGAAAACACACTTGAATTCTCAATGTTTCTAATTTGTTGTTACAGCATATTAAATAACTATTAGTTTACTATCTCTTTTGTTTCCCTACACATTTGGAATCAACAGGGAGTTCTTAATTCTTTGACAAAAAAATTGTAAAAGTCACAGAACAATCATAATTTTCCCCACTGATTATAAAGATTGCTTTGCCTGGGTTCAGCCTGCACAGTAATGGTTATAGTCCTGCACTACTATGCAAAGCAAAGATTGCTATATTTTTAATATGAAAAATCTTATTAGGATATAATTTACATAAGAAACACCTAACAGTACTTTGTACATAGCAGCTGCCTAATTAATGTGTGCTATGACCCATGCAGACATTTAGCCACTATGGCATCAAAACGGTCACATGGAAGGAGTGGCCATTAGAAGCTAAGTACAAACTTCAAAATTTTTATACTGTTGTGTTTGCTTTCAAGCACCTAGAGGAGTGCTCAGTAAGTAACTATTAGATACACCAAAGAAAGCAGAAAAAAATTATAAAACTTGAAATCCTTCCGTTTTCAAACTCTCACACAGAAATTATTACATATAAAAACCAAACACTACCTCAAGACACTTAGAATTCCTGAATTTTGGCACTGGGAGGACTTAGACCTATGCCTTTGTTTCCCCCAACTCAAATTTTCATGAAAATATCTAGGTCCACAAGTTGCAGTTTGCCCAAAGTCAGAGAGTTTGTTAGTGTAAATCTGGGTGCTACAGATCAAAGCCTCCTTACCTGGAGTTCTCTTTGCCACTTCACATTGCTGCTCACGAACAGCATTACAAGACTTAAAATAAGAAATCATTTTAGGACCACTTATGTCCTTTGCCATCCTGATGGCAGAGGACACAATAGGTGTTAACTGTTATCCTACTTTTCCAGTTTCCTCCTCTTTCCATTTGGAGGACCTATTGGTGCTACAAACCTAAGATTTCTGGACATGAATTACTAATCATTTCCCCCACAGGGCTCCTCATTCCCTGAGCTACCTATTTCCATTACAAACACTTTCACTGTCCCGTCTTCCAGGTACAAGGCCTTAGAAACCATTAGAATCTATCCCAAGGTCCCAATTTCTAGCAGGTTCCATACCTCAGAAGGATGCCTTACATACTCCTCTCTCTCCTCCTTCCCCTACACAGCCTCTTACCAGCAATCTGTCCTTTGTCACAGCTGGTTGAGACCACTGTCTCCCCACCTCTAGTTGCCCCTTTCCCAAGTTAGACTATACAGTTGTCCCTCAGTATCCATGGGGGATTGGTTCCAGGACCGCCATGGAGACCAAAATCTAGGGATACTGAAGATCCCATTACAAAATGGCATAGTATTTACATATAACTTACGCACACATCCTCCAATATATTTTATGTCTAGATTACAGTACCTAGTACAATGTACATGATATGTAAATAACTGTCACAGTTTCGTTTTTAAAATATGTATTATTTTTCCCCAACATAAATTCAAAATGCAGTTGGTTGCATTTGTAGATGTGGAACCTGTAAATATGGAAGACTGTCTTCTATTTTTAAATTAATCTTCCTAAAGTGGAGTGCCCACTCCATCGTGTCCTTATTCATAAACCTTAAGGGGCTTCTAATGATTTTACAGATTCCTCCTAAGTTCAAAGCCTAATGATGGCAATGGTCTCCAACTCCCACAGCTCTTGGGCCTCTCTTAAAGCACCTGGCCTTGCTACTCTGGCCACTGGCAAGCGTTCTTCTCTGACAGGAGCACTTAGTGTCTTATTCCTCTACATCCCTACAGTACCTAGGAAAGGGCTGACAGGTCAGAGTTTGAAACCGCTTGGAGGGAGGAGTCACAGAGCTTGGAAAACGCTAGTGCTAGGCCAGAAATGACTATCGCTGCTACGAAGTCAGCAGTTATGGTGCCCAGTATTGTCAGTCTAGTCAGCCAGCCATTAAAAATAACTTAGGATTTCCAGGTTTCCTTTGCAAAAGTTATCCATTGTTTTAAAAATTAAAATTATTTTAAAAACTAGAATATTTATCAGTCCCATTTCTACATCTGAATTCAAGGTAAGCCTTCCACTATCAATTCAGCTTCTACCACGGTATACATTTACACTCCCTTTTTTACTCACTTGACCACTCTGTTTACAGGCAGGACAAACCGGGGGGTAGCCAAAGTCCTTCTGTCCTCATACTGGGTACCTTCTATTCTACCCTCCAACCTGTCCCTGTGTCTCCAGCAGGCCTTGTACTCAGCTAACCTTAAGTAATCCTCGTTACCTAAGGGTTTAGAGTATGCCTCTTACAACCTGATTGTGGGAGAATTTCAGACACTGTGGCAGACTGTGAAACTAATCTTAAGGCAAAAAGCTGGCCTGCAGGCTCCCAAATCACATTATAATATGTAGCCATCTACCGTAAAGCTGGATCTTCTAGAGGATCCACTTGAAATTTTCTGTGATTTAAAAAACAAATCAAAACACCCTGTCTGAATGCAGCGGTGTTTACAACTAATCAACTACAATCAGTTACAGGCTTTTTTGTTCCTTCTCTACTCCCACTGCTTCAATTTACTAGTTAACAACAATAACAAAAAACACACCTATGTATTTTACATTACTTTTATAATGAGAAAAGGATAAGGAAATATTGTTTGCAACAGCTCCCTCATTCTTTGCTCCATCCCTGCATAATAAAGGACATTTTAATAAGGCACATTAAACTTTACTTGTGGAAAGAAAAGAACCTGCAACAAATAAAGGTCTAACACTTGAGGCACAGTTCTACCAGCTGTCTACCCTTATCATCTCACTGAACTGAGTAGCCAAATCCAGGCATAAACCCAGGGAAGTTGTGCCTAGAACTCATACTCTTAGCTAACATGTTCTCCAGCCTTGCACAAAGTCTGGGGGACTGAAAATATTAAAAACCTCTTCTTATTTTTGCTACCAGTTCATATATAGAAACTCAGCATATTAGATACTAGAACTGGCGGGGCACTGCAGGGCAAACAAAACTCGTATCATCACCCCACTGATAATATCTTACCTGCATTATCTCAAGTAACCCTTATCATAACCCTATAAGGTATTACCATTAATAGCCACATTGTACAGTGAGGATCTGAGCTTCAGAGAGATCAAATGCCATGGCCAAGGTCACAGAACTTTAGAAATGACAGCTAGGGGACAGGTGCGGTGGCTCACGCCTGTAATCCTGGCACTCTGGGAGGTCGAGGTGGGCGGATCACCTGAGGTTGGGAGTTCAGGACCAGCCTGACCAACATGGAGAAACCCCGTCTCTACCAAAAATACAAAATTAGCCAGGCGTGATGGCACATGGCTGTAATCCCAGCTACTTGGAAGGCTGAGGCAGGAGAATCACTTGAACCCAGGAGGCAGAGGTTGCGATGAGCCGAGGTTGCACTCCAGCCTGGGCGACAGAACGAGAATTCGTCTCCAAAAAAAAAAGAAAAAGAATGACAGCTAGGATTCATACTGTGGAAGCCTGAATAGCTAAACTATATTAAGATCCAGGAAAGCTGGGTAACCTACTCACAAATTCCTATCAAAATTCAAGTCTATATTGAAATCATGTGCTTTCAGGAAATACGACAGTGTGAAGAATATCAGCTTTAAAGTCACATAGGCCTGGGAATTCACCACTTATCAATTATTTCTCTCGGAATAAAATTACTATACCTTTTTGAGCCAGTGTCCTCATCTAAAGTATGAAAATAGTACCAAATTCACAGAGTAGTTATAAGGATCTAAAACAAATTAACGTGAAAAGTAACCAGCAGAGGCTGGTACATAACGGATGCTCAATAAATGCTAGTTCCTTTGTATCTACCCTCTCTCTCTAAATCCTCCTACAACCATATACTACATGAGTCACATGTGGCTCAAATAAAAAAGTTCCACTCAGTCAAGCAACACCTTGAGTATTCTCAAGAGTAGAGAACTTCTCTCCTTTTCTTACTTTAAAAATTTTGTTTTTAACTGACAAATAATAATTGTATATATTTATGGGGTACATGTGTATGGGGTGTATGTGACGTTGAGACACCTTTAGAACACCTCGAGAGACAGGTTTATAAACTTAATACCCAGTTCTACAACAGAATTCCTAAGCTCATGCATTCTCCAGTGTTGTAAGAACTGTCAAAGTTCCACAGAAAAATTTTTATTTCAGAGGTAAACTTTATGAAGTTGCCTGAAGACAAAGAATTACCCATGAATCAAAGCTGGAATATAAAAGGACTATTCAAATCTGGAAATAAACTTCTCGAGAACTCATCAATATTTGAAAGGACTCTGGTAAAATATTCTGATAACTCAGGTCCAGAGAAGAGAGTGAAGACAGAGTGAGTCGGCTGGGACTAACACATATGCTGAAATCTTTTGATGTGTGTTTTCATCTTTATAGAATAGAGAAAGAGAAATTATCTTTAGATCAGCATTATCCTCTACCTAGAGGAAACTGCCTCTGTTATTGTTAATGTCTGTCTAGACTCTCAAAAAAAAAATCAGAAACCCAACGAAGCTATTTCCAATACTATCACTGCCACAAATTCCACACATTCCCAGAATGCAAAACTATTCCTCACTCTTCTCTCCCTCTTTCCTATAGCATCTAGTATAGCTGTTTACTCAAAGTGTGTGTCCAGCAAATGTACATTAAATTGAAATTCAACATTAGCTTCAAACATCCTCTTTCAAGGCTCTCCTACTTGCCCAAAGGTGTTTTTAAAAATCAGCACTGTTTACCAATGAACTCTAAGGCAGAGTAAAGAATGCTGAGCAATTCCCCAAAGCTGTACTGAAGACCTCCGAAGGACACAATACAAACACCAGAATCCAAAGCAGGAAGCATCTTGCTTTTCAGAAGCTACCTACCTACCTGAGTGATCCTAAAATTATCTTCTAGCAACATGTAAACCAAGTAAAACAACAATGACCTGCAGTCTGAAAGCACTTATGTCATTCACAGAAAGCCTCTAACCTTTGGTTTCACAGGAAAGTTACCCACTGTAAAATGCAAATAATTTCAGACCTGGAAAGGATCACCAAGGGTACACAAAATGGTTGCTCAGTGAAGGATACTGTCACACATGCTAATCGTGACTAGGTTCTATAGCAGATCCATGTACAAAGTACCAGAGAACAAGGAGGGAATGACCACATGAGCCCTGACAAGCCAAGGAAGATGTCAGAATGAGAGTTGCATTCTTGGAGAATGAGTTCACCACACAGTGAAAGCAGTAGAAGGACATCAAGCAGAGGTAACAGCAGATGCAAAGGAAGCAGTGCCAACAGAGCATCCAGAGGGGAAACTGTCGACAATTCAGTTTGGCCAAAGAATACAATGTAAGTGAGAAAGCGGCAGGAGAAGAATCTGGAAAAACAGGCTACTTCAGATAGAAAGGATCTTCAATACTATCAGTACTTGGACTTGATCCTCCAGGAAACAAGTATGTATGCAGGCAGACCAGACCTGTAGCTTAGAAACATGTCATGCCAACTAGAATTAAACCACAACTAACCAGAAGCCAAGCAACTAAACACCACGTGATCTTACTCTTTAAAGAAAAAAATAGGCCGGGTGCGGTGGCTCATGCCTGTAATCCCAGCACTTTGGAAGGCCGAGACAGATGGACCACGAGGTCAGGAGTTCAAGACCAGCCTGGCCAAGATGGTGAAAGCCTGTCTCTATCAAAAATACAAAAATTAGCTGGGCATGGTGGCAGGTGCCTGTAATCCCAGCTACTCAGCAGGCTGAGGCAAAGAACTGCTTGAATCCGGGAGGTGGAGGTTGCAGTGAGCCGAGACCACCCCACTGCACTCCAGCCTAGGCGACAGAGCAAAAAAAAGAAAAAAGAAAAAGAATATAAGCTCTTATTAAGGGCTTTGCAAAATTCACACACAGATGCACTTCCTAAAGATACCCTGGGTTCAATAAAGATCAAAATCAATTTTCAGCCAGGCGCGGTGACTCACACCTGTAATCCAGCACTTTGGGAGGCCGAGGCGGGCAGATCACTTGAGGCCAGGAATTTGAGACCAGTCTGGCAAACATGGTGAAACCCCATCTCTACTAAAAATACAAAAACTAGCTGGGTGTTGTGGAGGGTGCCTGAATCTCAGCTACAAGGGAGGCTGAGGCAGGAGAATGGCTTGAACCCAGGAAGCAGATGTTGCAGTGAGCCAAGATCACACCACTGCACTCCAGCCTGGATGACAGGGTGAGACTCTGTCTCCAAAACAAACAATCAATCAATTTTAGACAGACACCATGCTGACAATCGTAAGGATATGTTTCAAACGCACATCTACATTTAATTAAACCAAGTTCTTAAAAAGCTAAGAAACTTATCCAAGGTCCTATTGTAGTTAATGGCAGAGCAAGGACAAAATCTTAGTCCAGGCTACTTCCTAGTTCACCACAACTCTGAATAACTTCATTGTTCCTTTCCCCGTGCAAGGAAAGTCTCTGAAAGACAGAAGCAAGCCAAGGAGAACAGAGAGCAAAAGTCAGGGTGTGAGAGGATGAACAGCATGAATACTAGAACCAGGCTTACACGCTGTGAGCACTACATAAATTCTCACCATCGTTCATGATCATCTCTCTGAAGAATCATAAAATCGCTGGTGGTTCACAGCAAACCCCACTGCAGCTTTTCATATGTGATTCGAAAGTAGGCAAAGACCAAGAGCTGTAAACATGTGGTGATGTTTCTACCTTTGGGGGGAGGGCTCTTGGAGTCCTCCATAGACAGCTTCAGCTGCTGTATGAACTCGCCGCCATACACACTTCGTTCTTGCCAGATGTTCAGCAATCTTTCTAAAGGTTTTTTACAGCCTTCATCTGCCTCTCTGCCCAGAAAAGATGAAAAGATATATATAAGCTTAAGATTTTGTTTTTAATTAGGACAGATCTACTTAAAAAAAAAAGAAATCAACAACTGACTAAATTATTTACACATTTAAAAGCAAAAGAATAAGGTACATATTCTAAAACTTGGATACCCAAAACCTGACCACAGACTACATTCTTCCTGTAGTGGGAGGGATCATGCCATAATCGAAATCAAATAAGACCAAAAGTCAATGGCCAATTTTTAGACAGAAAATTATCAAAACTCCATCTTATCAATTGTGATAGCTTGCTTTTTAAAGACGACGTTAATTAAAATGTGCTGCCAGACATTCTGCTGGAAATTAAAAGTGGATCAGAACTCTTACAGATAGAAAACTGATTTTAAAAAACCAGATGTTTAAAACAGGAAATAAATTCACTGCAACCCATCAATCCTAACACACCAACACCTCTACATGTATAAACACAATCATATACATGTATATGTTAAGACTCATTCCAGTTCTAACCACTTCATAATCATTTTAATTGTGGGCTAAGTCCATAGTCCAGGTTCACACAAAGGTATCTGATAATCTCAGGACACACTTAATAATGCAGTTCTTCAGAATTTATATCAAAGGATATGAATTAGAAGTAAAATGTTTTCCCTTGACATGTTAACTCCTGAAACAGGACATAAAGGACCATAACTAGCACTCACTGAGAACCAATTGCCTACAATAAAATGTCAGACAGCAAGCAGAAGATTGGGTTAGACTTTCTGAAAGCAAAGGGAATTCAGTCACCACCCACTGTTACCGTGAATTGTTCTGTTTTGTGAGGGGGTTTAAATAGCAACGATCTTATATTGAATGACTTTAAACAAGAAGGGATACCTCGACATCTTAGTATCTAAGTTAAATGGCTTTTAGTAGGAACTTCAAGAAGAAACCAGGCCAAATTCAACTGAAATGGGAACTCTATTCACACCCAACCATGACAACACTTTAGTAAACTCAAGGCGAACGGAGGTTTCAGCCTCACCCGGTCAGAGCATCTTTCTTATGAATTACAGGTGGTCAATTTCACTGACTAAAGGACTCAATCAGGGTACATAACAATTAATTCTTTTTTTGTTAAACTTTTTAAAGTCAGAAGTGAGGGTCTGGTTAAAAAAAAGAGGAAAATATTTCTACTGCTAAGTTTAAAAAGCTTAAAAATATGACCCAATTACTTCATATTTGTGATAAAACACTTTTACTCCACCTTCAAAATATATCCAGAAATGAGTTACTTCTCATCTTTTCCTCTGCTATCAATCTGGCCCAAGGCACTATCATCTCTTGCCTGGACTACTACAGTAGCCTCATTACTGGTCTCCCCGCTTCCACCCTTGTCCTCTTACAATCTACTCTCGAATTTTCAAAATATCATTTTAGCTGCTGTACTAAGGCAGACCACGTCACTCCTTTGTTCAAAATTGCCAACATTTCTTCCCAGTATCCCTCAGAATAAAAGTCCTTATAAAGACTCCAAGGCCTTTCCCAACCCAGCTGTTATTTCCCTGGCCTCATCTCCTACCCACTCTTCCCCACCCCCATCCTGCAACCTCCTGCCTCAACAGCTACCCTAGCGCGGCCTCAGAGCCTTAGCACTAGAAAAGTTTGCTTTGCCTGAAACTACATTCCCCATGTGGCCACCCACAAAGCTCCATCCTTCTACTCCTTCAGGCGGATGTTTAGTCACACCACCTTCGGCATGTCATTCCCTAATCTCCACGTTGAAAATGACACTCCCTGCCCCTACTCAATTTTTTTCCATACAACTTTTCTGGTATGTTGTATATTCAATAGTTTACTTTTTGTTTACATGCTTTCCATTTGAACGTAATTTCCACAGGGGTGGAGATTTGTCATTCTCTCCCATTGCTATATGCCCTTGAACAAGCACGATAAATATCTGTTAAATTGTAATCTTTTTCAAAAAAATGTATATGGGTTTCAGTAAGTTATACAGTTACTCAACTTTCAACAATCATCTTACTGTATCAAGGTCATGTCAGAAATCAACTAAGCACTCCTCGGCTCCATCAATGAAGGTTTACAGAATACAAAGAATAAGAAGGCCTGGGTCCTGACCTCTAGGGCTCGACTCAGCAACCCCTCAGACCTGTTTAGTCTCCTTTCCCTACCCGACCTGGAACTTTGCATTCCAGCAACACCCACCCGTATGTATTTGCTACTCAGAATTTGTTCTCTCATGTGCATGTATGTGCCTTTGTTCATGCTATCTCTTCTTCAAATAGAACCGCCAAAATCGAACAAGGCAAAGGGAAAGGAGTAGTTCAGGTAGCTGAAGTATATGGGGGAATGTGGGGAAACGGCAGAAGAATCTGGAAGCCCCGAATGCCATATTAAAGCATGTGGCCTGCAGGCAACGAGAGGTCCCTGATGTGATCAAGTGTACAGCTTAGAAAAATAAAGTCATTATAATTAATAAAACCAAATTGCAACTAATCAGAACTTAGTTAACGAACTAGCTGGTACTTTTACCATACATCTGTTTGCTGCAGATTCTCTATTCACTTAAAACAAGGAGAAACCATTATCATGAAAATAAATTCTTATCAAGGATTTAGTTAAAAAATAGGTGGGTATCACAACACACACACACCATCCACCATTCCTGGGGATACTTGGGACTCCATTCAGGCTAAGACTGGTTTTGTGTACAGTTTCAGGCACAATGGAAAATGTTCAAATCTGTTATAAACGCAAAACATTTTCAAAAGGCTTTTACTACTAAAGGCCAAAAGGGGGGTTCCAGTTTAATTAGTGAATGTAACTAACCAGGACAGATATTTCCTTGAGCATTGTGGCAAATCAAGGTTTTGCTAGATAAGTTTCAAAGTTATAAATAAAATATTCAAGAAATCTTTCTACTGATTAGGTTTTGAAGGAAGTAGCTCCAGTGAAATGGAAGTCACTTTGGTATCTGGAATCAGACACAACCAAGGTAATAAAGCCATTATATAACAGAAAGAACAGTATTTTCAGTATACTGTATACAGTATACAATAACTCCAATCTAAACTGAGAAATCTTTAAATGGAAAAAAAGACTAAACCATCTTTGCCATCAATCTATGAATAAAGTGGAAGATGGCAATAATTACATACACAACTTATTACACTGAACACTTAGTATTTTAATTCTGATTAATTAAAATTCAATCCCTTCATTTTTCAATATAGATAGCAAAACTGACCTTTGAGAGTGAAAAATGTGTATGACACACACAAACAGAATTGCTGCTTGACGTGTCAGCTGGACACCTGAGGCCCTGCTAAGCCAGCCTTGGGGGCCTTTTCTTCCTCCACAGTTCTACGGCACTTTTTCAGTACAACCACGGTAATTTGTACAACTCTGTCTTATCCCATGCACAGCAGGCCTATGGTAGGCCTACTAAGGGCAGGAATTCTAAGTATTCCCTACACTTCCAACAGTACCTCATGTAAAGCTGGTTCAGAAAAGAGTTAACATAGAAGGCCAGACTGCCACCCTTAGGGAAGTGCTTGGCTAGCGTCTGGGAACTTGGGATTTCAGAGTGTCCCTACCATTTCCTAACTGGTAAGGGTGGTTTACTGGGCCTAAATTGTTTGTGCAAGCAATACAGTTCTTAATGAACACCTGATTTATTTCTGGGAGCCTAGAATTTTGGCAGAGGGTGTCTACATGACCAATCCGATAAAAACTCTGGGCACGGAGTCTTTAATGAGCTTTCCTGGTAGGTTACACGTCATACACATCACAACTCAGTGCTGGAGGAATTAAGTGTGTTTGTGTAATCGCACTGAGAGGAGACTCAGAAGCTTACACCTAGAGTGCTCCAGTCTGCTGCAGGCACTGCATGCACATCACCCTCTGCTGCTGCTGCTTTGGATCCTTTAGCTGTAATGAATCACTGCCATGACTATGACTACATGATGAGTCCTGTGAGACCTTCTAGGGAATCACCACACCTGGGAGTGGTCTCGGGGCCCACAACAATAAATAAACATCATGTGGGTAACTCCCAAATTTATGTCTCCAGAAATCAATTTTCTACTGAGCTTCAGACTATTTTATCCACCTACCTATCTGGCATCACTCCTTGGAATATTCACTAGCCATCTCACACTCGGCCTGGTCAAAACAAAACTCGTGATTTCCTCCACCAAATCTTTTCCCCAATCTTCACTTCAGTAAAGGGCACCATCAGTCATTCACTTACGTCAAAAGCTAGAAATCGTCTTCGATTTCTCTTTTCACTACCAGCTCCCACTCAACACCTATAAATCCTATCAGTTTCACACTGGAGAGGTGGGGATCCTCCCACAAATGAAGCATTCAATAAATGGAAGCTATTAGTATCTTCCCATTGCTTCTGGGTCCTAGCCAATGTCACCTCTAGCCTGCACCACAGCAATATCCTCCAAACTCACGTCCCCGCCCCTCCCTTGGCCTTTACAATCCATCCCTCCACACTAAGCCACTTTTAAAGAGGGATCTTTTAAAAATGTATGTTGGAATATATCATTCCCCTGCTTAAAACTCTTCAATGACATCCCATCAGGAAAAAATCCTAACTCCCAAGTCTTACAGGGTGTACGTGACTGGTGCCTGTCCACCTCTCAGACCTCATCTGGATGCCACTTTCCCTTTGCACACTGTGTTCGAACCACACCAGCCTTCATTCTGTTTCTCTTAGCAGGCCAAGATTATTTCTGCCTTAAGTTTTTCTTAATAGCCGCTCCTGCTTCGCACGATTACCTCAAATGTCATTTCCTTAGAGGCCTTTCTGAACCACACTGCCAGCGAGAGATCCTACTCTAGAACATCACTCTATTTTACTATGTCTGTATTATCCTGCTCTGAAAGTATCTTGCTCATTTACTTGTCTTCGCCTGCCTTGTTCATTGCTGCTCCCCCAGTGTCTGGATTCATACTTGGCATATAGAAGGCACTCCAATACATATTGAATGAAAAATGACATGGACAGCTGTCTCCTCACTGGGAAGAAAACAAGGCACTTGCATGAAAAAAAGTTTGCAGTCTGGTTAATTAAATCGCTATTCAAATCAAATCTATCCTATGAACTTGGCAGCTTTGTCAGACTTGAGAGTTTTTTTTACTATTTGTTGGGGATGGAGGTATCTTTTATCATAAAGATATCCCTCATCAATTTAGTCAATAGTGACGGGTCAACTATCTTTGTTCATCAACTGGCCACAAAAAAAAGCATACAGAAAGTATATGTTAATTAGGCTACTCCTACTGTGGACAAGCTGCATCACGGTTGAAGCAGAGATGTTGGACTTTCTGTCCTAATAATGGGGTATAAGAAAGGAGATTGGAAACATGGGTATCCTGAATATAATATCCAAGCAGGATCTTAAAAGAACCAGAAGAAAGCAAACAGAAAGGAATTTGGGCTATTTTATTGAGAAGGACCAGGTTTATCTTCCCCGCACTGCCACTGAATCTGCCAAGACACCTAAAACCTGGCTAGTTTTTTTTTTTTTTTTTTGAGACGGAGTCTCGCTCTGTCACCCAGGCTGGAGTGCAGTGGCCGGATCTCAGCTCACTGCAAGCTCTGCCTCCCGGGCTCACGTTATTCTCCTGCCTCAGCCTCCCGAGTAGCTGGGACTACAGGCGCCCGAAACCTGGCTAGTTTTTAAGCTGTTCCCAAGTGAAAAGGAATTTTTAACCCTGGTATTGCCCACCCCCTTTTCCATCCCTTTCTATTTACTTTTTGGTTTCAGAACAGCTAAAGATTACAGATTGTTTGTTTGTCTGTTTGTAATTTAGAGACAGGGTCTTGCTCTGTTACCAAACCTGGAGTACAGTGGTATAATTATAGCTCACTACAGCTTTGAACTCCTGGACTCAAGTAATCCTCCTGCCTCAGCCTCCCAAGTAGCTAGGACTACAGGTGCATACCACCATGCCTGGCTAATTTTTAAAAAGTTTTTTTGTAGACACAGGGTCTCACTATGCTGCCCACGCTGAAATTTATAAATAAAACTGTTATGTTTACTATCGCTACAAGAAATCATTCCAGCCAATTCCCTAGACCAAACCTCTTCCATAATGAGTTAACATTAATTAACTCATTTAACAAATATTTACTGAACACCTACTCTGTGTCAGGGCAGACCATACTGTTGCCCAGCTCCTGGGACACCATTTACGTGGAGGCTATATAAATGGTATTCCTTCAAGCTACATAACTAAGCAGCTCTGTGCCAGACACTTTACTAGGTGCCTGGAATATAGGAAAAAACATATGATCTAATGAATGAGCAAAGAATGTGGAACAGGCATTGTACTATGTACTTTTAAACATACTGTCTGTCTTTACCCTCCCAACAACTCTTAGAAGATAAGTGGTACCCTCCCCCTTTTAGCCAGTTAGGAAATTTGGGTTCAAAAGTTAAGTAACACATCCCAGGTCACTCACATAGTGTCTGAGGCAGAGTTACCATCAATTTCTAAGAAATTGTGAATTAAATCTCATCAAAGCAAGAAAATCTGTCTATTTCAGATAGCTCCTCTAGTAGTCTGTTCTAAGCTTACTCTGTTATGAAGATGCAGTATTTTTTTCAAGTTAATAACACATTTTCCTACTTCAGTGTCCATGCTGATCAAAAGGTGAGCCAGTTATGTAGCTGACCAACAAAAACCATCTTTTTCATCTCTACAAAGCTAGGCGTCATTTCTTTCTCTTGGATTTCTAATTTTATCCCTTCAAACTTTTCAAATCCTGTAAGGAAAGCAGGACTTCATTTCTCATTTAAGGCCTTTCACTATATTTTAGACCTAATAACAATTTATGTTTAACCTACTAGTCTCCCCATTCATGTTTCCCAATTCCTTTTGCAAATATCTGTTTATATATTTACCTATAAACATAATATTCTAATGAATGATAGCTTTTCTTTGCTTTTCCTGGGCACCTAATTTGAGCCTACAGAAAGCTTTTGTTTTCATATGAAGTAATTTATAAGACTTTTAATCCAATGTATGCTTTCTATGGTATTAGTTATGTGTGTGCCACTCCTCTCCACCACAAAACACAATAGCATCAGGCTTAATACAAAATAGCCAGATCAAACACCTACTTTCCACACTAATAATTACTATTATTGCAGTTACAGTAATGACTACTATTTTTAGTAAACTAGACATCTAGAAATCCAGAAGGAAATAAAAAGGAAGGCATTTGGCAATTAATCACTTGCTATTACATTACTAAAAGGTTCCCTTACTAGTTAGCTTTGTTTTTTAATCATAAGCTAATGAGACAACTCAACCAAACCAAGGAAAATATCATAACCAAGAAATAAATTCAAAAAATGAAAATGAATATATCTAGAAGAAAAGATATGCCAGGCTGAATCTCTTAAATGTATCAGAGTGTTTACATGTCTCGATAGTTCTTGAGGGCTCAACAAAACATAAAACCACAATTTGGCCTCCACAACTCTCTGTAAAGTAGGAAGTTGTCAATTTACAAAGGCTATCACAGAAAAAAAACCAAAAAGGTGGAAAAGGTAATGAATTTAAAAACAAATCCAAAAACAGACAACA
This sequence comes from Macaca nemestrina, assembly GCF_043159975.1. Taxonomy (NCBI): domain Eukaryota; kingdom Metazoa; phylum Chordata; class Mammalia; order Primates; family Cercopithecidae; genus Macaca; species Macaca nemestrina. The sequence goes on from NC_092139.1 coordinate 26,760,810, forward strand.
TACCTGGCAACATGAGAAAAAGCATCCACAAGGACAGATTCAAATTCTCTAGTGAATTCAGGTCCTTTCCTTTTACTGTTCTGGATGACATCATTCGCTAAATACAGAAAAGTAAGCTTTCTATTTGATTTGGCTGAAAAAAAGAAAAGAAAAGAATTTAACTTACACCAAAGAAATTCTCAATTCACAATTCTTTTGCTGGGCTGCTCCTAAAAAAAACATTAAGACAAGTATTTTCTACCTGGGGGGGTCAAGTAGATATGTTTAAAAAGACAACCTAAGGAATAGGTTTGGGAATACCATTTTGGAAAAGAAAAAGAAAAACAATGGGCCATCTTCATTTCTGTGTTGTTTAAACCAGGGTAATTAATTGATAGTAAAAATTAAGATAATCCAAAGGAATTCCTAAAGGATAAGCAGTCAATATTAATGTTAAAACTAAGGCTTTTATTTATTGCAAAAATGAGCAATTTCTAACTCACTTTTAATTATCAAATATTCCAGAATGAAAGACTGAGTTGGCCAGATGTGGTGGCTCATGCCTGTAATCTCAGCACTTTGGGAGGACAACATGGGTGGATCGTTTGAGGTCAGGAGTTTGAGACCAGCCTGGCCAACATGGTGAAACCCTACCTCTACTAAATATACAAAAATTAGCTGGGTGTGGTGGTGGGTGCCTGTAGTCCCAGCTACTCTGGAGGCTGAGGCAGGAGAATCGCTTGAATCCAGGAGATGGAGGTTGCAGTGAGCCGAGATTGCACCACTGCACTCCAGCGTGGGCGACAGAGCAACACTTTGTCTCAAAAAAAAAAAAAAAAGACTGAGTTAGGTTTCAATTTTAAAATGGTTTCACCGGGCATGGTGGCTCATGCCTGTCATCTCAGCACTTTTGGAGGCCGAGGTGGACGGATCACCTGAGGTCAGGAGTTCGAGACCAGTCTGACCAACATGGAGAAACCCCGTCTCTACTAAAAATACAAAATTTGCCTGGCATGGTGGCGCATGCCTGTAATCCCAGCTACTCAGGAGGCTGAGGCAGGAGAATAGCTTGAATCCAGGTGGTAGAGGTTGTGGTGAGCCTATATCATGCCATTGCACGCCAGCCTGGGCAACAAGAGTGAAACTCCATCTCAAAAAAAAAAAAAAAAAAAAAAGGTTTCTTGTAATTTTGCTCCTAAACTGAGAATTTCTCTGATACTCCAATAACCATAATCAATAATACAGAAGAATCTCTAGGTGCACCAATAGATATTAGCTCAAATACAAGTATACATTAACACTACATTCTTAATGAAAATTTACACACATGTTAAATCTAGATATGCAAAATTAGGGCTTTCACAAAAACCGTAATTCTCTCTTATTTATGTGAAATGTGGTTATATTCACTATTACTTTATATGTATCATACGTTAAAGCATAAAAACCTCATGCAACACGTCTGAGTTACAGTTGCTTTGGGGGAACATTACTGAATTTCCTGGCTTCTATGCACATAATTTCTCAACTATAAAGTTACATCACTATGATTTTTGGTCCCAGTTTTCTTTTAAAAGAAATAAAGAAGAACATAATTAGATGTTTCAAAACACAGAGTTTTCTCCAGCGCTAAAGTACCTGAAAAACACAAGCTCTTTATTAATCTTAACACACCTGAGTAGTCCTTGCTCTATTTCTCTCTGAAACCAGTTTTTGAAATGTACAAATCATGTATACGTCTGACATAGCAGGCATAAGATCTGACATTTTAAAACGTAGCTACAGGAGGCTGGGCACAGTGGCTCACGCCTGTAATTCCAGCACTTTGGGAGGCCGAGGCAGGTGGATCACCTGAGGTCAGAAGATTCAAGACCATCCTGGCTAACACAGTGAAACCTTGTCTCTACTAAAAATACAAAAAATTAGCCAGGCATGGTGGTGACCACCTGTAGTCCCAGCTACTCAGGAGGCTGAGGCAGGAGAATGGCGTGAACCCGGGAGGCAGAGCTTGCAGTGAGCTGAGATCACGCCACTGCACTCCAGCCTGGGCGACAGAGTGAGACTCTGTTTCAAAAAAAAAAAAAAATACAAAAATCAGCTGGGCGTAGTGCCATGTGCCTGTAAACCCAGCAACTCGGGAGGCTGAGCTGGACAAATCACTTGAACCCGGGAGGCGGAGACTGCAGTGAGCCGAGATCGCGCCACTGTACACCTGGGCGACAGAGTAAGAGACTCTGTCTCAAAAAAAAAAAAAAGAAAAAAAGAAAAAAAAATTAGCTACAGAAGAATAACCCAAGTTAAAAACAAGATTTTAAAGGCATATTACAGTTTAAACTGATGAAACTGATGTCTTAAATGCTCATAAAATTAAATATGGATACCCTGAATTGTTTTAACCTTTTGGTAATAGCCTAGTTTAGAAGGCCAACTGATAATACTAGGAACCTGGCGCTTTCTTCAACTGTTCTAATTATTATTCAAAAGCAGAACGAAAGTGTCAGTAGTTACAATACCTACTGTTGCTACAAAGGTATGATATGATTACGGCAAATCGCGCTTTTTTGTTAAAGCAAACCTTGCTCTGCAAAGTTGATGTAAGTGAAACTACCACACCTGTAATCCCATGCAAGTTAGCAGATTCAAAAGCAAAACAGAACTTCAACAAAGCAAACTTCATTAAGTGGAGCTTTAAAATTCCATACATTTTATGTTAAAAAACCTAGAATCCATATTGTAAAATGTCAATGCGGACATTCAAGACCTGATATACTTTTCAGTAGACAAACAAGGTATCTAAGGGCCTTGAGAGCCAACGTTTTCACTGTTTACAATGCCAATTAATTTTCATCACCCCAGAACTTAACAATGGGGATTTATTTACATATTCAACATCCTCAACAGTCAACATAAGCACCATGTGTGTCAAAGTGATATGACAAAACCCTAGAGCTCCTGAGCACACAGTCACAATACACACAACATGCACACCCTCCATTCCAATCCTGGGGGACAACTCACTTGTTCAGATTTCCTAGATGACAGAAACAGGTCCTTTCACCCACTACCCATGCCCACTCCAAACTGGTCAAACTAGTTGTTGAGTAAAATTTAAACAACTGGTTAATCAAAACTTTTTACTTGTTGACTGGTTTTGGCATCTAGAGAAAGTCTTAAAGTAATTCTGGGATAAAAGCCCATTTACCTATACTCAGGCCAAGATACAAAACACCATTAAAAATACTCATTTAGGAGCACTTTACACCAAACCTATTCCATAAAGAAGGGGAGACATTCTACTTAGAACGAAGCTCAAATGGGATAAATTAAGAATTATTCCTAGAAAATGGAAAGATAACACATCAGGAATAGAAGTATTTAAGCAAGAAAAAAAGTTAATTTTTGTAAATCTCATATATTTTGAAGGCAACTCAGAGACAGTCTGTGAGCATCTCAGCTAGGAAAAATGACTTCACCCTAGACAGAACCTACAGGGCTAATCAATCTGAACATTAGGGCACAGAATCCTTTTCCTTTAGTGTGGGGGCATTTTCAGTTCAAGAAAGCAGCATGGATATTTGGAAGCTAGGTCTTGATGCTTGGAAGAGCATCTTTTTTTAACTCTGCACTGTCCAGTAAGTTAGCCACTAGCCACGTGTGGCTACTGGAACACCTGAATTGTAGCTGGTAAAAATTGGTAACTAAATTTTCAATTCTATCTACTTAAAACTTTAGTTCCTTAGTCACACATTTTAAGTGCTCCATAGCCACATATGCCAAGTGGCTACCTGTTGGATGGCACAGATAGAAAACGTTGCTATTATCACAGAAGATTGTATTAGATAGCGCTGTTTAGATCCTTCGTTGTTATCATAGAAAGTTGTATTGGATAGCGCTGTTTAGATCCTTTACCCAACCATGAATATTCTATCAGAGACCATGATTTAATTCCTATTTTTAAACTATGTAACAGGCACCAGGCTATATCTTGTGGTGTTACAAATAAACAAGAAGGTCTAGTTTCTCCCTCAAAACATAATCTAATGACAAAGATGTAACCAGTTCAAATGAACAGCTAGTAGGAACAAATCAAATGCTAAACTGGTATGACGGGGTGGAAGGCACTCATTAATTCTAATAAATGAAAGCACTACAGTTTGGTTGGGGTCAGGTGACCACCTTCACTTATTAAATGCACCGAGACACTGAGTACTTGAAAAAGAACACATTTTGGCATCAGGCAGCCCTGGGCTCATGTCCTAGCTATATGTCTCTGGACAAGGCATTTAATCTCTCTATACCTTTATCGTCTCATCTATAAAATGGGGATAATAATGCTGGCCTACTTGCAACATAAGGCTCTACCATATAAGATTAGGGATAACGGAGCTTCATACTCAAATGTACTCTCTAATTTGCTTTTTTTCAGTAACTCAACTAGCGTGAGGTGAAGAATCAAGAAAGAGTCACGAAAGAAGTGACACCTGGCTGTGCGCGGTGGCTCACGCCTGTAACACCAGCACTTTGGGAGGCCCAGGCGGGAGGATCACGAGGTCAGGAGATGGAGACCATCCTGGCTAACACGGTGAAACCCCGTGTCTACTAAAAATATAAAAAATTAGCCGGGCATGGTGGCGGGCACCTATAGTCCCAGCTACTGGGCAGGCTGAGGCAGGAGAACAGCGTGAACCCGGGAGGCGGAGCTCACAGTGAGCCGAGATTGTGCCACTGCACTCCAGCACGGGCAACAGAGCGAGACCCCGTACATCCACTTGAGACGGACTTTAACTGCCTTTTGAGGTCCCACCCAATAGAATTCTATACAGTGGCAATTCACATCTCAGCAGACTCTACAAATAATTTCTGAATGGCACACTGGGGTACATGAAGAAGGCCCCATAAACTCCAGGCTCTACCTCTCCCCGCAACTGCCCGAAAGGCTGCGGGGATCCCTATCTTAGTACAGTACGCAATACTTGGAGGGTCCCTGCTAAAGGGCTAGAACTGGGTCTTCTAAAAAAAATCATAGATTTTGGTGTTTGCCAGCCTGATGTAGTCTGAGCCTCAACAGTTCAAAACCCTTGAAAATACCACTTAGCCACTTCAGTTTCCTCGCCTGTAGAGCAGGACATCTGTGGTGTCCTCAACTCACCGATAGCAGAGAATACTTGTAAAGCCACTTCCTTTGCTATAAAGGCCTACCACATATAGGGTGTCCGGAGCAGCTCGGAGCTTCATTTCTTCAGTCTTCCATTATGAAACTCATCAGGGAGTGCAGGTGCCCATCTTTCCCCACCAGACCGTAAGCAACTTGAAGGCAAAGACCATGCCTCACAGTGAGTAATCAAAAGTCTCATCTCACCATAATCTGTTGAATGCCTACAATGTGCCTGACCCCGTGCTAAATGTTCATTTGGATTATCCTGTTTACTTCTCACCACGAGATGAGTCTCAATTTTTCCTCTTCTGCAAAGTTCCTACTTTATAGGGCTTCAATAATTTTTTTTGATGGCAATGTATGTAAAGATATCAGTACTGCACTTCGCATGTAATAAAGACATAGTAAGTATCAATTATCCATTCTGTAGATAAGAAAATGAAGGGACAGACAGGTTAAGTTGCTGGGGTCAGTAAGGCGGCAAAGTCAGACTTAAATTCTAGGCAGTTGGCAGAGGCAACACGCTATAAGTGTCCAAGCCAGTGCCTGGCACATAACAGACTGAGTTCAATGAATGTCTGTCAGAACCTGAGCAGGCCCTGAAATCAATGACAGCTGCATGAGAGGAGAGGAGAGGTAAGGTCTGGGTCGGGTGGCTCCTTAACCTAAGACGGGAAAGACTATCTACTTCACAGGGCTGTTCTAAGGACTGAGTGTGAGGATATATATACAAAGGTCTTAGGATAGTGACTGGTATGGAGTAAAGGCTTTGTAGGGGGAGCTATCCTTGCCTCCCTCTTACAGATGAGAAAACAGAGACACAGGGAGATGAAGAAACTCTCCCACTATTATTCAGCTGGCAAGTCGCTGAGCCAGCCAGCACTCGATCTGCGGAGTCTAACTCCGGAGCCCACTGGCTTTTACTCCAAATACCCAGCACTGGGCCTGACATGCTAGGGCCAGTGCGGCGCTGAATGCAGCCGAGATAATAACAGCCACAGATGTCAGGCGGAAACTGAAGGGAAAATGGCTTGATGAACTCTAAGTCTGGACACCTGAGTCCCAGTCCGTGGAACCTCAGACAAGTACCTTAAACCTTCCCGGACCTCAGTTTCCTTCTTCGAGAAATGGGGCTAACCTTGTCTCCCATCTCAGAAGCTCGATCAGGCCTGGAAAGCAAGGCTCAATGAAGAGGCTTAGAAGGGCCTAACGTGTGGGTGGGCGAGAGGACAACCCGGGGACCGTCCAAGGGGTGGGGAGTTGGTGTTTACCTTTGCGGAGCTCGCGGTGCCACACGGAGACGATGGGTCCCGCGTGCTTGCGGTGGTGGATGAGCCAAAGGGACAGGGTCTGCACGCTCTGCTGAGAGTTGCTCAGCTCTGAGAGCTTCTTCTCCAGCGCCGACTCAGAGAAGGAGGACATGGTGGCGGCAGTGAGGCCCGGCAGGGAGCGGCCTGGGCCGCCCAGTGCGGCGGGAAGAGCGACGGCACGAGGCCGGGACCTCACCTGACAGGCTGCGGGACTTTTTACCGACTGACAGACGGCCAGGGGTGCAAGGAGGGGGAGGGGATGGGTCTCCGCAGTAACAGCCGCCCGCGCCGCCGCCACAAGATGGCCACCCGACCTCTCACCCTACCGCGAGAGCGGGGTCAAAGGGCAAGGGCCAGAGCAGCTGGGCACCGAGAGGCGTCGGAGCTCTAGAAAACCGTCCCTTTGAAGGCGACGGCCTGTCTGAACCTCGCGCAGACGAATTCGAAGGAGACAGAGCGAGGGAAGGAACGTAGTTCCCCCGGCCCCCGGAAAGGGCTTTGACCGCTCAAGCCCGCACGCCTGCGCAGTGGATCTCGCCGGAACCCTTTTTCCCGCTCCCTCGGAACCTTTCTGGCGCAGTACGGCGCGCTACTTAGCGCGTCACTTCCGGCGAGGCAGAGGAGGCGGGAGAGTGAGGGAAAGGCTGGAAGACGAGGTAAGGGAAGAGTGGCGGGAACCAGAGGGAGCCCAACAGCTGGGACCCCGTAGAGGGGTATCCTGAGGGGACACTGAGGCTGAGAGATCATGATATGGGTATGGGAGGGGGGTTTCCTTTCTAATCTGGCGGGCCCCAGGCCGCACCTTTCCTCCGTACGTGTTCGGTTCTCTGGCTGTCCCCAAAAACAGTTTTGGTTCTTCCAAGCCACCCACGTGCCCTTTTCATGCCTCCAGGCCCTGGCGCTCGTTCTCTCTCCGAAAGTGACATCCCCTTTCTCACCTGGTGAGCTCCTACTCAGCCTTCCGGAGCACCCTTTAATGTCCGATTCTGACCTTTTAGTCTGTAACAGCGCCGTCATGAAACACATTTGGGCTCTCAGCTCTTAAGTGGGTTCTCAGGGTGTTATTACATGCTGCTCTTGCCTTCTGGGGGTCCAGTTGACTTTTTCGAACTTAAGTGAGGTGTTAACTTTAGGGAAAAGGTGGAGGGAACTAACTTACCCTTCCCAATGTGTCTGCTGACCTCATGTTAAGACACGCTATTTGAGGCCTGGCGCAATGGCTCTTGCTTGTAATCCCAACCCTTTGGGAGGCCGAGGCGAGAGGATAGCTTGAGGACTGGGGTTCAAGACCATCCTGGGTAACATAGCGAAAATTAGCCAGGCATGGTGACGCTCACCTGTAGTTCCAGCTACGCGAGAGGATCCCTTGAGCCCAGGAGTTAGAGGTTACAGTGAGCTGTGGTCGTGCCACTGTACTCCAGCCTGGGCGACGGAGCAAGACTCTTGTCTGAAACAAAACAAAACACTCTGAGACTCTAAACCTTGACCCTTTTTTTTTTGAGTGTTTAAATCCCAGTTATCAAAGCAGGAGAGAAATATCTTTCTTACTGCCACAGGGGTGATGGTAGGGAGTTAAGTTATAGACGTAAGAGAGTTTTAAAATTTCGTGATCGTGGTATAACTTCCTAGTTGTGGGCAGACTGTAGTTTAGGAGACGTTCTTCTAATTGATACCTGCTTTTGCTCTTATTGCACTGTATTGCAGTTCTTTGCTTACATGCTTTTACCCCTCCTCCAGACTAGAATCATAATCATAGCTAACACAGTGAGAGGTTACAATGTGCTAGACACAGTTCCCACACAGTAACTCATTTAATCCTCACAACAAAGCTATGAGGTATTATATTATCCCCCTTTTGACAGCTTAGGAGAGGTAAAGAGAGGTTAGGCTCAGAGAGGTTAAGTGACTTACCCAAGATCACTTTACTAAGATTTGAGGAAGGGGCTGCAACTTAGCCATCTTTTTGGCTGCAGTTCCTGATTTATCAAGTGAGTTAGTGTAAAAGAGGTGAATAATCTAAAATCATACAGTGAGTATCTAGTCATAACTGAGGGCTTTTGTGTCAAAATTTAGGTCTTCTTTCCATATTAAGTAACAGTGTCATATGCTGAGCGCTTTTATACCAAGTCACTGTCTGTTAAGCAGATTACATACTTTTTAAATTTAATTCTTACATCAGTCTTAGGAGTTGAGATTATTATTACAATCACTATTTGATAGACCAGAAAACATAAAGCATGGTTAAGTACCCTATGTACTTGGACATAGATAGGAAATAGCAGAGGCAGGAGTCAACTTAGGTTTATCTTATATCTGATCCCAAATTCTTGATTCCTGAACCAATAGTTTATTCATTCATTCAGCAAATAATTTTTCACCACCTACGTCCAAAGCACTTTTCTAAGCTAACAGACAAAATCCATGTCCTCGGGAACTTACCTTCTACTGAGAAAGACAGAAAACCAAACATGCAAGTTTAGAATAAGTCAGAAAGTGGTAAGTAACTTCAATAAAAATCAAGAAGGTAAGGAGGATAAGGAATGTGTATGTGTAGGTGGGCAGTCTTTTATGCTTCTCGGAGAAGGCTTAATTGATGAGGTGACGTTTCAGAGAACAAGCCATATGCCATGGTTCCAGGAAGAGGGAAAACCAAGGTTATACCATTTTTGGCATTTTGGAGGAACAGCAGAGAGGACAATAAAGCTGGAGTGATATGAACCAGAAGGGTGGCTGGAAATTAACTCAGAAAAGTAGAAAGGGACTGCATCACATGGGGACTTGTAGGCAATAACGTAGACTTAGATGTTACTCTGAATGAAATGAAGTCCATTGGGCAGTTTTGCACAAAGAAGGAGCATTGTGGCTATTAGGTAGAAAATAAGACAGTAAGGGTGCAAAGGTAGAAGCAGGAAGAACCAGTCTGGCAGCTGTTGTAGTAACGGTGAAAGGATAACTCAAACTAGGGTTGTATCCATGGAAGTGGTAAGAAAGGGACAGTTCTGGGGATATTTTAGAGGAAGAGGTAACAGGATTTGCTGATAGATTGGATGTGGGGTGTGAAAGACATATGAGAGTTCAGATAGCTCCAAGGGTTTTGGCCTAAGCAACTATAAGAATAGAGCTTCCATTTACTGAATTACAGAAAAGAGTTGGTTTGGGGAGTAAGAGCAAGCATTTGTATTTGGACATGTCCATTTGGAAATGCCTATCTGAGTATAGATGTCTAAGGGGCAGTTGGGTTTATGGGTCTAGAATTCAAGGAAGAGAGATCTGGGCTAGAGATAAAAATGCGAGAGTCGTAACAGGGAATAAGGTGTAAAAAGAGACTGAGTCCTAGGACACTTCAATATACAGAGGTCTGAAAGATGAGGATGATAAGATTATGTGATTTTTCTTAAGCTTGTTAATAGCTTGTTAATATTAACTACTCTAATTGATTTTCAAATATTGAGCCAGCCTTTCATCTCTGAAATATACCCCACTTTATCATGGGGTGGGTGTGGGGGGTGTGTGTGTGTGTGTGTATTCTACATACTGCTGAATTTCCTAATATTTTGTTTAGGATTTTTGCATCTATATTCATGAGAGAAATTGGTCTATAGATTATTTAAATTTTTGTATTGCCTTTGGTTTGGCATCAGGATAATACTGGCTTCATAAAATGGATTGGAAAGTGTTTCTTCTTTTTCTGGAAGAGTATGTGCAGAATTGGTGTGAATTCTTCATTAAATGTTTGGTGGAATTCTCCAATGAAACCATCTTGGCTTGGAGATTCCCTCCTTCACTCCTCGCTTCCCTCCATCCCTCCCTCCTTCTTCCTCCCTCCCTCCCTTCCTTTGCTTCTTTCTTTTTTTTCTGGAGTTTTTAAGTGACAAATTCAGTTTCTTTAAAAGTTATAAAGCTGTTAAAATAATCTCTTTCATATGGTGGTTGTGTTTTTTGAGGAATTAACCACTTCATCAAAGTTGTCAAATTTATATGGGTAAAGCTATTTGTGGTATTCCCTGTCTTTGTTTTCTGTTGCTTATAACAGAATACCTGAAACTAGGTAATTTATAAAGAAAAAGGATGTATTTCTTACAGTTATGGAGGCTGAGAAATCCAAGGTCAAGGGACCACATTGGGTAAAAAACCTTCTTGCTGGTGGGGACTCTGCAGAGTCCCAAAGCAGTGCGGGATATCACAGGGCCAGGGGGCTGAGTGTGGTAACTCAGGTCTCTCTTCCTCTTATAAAGCCGCCGGTTCCCATGATAACCCATTAATCCATTTATGAGGGCTTATAAGGACTGCACTTCCTAATACATTGGGAATTAAATTTCTGCATGAGTTTTGGAAGGGACAGATATTCAAACCATAGCATTCCCATATTACCCTTTTGATGTCTGCACGGTCTGTAGTACTATCCCGTTTTATTACTGATATTGGTAATTTCCAATATCAGTGTCTCTTCTCTTCTCTCTCCTCTCTCTTTCTCTCAGTCACTCGCTTGTCAATCTTGCTAGAAGTTTGTCAATTTTATTGGCCTTTTCAAAGAACCAGTTATTTATTTCATTGTCCTTCTCTGTTTTCTGTTTTCAGTTTCGTCAATTTCTGCTCTTTATTATTTCCTTCTTCTGCTTGCTTTATTTCGCTCTACTTTGTCTAGGTTCTTGTGGTAGGAGTTTACCTTTTTTATTTGAGACTTTTCCCCTTTTCTAACATATGACTTAGTACTATTAATTTACATCTCAGCATGGCTATAGCTGTATCCACAGATTTTGGTGTGTTATATTTTCATTTTCATTCATTTCCATGTTTTTTTTTTCTAATTTCCCTTCCGTGGATTATTTAGAAACATGTTGTTTAGTTTCCAAGTATTTGGAGATTTTCCTGTTATCTCTCTGTAAGTGATTTCAAGCTTGATTTCATTGTGGCTGGGGAATGTCACTCTGTATGATTTCAGCTCTTTTAAATTTGTTGAGGTTTGTTTTATGGCAGGATAATCATCTCTCTCAATATATGTTCTATGAGCACTTGGAAAGAATGTAGGCCAGGCATGGTAGCTCATGCCTGTAATCTTAACACTTTGGGAGGCCAAGGCAGGAGGATCCCTTGAGCCTGGGAGTTCAAGACCAGCCTGGACAACATGGCAAAACTCGGTCTTTACAAAAATACAAAAATTAGCTGGGCATAGTGGCATGTACCTGGAGTCCCAGACACTCAAAAGGCTGAGGTGGGAGGACTGCTTGAGCTCGGGAAATTGAGGCTGCAGTGAGCCATCATCGAGCCACCGCACTGCAGCCTGAGCAGTAGAGTGAGACCCTGTCTAAGAAAACAAATAACAACAACAAAAGAATGTGTAGTCTGCTGTTGTAGGATAGAGTGTTCGATAAATGTCATAGATCTTGTTGGTTGATGGTGGTGGTAAGTTTTTCTATATCCTTGCTGATTTTTGGTCTGGTTATTCTATCCATTGTTGAGAGAGGAGTATTGAAGTCACCACCATCCATTCTTGTGAATTTATGTGTTTCTCTTTTTAGTTTTGTACATTTTTGTTTCACATGTTTTGCAGCATATGCATTTTAAGATTGCAGTATGTTCTTAGTAGATATACCTGTTATTCATTGTACTCTGTCTCTGGTAATTTTTTTCTTCTTTTGCTCTGAAGTATACTTTATCTGGTACTAATATAGCTAATCTTACTTTCCTTTGATTAATGTTTGCATGGTAATATCTTTTTCCATCCTTTGATTTTCAACCTGCCTCTATCTTTCTGCATAGTGAGTTTCTTAAAGACAGCATGTAGTCGGATCATGTTTTTAAATCCACTCTGACAATCTCGGTCTTTTAATTGATGTATTTAGACCTTTTATACGTAATACAATTATAGTTGACCCTCTGTATTCATGGGTTCCGCTTCTGTGCATTCAGTCAACTGTGGATTGTAAACACAGTAGACCCTTGAACAACACAGATTTGAACTGTGGTGGTCTATTTATATGCAGATTTTCTTTCCTTTCTGCCAGCCCACCGCTGCCTCAGCCTACTCAAGGTGAAGACTAGGATAAAGACCTGTGTAATGATATACTTCGAATAGTAATTGTGATCTTCTTTTCTTTCTTTCTTTTTTTTTTTTTTTTTTTTTGAGATGGAGCCTTGCTCTGTTACCCAGGCTAGAATGCAGTGGTGCGATCTTGGCTCACTGCAACCTCTGCCTCCTGGGTTCAAGTGATTCTTCTGCCTCAGCTTCCTGAGTAGCTGGGACTGCAGGCACCTGCCATCATGTCTGGCTAATTTTTGGATTTTTGTGGAGATGGGGTTTCACCATGTTGGCCAGGCTGGTCTTGAACTCCTGACCTCACGTGATCTGCACACTTCAGCCTCCCAAAGTGCTGGGATTGCAGGCGTGAGCCACCGGGCCCAGCCTGTGATTTTCTTAATAACATTTTCTTTTCTCTAGCTTGTTTTATTGTAAGAACACAGCATATAATACATACAGTATGTAAAATTATGTTAAACAACTGTTTGTGTTATCAGTAAGGCTTCCAGTCAACAGCAGGCTGTCAATAGTTAAGTTTTTGGGGAGTCAAAATTTATAGAGATTTTTGACTGCTTGAGGGGGTTTGCACTCCTAACCCCCACATTGTTCAAGGGTCAACTGTATTTGAAAAAAATAAAAAAAGATAACAATACAACAGTAAAAATGATACAGATTTAAAAACAATATAGTATAACAACTGTTCACATAACATTTACATTGTGTTAGGTTTTGTAAGTAATCTAGAGTTGGTTTAAAATATATGGGAGGATATGCATGGTTATATGCAAATACTACACTATTTTCTATAAGGGACTTGAACATCCTCTGATTTTGTTATCCATGGGAGTCTTGGAACCAATCTCTGGTGAAAACTGAGAGATGACTATGTTTTATTTTTTTCTGTTTATTCTCTTTTTCATTTATCTGCTTTCTTTTTCTAGGCTTACTGTGGATTACTTGAATGTTTTTTAGAATTCCGTATGATTTATCTGTGATGTTTTTGAGTGTATCTCTTTGTATGTAGCACTTTTAGTGGTCCTTCTAGGTGTTACATTGTGTGTACATAACTTATCTTTACCTAGCAAAGTATAGAAACTTTATTTCCTTTTATGTCTCTTTACTTTCCCCATTTATCATATAAATGTCTTAAACATTTTCTCTGCATACATTTAGAACCACGTCAGACAGCATTACAATTTTTGCTTCAACTGTCAAACATGGTTTTGAAAACTACTCAAGAGGATAAGGAAAGCCCTTATAAATCGCATTTGCACATATTTTTGTATACCATGTCCTTTCTTCCTCCTTAATGTTCCAGGATTGCTTTTCTTTTCTTCTTCTTTTTTTCTTTCTTTCTTTCTTATTTTCTTTCTGTTTAGAGAACTTTCTTTAGCCATTCTTTTACAGTAAGTTGACTGGTGACAAATTCTCTTTGTTTTCCTTCTTCTCAGAAGTCTTGATTTCCACTTCATTCCTGATGAACATTTTTTGCTGGGTATATGGTTCTGCATTGATGTTTGTTTGTTTCAGCACCCAAAAATTATTGTGTAACTTCTTTCTGGCCTACATGGTTTCTGATGAGAAATCTATTGTCATTAGAATTGTTTTCTCCCTTCTGGGCAGGGTGGCTCGCATGTAATCCCAGCATTTTGGGAGGCTAAGGTGGGTGGATCACTTGAGGCCAGGAGTTTGAGCCCAGCCTGGCCAACATGGTGAAACCTTATCTCTACTAAAAATACAAAAATTAGCTGGGAGTGCTGGTGCCCGCCTGTAATTCCAGGTACCCAGACGGAGGCAGGAGAATTGCTTAAACCTGGCAGGTGGAGGTTGCAGTGAATGTATATGGCGCCGTTGCACTCCAGCCTGGGTGACAGAATGAGACTATGTCCCAAAAAAAAAAAAAAATTGTTTCTTCCCTGTAGACAAGGTATAATTTTTCTCTGGATGCTTTCAATATTTTTTGTTATTAGTTTTCAGAAATGAAATTATGAAGAGTCTTGGGATAAATTTCTTTGGGGTTCACTCAGCTTCTTGATATATAGATTTATGTTTTTGCCAACTTTATGGCATTTTCAGCCATTATTTCTTCGAGTACTTTTTCAGCCTGCCCTCTTGGTCCCACAGGTTCCCTGATGCTCTGTTTATATATTTTTCAGTCTGTTTTTTCTCTTTTGTTCAGATTGGGTAATTTCTATTGTTCCATCTTCCAGCTCACAGATTTTTTTCTTCCCTCCATTCTGCTGTTGAGCCCATCCACTGAGCTTTTTCTTTGTTACTGAAATTTTCAGTTCTAAAATTTTCACTTGTTTATTTATATCTTCTATTTCTTTGTCGAGGCTTTCTATTCTTTCATTTGTTTGAAGTGTATTCATAATTGCTTATCGATACATTTTAATCATGCTGCTTTAATGTCTTCCTTAGATAATTCTAACATCTTTGTCTCTATCATCTTGGTGTTGACATGTGTTTATTGTCTTGTTTCTTTTTTCTTTTTTTGAGATGGAGTGTTGCTCTTGTTGCCCAGGCTGGAGTGCCATGCCGCAGTCTTGGCTCACTGCAACCTCCGCCTTACGGGTTCAAGTGATTCTCCTGCCTCAGCCTCCCAAGTAGCTGGGATTACAGGCGTGCGCCACCATACCTGGCTAATTTCTGTATTTTTAGTAGAGATAGGGTTTCACCATGTTGGCCAGGCTGGTCTTGAACTCCCGACCTCAGGTGATCCACCAGCCACAGCCTCCCAAAGTGCTGGGGTTACAGGTGTGAGCCATCACAGCCTACCAATTGTCTTTTTTCATTCTGTCTGAGTTCCTCCTGGTTCCTGGTATGATGAGTGATTTTTATATTGAGATCTGGACATTTCTATATAACGTTCTGATACATCTGTTGAGGCTGTTTAGTCTTCTGTTTAGGCTGTTTAGTCTAATGTTTAGGATAGTTTTCTCTGACACCGTTCCTAATCTGGTAGGAGAAGGGGGTCTGTATCTCATCACTGCCAGGTGGAGGTAGAAGTCTAAGTTTGTCATTCAGCCTCCATTGACACCCAAGAAAAAGGTCTCCCCATTACTGCTGGGTGGAGGTATACTGCTGGCTGGGTGTGGCGGTTCCAACTCCCCACTTGGTCTCCACTAACATTGGAGTGGATGGAGGTGGCATCATTACTACTGGGCAGTGGTGAAAGTCCTGACTAGGTCTCCTCTGATGCTACCTCATTACTGCCAAGTAGGAGTGGAAGTTTAAGGCAGGTGGAGGCTGCCTTATTTTCTGTAGTGTTTGGCTGGAGTAGAGCGTTTGCTGTCCAAAAGTTTTTTGTCTTGCGAGGGTGCCCATTCTCCTACTCCTTTGGCTAGAAAGAGCAGGTTGGGGTTTTTGTGTCTGTGCCCCTTGGTGCTTCCCGGTTGCCAGCTTCTTCAACTCCAGGGCCTGGGTCTATGAGGCAGAAAGAAAACCCAGGGAACTCAGCACTGTGTCACTCCCCAGGTCCCGGGGTCCCTAACCAGTCTGCTTTCTTCTTGTATTTGCTTTATATATAATGTCCAGGGGTTTCAGTTATATTTAACAAAAGGAATAGGGAAATGTATGCCTACTCCATCTCCCCAGACGCTTAAGTTTTCTATTTATATTCATGTGTGTGTGAGAGCAGAATTTTTGTTTATATTAATATTTATAAATAAGTGGGGGGAGGGCAGGAGGTCGTTCATATATATATTCTATGTACACTCTCTTCTAAGTTAAGAATCCCTCTTTTAGAATGTACTGCCTAGCAAAAAAGGTCCTGTCTAGTGGAGGAAACAGGCACATAGTATTAGTGTAATACAAGACACAGCTTCACATATTTTCTATAAGGGACAGCTGTAAACTAAGCATTATGTGAGCCTAGAGTAATTTCCGGAAATATGTATGGGAAGTCTCCTTGATTCCCCTCCTCTGCATGTTCTTCCTGTTCTGCAGTACACTTCCCTTACAGTGTTAGCCTCTCTCGTTAACATTGTATCTCTTCCCTTGTCAAGAATTTAGCACACTGTATGGCAAATAGTATATGCTAAGGAAACATTTCTAGATAGAGGGAAAGATGAGTAGCAATCAACAAAACTTCAGAATATGCTGAAGGGTTAATGTTTATCCAGCTTCTTTTACTTATTTATTAAACAGTGAGTGGGAACTGCTTGGCAGACACCAGCAGGTGCTGGGGAAACCACAAGTAAAGCTGTAACACTATACCGTTCAGCTGGGGAGACAAATAAACTCATCGTTTTAACCCAAGATAGTAGTCCTCCAGTGTACTCTGAACAATGCAACCAGATGGATTATTGAACAAGTACCTATTTCATCATATGATTTGTTCTTCAGAAGGGAAAGCACATAGAGAATATATACAGTGCAAGGTTCCCACACCTCACTGGCCATGGGGCTGACCTTGCAAAGTTTTAAAATTATGGATTCCCAATTATACCTGCTCCCCCACCACATTGATTCTGATTCCGTAGATCTGGTTTGGAGCCCAGGAATCTGTACTTAAATTGTTCCTCCTTGATTCTGCTAAACAGCCAGGTTGGGAACCTCTGGCATAGTGGAAAGAGTATATACAGCCTTTGGAGTCAGGCAGGCTCGAGATGAAGCCCAAGTGTGACACCTGCTTGCTGTGTGAACATCACTGAACCTCTCTGAGCCTTGTGCTGCTTAGCTTGTGGATGAGGAATACATTAAATACCTAGCACATTGCCTGATGTATGATGGGGTTTTTTTTCAACAACAAAAGAAAAATGTTTTCCTCTTATTCAAGAACTTGTATTGATGATTTTTATATCTGAACTCCTATCTCTGGGCTCTAAACCCAGTCGTTCTTTCCATAGGCTAGTTATTCAAAGGTGGAAATTTTGGAGATTGTCTTATCCAGAAGTTTATTTTATATTGAAGAAGCTAGAATTCATGGAAATCACACAGCCAGGTACTGTAAAAGTCAGGGGTACAACCCAGATCAGTCCTCCAGTGTACTCTGAACACTGCACCCAGATGGATTATTGAACAAATACCTATGTCATCTTACAACTTATTCTTCAGAAGGGGGAAAGCATGTATAGAGAGAGTATATACATGTTCCCTCTGTCCCAGTTCTGGAAATAGCCTAAAAGTGGGCTAGAGTACAGCCAAATCTAGAACTGTGATTACCCCATGAGAATGAAATCTAGCAGCACTTTCCCAGTGTAGACTAGATCAACTATATGTAGGAAAAACTCACCCCAAGAGAAGAGCATGGTAGGTTTCATCTAGAATCCAGTTCAGAATAGCTGATACCAGCGCTCTACAAATGACAGAACCAGATCTTGCATTATGACCACTAATTCAACGCCCATTTATTGAATACCTACTTTGTACCAAAAGCAATTAAGAAACCAGTCAAAAATCACTGATTCTAGTATTCCATTGAAGGGAGAGAAACAGTAAACAAACAGGTAGATAATCTGGTTTGACAGCTGGTGTGAAGTGCTAAGGATGAAAAATTTAAAGGCAAGGAAAGGAGATGAGGAGGAGTAAGCATAGGTAGCAGTGATAAATAGGGGTGATCAGACCAGGCCTCACTTGAACAAAGCCCTGAAAGTGGTAAAGGGGCGAGCCCTGAGGACATAGGGGAGAGGACAGCAAGTGCAAAGGCCCTGAGCAAATGATTTCATCTGAATTGCTGTGTGAGGCCTGGCTCACCTGCCACAATGGCATCTCTGTCTCATCTCTGCCTTTATTAGGTGCTATGGCTTTTCTCCCTTCAGGCCTTTGCTTGTGACAGGACTTTAACCTTGTGCAGCCTTCCCGCACAGCCCAAAGTGTATAGTGCCCTAGCCCAACACAGATCCTTCTCCCTCTTCCTTGTTAGTATTCATTGTTTCCAAATTCCTTTTGCACTTTTTTCCCTCCCCTTTTCCCTTCTTGATTGTATGATACAATAAGTACGTTGGGATCTAAGTATCTGTAAAGTATAACACCGTGTCCTGTACAGATTGTTCCATTTGTCTTCACGACCTTTACACCATAGCCCAAGGATCTTATATAGCCCACTCCTGTTACAAGGCAGAAAGGTCGGGGGGAGGGGAAGAGGCTTGCCAGGGGCAGTGAGTTCAGTTATGCTGTCCAATCACAGATCTCATCTCCCACCTCCCCAGTGGCTGCTTGCCAACTACTTTCCAGGACCACAGCGGAGGGCCAGTAAACTAGAAAGGGTTTAGATGTCCATTAGCAGTCAAGAACTGTTTAGTCATGCTTATGTTTATTCATGTTTATTCAGTCACTCTCTGAGCTCTGGGTGGTTTTGTCTGCTCACCCAGAGAATCCGTTTGTTCTGAATGCCTCATCCCAGTATAACTTTCTGGACCAGAATGCCCCTGTTGCTATTGGTTATAAACATCAAACTTTGGTGTAGCACCACTCTAAGTAATCAGGGTGCATTTTATAGGAATAGAATCTAGGATTCCCAAGGCTCTAAATCTCTAAACAATTCTTTCTGTAATTGACATATTGTCACACAACTGTGATTTCATGGCCATCCCATAAAGCTATATGATTGCCTTTTATAGTCATGTCAGAGTAGCAATGTGTTATGCTGTCTTCCTTAGAGAAAGCTGGTTTATATATTTCTGAGCCTATAACCCAGTCTTTTGAAGATCTCTGCTTGTGGTAAATCTTCATCTGTGTAGTATTTCATTGAGAGAATATACTACAGTTTATTTTTTTTATTTTTATTTTTTTTTTTTTTGAGACGGAGTCTCGCTCTGTCACCCAGGCTGGAGTGCAGTGGCCGGATCTCAGCTCACTGCAAGCTCCGCCTCCCGGGTTCACGCCATTCTCCAGCCTCAGCCTCCCGAGTAGCTGGGACTACAGGCGCCCGCCACCTCGCCCGGCTAGTTTTTTGTATTTTTTAGTAGAGACGGGGTTTCACTGTGTTAGCCAGGATGGTCTCGATCTCCTGACCTCATGATCCGCCCGTCTCGGCCTCCCAAAGTGCTGGGATTACAGGCTTGAGCCACCGCGCCCGGCCCTATACTACAGTTTATTTATCCATTCTGCTATAGATAGGCGTTAGGGTAGTTTTCATTTTAGGGTGATTGTGTATAGTGAATTCCAGAATACATCTTTTGATAAGCTTATATATACATTTCTATTGGGTATATATCAAAGAATGGAATTGCTAGATCATAGAGCATATATATATTCACCTTTGAAATAATAGATACTGCCAATGAGTTTTCTGTACTAGCTGCACTGATTTATACTCCCACCAGCATCGAATGAGAGTTTTAGTTGCTTTGTATCCTTGCCAGCACCTAGTATGTTCCCTTTTTTCAATTTAGTTCTTCTCATGGATGTGTAATGGTATTGCATTGTGGTTTTAAATTGCATTTTCCTGACTAATGATATTGAAAGTCTTGTCATATGTTTATTGGCAATTTGGCTATCCTTTTTTGTGATATGTCTATACAAGTCCTTTTTTGTGTTTCTATTAGGTTGTCTTTCCTTTTTAAAATGATTTTTTAAAAATCTTTTGTATATTATAGATATGAGTGTTTTGTCAGATGTGTAGCAAGTGTCTTAACATCACTTTATGGGTTGCCTTTTCACTCTTTAATAGTGTCTTTTGATGAACAGAAATTCTTATAAGGTAGTCCAATTTCTCAGTTTTTTTCTTTATGTGTCCTAGTTAAGAAATCTTTGCCTACTCCAGGATCACAAAGATGTTTTTGTCTGTTTCCTTTGGAAAGCTTTATTGTTTTACATTTCACATTTAAATATGATGTGATGGAATCAAGATATATATACATATATTTATATATATATATATTTTTTTTTCATATGAGTAGCCAAGTGACATAGCACCTTTAATTGAAAAGGCCATTATTTTCACCCCTTCACTTACTGTCACCTGTGTCAGGTGTGTAGGTCTATAGCTGGACTCTCTATTCTATGTGTGGTCTATTTCTGAACTCTGTTCATTTTTCTTTATGCCAAGTATACACTGTCCTTTAATTATTATATCTTTATAGTAAACTTGAAATCAGTTAGTGTAAGTTCTCTAACTGCATTCTTCTTTTTGAAGATTGTCTTTTCTATTTTAGGTCCTTTGCATTTCTCTATCAGTTTTAGACTCAGGTTTCTGCAAAAATCCTGCTGGGATTTGATTAGGATTATGCTGACTCTACCAATGGTACCAAATCCAGGGACAATTTTTGTCCTTGACAGGACATCTAGCAATGTCTGGAGACATTTTTGTTTGTTACACCTGGACTACTGCTACTGGCAGCAGATAGATGGATGGCCAAGATACAGAGGCCAAGGATGCTGCTAAATGCCCTGCAATGCACAAGACAGCCCTCCACCAACAAGTAATTATCCTACCCAAAATGTCAGTAGTTCTACTGTTGACAAACTCTGCACAAATGTAATCGCTGTTTCAGTTGTACTACAGACTTCTCTCTGCCATCTTACTTTTTGTTTTCAATTTGGCTCACTAGTTTTGTTTTTTTTTTTTTGCATTTTTGCCCTTTGATTAATCAAAAATAGTATCCCATTTTTTACTGCCCTGTAATCTTGTTAGGTAGGTATTCTTTTACAATTATTTTAGAGCTTACTCTACAGATTTCAACATGCATTTAACATCTTGACATGTTACGGTCTAATACAGATTATTTTATCACTTCATTATACTACTAGACTCTTAGACACTTAACTCCTTCCCCCCCCCTTTTTGAATTATTGTTGTCTTGCATTTTAGTTTTATATATGCACAAACTACAGAAGACATAATAGTTATTGTTTTGTACAGTTCATTTTTTATATATTTACCTATTTCATTTTCTTCATTCCCTCTTACAGTTCCATGCTTCTGTCTAGGTTTATTTTCTTACATTGTTTTTTCTTTTAGTGCTGCCTGATAGCAATGAATTCCCTCAGGTTTTGTTTGTCGTAAATATCTTAATTTCACCTTCTTTTTTTTTTTAGACGGGCTCACGCTGTCACCGAGGCTAGAGTACAGTGGCACAATTACAGCTTACTGCAGCCTCAACCTCCCAGGCTCAATCGATCCTTCCAACTGAGCCTCCCTAGCAGCTGGGACTATAAGTGCACACTACCACACCTAGCTAATTTTTGTATTTTTTGTAGAGATGGAGTTTCACCATGTTGCTCAGGTTGGTTTCAAACTCCTGGGCTCAAGTTATCCACCCACTGCAGCTTCTCAAAGTGCTGGGATTATAGGCCTGAGCCACCCAGGCCCAGCCTTACCTTATTGAAAGAGGTGGTTTTTATAGGTTTTAAAATTCACAGTTGGTTCCCTAGTCCATAGATTTAAAAAAAAAAAATCGAAGTTGGGAGTTATTTTCTTTCAGTACATTAAAGATAGTATTCTATTGACTCCTGGATTGTGTCGTTTCTTTTGAGAAGTCAGCTGTCATTTTTATTGCTTCACTGCTTTTTCAGGTTTTCCTCTTTTTGTTTTTCAGCAGTTTGACTATGGTATCTGTGTGTTCTTTTCTTTATATTGGCCAAATAATTGGGCTGCTGAGTTTTTTAAATCTGTGGGTTGATCTCTTTAATTTGTTTTGGACATTTTAGTATTGCTTCTGCTCTATGCTGTCTTCTGAGACTCATTTACGTCTTTTCTTCCACATGTCTTTTATGTTCTTATCTGTGTTTACCATTCATTTTTCTAATTGAGTTTGAATATTTTTTATTGACCTGTCTTCCAAATCATTAATCATGTCTCCTGCTGAGTCCAATTTACTGTTAATATCTTATATTGAATTCTTAATTATAGATACTGTAGTTCTCAGTTCTAAAGTATCCATTTGATTTTTTTAAATAGATTTCAGCCAATTCCGTGGTAAAATTATTTATCCTTTCATTTACTTTGGTCATCTTTTCCTCCATTTCTTGACTTTATTAATCTTGGTTATTTCAAAGTGCTTGACTACTAAACTTCAATAATTGGGCCATCCACAGGTCTGCTTCTAATGTCTGTTTTTTCTCCTGATTACCAGCTATGTGCATTTACCTCCACACATGCTTAAAAAACTTACTATATACCAAACATTACATAAAAGTATCATAGCGGCTGCATATATCTTCCATCAAGGTTTGCTCCTTTCTTTTGTTAACTAAATACTTCAGTCTAATCTGACATATTTCAGGGATTGAGTTGGGTCACTGTTGGGTTGCAATCCTGGTAAGCCTCAAACTTAGTTTGGTTCATCCTTATTAGAGTATGATCCTCCAGGGCTTTCAGTTGAAAGCCTAATAGGCTGTTTGTCTCCTTAGACATGAAAGCCTTTGGGAGGTTCACTTCTGCCCGTAAGATTTTCAACTTAGTTATTTAGCCTATCACTACTTCACATGATTTCAAAATTGACTAAATGTCTTGAGGAAGACCCCAACCAAGTAAGTATTTCAAGTCCGTCAAATCTCCAGTTTTGTTACCCTAGCTTTGAAGAATACCAAAATCTCTACTGGCTTGTCTCCAGCAGCAGCCTTCTTCCAGAAGTTGGGTATTTTGAGGTCCCTCGAGGCTGTAGTTTTGTCTCTCCAGCCCCAGGTGACCATTAAAAGCATTGTGGTTTCTCTTTCCCCAGTGATAACCACACCCTATTCCCGAGCCCACATCCAGGATCAACAAATGCACCAAAGGCTCACGCACGCATGCCCACACGCACACCCACCCACCCACACACAAGCTATTGATTGTTGATTCCCTCTGAACATTCTGTCTGTTAGTCCATCTAGTCCTTGTTGCTTCCACAAGTATTGGATGCTTTAAGAAATGATTTTTGTAATTTATTTGACTTTTTCTAGACATTGGCAGGAGTATTAGCCTGCCAAACCATACTAGAGCCTACTTGGAAGCGGAATCTGTACAGATGTTTTTGAGGGCTTGCCGTGTGCCAGATGCTCTTCCGGCTTCTAGGTATAGGATTGTCCCTGCCCTCTCAGAGCCTCTAGTCTAAAGTAGGTAGGACAGACATATACATAAATAATACAGCTTGCCAAATACTGTCATAGAAGTGTGTACAGGGGTAGGAAAAAGGAGACAAATGTAAACTAGCACCACCTGTTTAGAAAATTGCAAGTTTTATAAATTTTACATGATTGCAGGTTAGAGATCAAGTGATAGAACAGTGAGAAATGAGGTTGGCAAGACAGGCAGAAGCCTGATGGTGAAGACCCTGTATGCCATGGTAATGGTTAGGTATAGTTTCTACCTAGAAGTATCTGCCCTTCATGCAGGATGGAGAACAGTTTAAGAATTAAGCCTAGAGAATTGCGATCAGATTTTTCTTTTAGAAAGATTACTTAAGTGTCATTGTGAGATGTGAATTCAAAGAGGGCAAGAAACAAGCCAAAGGGCCAGAGAGGAAACTGTGAGAGTTGACCCAATATTAAACACCTCAGTTGTCATCAACAGATTTGAAAGGTGTTAAAGGGGTGGAATTGATGAAATGTAGGGAATGCTGGGATTAAGAAGGGGTGAAAGAAAACAGATTCTATGGTTTCTAGCTTGACTATGAATCACCAAGGGAATATGGCAGAAAGTGATGAGGTCAATGTTAGACATACTGTGTTTTCCCGTTTCATTAGCTCTACTACGGTTTTTGTTATGTAATCTGAGAATGTAGTTTAGGAACCACCACCCTGTTGAGGGGCAGACCCCAAGTTATCTTCTTGAAACTCCTACAGTGAAATAAGAGAGCCCTAGGCCATTGCCTTCACCCTGTATTTTATAAGACACCCTCTGATTTTGTCTGTTTTGTATACTGGGCTTCCATTTAAACATTGTATTTGAAGAAAATTCTCCGTACTAAAAGAAAAAACACTCCTCAGCAGTGTAAGTATCTTCTTCTGGTAGGATATGTGGCTGATACCCTCTCCTGCATGTTGTTCTTCCATCTTGACAGAAGAACATCTTCAGCGGCATTTGGGGGCCACATCCTTTATTTGCAGTAAGTAGGTGCTATTCCACTGTCTTCTAGCATCCATTGTTGCCAATGAGGAGTTCACAGCCATTTATTTTTCTTTTATATGTTATTTGTCCTTTCCTCCTCAAAGGAATATGTGATTTTTCTCTTCATATTTAGAGTGAAGGGATTTTACCAGAATGTGGTCAGGTGTGTATCCTTCAGGGTTTTAGGTCTCCAGATAAATCTTTTTGCAGCTAAGGGAAATGTTTCTCCTTTCAAATTACCCCTTACATGGTGGTTCTCCCAGATCTGTCCTCCAAGTCTCACGGTTTGCATCTCTGCATCCCTGCTTTGGGTAAGATAGGTCTGCTTGATCTTCTAGGCCACTAATTGGGTTTCTGCAATTAACTATCTTTTTAAAAATTTCATCAGTGGAGCTTTTTTGCATGTGGAAAATTATGCTTTTAATTCTAAGAAACGTCTTTGGTGTCATAATTGAACTTGGTCTTATTATTATTATTATTATTATTATTATTATTATTATTTAAATTCTCATCTGCCTCTTTTTCTGGTTCTGTTAATCTAAGATTCACCAGCTCAAGGAGTGCTGAAATGCTTTTTCTACCCGTGACTGCTGGATCCCGTTAAGCAGTTCTCTTCCTTCCTACTTCTTCATCCAACTACCAGTATCTCAGGCAGGGAGGTGGCAAAGCAGCCTCTGGTTCATCAGTGTATGAGCCAGTGCACCTGGGATGTCATTAGTCCCCAGCCAAGCTTTGTGGCTGCCATGCATGGCATTTTTCTAGCCTGAGATAGGGAAGAGTCAAGCTTCTTCCCTTCTCTAGCTTCTTGGGGCCACAGAGAGCATGAGATACAGCCCCACGAAGCCTCACAGAGATGAACAGTGCCCGTCCTCATAGGGTTCCAGGGAGCTCAGTAGGCTTAGACTCTCAGCGTATCAGAGTCCCCTCCCAGGGGAAGTTTGGCACCATCTATTTCTCTCTCTGGACTGAGCAGGCCTTGCTCATGCCTGCTGGGCACAACTTGCCTGCCAATCTATAGCCACCGAGTTCAGGAGCATTCATGGAACTGGGGGTAGAGAGAAGCAGCACAAGCACTTTCTTACCTCTTCAAAAGCCCCCAGCAAGTAGAGAAAAAAGAAAGACCACAAGACCACCAGACTAGATGATCTCTAAGCCTCCATCCAATGCCGACATTTTACAGTTATACACATTTATGGTCTCCAACTCAACTCAGTCTTCAGTACCCTTGGGCCACACTTTATGTCTTCCCAGCATGCTCTGCTTCTCCAAAGGGAATATTTGAGACTTTTATTTCTCTCCTCAAGCCCTCTGTTTATCCTCCTCCTTGTTCACTGTCAGCCCATGACTTTGAATTTCTCTTCACAAAAAAAAAGACAGACTCAAAAAGACAGACTCTCGGATATTGAGTTGCTCTTTGCTTTCCCGTAATCCTTTCTCCTTTGCCTGCTTGCCTGCCTGCTGTCCATCTTTCCATCCTGCTGGAATCTGTCTTCTCCTGTGTGTTCTGTGATAGTATGTGCTCCCAGTTTTCCCATCTCTCTGGGTAGCCCCTTTCGCTTTATGTTGCTGTCAGTCTCACCCAATTTTGATCCTTCTCCTGTATTACAGGCTCCTGGGGGATCTTTTCAGTGCATAGAGTTGACCATATCACCCCTTGCTTTAAACCTCTTAATGACAGGAACAGACAAAACATGTCTGTAGTGATAGAAGTCAGAAGAGTGGTTACCTCCAGGCAGGCGAAATAGGAATTGACTGCAAAAGGACCTGAGGGAGCCTTCTAGGTTGTTGGAATTATTCTGTATCTTACTTTGGGTAGTGGTTACATTGTTCTGTACCTACACAAAAATTCACTGAGCTGTACGTTAAGATAGTGCATTTTACTGTACGTATACCTCAGTTTTAAAAAGATGAAACCTGAAGGGTTTTTTTTTTTTTTTTTTTTTTTGAGACGGAGTCTCACTGTCTCCCAGGCTGGAGTGCAGTGGCGCGATCTCGGCTCACTGCAAGCTCCGCCTCCCGGGTTCACGCCATTCTCCTGCCTCAGCCTCCCGAGTAGCTGGGACTACAGGCACCCGCCACCATGTCTGGCTAATTTTTTTGTATTTTTAGTAGAGACGGAGTTTCACCATCGAGGAAGATCAAGGATGATCTCGATCTCCTGAACTCATGATCCGCCCACCTCGGCCTCCCAAAGTGCTGGGATTACAGGTGTGAGCCACCACGCCTGGCCAAAACCTGAAGGTTTAAATCCAAAATCCTGAAGGTTAAAATCCAGACTCCTGAAAATAGTCCACAGATTCCTATTCCTTCCTCCCTCAAGTCTTGCCTCGAACATAATTTTCTTGTGAGACCCATCCTGGCTTCCTCAGGATATGACTTCCACACTCAGGACTGGAAGCCTAGGCCTGTCCTAATCCTGAAGATACTTTATTGTAACTGTACATGTACTTCCCTCACTAGACAGGGGGCTCAGTTTGTTTGCAGCCCTGGTGCCCAGTGCAGTGGCTGGCACATAGACCCTTGGTAAATGTCTGTTGAATGAATGAATGCAAGTTCACTTCATACTTGCTTTGAACTTGACATTTTTACTGAACAGTTTCCTTCCTCCAGCCTGCAGGATGTTTCCTCAGTGAGGGGAAGGCTGCTGCACAATGGCAGTTTTTGATACTCCTGAGGAGGCCTTTGGTGTCTTACGTCCAGTCTGTGTTCAGCTCACAAAGACCCAGACAGTGGAGAATGTGGAGCATCTGCAGACTCGACTACAAGCTGTGAGTGACAGTGCCCTTCAGGAACTTCAGCAGTACATCCTCTTCCCTCTGCGGTTTACCCTGAAGACCCCAGGTCCCAAAAGAGAGCGTTTGATCCAGAGTGTGGTGGAATGCCTCACATTTGTCCTTTCTTCAACATGTGTGAAAGAACAAGAACTTCTCCAGGAACTCTTTTCAGAACTCTCTGCTTGTCTGTATTCACCTAGCTCCCAAAAGCCTGCGGCTGTGTCTGAGGAGTTGAAATTGGCTGTGATCCAGGGACTTAGCACATTAATGCACTCAGCTTATGGGGACATCATTCTGACTTTTTATGAGCCCTCCATTCTGCCACGTTTAGGATTTGCCATATCTTTGCTGTTAGGCCTTGCAGAACAGGAGAAATCAAAGCAAATTAAAATTGCTGCCTTAAAATGTTTACAGGTTCTACTCTTGCAGTGTGATTGTCAGGACCATCCAAGGTCATTGGATGAACTTGAACAAAAGCAGCTGGGGGATTTGTTTGCCTCTTTTTTACCTGGAATCTCAACTGCACTGACCAGGGTTATCACAGGAGACTTTAAACAAGGTCACAGCATTGTCGTATCTTCCCTAAAGATCTTTTACAAGACAGTGAGCTTCATTATGGCTGATGAACAGCTCAAAAGAATCTCAAAGGTCCAAGCAAAACCTGCAGTTGAGCACAGAGTAGCAGAGCTGATGGTTCACAGGGAAGCAGATTGGGTCAAAAACACTGGCGACAAGCTGACTATCCTTATTAAAAAGATAATTGAGTGTGTTTCTGTTCACCCACACTGGAAGGTGAGGCTGGAACTGGTAGAACTTGTGGAGGACCTTCTTTTGAAGTGTAGTCAATCATTGGTCGAATGTGCTGGTCCCCTTCTGAAGGCCTTAGTGGGACTAGTAAATGATGAGAGTTCTGAAGTCCAAGCCCAGTGCAATAAAGTTCTGAGACATTTTGCAGATCAAAGAGTAGTGGTGGGCAGCAAAGCCCTTGCTGACATCTTGTCGGAAAGCCTGCATTCCCTTGCCACATCTCTTCCTCGCCTAATGAACTCCCAAGATGACCAGGGCAAATTCTCTACACTTTCCTTGTTACTTGGTTATCTGAAACTCTTGGGTCCAAAAATAAACTTTGTTCTCAACTCTCTGGCCCATCTCCAGCGCCTTTCCAAAGCACTCATCCAAGTTCTAGAGCTAGACGTGGCTGACATCAAGATTGTTGAGGAACGGCGTTGGAACTCTGATGATCTGAATGCCTCTCCAAAGACCTCAGCCACACAGCCTTGGAACCACATCCAGAGGAGATATTTCCACTTCTTCACTGATGAGAGGATCTTCATGCTCTTGAGGCAGGTTTGTCAGCTACTTGGTTATTATGGGAATCTTTATTTGCTTGTGGATCACTTTATGGAACTTTACCGTCAATCCGTGGTTTACCGGAAGCAAGCTGCCATGATCCTTAATGAACTGGTTACAGGGGCTGCTGGGCTAGAGGTCGAGAATCTTCATGAAAAACATATTAAAACAAACCCAGAGGAACTGAGAGAGATTGTGACATCTATACTTGAAGAATACACAAGTCAAGAAAATTGGTATTTGGTTACCTATCTGGAAACTGAGGAAATGGGAGAGGAGCTGATGATGGAACACCCAGGCCTCCAGGCCATCACGTCTGGTGAACACACCTGCCAAGTTACATCTTTTCTAGCCTTCTCAAAACCAAGTCCCACTATTTGCTCCATGAACAGCAACATCTGGCAAATATGCATTCAGTTGGAAGGAATTGGCCAGTTTGCATATGCACTAGGAAAAAACTTCTGTTTGCTCTTGATGTCAGTCCTTTATCCAGTAATGGAGAAGGCTGGAGACCAAACCCTACTCATCAGTCAGGTGGCTACCAGCACCATGATGAATATTTGCCATGCTTGTGGCTACAACTCCCTGCAGCACCTGATCAACCAAAATTCAGACTATTTAGTGAATGGGATCTCTTTAAATCTGCGTCATCTGTCTCTGCACCCTCATACCCCAAAGGTCTTGGAAGTCATGCTGCGGAACTCAGATGCTAACCTGCTTCCTTTGGTGGCAGATGTGGTTCAAGATGTCTTGGCCACCCTGGACCAATTTTACGATAAGAGAGCTGCTTCCTTTGTCAGTGTTCTGCATGCTCTGATGGCAGCATTAGGTACATTGAGAGCCCTTTTTAATGCTGATGTGTGGGGGACAGGACTCAATCTCCTAGTTTGCTTAGCCTTGTTTTTTGCATTGTTTGCAGTGATGCTATGGGGGACATTTGAATCATTGTCTCTCCAGTCCCATAGGTTATGGTGGAGTTTCACTGTTTATCTTTTATACTTTCAGTAATCTCTACCATTTATTGAGCTCCTGCTCTATGCCAGGGATATAAACCCTGCAGACTAAATGCAAATATTATTTCTATTTTATAAATAAGAAAAACTAAGGGTCAGTGACATCCTACTTAGCCAGAGTCACACAATTAATAAATGATAAAATCAGGATTTATGACAGTTCTTTCCAGTATATCAAACTGCTTCTGATGATGCATAGCGTTAGCAGTATCTATGCTAATGAAGAAGAGATATAACATGAATTATTCAGTCCACATATAGTCTAGAACAGTACTGTCTAAGAGAAGTTTCTGTGATGGTAGAAATAATCTTTATCTGTTCTATCCAGTACAGTTACCACTCTACACATGTGGTTCGTGTACCTGAATTCTATATTTTACTTAATTTTAATAGCCACATGTAGCTAGCGACTACCACACTGGACAGAGCAGGTCTAGAAACTTCCTTTTAACCTTTTAATTGTGTGAGTTGGTTTGAGTTTCTCTTCTTCTCTTTGATCCTATTGGGTGCTTGCCAGAGATGTTAGCCACTATTAGAATGGCAAAATTGGCTGAGCACGGTGGCTCATGCTTGTAATTCCAGCACTTTGGGAGGCCAAGGCGGGCGGATCACAACGTCAGGAGATTGAGACTATCCTGGCTAACACAGTGAAACCCCATCTCTACTAAAAAATACAGAAAAAAATTAGTTGGACGTGGTGGCGGGCGCCTGTAGTCCCAGCTACTTGGGAGGCTGAGGCAGGAGAATGGCTTGAACCTGGGAGGTGGAGCTTGCAGTGAGCCGAGATTGCGCCACTGCACTCCAACCTGGGCAACAGAGCAAGACTCCATCTCAAAAAAAAAAAAAAGGGCAAAATTTTGGACTTCAATTATAAGAAAAGGAATCTTTCAACTGGATAGTCAGTCTTTCAATGAGAAAATAATAAGCTGTATAGCAGGGTCCCTTTTATTTAAAGAGCATATTTCCAGTATTTATCTCAGTATTGCTAATAGCCTCTGAGGCAGGTGGAATGGTCACTGGCCTCATTTTGTCAGTTGAAAAAGCCAAGACCTTGTAAGAAGCATTCTCATGGAAGGTGACTGGGGCAGGGACAGTGCCCTGCCGTGTAGCTAATGCCATTTCCAGTGTTTGTTTATTCATGCATGAGCATTTGCGTTCAGCGTAAATGTTCCTTTTTTCATTCATTCATTCATTCATTCAAGAGTGCCTGCCATATGTTAGACACTGTGCTAGGTAATGAAGATAGAGCAGAGAACAAGACGAATAAACTCATGGAACTTCCCTGCCACTGCAAGAGAGATGATAAACAAGTAAACAAATCATTAGACAAGCTCACTACAGATTCTGATAAACACTGTGAAGGAAATAAACACCTCGATGTAACAGGCACAGGCTTCTGTAAGTTCAGTGGTCAGGGAGGGCCTCTCTGAGGAAGCAACACTAAAGCCGAGACCTGAAGGATGAGAAGGGCACATCAACACATATGGGGCTGTCACGTTGTTTTTTTTTTATTTTTAAGAACATTCAGGCCGGGTGCCATGGCTCACACCCATAATCCCAACACTTTGGGAGGCTGAGGTGGGTGGATTGCTTGAGCCCAGGAGTTCAAGACAAGCCTGGGCAACCTAGTAAGGCCTCGTCTCTACTAAAAATGGGAAAAAATGAGTTGGGAGTGACGGTACATGCCTGTAATTCCAGCTGCTTGGGAGGCAAAAGCAGAAGCATCACCTGAGCCCAGGGAGGTCAGGGCTGCAGTGAGCCGTGATTGCACCACTGCACTCCAGCCTGGGTGACAGAGTAAGACTGTCTTAAAAAAAATAGAAATAAAAATTCAGGTGGGAAGGCCCAGAGGGAAGAAGGGGCATGGGTCTTTGGAGAATGGAAAAGAGGCCATTGTAGAGAGTGTTGCAAGATGAAGTTGGAAAGAAGGGCAAGGACAAATCCTGGTAGGGCCTTATGGACCAAGAGAAGGAGTTTGGATTTTATTTTGCAGCCACTTGGAAGCCTGTGTAGTGGGCTAGTCACTGGGGAGTCAGCCATGAATAAGACCCACCTGGACCTGCCCTTGTGGAGGCCCTCATAAGGACTGGCAGGTTGCTTATGCAGACTAAGGCTGGCTTCCATGGGCCAAGTATATCCCACCTGTACTGCTTTAGGGACCTACGCTATGTTTCAATTTGAAATTTCTATAAAGTAGTTTAAGAAAAGCCCTGTGAAATATGTCTCTCAAGAGGTATCTGAATTTGGGCCTTCAGAATTGAATTGCCTTAGATTGCTGATGTCTTCGATCATCTCTGAAAGAGGAATGTCAAGACTCGTGTAGCTTTGTAGTGCTTTAAAAAGAAAAAAAAAAAATGAGGTGGAGGGAGAGGGTCTGCCTTGCAGAAAGGAAAATTGGATGGTTCAAATTGAGTGTGGGGCTTCCTTGGAACAGAAGCAAACTTAGAGCTAGCTTTTCTGAAAGATTTGAAATAACCCAGAATACACTTGCTTTTTGAACAGGAATTAGTGCTCAGGTGGAGTTGTTATAGTCACTCATAAATCAGAGGAGCACCTTTTGCTGTCATTTCTGTTTGTCATCGAATTATCTGACAGCCACTCTTTTAAGATGGGTGTGGAAATGTGTTCTCAGAGAACTTTGGAAAGGCCTTAGAAGAACCCAGTAAGAGTTTTAGGAAACTGAGTTATCATTAACATAGTGTGTCACATGCAGTGACTAAAAAAGCATTAGGTGCCACGGTAAGGGCAAGAACCATCAGTTAATTACTGCGAATACCAACTGCTTGTTGGCTGATTATTCATAACAAGAAAAAAATAGGGTAGCTTTGAAAATAAGTGTTTATGTCACATACTACAGAACTTGGAGAATGTGCAAGTCCATCCATACATGGCTGCTGCATTCTTTTTATGGCTGCATAGTATTCCATCATGTGTCTGCACCGTAGTGTATTTAACCAGTCCTTTCTTGGTAGACATTTTGGTCATTTCCGGTCTTTGGCCACCACAAAAAATGCTGCATTGAATATCTTTGTAGGTCATTTTGGACATGTCTCCGTCTATCAATAGGATGAATTTCTGAAAATGCTGGTTTAAGGGTATAACGTTTAAATTTTTGAGAGAGTATCAAATTGCTCTCTAAGAGGTTGTACCAATTTAAACTCCATCAGCGATGTATGAGAGTGCCAGTTTTGCCACGCCCTCACCCACACTGTATATTACCAAGCTGTTGATCTTTGCTAATCCAATAGGAGAAAAATAGCACCTTATTATAGTTTTAATTTGCATTAAAAGTGAGATTGAGCTGCTTTTCATATGTTTAAAAGCCATTGTGAGCAAAGACATTTTAATGTCTGGCACCAGCCTTGAATCTAGAAATAATCTTTGCAGCCTGTCTAGTCTTAGCAGTGTAAATGCTGGGTCTGGGTTTTAACTATTTGGGAACCAGTCCCTTAGAGTGCACTAAGTACCTGATAGACAACTGGGGATGCGGTTTGAAGAATGTCATAATGGATCCCTGGGTGTAGGAACCTCCGGCTCACACCTCACGTGTTTGCTCTCTGATACTCCCAGTTGCCTGGCCCTGTCATCTCCCATCTGCTGCTGCTCTTGCTCTGTGCAGATGCTTTTTGATAAAAAGAAGATTAGCAGGTGCTAAAGGTTATCAAAGTCTTTTTCCCAGTTGTCTGCAAAAGGAGGGTACTGGACCAGAGCAGTGATTTTCAGGCTGTGGGATTTGTTGTTGTTTTATTCTTTAAGTATTGAGAGATTTTTTTGAAATGAAGCCTTTGGGGAACCCTGATATACAAAAAAAAAGATTGAAATTCGAGCTGAGTTGGTTGAAGGAATAGAGACCCTAGAACCCATGCCCGTAGCCCCCCGTCTCTTGGTGCCCTCCCTGTTGTGATCCATAAGACATTTCTGTGAAGCCCTAAGGCTCCTCAAGGCACAGTTTGAAAACCATGGGACCCAGTGATGTTTGAAGTTTATTCTGTGGTAACTTATCAGAAGTATTTGAGCATCACCGAATAGGGAAGACTTTGGAGAGAAAACAGCCAGCTTTCTGATGCATTTTATGTCAGAAATACAGTGTGAGACCATCCATCCTTAAGGCTCTGTAAAGCCTGTATTCTGCTAATGAGTGGTATATTCTGTACTCAGAATTTTGTCACTTGGACGTGTTTGCCAGTCTTGTATATTTTTTCCTTTGCATAAACTTTGAGCACCCAATATCTTTGTAGGTCATTTTGGACATGCCTCAGCATATCAATAGGATGAATTCCTGGAAAAAATGCTGGTTTAAAGGGTTTATGTTTAAATTTTTGAGAGAGTATCAAATTGCTCTACTAAGAGCCTTTGTGGAACTCTGACATACAAAAATGATTTGCAGTTAGAGCTGAGATGGTTGAAGGAATAGAGATGCTGGATCTCACACTGGGCATATTGGATTTCCAGTGGTGACCAATGGAACATAGAGTCTAATGGGAGACTCAGACACTGAATAGGACACACAAATAAATAGATACGCAAATGTATAATCACATATTGTGATGAACTGATATGAAGGGAAAGAGCAGAGAGCTATATAAGATATCATGTAAGTGACCTAAGTTAAACAGGGTAGTCAAGGGAGGGCCTTATCGGGCAAGTTCTATGTGTTCTGAGATGTGACTTGGAGCTAACCAGATGTGAAGTAGATGGGAGGAATTCCAGACAGAACAGCATATGCAAGAGTTCTGAAACAGGAAAATGCTTGCTGCATTGGGGGAACTGGAAAATAATGGGTTAATGGTCAACTGGGAGGCCGGAGAGCCAGGCAGGGACTGAATCATGTGGGGGCTGTGCAGGCCAGGGCAAAGAGCTTATTCTGTGTGAAGTACTCATGCCTGCTGTTAATAGCCAAGGTGATCATTGTAACTAACACTTTATTTACAGCCCAGTGGTTCCCAGACACAGGTAATCTCGGGCACCTCCAAGAGCAAAGTTTAGGAGAGGAGGGAAGTCATTTGAACCAAAGACCAGCAACTCTTGAGAAGAGCACCACCACAGCTGAAGACATCGAACAGTTTTTGCTGAACTACCTCAAAGAGAAGGATGTGGCAGAAGGAAATGTCTCAGATTTTGATAATGAAGAAGGTAACTTGGTTTTTTTGGCTTAGCTGTTTTTTTCTTTCTGAAACAGATTATTGTAAAAATGGTGAAACATCATTACAGAAAGGGTAGAAATAAGAAAAGTCACTCATAACCTTACCAGGCTAACATAGTTGTTCCCCTGTTTTGTGTAATCTTTTTCCATTCTTTTCTGTTGCAAAACTGTTTTTACGTGGTTGCAGCTGTGTACCCTTTTTGTGTTTAGTTATAAGCAACTCTGTTGCTGTTGAATTTTGATAATTAATGCTTTAATGGCTGTTACTAAGTGTCCATTCTGCTGTAGGACATTTAGGTTGCTTCTGGCTTAATAATAACACTAATAAACAGTGCTGCAGTGGATGATTCTGTGCATGTGACTTTTTTTTTTTTTTTTTTTTTTTTGCATATTTCTTTAAATTCCCAAAAGTAGGATTTCTGGGTCAAGGATGTGAACATAATTTAATGCTTGCCAAATTGCCTTTCAAAATGGTTGTGTCAATTTATACTTTTCCTTCGGCAGTGCAGGATGAATACTGGTTTCACCACAGCCTTACCAACATTGGCTATTTCCAGTTTTACTTCTTCCTAAATTAATAGGTGAAAAATGGTTCTTGTTATCTACCTTGCATTTCTTTGATTACCAACAAGGTTGAATGTCTTTCTATAAGCTTCTTTCCTAACAGGTTTTTTTCCTTATGCCCATTGTCTATTCATATGCTTTGTCCATTTGTTTATTGGTGGGAGGAGATTGCAGTGTTTTTCTTACCAATTTATATGATAAAGAAGGGAGTTCAGGCTAGTTGAAGCTCTGGCCTGTTGTTTTATTCACAAGCTCAATCTGGAGCTTCAGGTCACGGAAGGATTAATAAATTATTAGAATCTTCTCTGCAAATATAAAATGCCAAGTCATAATGAGCTTGGTGGTCTCAGAACCATCCTAAATCGAACTGAGTCCCAAATTAGTTTGTTAGGTTGGAATAAAACAGATTTCTTTTTCTTTTTCTTTTCTTTTCCTTTTTTTGTTTTTTTCCTCCTTTTGGTGATCTCCACTGTGAGATTCTGGTGAACTGAAGCCAGTACTTCCAGCAGAATAACATGAAATAGTAGCTCGACACAACTCACTGCAACAAATGCCTTCTAAATAGCAGAGAAGCATCACAGGACCCAAATAACGATTTATGCAGAGTTGAGTCATTGCTCTCCCCAAGAACAGAGTTTTCTGATCAGAAATCTATCAGGCTTTTTCTTCTCAGATTTGTTTCTTGAGCCAACCCAATCCTTTTCGTGAACTGCACCCTTCATCCAAACCTGGAAATGCTGAAGCAGTGGAGGCATTCTGATCCCTCATAATCCAGATTTGCCATTCTTGTTCAAAATTTGAGCACTGTCAGTGAATCCATTCCTTCATGATTAGGATCTTCTAGTGTTAGTTGATGTTCACTTAGAGCAGACTGAAAGAGTCAAACCCTTCTTCCAATACCAGGAAAATCCACATCCCTCAAATAACATTCTGCAATAGGTGAATTTCAAACAACAAATTCCCCTCTGGGGAAAAAAGCACAGGCCTATCATCTTTATGCTTATCATTCATCAAGTACACACCACACACTTGGCATTCTAAGGAATGTTTGCCTCAGTGCTGGCTTGACATGAGTTTTTTGTTTTAAGCACATAAAAGCACCTTGTATATCTGAGGTCCCTTTCTCCAAGAAATCCAAGCATTCTACAAATGCATTTTCATTTATCTTTTCAGCATCTGTTAGAGACAGGTGCATCCTCTACTGTAAGAGTCTGTCTTTCCAGCAGAGGGAACTGAAATTGGAAAAAGTTAAGGGAGCAGTGCTCTGCTCAGTGGAAATGAGCACAGCTGGTGATCAGGGTTGGAATGAGGCTGGGGCTGTAAGTAGATCAGGAAAATTTTTCAGGGTAGGGATTTTGGCCTGGGTTTCATGCAATTCTCAAATCTTGTGATGTTTCCATTTACAAACTTACATCTATCTCATGCAACGCAGCACTCTAAGCAGTG
Organism: Macaca nemestrina; assembly: GCF_043159975.1. Classification (NCBI taxonomy): domain Eukaryota; kingdom Metazoa; phylum Chordata; class Mammalia; order Primates; family Cercopithecidae; genus Macaca; species Macaca nemestrina. Next base: position 26,797,537 of record NC_092139.1, read on the forward strand.
AGAATGATAATGGCTGGTAATATCTCATTTAGTGCTTTCAGTAGCATGTGAGGTATATGTGCTGTATCCCTTTTTTTTCCAGATGAGGTAATGTAGGATGAAAGAAGTTGCTAATAGGTTGTAGAGGCAAGACTTGATCCAACCTCCTCTAACCAAACTCCATGCCCTGTGAACTACACCAAGCTGCCCTTATTACCTCACCTACAAAGATAAGTAAGGTTTGATTCTGGCCATCAGAAGTTCTTACAGCCTGATGGAGAAGACAGACGTGCACCCCTTTTAATCAAAGGATGAACCAAGAGGAGATGAAAAAGTGAAGGACAGAGCAGAGGCCAGCCATGGAACGTCCCAGCTTCAAGGCTCCACACGAGAACCGTATCCTTTTTTTTTTGAGACGGAGTTTTGCTCTTGTTGCCCAGGCTGGAGTGCAGTGGCACGATCTCGGTTTATTGCAACCTCTGCCTCCTGGGTTCAAGCGATTCTCCCGCCTCACCCTCCCAAGTAGCTGAGATTACAGGCGCCTGCCACTATGGCCGGCTAATTTTTGTAATTTAGTACAGATGTGGTTTTGCCATGTTGGTCGGGCTGGTCTCAAACTGCTGACCTCAGGTGATCCACCTGCCTCAACCTCCCAGATATCTTGTTTTTATCTTAAATATTCATTAATGGAAATTTAGAAAAGACCAAAGGTATAGGGAAAAAATTTAAGTCATCTGTTGTCTCATTACCTTGTCACTTTTAATATTTTGCTGTACTTCCTCCCATGCAAAAACATATGTAGTAGTGTTCATGCTGCATATGCAATTTTGTGTTGTGCTTTTTGTCTTTTTAAGACAATATTATTTTATAAACATTTCTCTTGTTGTTAAAACCCATGCTAAGCCTGGTGTAGTGGCTCATACCTGTAATCCCAGCACTTTGAGAGGCTGTGGCAGGGGGATTGCTTGAGCCCAGGAATTGGAGACCAGTCTGGGCAACATAGTGAGACCCCCATTTCTGTAAAAAGAATTTAAAAATTAACCGGGCATGGTAACACGCACCTGTAGTCCTAGCCACTCAGGAGGCTGAGGTGGGAAGATCACTTGACCCCATGAGTTTGAGATTGCAGGGGGCCGTGTTCACACCACTGCACTCCAGCATGGACACAGCAAGGCCTTGTCTCTAAAAAAAAATAGGGACCTCATAAAATGCCATTATATGGCTATACTATGGTTTCTGTACCCATCATTCCCCCTTGCATGGAGGTGTCTCAGTCCATTTACAGTGCTGCTGTAACCAAATACCTAAGACTGAGTAATTTATAAAGAACAGAAATTTAGGTATCTCTGTTTTATCACTCATACAACACTGCCGCTAGTTGTGCTTTTTTTCCAGAGGAACAGTCAGTCTCTCCCAAAGTGGACGAGAATGACACCCATCCAGATGTGGAGCCACCACTGCCGTTGCAGATCCAAATAGCCATGGACGTGATGGAACGCTGCATCCACTTGTTGTCAGATAAAAATCTGCAAATCCGCCTGAAGGTCAGTGCACAGCTGCTTCTCTGCATTCTCAGAGCAGTAGGACTAAGGTGTGGCCTGGTTGGCAGTGGCTACACGGATGAGCACGTAGCTCCCCTTATGTCGTAGTCCATGTGTGGTGGCCAAGAGAAGGCATCCAAAGGAATTTGTCTGTGGGGTGACAGTTTTACATCTTTCTGTGTCTGCTCAGATGCCAAAGGGAGCTGAATCTCCTGCATTAAAAACCACAAGTTTTGGGGATTCACTGAATCTCCAAGGAAAAGAAAGCCATGTGCTTTGGGAAGGATATTATTTTCTCAGCTATGTAGGATGCAGGTTTTAATACTTTAAAAGATCATTCTTCCAAGCCTGACACTAGCCCTTATCTCTCTTTCTGTTTTCATCCTAGGGAAAACTTGAACACTTCCTAATATAGCCTGACTTGCTGGCAGTTTGCCAAGCAGCACCCCCATCAGCAAGGGCTGGAAGTATACAGTAGTGACTGCAATAACAGGACAGTGGGGTGGGGTAGAAGTGGGGGCCAGGGCTTTCCGAATCACCCTGGAGAAGATCTTACACCCAAAGGGAAACAGCATTCCTCCCTACCCCCAGGCAGGAGTGAGAAACACAACTGTCAGCCGAGCGCAGGGCCTCACGCCTGTGATCCCAGCACTTTGGGAGGCCAAGGCGAGCAGATTACCTGAGTTGGGAGTTCGAGACCAGCCTGACCAACATGGAGAAACCCCGTCTCTACTAAAAATACAAAATAAGCCGGGCGTGGTGGTGCATGCCTGTAATCCCAGCTACTTGGGTCACTGAGGCAGGAGAATCGCTTGATCCCAGGAGGCGGAGGTTGTGGTGAACCAAGATCTCGCCATTGCACTCCAGCCTGAGCAACAAGATCAAAACTTTATCTCAAAAAAAAAAAAAAAAAAGAAACACAACTGCCTTAGTGACTCACTGTTAGTGATGAGGGTACATTGCCTTGCTCAGGGGTGATGGGCTAGGAAACCCTGATCACAGATTATCTCAAATCTCAGGGTCTGTGTTTTGTGGAGTTTGTTTAGTCTTCCAAACACTAATGCTAAGAGCTCTTAGCATTCATCTGTTGTTCCATTCAGCAAGCACTTAACCTTTTACCTGCACAGCTTTAATGTGGGTGCCTGGCTGATGCATTCAACATACTCCTGTATATCCTTCAAGACCTTCCCTTTTGTAGAGGATTTGTAGCAGCTGTATACATACCATAGTTATTAAGAACATCAGCGTTGGAGTCAGACCTACATACCTGAGTCAGTTCAAATCCTGATTCTGCCTCTTATTAGCCATGTGACCTTGAGTAACTTAATTCACTATTTTGAGCCTCAGCATCTTCATCTGTAAAATGAAGATGATGGTACCTACCTCACAGAGTTGTTGATTATAAATATAAAACAGCATTAAAAAAGACACATATACTCATTCATGTACTAAATGCTTATTGAGGACTAGTGCAGGTCAGGTGGAGGGTGTGTAGAGGGGATGATGCAGACACGATCCCCGTCTTCACGGAACTCCCTGTCTGTTGTGGGGAGAGAGGCAATACACAGATTCATACATATTGGAGAAAGGCTGTCAGGGAGCACGCAGGAGGAGAAACTGAAACAGCTAGGGGAGACCGAGTTCTGTTACCACTACATGGAGAGGCCCAGGAGGCAGGTTCTGTTTGATAGAAAATAGTAATTCACCCATGCAGCAGGTATGTGTTGGGAACCTACTCGGTGCAAAACCCTGCTGACTAAGACAGAGCTTACCTTCTGATTTAGCTTACCTTCTGATTTACCTTCTGAGGTCATCAGGGAAGGCCTCTCTGAGGTGGTAACATTTCTCAAGGCTGAGAAGGAACCTGCCCTGCAAAGATGCAAAGAGAACATTCCAGGCAGAGGGGAAACGTGCATCTTTGAGTGAATGAAATGTCATGTAACTTGTCCCATTAATAACAGAGCTCAAATTCCAAGCCTGTCCGTGATACCACAGCCATTTCCACTCTGCTCCCCTGCTCCCCGCTGCGCAGCCGAGCTTTCTTTTACTGCCTTGCCTAACTATTCAACCCTCAATGGCAGGGCCTCTTCTGTTCCAGTTTCAGTGCGGACCAGCACATAGTAGGCACCCAGTAGGGTTTACTGCTTCGTGTTGGCTGGCTTCGCTCTGTCTTGCTGACTAACGAGAAGTTGCCCTGTGAAGGTTGGCCGTCTGTGCGGGAGGGAAGCCTGCGCTGACCGTTGTACTGACCGCTGCAACACTGATGCAGGCCGTCTCTTTTCAGTGAGTTTGAGATGTAAGAGATCAGGAAACAAGGAAGGTAACTGATATTCAGTTTACGTGCAGGGTAGCCCAACCCTTTCTGGTGAGATTAGCCTGTACCTCAACTGCCAGCTGGGCCTCTCCATGTAGTGGTAACAGAACTCGGTCTCCCCTAGCCACTCAACTTTCTCCTCCTGCATGCTCCCCATCTCATTCAATGGCACGTGTATCTCTTCAGTTGCTACCCCTGAACCGAAGCAGCTCTTTTAAAACCCTCACTTCCCCTCCCCAGTATCCAGTCTTTCAGCAATTTAAGCCATGTCATCTCCAAAACAGATCTCCAGTCCTTTGACTTCTCTCCTCTGCCGCCATCATGTGGCCACATCACTTTGCTCCTCTCATGTGGATCCTAAAGGGCCTCTTTGTTTCTCTCTCCCCCTTCAAGTCTCCTCTCTACTCAGCAGCCAGAATGACCTTTCTAAAACATGAATTGTATCATGTCACTTTCCTCCTTAAAACGCTTTGATGGCTCCTCACTGCACTTAGTACAAAATATAAAAAAACTCCTAACAAACCCCTTTGTAGTTGGTCCCCATTTTACCTCTTCTCTGTAACGCTCCACGCTGCCCTTCTCTCACTTCTTATGAAAGCTCTGTTCCACCTCTGAGTCTTCCTCATCATGGTTTCCAGTTGCATGAATCTTCACAGAACTAACTCCTACTCATCCTTTGTGTCTTCTTTTAGAAGCTCCTTCTTCAGCAAAGACTTCCCAACAGTCTGTGGTTTAGATCCTTCCCCTCGTTTCTTTGCATTTCACCTTTGACTTTCCTTCTTGTCCCAATTGCTAATCATCACTTCATTTAGGCGTTATCTAATTAAGGTCTTTCCCCAGCTGACCACGAACCCTGCGAAGGCAAGGAAACGTGTATATTGTCCCTCTGTGTCCCCTCAGTACATAGCTAGTGCTTGGCATGTAGTCAGCACTCAGAAAACAATTATCCAATTAATACATTTCTAAACGTTATTCTTTGAAAATGGTGACTTGATCCCAGGTATCTGTTTTCAAGCCTGTACCATCTGCTGAAATCATGTCTCTTTCAGGTCTTGGATGTGCTGGATCTGTGTGTGGTTGTTCTGCAGTCCCACAAGAACCAGCTGCTTCCCTTGGCTCATCGGGCCTGGCCCTCACTCGTGCACCGACTCACACGGGATGCCCCCCTGGCAGTGCTTAGAGCCTTCAAGGTACTGCACCAGCATCCCCCATGGTCTGTTGTGAGGGTAGAGTTAGTAGGAGCAGAGCTCACTGGGGCCTTTTGGATTGGTTCTCTTCACCTGATTGCAGTGTCACATACTGTGAAGAAAGTATAGAAACATAAGAAAAGCACAAAGAAGAAGATAACAGTCTCCTTTTGAATTTGAAGCAGATGAACCAGTAGATGAAAAGGCCAGGCTGTAAGCTCAGCACTCCTCCACACAGGAGTTTGTCTCCTTAAAACCACTTTGCAAGGTAGGTATATTGTCTTTACTTTTGGCGAAGGAAGAAAGAAGCTCAGAGAAGTTAAGGAATTTTCTCACAATCAAACAGCTAGTAAGTGATAGGAACCCAGAGCAGTGAGTTCACTCCATGTTCTTTGCACTGCACAGGAGTCAAGGTGAAGGGGCGAGGTTCTAGCAGTGGGTGTCCTCTGCCCAGCTGAGTGATGCTGGCAAAACCCGGGACCACCCATTTTCGTGTTGGGCTTAGGAACACCTAGCCCACCTTTCTCATAGTGTTGTCAGGGATAAAATGGGACTATTTGGTGAAATGCTTTGAAAAGCTAACAGTCCTATATATATGTAAGTCCTATATGTATGTATGTATATTATTCTCCCTGGCTTAGTTTAGCTTACATTAGCATGGATATTTTAGCTTATTTATATCCTTTCTTGTTCTTCAAAGCCCTTAAGGCAACCTACAGAGATACATACCACAACAAGCTACCGTAAATTAGAAGAAGGTGCGTAAGATGAAGCAGAGAGAAAAGATGTGTAGGGATACAAAATGAAACTGGTAATGCACCAGATACAGTTGGCCAAAGTAGTTTGATCTTCTGTAAATTCTTCAGCATATACTAGACCAAATTAAAATATTAAAAATTAATGTTTTTTTCCCAAAACAAAATTCACAAAATGACACGCGTGCTTGTGTATGTATATGTGCCAAAAAAAGAGGAAGATTAAGGGGGAGGGAGGTAGGTATTGCTAAATCTTATCCAGATGTACTGGGGGGTGAGAGGGGTTGGTGAGACTAGGTTGTCTGAAATAACAGCAAGCAAAGAAAAATGAAAAAAATATAAAGATGTGTGCACGATAACTGAGGCTGCTTTCCCCATGCACAGACACAATGATGACACCGAGGTCTATAGAAGCTGTGCCATTCAGCTGAGGGACCTGAAATGAGAGCCTTGTTCTCTGCAAAATCAGCAAACACTCTGTGCTGGTTATGCCTTGCTTACCAATTTTTAAAGAAATTCCTATTATCCTGTATACTCAGTCTTGTGCAGCAGGGCAAAACATTTCAATATGTTCTGCTAGAGAAAGTGTAAAACAAGACATGCAAAGAAACTATCTGTTCTGAAAGATAGAATGAGGGTGATGTGCATAAGAGGTTGTACAGCAGAACAGAAGGAACACCAAGTCGGCTGCAACTTCAGGGACCCTGCCTTGGTTCAGCCCAGGGACCTCGGCCTAGTCGCCAACCTCCTGATGCCTGCATGTGGCAGCAGCTGGGCCATAGTGTTCATGGTTGCTCAGCTAGCTAGAGTTAAAAGCATATGTATTTTCTCAAGGGATGTTAGGAAGATTCAAGAAATGATCTATGTGAACTGCTTTAAGCTCTTCTCTCTTTTTTTTTTTTTTTTTTTTAACAAAAATGGGAGGGAAATCAAGATATTAATCATATTATTCATCCAACCCAAGATTCCTTTGAATTATTCGCTGTGTAATCTGTATTTATGGATAGAAGCAACCATGCCTTGGGAGCAGAGACCTCCAAATTCATAACTGTCAGAATCACAAACCATGGGCAAGGAATTAACAGCAGTAATTCTATTTTTTTTCCAAGCAGAGACCTAGATGAAATTGAATTACCAAGCGTTCTTTAGTTCTCTTGCTGCCTTGACGATGTTCACTCACCAGGTTGGGGGCTGTTTCTGCAGGTTTTACGTACTCTGGGAAGCAAGTGTGGCGACTTTCTACGCAGCCGGTTCTGCAAAGATGTCCTGCCAAAGCTGGCTGGCTCCCTAGTCACCCAGGCCCCCATCAGTGCCAGGGCTGGACCAGTTTACTCGCACACACTGGCCTTCAAGTTGCAGCTGGCTGTCCTACAGGGCCTGGGCCCCCTCTGTGAGAGACTGGACCTAGGTGGGTACCAGGCAGTTCCAGCTGGACACACACTCAGCATCTGTCTCACCCCTGCCATCATGCCCTCTGCTCAGTTGTGCCCCACCCACCCCCGCCCGTGTACCTCCTTCCGTCTTATTTTGGCCTCATTTGTCTGTTTATCTTGATGTGTTCTTTGGCGGGATGGAGTAGAGAGCCCAGAGCATCTTGCCTAGCTATTGCAGTTTCTGCAGACACAGTTGGTCACTGCTTGTCCCAAATGAAGTGTGAGGGCTGACGCTTGTTTTGTTTGTCTTTTCTGCAGGTGAGGGTGACCTGAATAAAGTGGCTGATGCCTGCTTGATTTACCTCAGCGCCAAACAGCCCGTGAAATTACAAGAGGCTGCCAGGAGGTACGTCTGCCTGATCACCCGCGTCCCTTTACGTTTGTTCTAAATTACAGATGATTTGCTAATGGCAAGCAGAGTTGAGGCATCTCTGCTGTTTTCTCTCTCTCCCTGCCAGGTTAAGATAATTTCTTTAACTGTGCCAGCACTAGAGATGGTATTTTTACTAGATGTGTTTCTCTTTGCCGGTAACCTTTTCCTCTCCTGCAAAGTCAGCAACAATTCCAGAGGGTCAAGAAGCAGAAAGACGGTGTGCTAGAGAGACTCAGCACCCTCCTGGTTGGAGGGGAATCTGTTTCTAGGCCTGGAGACCAGGTGCCTGGCACTTCTTCATGCCTTGGCTCCTTCAACAGCAAAGTGAAAGTGCTGGGTTCCTGATATGGCATACGTCGACTCCACAGCAGGTCTTAGATGGGCATTGGTGCCATGAACCCTCACAAGTGCCATGCAGAATTGTTTGTGTGCAGGCAGGTGCACATGTGCCTTTTTCTAATAGGAACCATTCATAGGTTCTAATAGGAATCTGTGACCCAAAGAACATTAAGAGCTGCCAGACTAATGGCTTAAAGGGCCTTTTCTGGTTCTGAAACTAGGTGATTCCAATTTCTAAGAGTTTGACCATGCTTATTTGAGAAAAGCTGTATCACCTCTAGGAGAAGAAGCTATTGCTGGTTACTTTAGGACTAAGAGCTGAAACTCTCTGAGCACAACAGCATTCCCCAGACGTGAGACCCAAAGTCTACTCTGCCCCTCTTCTCCCAGCGTTCCTTCCAGGCGGGAGCAGCCTGCATCCTGGAACTGCCATCCCAGGATGTCTGCTGCTGGGGCGAAAGCTGGGCCTGGCACTGTGTGCCGCTCTAGGCCCTGCAGCTCCTCCAGCCTCACCAGCTTCATGCCTGCAGCAGAATCCCTGCTTCTTCCTAGCTTCTCGAGGCACATCCCTGATCCTCTTCAGTGGGGTGGGAGTTAGGAGTCACCTCACTCCCTGAGGGGCGAAAAGGCTGCTCTGACTGTGCAGTGAGGAGAGCCAGCTTGCCCCTTATAAACCTTGCACTCCCTGGGAGTGATGGTAATATCTTCTTGAACTGATTTATTGTCCTTTGCTGTTTTTTGCTCTTGATTTCCCATTTCCTTTTTTCTTCCTGTCCCTTTCCCGTCACATCGCTTAGTCCCAGAATCAGTCATAGTTTTGTGAGCACAGGGGCGCATCCTAACCAGCTTCTGTCCCCAGGCATTTTTATTCTGTAGAGAATCAACTTAGGGTGAAAATAGTTCTCCCTGGGCGGTGCCCCTGGAGCTGATTGTGCTGTGATTTAAAGTGCAACTCAAGAACATAATGAGTTTATCTTGAAGTAAATTCTTTTAGATGCCTATTACAACCAAGAGTTACAAAGGTCTAATTTTCACATTCCCCATTCCATTCTACTTTTCCTATACCCACCCCATCCCTTCCTTCAAGTTTAGAACCATCAAATAAGCTAATATTCTCAATTCATTATCTTTTCATTTCTAATTCTCTTTTCTGCCGCTGAAAGCAATTAAACCCGGAATTGGACCTTGCTGAATCTTGAGCTGGTGTTCAGGGACCCTCAGGTGGAGGAACACGCAGCCCCACCACTTGACTGCAGCTCCCTTTGTTTGCTCCAGCACATTCCGTTCAGCGGCTGAGTCAGATGGCCTCCCTCCTGACGGGCAGGGAGCGGGAGGAAGAGCTAGGTGGATTGCTTCACACATATCACCTGCAAACTTATCTTGAAGTCAGGGGGAAGAAAATCAGTCTTGTCCTTGATCCAAAATTAATAAGCTCTTTAAGTGGGAGAAGAAGCTTGAGACAATAGGAAGCCTGGTCTCTCTGTGAGCCTCATTACCGCATGGAGAGAGGGGTGGGTGGGTGGGCCGGCCACTTAGTATTGAAAAGTCATACCTGGCAGTTGGGTGCGGTGGATGGCTCATGCCTGTTATCCCAGCGCTATGGGAGCCTGAGGCAGGCAGATCACGAGGTCAGGAGTTCGAGACCAGCCTGGCCAACGTGGTGAAACCCTGTCTCTACTAAAAATACAAAAAGTTAGCTTGGCGTGGTGGCAGGCACCTGTAATTCCAGCTACTCAGGAAGCTGAGGCAGGAGAATCGCTTGAACCTGGGAGGCGGACGTTGCAGTGAGCCGAGATCGTGCCACTATACTCCAGCCTGGGCGACAGAGTGAGACTCCATCTCAAAGAAAAGTCATACCTACTGGTACTGAGGAACCAAGTCCCCTGCATGAGGTGGAGTCCCCATCTCAGCACATGGCCCTGCCATCCATCCCGTTGTTTGTTCTTAATTCTTCTCTGACCTTCACACCCCACATCCATGACCAAAAGTAAAGCCTGCCTACCTCACTTGGAAAATTGCTTTCAAAATGACTTCTCTCAAAACGACACCTCCAAGCCACTAGGTCAGGCCAGGCTACCATCATCTCCCACCAGAACGACAGACCTCACCACCAGTCCCACTTCCATTCCTGCCCCTCTAGGTGTTCTCCATACCGCAGTCAGAATGACACACTTACATATGCTTACCCTTGTGGGAGAAGAGAAAGCTGTGTTCTTTGCAAGGGCCCAAGCGGGAACCTTGGCTTAGTATTCAGAAAAGCCAGAGAAGACCAGAGGTAGTGGGTTTCCAACCCTGGGCAGATGACCAGCTTGCTTTGGAAATGGCTCTCCTGTCTGCCAGAGGGCTGGTGAGGGAACCTCTCAGGGCAGGAGGCTGGTGCAAGGCCTTATGCATTCTGGAAGGAGATGGATATGCACTGGCCCTGTAGAGCAGCCATGTCTGTGGGCCCCTCTGGCAGGTGGGCTTAGGACCTCTAAGGGGGCGCCTTCATCGAGTTTGGGTGGAGGCAGACTTAGCAGCCCCATGAGAGTTCCTCTTTATGTGCATCACGCTTGGGTTTTTCCTTGCTCCTGTTTGCTTTTCCTGGCTCCAAAGAATGACCAAACCAGTGTTTGCTTTTTTAATTTGTCATATTAAATATAGCCTTTGTGGCAGGCTTTTACATCCAGGCTATAAACTCTAGAAATGGAAATTGATCAGGGGGTGGTTGATATAACCGAGGTTGTAAATGCTAAGAACAGAGATGCCATTCCAGTTTAATGCTTTTATCTAGTGAATGTGCCTTGTATGGAGGGGGCATAAATCTTCCAACTGGGGGAGGCATGGGGGAGGGGCAGGAAGGTGAGGGCAGGGTGTGACCTTGCTGTGTGTTACCACCAGGTGTCACTGTTAACTGGCAATGCAAAAAAAAAAAAAAAAAAAAAAAGCCAGCTCCCCCAAAGTCCCTCTAGTTAAGTAACTTCAATGGGTAACAAATGTGCCGATCATATTTGTGGTGTGGGAGGAGGGCTTAGCATACCAGGAGCTAAAAATAAGACAGTGTCCCTGAGGGTAGGCATTGGATTACAGACAACAGGTCAGATCAGCCACGCCCCCATCTCAGCTGACTGCAGTGGCAAACTTTGCTGATTGAAATTCTCAGCCTCCAAGATGTCTCCTGGCATGCCCTGGGCCTTCTCAGTTCCGTGCCTTTCTGGCCATGTAGCTTTTCCCTCCTGTACATGAAAGGAATTTGAAAAGAGAGCATACATCCCAAATTTGTTTTTCCTTGAAGTCCATGCATGTACTTAGCCTAGTTGAACTCTATTAAAACCATACTCCTTGAGCCAGTCTCTTAGCAGACTCTGAGATTCCCTGGCTTTTGCAGTGAGGTTTTACATCATCCAATGAACCTTTTTACCCAGGGCTAAAAGGAAACAAAACTAGACAACACCTATTTTTGAAAAGATGAAGTCAGGCCATGTGATGAGGCTCACACTTGTAATCCCAGCACTTTGGGAAGCTGAGGTGGGAGAATCACTTGGGCTCAGGAGCTCCAGACCAGCCTGGGCGACATGGCGAAACCCTGTCTCTACTGAAAATATAAAAATTAGCCGGGCGCAGTGGTGTGCACCTGTTGTCCCAGCTACTTGGGAGGCTGAGGCAGGAGGTTCACCTGAGCCTTGGAAGGTCGAGGCCATAGTGAGCAGTGATCACACCACTGCACTCCAGCCTGGGTGACAGAGTGAGACCCTGTTTCAAAACAAAGAAAAAGAAAAAAGGATGAAGACAGTGCCCAATAAGTCTCATAATAGAGGAACAAAGCTTTTAGGATGCTTGGCCTCCACCCCTAGTCTTACCCCCACCTGCTAACCCCAGAGCCCAGATAGGGATGCAGGGTGCCAGCAAGTGGTGACCAGCTGGTATACCTTCTGGCCACACAAGTCCTGGATGCTGTTATTGCTGTAGCCCCTGATGGGGCGCTGGGGAGGTTGCCATTCCAGCTCCCTCTGCCTCGCCATTGTGTGTGAGAGAAAAAGCAGCAGTCTTGGTTTGGACAAACCGAGGTTGAGATCTTACTGGCCATGTGACCTTGAGCAAATGATTTAGCTTCATTTCATTTTCTTCCTCTGTAAACTGGGGGAGATGAAAACCTCATTCTCATAGGGTCCTTGTGGATGAATCACATTAGTACGTTCAGAGTGTCTCCAGGTACTGTTCTAGGGACTGGAATTAGAGAGAACAAGATAGGGGCCTCTGCCCTCTGCTTATGTTCTGAAGGTATATTTACATCTGTGTACACACCTATGTGGGGTACATTGTATGTAAATTTCCCAAATAGGTGATGCATGATGTGTATGTTACACATAGACACATAGACACTGACCACAGAATTTCTAGTTGTAAGCCTGCTTCATCTTTACTAAAATCTGAACTGGAGATTTCACCTCGAAAGGTCTTTTTCATGTTAATTGTGCCACCACGGTTTGCAGAAGTCAGGACCAGGTTTGAAGGTTCATTTACTGACTGACTTCCCTGCTCTCTTTCTAGCAGTAGGATCCCAACCCATCAAAGAACCAGCTGGTGCCTTCAAACCCTGGACGAACACAGACTGGCACAGGCTCATCCATTTCATCCCCGTCAGAGCCCCAACTCCTCTCTTTACCCACACATGAGCCTATTATATTTGAACGGATGAGGAGCCACAGAGGTGATCCATTAGTTCAGCTGAGCTTGAAATTAGTAGCTCATCGCCTTAAATGGTGTGGGCAGTTTGGCTGAGCTGGGACTGCAAAGCTGTTCCCCCTTGGATTGCACCCAGCATGGAAATGAGGGCACACCTAATATTTTTTCCTTTTGACACTTGATTAATAGTTGACAAATCCAAACCCAAGTAGTTAGCTTTCCTATTATCCATCTTTTGACAGGCATTGCTGCTTTTCTTTCTGAGTCCCATTGTTCTAAAAATACACTCAGATCTGAAGCTGTTCACTCTGCATATATAGGCCTGATTTCATGGTGTCAAAGATAAGAGACATCTGGCAGGCAGATTACAAACCAAGTGGGTTGCTGGGTTTCAGAACTGAAGGCAGGGACCTCTGGGCTACTTAAATCTACTTAAATTCAATGCTGCCAATTCTGTCCCTACTTCCTTAGTGTTGTCATGTCACTGATAACCTGCCGGGGTCAACCATCTTACCACCCAGTAGGAAAGCCAAGCATGGGGTGTGTGTGCACAGTGCAGGCCGTGCCAGGTTGGGAGCAGAACGCTCTCGATGACAGATAGAGCCTGGTCACAGCACTGCCGGCACAAAGTGGGTTCTGGTCGTCAGAGGCTGTGGTCGACCACAGGGTAGTCATTTCCTCACTCTGCAGGCTCTGCCATCCCTCTCGAACACCTCAGAGACGCGGAAGTAAATGTTGTCTCAGTACTGAGTAAAGTAGCCAGGGAGATGATCTCTATTGTCTTATTGTATGTGTGTATTTTAAAAGATTCTTATTAGGTCTCTTATGATGAGCCAAGTGCTGTGTTGAGAGTAGAAGATTTTCAAAGGTAACTACCAAGGCCTCACATTGTTGTTCGATAGCAAGATAGCCTTGGACAAATTAATTCACTTCTCAAAGTCTCTGTTTTCTCATCCATAAGACTGAAAAGAGCATATATATTATTTTGCTTATTTCACCTACTACAACAATGACAAGGATTCAGTAAAGTCAGGTAGCACATAATACCACCACAGAGTAGAAGTCACTAAATAGTACTTGTTAATCATTATTTAAATTTCTTATTCCAAAAATGACTTGGAACATCTTATAAATTGTTTGCAACAAAGAAATGAGGAAGGAAGCAAAGAAATTTTTTAAACGGAAAAATAACAGCAAAAGCAAGATGAGACCCAGTTGAGGTTAATATAGACAATCCAGTTAGAGCCCTGCACTCTTGCCAGAGAGGAGCTTTCAGAGTGGCTCTGTGCATACTGACAGACAGCAAAGAGGAAAATGGTACAGGAAGTACCTGAATAAGAGTTTTTTAAAAGAAAAGGAAAGAAAGCTTTTCAGAAAGAAGCATGGATTTCCTTATTACTGAGGCTTGAGGAAAATTTCTCCTTGGGTCATCTTAAAAGAACACTGGGTACTATCGTGAGTAATATCCTCAACGTCCTTGCAGTAAATACAGAAGTACATTTCCTAGAGCTGTTTCCGAAGGCATCCGTGAGTGGAGACTACTGGCTTAGTGCCAAAGCACAGATTACAGGAAAACAGTTCAGGCAGGAGGGGGGCAAGATAGGTAGGCTGCTATGAAGATGTCTTTATCTTCAAGGGTACATACCTTCCAGGGAGGTGCAGGAAACTGAATGTGGCAGGAACTGAGTGCAGCCAGCTGGGGGAAAGGTCCGAGTCAGCCCTCACAGTGCTCAGCACAGAATGCCACTTTGAAATCTGTGCCCAACAGCACTGTCGTGGGATCTAGGCTTGCAGGGTTCCTGGAGGCAGGAGAACTGGCCAGATGGAAAGGGCCGCTTTTAAATCTCGCCCTAGTGGGATTTAAACCCTCCTAGGTTCTGGCTTATTTTTGAATTGTCTATAACAGATTGGGCCTCTCAGTGCCATATCCTTTTAAATATGCACAAAGCAATGGAGTCATTCCTCTGCATTTATGATACTTTATCTTGCGGCACTTCAGGGGTATGGTTAGCATCATTTGCTTCTACTGGTGTTTATGGTTTTCAAGCCTGCCCTTGTTGCATTTAAATATTTTTGATATGAGTCTCTGTGTGAGTACGCATATTGGTGTTAGATCAATAGATGAATGGTTTTGAACAGGTAAATATAGTTAAGTCTAACAAGCATGTATAGCTGCAAAGGTAATTGGTAGTATTTATTTGGGGAGTAACTCGTTGCTTCAAGTCATAATCCTCCATTTCCAACATTTAGAAACAAAAAACGACCTCCGTGCAGGGGAAGATAGCTAAATGGAATAGCAAGAAAGGACAGGCTTGAAATACTGGTTAACCAATGAACCGAGACCCATTAGAGTAAATTACTGAGTATAGAAACATAGCCCCACTGCTTGCTGGCTAGGACGCATCGACACCCTGAGCATCCATTTGTTTAAAAGGAAACACACGGCCTCATCTGCAGCATCAGCATGTACAGAGTGATGGGAGAAGAGATGGCCAGAGAGAAGGAGAGTGTGGAGGCTGTGCTGCCAGAGAAGGAACAACGGGAACACCAAAATAACTTAGTGGATATGCCTGCTTTCCCACAAGTGAGCTTACTTTCCCACTGCATTTAGCGGTGCCCGCATAGAGAGAGCCTATCGTGTTCCTAAGGAGACATTTCTGAGTAACTTCTTTAGAAGCCCCAAATAAATAAGCAAACAAACAGATCACAAAGCCACATGTTCTTTACCACTGGCATTTACCCTGACGGCTCATGAGAGCATTTTATAAATCCAGAAGGAGACGGAGAACAGCAGATCCCTCAAGCAAGTAATTGACAGAGGAAGAATAGCGTGTCACCCAGGAGTGCGGGAAGCCCCGCATTTCAGTTACAGTTTATTTAGCTTCACTGGGCCTTCATTGGCTGGCGGTTTTCTAGAGCTCCCTTTGAGCAGATGTTGTCTAGACAGAGATGGTGAGAACATACTCTAATATTCGCTCCTACAGCAGAGCAGAGGGGTTTCTTTTTGGTTTTGCCATGTTGGGAGGGTGGGGGTGGATAATGATCCAGTGCCCATGATTGAAAACTCTCGTGGTCTCTTGGAGCTGCCAGGGATCTTAGAACTGATCTGGTCCACCTGCTCTTTACAGAGAAGCAACTTGCTGTGCCCCTTCTCAGGAAGCCATGCCTGGTGCCACCCCGCACATCACTTCTAGGATGGCCCTTGCCACAGTGCGCCATGGGCCTCTCTGATCCCTTGTCTACCCCAGCAGACAGGGAGCCCCGAGGGCAGAGCCTTTTTTGTCCCTCTGTCTTTGTGCCACAGGCACCTCAGTTAGTGCCTGGGCTGGACCAGGCTCTAGTAAATGTTTGATGAACCACGAAGAGATAAGACTTAAACCCAGCTGACCAGATTCCAGGAGCACGTTTCCTCCCTCCCCATTCCCGCCTCCTTGCCCCCAGCTTGCTCACTAGGAGCACCCCCATATTGATCATGAAGGAAGGAGCCGCTTCTGGTTTGGCATCTGGAGTTTATTAGGTACTTACTGATAGCCGTCAGTTGTAGATAGGGCTGAAGTGCAGGCAAATGGCTGCCTGCATGGAGTGAAATTCAATAAAACCGCATTTTAAGTGAAAAATCAGTATAAACACCAGGCTTCTTTGCCATGGAAACAGGTTGCTTAGAAACTGCCTAACAGCGAGTTCTAAATTTTTTAAAGTCAAGTTATCATTTAAGCTACACGGCCCTACAGGTTATTGAGAGATAATCACTCGCCTCAGGACACTCGGAGGCATGCGGCACAGCTGAGTGCCTCCCGATACTCTGGGGACCAGATAATCTCTTGATAACTGTGCTCCCTGGAGCCACTGATTTGGGCCTGGGGGAGGAGAAAGAAATTTTTGTTCAGGAGTTAAATGGTATACATACATTTTTTAAAAAGTGTTTCTCTTTGGGTTTGAAAAAAAGATGGAACTGGCCATTTGGCGTGTTCAGGAGCCATCCCTGCGCATCGCAAGATGTATTGGGAACATTTTCCAGGCAGTTACCCCAGTCACTTCAAAGCAGAGGTCCTGTCTTTGTCTTCTGGCTTTGGCTTATGCAAAAGGAGTTTTCAACAACTTCGGCTTTCAGCTGTTCACTCTCGGGGGTCCCTCTTCCCAGCTAAGGCTAGGCAGGAACTGGCCCCAGGACAAAGTGGCACCAGAGTTTGGAACAAGGCCTGGTGCTAAGCACTTAGATCAGACCTCCTGGGCCTCAGGCTCAGCTCCCGGGGGCTTAAAGCCAACAAGGGTGTAGGTTTGGAATTTATCGCATTTAGAGTTCAGCAGGCCACATGCCTCTCGGGGAGGAGAGCACAGCTACGCCTGCCAGCCACCTGGTTGCATGGCATGGCATTTGCTCCCCACCTCAGGCATGCAGAGGACAGAGTATATTGCATCTGTTTCTTCCTGAAAATAATGGGGAAAATTAGAACACCACTGACTGAGAACTGGGACCCCCCCAGCCGCCCCGCCACCAAGTCAGTATGGAGAAAGTTACGAGTGAAACAAAAGACAAATGTTTTGCCCTTTTCAGGGTGTCTGAAAATTATCCATGGCATGGCGATGCTGCTAAGGTTGGTAGTGATAATTGTGCCTCAGACTCTCTGTCTCCCTCTCTCTCTCTCTCTCTCTCTCTCTGTCTCTCTCTGGAAGGAAAGAAGGAATACTGTTTTCGTTACATACTTCAAAGTGTTGTCCTGCACCCCCTCTCCTCTGAGCTTCAGAACAAACCTGTGAGGAGAGTGGGCCAGGTGTGATCATCTTTGGAGAAAGAGGAAACAGGTTCATGAGGCAAAATAACTTGCTCCAAGCCACAGAGGTGAGAGACGGAACGTGCATTCCTGCCGTTCTGGGGCATCTGCCCCTTTAAGAGCAAAGAAATGAGACCCAAAACAATCCTTCCAAGAGTTTGGCTCTTGCTTAATAAAAGAAGGTGAACTTTGCACATGTTTTCCCTTTGCTTTTCTGTTAATATTTTATGTGGGTATCTTGCAGGGCAAAGAGAGTGGCTTATTTTCTTTCCTTTCCTGCCAATGAATACAACATTCATATTTAGCATGTTAAAAAAAGAGCTCAGAAAATGAACATTGTAGCGTTTTCATGCTGTGTAAGTCAGAGCGCAGCTATGACTGAACTGGGTCGCGTGGCACCACTTTGCTGGGTGTTGCCCAGATAAAAATATTCCTTGAAGCTGGGAGAGCGCCATGCTGTAGCTTGAGAAATTGTTCCAGCTCTTGAAAGGGGAAAAAAAAATCAAATGAAACCATTTGCATTCTAACAGTCTTTGGCACCAGGGAAAACTGTCAACTGTGTCACGTGTAAACAGAAATCTGCTCACCGGTTTTGGTGCATTTTTTCATAATTTCCCTTGCCACTCTAATTATCAAAGATATTTTTATTTTTAAACAAAAATTGTCTCCCACGCAGGCCTCATCTCCTTTCTGCGGTGAAGTGGAAACGATGAATTAGAATATTCTAATCACTTCTCCAACAACCACTGTGGAGGTTATAAACACAAGATTATCCTAAGCAAAGGAAACTTAAATTGTTTGGGCACAGAACAGGCCGGGAAAAAATTCAGTTGGCTGGGCCCGGTGCTCACACCTGTAATCCTATACTTTGGGAGGCTGAGGAGGGTTGATCACCTGAGGTCAGGAGTTCGAGACCAGCCTGGCCAACATGGTGAAACCCCGTCTCTACTGAAAATACAAAAATTAGCCGGGTATGGTGATGGGCGCCTGTAATCCCAGCTACTCGGGAGGCTGAGGCAGGAGAATGGCTTAAACCTGGGAGGTGGAGGTGCAGTAAGCCAAGATCGCACCACTGCACTGCAGCCTGGGCAACAGAGTAAGACTGTCTCAAAAAAAAAAAAAGCAAATTCAGTGCCCTTGTCCACCCTCCCCACTCCCCCACTGCCTCCCTGGCCTCTTTAGTGTATGTCCATTACACCTAAGGATGATATCAAGACTGGCTTCATGGTAAGACCCAAATCCCCTGAGGGTGCAGGTCTTTCATATTAGTGAAATTAAAACCCAGAATTTACTCCCACTTAGCAGGCATTGAAGTTCCTATTTAATGCCGAACAGTATGCAAGAGGCTCCTCAGAATAATTGCCAAGAATAAAATGTAATTTATCAAATAGATACTACATACTGTTAATTGGTAAATAGGGGTCACGTGTGCTAGACTGTGTAGGGCTTGATCTGTGCTTTAAACCTCAGCAAAACCCTGAGTGAAGTACATCCCCCATTTTTGAAATGGGGAGGCTGAAACAGGGCAAGTTGAATAACTTCCCAAAGCCACATGGTTAGTGATGCCTCTCATAATTTGAATCCTGGTAATAATCTTCCTTGTTCCTTCCTTGATGGTGAGAGTTTAACCCCTCCTTCAGATCCTTTTGTAGAATTTTAAGTATTCTAGAGAGGGGTGTCGTCTAAAGTCATTCATGTGCAATGTAGTAACTCGCCATGTCCTCATTAAAATGAGAACTCATTCATTGTTACATGGACATATTGCACGGGAAAAAAAGATAAAAGAGAAATGAGAACCTGTTCAGTCAACATTAACTGGATGCTGACCACATGCCATTCCAGGTGCCGGAAATACAGCAACCTACAGAACAGATGTGGTCGCTGGTCCCTGCCCTCGGGGAGCTTGTGTTGTAAGGGAGATGATCAATAGTCAATATGTGCTGGGAAAGGTGTCCCGAAAGAGAAAAGTAAGGGGCAGCCTTACTGGGGCACAGTGGTATGGGCAAAATGGCATGGGGAGCCCAGCCTCTGAGCAGGCAGTTGTGAGCTGAGATGGGCAGACTGGCTGGGAGGTCCCGCCCACTGTGGGAGGGCCCCATTCTTCCAGGGATTGCCAAGCCAGACTGAATTGCCACCGCGTATGAAGTTTACACTTGGACTGCCCAACACAGTGGCCCTGGGCACGTGACTGATCTTTCAGAAATAGTATTTGAGCAGCTAAGAGGCACAGGTTATGACCCCAAAGTTCAGACTAAGGCAAAAACCACCCTCGGTGGCTGTGTGGCGTTCAGTAGCGCAGGCCCTTGAGCTCTGTCCCTGTCACGTGTCAGAGGACATCAGTGCTCTATCTCTGCCAAAGGTTACAGAGCAGGGCTCAGCCAGTCCTGCCCCAGGAGAATAAAGGAGCCCTTTGCCAGCCTGCCAAAGGCGGCATATTCTGTGGATCTGATCCCTGTGAGGAAACGGGCTCCTCACACGGGAGCCATGAGTGTCTGTTCGCACCACCAAGTATCCATGGCTCTCAGCCAGAAAGGCTCCAACTGCCAAGTTCAGCACCATGCTGGAGGACCGTAATAATGAGGCTTGCTCAGGGCCCCCGAGCAGGACAGGGAACCCTGCCCTGGGCCTGCCCCTGACCCTGGTCTGGGCCTGTGAGCTGAGCAAAGCCTTTAAGAAAGGGTACACTCTGTCATTTTTCTTCTTTATGAAAACTCCTGCTTTATACTCTGGAATTCAGCCTCTTTCTTTGCCAAGAGCTTGTTTGCTGTCAATATTGTTCTGCTTACACTAATTACTGGTTTTCTGTATGTCAGTGGATATGAAACTGTTACCTGTATTTCTGTTGGGCTTTGGGACCATCCTACTGGTCTTGTCTTATGAATTCAAGTGGGTTATTTCTACTATTTGAAGTGACTTGATATGGTTACCGGTTTCTTCTCAAATAGCCCGGTAAATAGCCTCCTGGTTGGGGCTGTAGCACTCCCCACCTTCCCTGCCCGTACCCTCTACTCACTCCTTTCCATCTCTCCACAGCGTCTTCCTCCACTTGATGAAGGTGGACCCAGACTCCACCTGGTTCCTCCTGAACGAGCTTTACTGCCCCGTGCAGTTCACACCTCCCCACCTCAGCCTCCACCCCGTGCAGCTGCGCGGGGCCAGCGGGCAGCAAAACCTGTACACGGCCAACGTGCTCCACCTGCTCACAGAGCTGCAGTGACCCTGCTCCCCCACTACAGAGGCCACCGATCCCTCCTCCCCTGCCAGCCAGAAGTTGGGCTGACCCCACCCTGGCCATAGGCGGTGGCAGTGGCAGCAGAGAAGGTGAATTAGCCAATCGATTTGTAAATTGATCAGTCACACAACTGCCTAGAAATGGATTGAAGGAAAGTAGCTGACTGTTATTTATATTTCATACCTTGTGTTTTCAAGTGACATTGTCTGGTGGCTCTAAGGGTTTAACTCCTTAGCCTACCATCTCTATAGCCTCAGCTCCCTCACAGGTAACATGCACACACAGACACACACAAGAGGTCAGTTCCCCTCCATCTGCATACACCTCCCTCTCTTCAAATAATGAGATGGAACTAATTTTGTTGTACCTAACCTGTTCTTTGGGAAACAAACGGAAATAAAGACACTTCTTGGATGAAAAGTATGACCAAGAGCTCACTTTGAAGTTTGTTATTTAAACTGGGTGGGGTTTTTTCTTTTTTTTAAATGAGTTTATATTCTTGAATGGTTAATATAGAACCATGGTGTAAAATCCAAATCCAAGCAGTACAAAACAGAAAACAATAAAGAGTAAATCTCCTCTCCCCATTTCCCAGCCGTCTGGTTTCTCTCTCCAAAGGCAAACACTCATAACAAAGTTTTGGATACTTCTTAAGCAGGAGGTTAATTTTTTTTAACTTTTTACTATGGGTAATAGTGTAATGAAGTCCCATGTCCCCATGAACCGGACTTCCCCAGCAGGCAGCATGTGGCCAGGCTTGCTTCCTCTGTGCCCCGCCCACGTACCTCTCTCTCCACACCCCGTATTTTTTTGAAGCAAATCCCAGATGTTACATTGAAACTTTTTGAATGTAAACCACAATACCATTATCACACTTAACCAAATTAACAATGACCCTTTAATATTGTCAGATATTGTCAGTGTCTAAATTTCCCCAGTGTGTTTGGATCAGGATCCAAATAAGTGATGTACGTTGCTGGTATCAGTATGTTCCCTAATAAATCTCTTTTAGGCCGGGCGCAGTGGCTCACGCCTGTAATCCCAGCACTTTGGGAGGCTGAGGTGGGCAGATAAACTGAGGTCGGGAGTTCAAGACCGGCCTGACCAACATGGAGAAACCCCATCTCTACTAAAAATACAAAATTAGCCGGGCATGGTGGTGCATGCCTGTAATCCCAGCTACTCAGGAAGGCTGAGGCAGGAGAATCGCTTGAATCTGGGAGGCAGAGATTGCGGTGAGCCAAGACCATGCCGTTGCACTCTAGCCTGGGCAACAAGAGCAAAATTCCGTCTCAGAAATAAAAAATAAATCTCTTTTAATATGTAGATTCCCCCTCCACCTCTCTCTCATTTTCCTTGTAAGTGTTTTGGTGGGGAAACATGGTCATTTCTCCTATAGCGTTTCCCACCATCTGGATTTATTGATTGCATCCCTATGGAGGTCATTTCATGGGCCCCTCCTATCACCTGTGTTTCCTGGCCGTTGGGAGGCAGAGTAAGAGTCGCGATCAGGTCTGGGTCTTCTAGCTTTGTTTTTGGCACTTCTCCATAGGTGGTGTTATGTACTTCCATCGGGAGGTGTGTTTGATCTCTTACTGTGTCACTAGCAACCATGGAACCATGGTGATCTCACTGGGATTCACATGCTCATTAGCGATTGCAGAGTAATGCTGTTCTAATTCCGCCATGCTGG
This sequence comes from Macaca nemestrina, assembly GCF_043159975.1. Lineage (NCBI taxonomy): Eukaryota > Metazoa > Chordata > Mammalia > Primates > Cercopithecidae > Macaca > Macaca nemestrina. The sequence goes on from NC_092139.1 coordinate 26,819,820, forward strand.
CTTGCTTTTAGCCAGAGTCCTGTGTAAGGGGAACCTTCCCTTCATCAACCATCTGGTAACCTACTGGTACAGTTTGTATAGAAAAGGCAAGATGGCACCTGCCTGTAATCCCAGCTACTCGGGAGGCTGAGGCAGGAGAATGGCGTGAACCCAGGAAGGCGGAGGTTGCAGTGAGCCGAGATTGTGCCATTGCACTCCAGCCTGGACGACAGAGCGAGACTTTGTCTCAAAAGAAAAAGCAAGATAAATACTTGATTTTTTTCTAGCTGAGAAATTTAAAACACACAGATTATGTAAATTCAGGCGCACATCCCACCCCAGCGCCCCCACGTGTGCTGAAGGATCCCAGGGATGATGAATGCTTCCTCACAGGTGCATAGTGAGGCACTGGCTAGATCACAATTCCAGTGACATAGATAGTTCCCAAACTCTTAAAAAGCCCAGAGGGTGCCTGGCATGGGAACATATTGGTGTGAGGGTCCGCAGCCAGCTCTGGAGAGTTCCCACTCACTTCCGTCTCCACTCCACCCTGCAAGGGCAGAGTTATGTCCAGCTCCAGTCTCAGTGGCAGCAGCCTGGCTCTGGTCTGGCTCCTGAGCCCTCAGGGAACTCTTCTCTTAGGGCTTTTTTCAGTTCTGCAGCCTGTAAAGTGGAGGGACTGGGCCAGAGGGGGAGAAGAACCCCCTGAAAGAGCAAGATAATCACTTAAACTCTCTTTGAGCTTTAAAATTCTGGGATGATTTCCTTTGGAAAAAGGGAGGGAAATGCCTCTAATTGCGGAGATGGTGAAAGGATTCACAGCATTGTTCCTAATTCCACTGGGGACCCAAATTGATAGGCTAATTCAGTCTCCAGATTCTGACAAATGAGAAAAACAGGTCAGGGAGGTGGCGTGACGTGCCAAGCATTACTTAGCTCTCCCAGTGAGATTAAAGTAGCTTGTCTTCACAGAGCACCTGGATGTGGCAAGCCCGATGCTGTCCTGAGAGGCCAGGAAGATGTGCACACGCATCCTGATAAAAACTTGGGCTCTGGGAAAGCTCTCCAGGAGATAATCGGCATAACAGGATACACCATGGCTCTCCGAAAACCCACTTTTCCCTCAAAGAGTTAAGCTATCTCAAGTTGTTTTCAGATTCTTGCAGGCAGATTGTTGCACTTGATTTAAAAAAAAAAAAAAAATCTCATTAGAGTGCATCTCCAGTTATGATTATATTCAGGCAACTTTAATTTTGAACCTGTCCAACCGACTCAGTCTAGTTCTTGTTAACATAAGCTTTGCAAAATACTCCATTCCCCCTGTTAAAACTTGTGGAGCAATAGGGGCTTCTTATTTCATTCAGGGCGCACCAGCACTTCAAGTATTGTTTGGGTCAGGGTTAGGAGTTGGTACAGAATGGATAGGTCGATACTACAAAGTCTCGAATTTCAGGTTGAGATGTTTGAGTCATGATCTGCAGGCAGTAGAAGGCTCCTGGAGGATGCAGGAAAGCGTAGACCTGGACCCAGGGGATCCTTGGAGATGGCTGGAGGGGGGTGGCTGTGGTCTTCAGGAGGCACTGTGTTGTGGGAGGAGCATGGATGATTTGGAGTTCCTCAGAGCTGGGCTTCATTTCTGACTCCGTCTCTCTGTAACTGTGTGACCTTGGCCAAGTCATTTTAATTCTGAACTGCATTTTCCCATCTCTGAAATAGAGCTGTTGCCTCTGCCTCTTCAGGCAGCTGCATCAGAGGGGATGAATGCAGTAGTGTTTCTAAAGCCAAAAGAAGTCAAAGAAGATGCCACAGAGACCTTTATGTATGGCCTGTAAACGCTAATAGATTCACTCTGGCCCTTTACAGAGAAAGTCTGCAGATACCTGTTGTAGACGACCAAGTTTGGTTTGGGGCTGGGCAAAGCACCGGCTGAGCCAATGAGAGCAAATCCTAGGATTTAGGCTGAGGTGGGAGGATCTCTTGAGCTCCGGAGTTCCAGGTCAGCCTGGGCAACAGTGCAAGACCCCGTCTCTAAAAATCCAACCCAATCCTAGGTCTTTGCACTGTGCCTGGGGCTCTAGCAACGTCTTTCCCCTGCTGCCCATTTCTTTGTTATGGCTGCAATACACACTCCTCTTGACGGTTACAGCTGAGGAAGTAGATGGTTAGGTCTCAGCATGTACCACCCAGAAACTAAAATAGAACCACAGTAGGGGGAGAGAATCAAAGAAGGCTTCTAGGAGGAGGTGACCTCCTAGTGGACAAGTAGATTTCAGCAGACAGAATAATGGGCATTGCAGACAGGAAAAATAACATGCCGAAAGACCTGCGGGCATGCCTGCCACTATCTGTACACATCATAACTCAGTTGGGAGTGACAGGAGACCCAATTCAAAATTGGCTTGAGCAAAAAAAAGTATCTTGGCACACAGAATGAAGAGGCCCCGCTGGCACAGCTCCCCCAGGCTGTCTCTGTGTTCCGATGCTGCTTTCCCCAGTGGTGGCTTCACTCTGACTCCAGGCTCCTGTTCCTTCAGCGTCACACACCCAAGTGAATGGGCACCTCCTAACAGCTCCAGCCAAAGGCCTAGGATTGGGTTGGATTTTTAGAGATGGGGTCTTGCACTGTTGCCCAGGCTGACCTGGAACTCCGGAGCTCAAGAGATCCTCCCACCTCAGCCTAAATCCTAGGATTTGCTCTCATTGGCTCAGCCGGTGCTTTGCCCAGCCTCAAACCAAACTTGGTCATCTACAACGGGTGTGTGCAGACTTTCTCTGTAAAGGGCCAGAGTGAATCTATTAGCGTTTACAGGCCATACATAAAGGTCTCTGTGGCATCTTCTTTGACTTTTTTTTTCTTACAATGTGTTTTGTTTTGTTTTGTTTTGTTTTTTGAGACAGGGTCTTACTCTGGTAGCCCAGGCTGGAGTGCAGTGGTATGATCTCAGCTCCCTGCAGCCTCAACCTCTCAGGCTCAGGTGATTCTCCCACCTCAGCCTCCCAAGTAATCTGGGATTACAGGCGCACACCCCCATGCCCAGCTAATTTTTCGTGGTTTTAGTAAAGACATGGTTTTGCTGTATTGCGAAATAGGCTGGTCTCAAACTCCTGGACTCAAGCAATCAGCCCGCCTCAGCCTCCCAGAGTGCTGGGATTACAGGTGTGAACCACCATGCCGGGCCACAATCTTTTAAAAAACAGAAAAATTCTTAGCTCAAGGGCCTCACAAAAAATAAGCCAGTGGCCTTTGTTTTTTTGTTCATTGGTGGTTTTTTTGTTTTTGCTTTGCCCTCTGACCTTAGTTTGCCAACCCCTGAACTGCAGCATTCTCGGGGACAGGTCTGGAGACACCCACACCATATGGAGAAAGAGTTGAGGTGGAGTGGTTTCCCCTAAAAGAAAGCACTGTATTTGGTTACCAGGAAGAGAGATGCTGGGATTGGGGAGGGCATATGTGACAGGCACTCACCACCCTGTATTTGTGGCCTGTGACACGTGTGGTGTGGCAGTCTGGGAGAGTGAGTGTAAGGAGGTTGTGGGCGCTGAGGCCACATTTATGGAAGGCCTTGAATGCCAATCTGAGCATCCCGGCCTTAAGGGATCAAGAAGTAGCCTTGGAAGGTTCTTGAACAGGTGAATAATGTATTGAAAGCAGGATGTTAGGAATATTCATCTCGTGGCAGCATACGGGAGAAATTGGAAGGGAGAGAGACTGGCAATGAAATTGTATTTCTGAAAGTCCCAGGACGAGAAAATGTACCTCTTCCATCAACCCCAAACTGTTTGACATGCCGTGGTTCATGGGCAACTTGAGGCACATAAATATGTGCTTTAAAGTTTAAAAGTAAGAAGTCAGATGAATGAAACCTCTGATGAGGCTTCCTCCGGCTGGTTCCGGAGATTTGAGGAGCCCTAGAAATGATTTTCCACAACTCCAGCTGTGATGAGCAATGCAGGGTCCCTCTCCTTTTGTGTGGCTTACCCAGCCCTGTGCGTTGGGCTTGATTGGAAGCCAGGTGCCCGTATTGCCTTTCCTCCAGAGTAAGGAATAGAGGCCAAATTTCAGAAAATAATTCTGAGTGATGGTGGACTCTGTGGAAGCGTTGATTGCTTTATAAATGGCATTCTCCTCTCTGCGCTCCCCCATCTCCCCCCCCCGACTCCCCTCCTCCACCACTGAAGTTTGGAGGCTGCGGCTTTTCAAATTACGCTTGAAAAGCAGCCTGATTTCCCACAGGAATCATCTCCTAGATTAGGAGCTGTTCTACCTTTTCCGACAGTTTTACCCAGAGTACAAAGCCAGTCTGCAAAGGACGAGGAGGGAGCAGTGCCCTCCTCGCTTCAAAGCTTTCAGCACCAGCCGTTTATGAAAATGTCTGTCTCACTGCGGCCCTATCCCGGCATCTGGGGCTGCCTGCTTTTGCAGCAGGAAAGAGTTAAAAAACACTGATGAATGGCTGCCTCCGCCACCCACTTCCGTTTCCCCTCCTTATATAATTTGCCATTCTTTTTGCACAACAGCTCCTGGGTCTCAACCTGCTCTCTCAATCAGTACCCTCACGTCCTCAGCTTCCTCCCACACAGGCGGGCTCAGAAGTAAGGGAAGCACCTTTCAGAATCTCTGAGGCTGTTTCCAAGGGAAAAGATGGGCGGGGGGAGGCAGGGAGAAGTAGTGGAGAAGAGTCAGAAGTTCCTTCATGAAATAAAACATGTTGCGTTCCCCGGGCGTAGGTGTGGGGGAGGAATAGGCCTCGGCGCACCCCACCTCTTGTTAGCCCATCTTCTCATTGTCTCATGGACCCCACAGGGTGCAGTCACGTGTTTCACCCCAGACCCTGCCCCAGTTCCCTGGAGGGAATCGAACTGTGCCACAGCTCACGGGTGACCTTGGGCATGCTCTTCCCCTCCCTATGCCTCAGCCTCCCCATCTACTAGGTAAAGAGTTTGAACCAATCAGTCTCCAAGCATTGTTCCACCTCCTCAGCATCTATAATTTGATAATATAATGTTGGCAAGTATATAGGGAGACAGGCATGTACATTGGCACAAGGTCTTTGGAGGTCAGTTGGGCAGTATCGACCAAATTTGAATGGACACACCTTTTGATCAGTAATTCTGCCCCTTAAGTATGTCCTACTCACACATGTGCACAAAGATGTACATGCGTAGGCAGTTCACTGCGACATCGTTCCAAATTTTTTAAAAGTCACAAATATTGAATGCCTAGTATGTGCCAGGCTTTGTGCTTGATGCTTTTCCTCAGTATCCAAAGACTGGAAGCAAAATATAGGAAATAACCTAATCACAGTGCTGAGCTCTTCATCCAGAAGAGACTGAAATGCCTCCCACGACACAGAAATTCTACTGAGCTATACTGAAGAGTGATACATCAAATGTCATGAGGCCAGGCATGGTGGCTCATGCCTGTAATCTCAACATGTTGGGAGGCTGAGGCAGGAGGATTGCTGGAGCACAGGAGATTGAGGCTGCAGTGAGCTGACTGTGCCACTACACTCCAGAGTCTTGAAATGTTACTGTTAACTATTTCCTCAAAGTAAATAGAAAATTAAAAAGAGGCCAGGCTTGGTGGCTCACACCTGTAATCCCAGCACTTTGGGAGGCTGAGACAGGCAGTTCACCTGAGGTCAGGAGTTCGAGACTAGCCTGACTATCATGGAGAAACCCTGTCTCTACTAAAAATACAAAATTAGTCAGGCATGGTGGCACATGCCTGTAATCCCAGCTACTTGGGAGCCTGAGGCAGGAGAATCACTTGAACCTGGGAGGTGGAGGTTGTGGTGAGCCAAGATCACACCATTGCACTCCTGCCTGGGCAACAAGAGTGAAACTCCATCTCAAAAAAAAAAAAAAAAAAAAAAGAAAAGACAAAGAAAATTACAAAGAACCGGGGAGGAAGGGAGGGATGGACTAGTTAAATGATCTCCGATGCATTCATATAACAAAATACTGTGCAACACTTTAAAAGAATAAAACTGGATGGGAGAGCAATCTGGCTGCAACATCCGTCACCCCATTGATTGCCAGGATTGATTCGGCTGATCTGGCTGGCCAGGCAGGTGTCCCCTTCCTCCCTCTCTGCTCCATGTGTGTCCCTCCTGAAGCTGCACACTGTTGAAGAGGACAACCATCCCCAATAGAGGAAGACTGGTCTTCAGTCAAGGATATATAAGTAGCTGAGCCCCCCTGCTAGAACCTCCAAACAAGCTCTCAAGGTCCATTTGTAGGAGAACATAGGGTAGTCAAGTTTCCAAGACTCCGGACACATTCAAATGAGGTGCTACATGTGGTAGTCTGCCTTTAAAAGAATAAAAATTAAAACAGCAATAGCTATCAGAGTTTCAAATGCACATACCCTTTGACTCAGCAATCCTGCTTTTAGGAATTTACTTGCCACGAGCAAAGATGATGAATAAAGTGTTTGTTGATGCATTGTTTGCATTAATGAAAGATTGGAAACAACCTAAAAGTCCATCCAGAGAGTACTGGCTAAATAAGTGCCTCATAAACACGGGTAGTGTACCACGTAGCCTTTCAAAATAATGAGGTAGTTCTCTGTATAGCTTCAAGATACATTATTAAAGAAGAAGACAAGCAGCGGCAGGGCTCTGTGGCTCATACCTGTAATCTCAGCACTTTGGGAGGCCGAGGTGGGTGGATCACTTGAGGTCAGGAGTTCAAGACCAGCCTGACCAACATGGCAAAATCCCGTCTCTACTAAAAATATAAAAATTATCTGGGCATGGTAGCAGGCGCCTGTAATCCCAGCTACTCGGGAGGCCGAGGCAGGAAAATTGCTAGAACCCAGGAGGCGGAGGTTGCAGCGAGCCAAGATAGCGCCATCACACTCCAGCATGGGCAACAGAGCGAGACTCCATCTCAAAAGAAAAAAAGAAAACGACAAGCAGAACAATGCTGCTACATATGGGGAAGGGGGATACTTGATGTGTGGAATCTGTCTTAAAGGATACCCAAGTGGCAGCCTTTAGCTTCTAGGAAGGGTAACAGGATCAATGGTGAGAAATCTTCTCACAAGTACCCCATATACCCTTGATATTATTTTTAAACCCTATTAATGTGTATCTTATCCACTCACACGAAAAAAAGTTATCAAAATAGAGGGTGTTTATGGGTCTATAATCCTACAGCAAACTCACATTTGGTGTTAGGGGCCTAACGTCATCTTGGGCCCCTCGCTTGTGCTTTGCGTTTCTCAAGGGGAACCAGGGCTGGAAGAAGGGGAATCAATGCTTAATCCAAATAAGCAGCTGGGTGCGGTGGCTCACGCCTGTAATCCCAGCACTTTGGGAGGCCGAAGCGGGTGGATCACGAGGTCAGGAGTTCAAGACCAGCCTGGCCAAGATGGTGAAACCCCGTCTCTACTAAAAATTCAAAACAAAAAGCTGGGCATGGCACCTGTAATCCCGGCTACTAAGGAGGCTGAGGCAGAGAATTGCTTGAGATCGCACCACTGCACTCCAGCCTGGGTGACAGAACGAGACTCCGTCTAAAAAATAATAATAGCAAAAAAATAAGCAAAGGAATCTTGGAGAGGATGCCTCTCAGGGGATGGATTGTATCCCTGTGGGCATACAGGAAGATGATCTGCCGCCCATGCCCTAGCTCATATGAGCCCCCTCAGAATCCCAAAAGAGGCAGGTCAGGCCTCGGAGGTTTTCCTGACTACCCATGCTGAAATCAGGCCACTGCAATGCCGCCCTCTGCTGCAGCCCTCGCCACAGCTCTGCCTGGGGCTTGCGGCCTTTTTCTCATGTAGGAGTCATATTCCTTTCTGCATCTTCAGCACCTGACAGGCACACGACAGGGTCATGACTTGCCGCTTCATCTCATGGTCATGATGACTGACATATCCAGTGACTGATCCAAAGGCATTAAGAGCAAAGACAGGATTCTAACAGGAGGCTACTGATCAGTTGCATGATCAGTTACAACAGGGTTTATGGAACAGGATCTGAAATCTGCTGGTTGGAAACTTCAACAAGTATTTTTTGAGGCTTCCTACGTGCCAGCCCCAGAGATAAAAAGACATGTATACTGCCTCTTAGGAGCTAGGCTTACAGGAGAGCTAAACAAGGCAAGTTAGTGTGAGAAGACAGCAATAAAAGTCTACATTGGGAGGAGGTAGGGAGCGGCAGTTAAGCTCATGGGCTCTGGAGACAAGATGGCCTAGGTTGGAATCCTGACCCTGCCATGTGGTCTTGGAAAAGTCTCTTCAGGACTCTTAGCCTTGACGAAATGAAAATAAAAACAGTACCTCCCTGGGAGCATGGGACACCGGAGTGATAGAGTGATAGACTCAGGGACTGGCTGGCCCCTGGGAAGTGCTCTATCAGAGTTGGTCGCCACCACGAAGATGATGATATTCAAGAGGATAAATGGCAGCACAGAGGTTGAACCAAAAGGCAACTGGGAGGCTTCATGGAGGAGACACCATCAAGCTGGCATTGCAGTATTTGCCCATCAAGTACACACAGAGAAGGTCCCCTCTGAACAGAGGGAACAGCAGGTACAAAGGCTCAAACAACACATTTAAGGTGTTGCTTGTGTTGATGTAAGGTGGGGGCAGTGGGCAATGAAGATAAAGGAAAAGGTGAAACTTCAGGAAAGGAGGCCAGTCTGTTCAATACCCGAGAGGTTGGCCTGGGCTGTACATCTGGCGGGCACCCAATAGGTGCGTGAGTAGTGGGTGGGTAGCATTGCCATAGGGAAGTTCTTCTCTGGGGCTTTTCTGCAGGGTGGAATAGGGTGGATGAGGGATGATGGGCAGAGCTCACCCTTGCCAGGCCACTCCCAGCCAGAGCTGAAGGGCCAGGTTCCTAAGGTCCCACTGGCAGCAAGCACTAGGGTCCTAACCCAGGGTATTTCCAGCTTGTGAGCACCGGCTTTGCTGATTTCTGGGAAGTCTACCCAAAAGAGAGGGTGCAGTCCTTGAGTTTACACTCTAGTGTGGGAGGCCAGACTTCCATGAGAAACATTTTCATTTAGTAATGGATTTAATGAGTGCAGAACTTCCTGTTTTAAACAAACAAGTGATTAGCATTGACTATAGACGTGAAAATGGATCCTAATGAATTGCTAATTAGCCACCTCCTCTTCCTGGGATCTTTAGCTGGTAAATTCTTCTCTCTAGCTACAGGGGGCCTTAGTCAATCAAGCTGGCATTCATTCATTCATTCAACATACATTTTTTGAGTTCCTACTGTGTGTCACTGTAAACAATACAGGGAGAATCCCTTCCTCACAGTCTGATGGTGGAGACAGCATTAATCACCTAAACTTACCTATAATGACACACTTACAGGTCAGGGAGCTGAGACAATATGCAACAGGAGGACCTGATCTTGTCCTGGGGTGGGAGGGGGCAAGAGGAAGGGGCAGTTGAGCCAAGATCTGAAGAGTGAGTAGAACTTAACTCATGGAAGGGGTAACAGAAAGAGTAGAAGAGTGGCTCAGATATCCAGAATGGCATATGCAGAGGTCCTGTGTTGAGAGGGAGTGGTGTGAGTCAGGAAAAAAGCCAGTGTACGAGGTGTGCAAGGGGCGTGTGTGTGTGTCAGAGAGCAAGAGCATGTGTGATTGATGTTGGCTTCATCCTTTGTAGCAGACAGTACCCAGTGCCCACTCCACATCCCTCAGGGCTTACCACCTCAGTGTGCTCCAGCCAACTTCCAGCTGCCCCACATTTGATTTCTTTGCCTAAGGATTTTCTGCAGGTAAGGAAGGCCTTCTGTCTCCACGCTTGACAGGCCAGAAGTCCTGGTGAATTAAGCAGGTCTTGGGAGCAACCTGTAGCCAATAACTGATGTGTAAAAATCTCAGCTCCCCAATGTAAGAGTTAAAGAAAGAGCAAAGAAACAGGAAATGTGGCTCAACAGTCAAGGACAGGTTTATTTTAGAGAAATAAACCTGAGAGGGGCTTCTGGCCAATTTAATGTTGAGCCGCATTTCATCTTTCCTCTTTCTTAAAACCTTACACCCAACCTCTTGGGCAGGGTAACTTCAAGGTGTGTGTTCTACACTGGCTCCCACAGGATTGAGCCCCACTTGGGCCCGGTGGTGTAACTTCCTTGACCCTGCACTCTTTCGCAGTCTCCCTTCCCCATGTCCCTACTGGTGCTTCCTGGAATTAGGTCTCAAATGAACTACCTGCCGTCAAATCTTCATCTCAGTACCTGCTTCTGGAGGAACTCATGATAAGATATCCTGGAAACAAGACACAGATATATCTCAAGCCCCTTCTACATCCTAGTTACCCTTGCTTGGATCCCCTCCTCTCTCTCACTTGCTTCCCTTACCAAGTGTGTCTGTAGACCATGGTGGCCCAGCTGGGGTCTGCTTAGCACACCAGAGCTTCTTAAGGTAGGTCACTCAGAGGGAGCCATTTGGTTCCCAGAGAGGCCAGTGGTATATGTCCATGTCCCCATCCCATCACTAGCTCCCCCTTCTTTGAATGCACCATCCTTGAAATGCTCCCTGCCCCTTGTAGCTGAAACAGACCACCTTGAGGAGGAATCCAAGTGGCTGGCCTGCGTGGCCAGGGGCAGGGATGAGAAGTGCTGAGTGAGACACCTTCCGTACTCACCAGCATTGCTTTCTTTTGTGTATGAATTGAAAGGATTCTCCCTGGAGTTGAGAAATAAACATGTTTTCTGAATAATATGGCATATTGACCTCGAAGTCCCTACAGCAGTTCTGGACAAAGCCAGGCTCAGGATAGGGCCTGCCATTATTATCATTCATTCAATGGAAGTGTTCCATTGTCTGTCCTCCCCTTCTTAGCAATGGGGTCCTGGTATTTAGGCACACAGCTGATCCAAATAAAGGCCATGTTTTCCCTGCAGCTGGATGTGGCCAGTTCCCCCTGCAGCTGGATATGGCCATGTGACCAAGTTCTGACCCATGACAGATAAGCAGAAATGATCTGCAACTTCAGCCAAGTCTCCGTAAAGAGAGGGTGTGTTTTCTTCCCATTTCCTCCTTTCTGCTGGCTGAAGTGCATACTCAGTGATGGGAGGCAAAATGGCCATCTTGGGCTGTGAAGGAAAGCCAGGCTAGAGTCAGCAGATATTGTAGTAACCAGGTAGAAATGCCAACAAGTTGAAAATTAAGTGTCTTGTGAAACTTGGGGAAGGAGAAACCAGGGCCCCTAAAACTTCCTTTGATTAAATAAGATACAGTAGGTCCAAGCTTTGACCCAACCCGTATAAGCTGTTAATGTCTGTCAGAGGCAAATCTTTTATTCATTGATTCATTTATTGAGTGGGTGCCAGGAGCCAAGCCCTGTGCTAGTCATTGGGGATGCAGCAGGAAACAGGACGCTTGGAGTCTGTGCCCTCCTGGAGCCTTCATTACCATTCCTAGCATTTTATTCTAAAGTGTTTCTGCCATCACCTCCAGTCAAGACGGCATTGGGTTCATGCTTTAAAAATAACTTCTGCTCCCCAGCTGGAACTCATACATTGCAGATGGGAATGCAAAATGGTATACCTGCTTAGAAAAACAGTTTGGGAGTTTCTTATAAAGTTAAACATATACTTACCATACTACCCAGCAACCCCACTCTTAGGTGTTTGCCCAGGACAAATGAAAACATGTCCACACAAAGACTTGTATATGAATATTCATAGCAGATTTATACATAACAGCCCAAACTGGAAACAATTCAAATGTCTATCAATAGAAGAATGGATTAAAAAATTGTGACATAACCATACAACAGAATACTACCCAAAAAGGAATGAACTATGGATATACACAGTAATATGGATTAATCTAAAAATCACTACATTTGACGAGATTAAGATGGAAGATAGGAGGCCAGACTAGCTTTCAGCTCCCGCTCAGATGGACAGAGCAGCCAGTGGAGACTCACATCGTGAACTTTTGCTCCAAGAACTACCACAGGAACATACCAGGAAAGCCGAGAGAATCCACAGACCCTTTAAAGGAACTGGATCACTGCTGCAGGCTTCCTGAGATGCCAAAAACCTGTGAGTCTGCTTGCTTTCTCAACAGACAGGCTCGTGGTCTAGGGCAAGTTCTCAGCCCTGGTCACCGGCTGCCTGGAAATAGACTCAGTGCTGTTGGAGGGGCATGGTGGGAGTGAGACCAGCCTTTAGGACTACAGGCTGCATAGGAGTGGGTAAGGCCCATGACTGCCAGCTTTCCCCCATTTCCCTGGTGACCTGTATGACTCAGCAGAGGCAGCCATAATCCCCCTGGGAATATAACTCCACTGGACTGGGAAACAGTCCCCCATCCCCCACAGCAGCTGCAGTAAGCCCTGCCCAAGGAGAAGCTGAACTCAGACATGCCTATCCCTGCCCCGTCTTGGTGGTCTTTCTCTACCTGCCCCAGTAACCGAAGACAAAAGTCATAATCTCTTGGGAGCTCTGCAGCCCTGCCCACTGCCTGAGAATCCTGAATACTTCCCCAGTTGTCTCTAGGGCAAGTTTGCTTCCTCCCTGTAGACCGTGGCTGATGCACTCTTGAAAGCACCACATCTTGGCTGGAGGCCAACCAACTCAAAACCAGCACTCTAAACAAAAACACAACCAAGGACCCTCACAGATCCCACTTCATTCCCCTGCTAGCTTCACAGGAGCAGGTGCTGGTATCCATGGCTGTGACACTTGAAGACAGATCACATTACAGGACTCTTTGCAGACGCTTCCCAATACCAGCCTAGAGCCCGGGAGCTCCACTGGGTGGCTAGACCCAGAAAAGCAAAAGCAATCACTACAGTTTGGCTCTCAGGAAGCCCCATCCCTAGGGGAAGGGGAAGAGCACAACATCAAGGGAGCACCCCGTGAGACCAGAGTCTGAACAGCAGCCCCTGAATCCCTGATCATAGTCTACCCAAATGAGAAGGAACCAGAAAAACGATTCTGGTAAAGTGACAAAACAAGGTTCTTTCACACCCCCAAAAGATTATACCAGCTCACCAGCAATGGATCCAAACCAAAGATGAAATCTCTGAATTCCCAGAAAAAGAATTCACAAGGTCGATTATTGAGCTAATCAAGGAGACACCAGAGAAATGTGAAGTCCAACTTAAAGAAATCGAAAACATGATACAGGAAATGAAAGAAAAAATCTTCAGTGAAATAGCATAAATAAAAACAATCGCAACTTCTGGAAATCGAAGACACACCTAGAGAAATGCAAAATGCACTGGAAAGTCTCAGCAATAGAATTGAACAAGCAGAAGAAAGAACTTCAGAGCTCAAAGACCAGACTTTCAAATTAACCCAATCTGTCAAAAACAAAGAAAAATGAATTTTAAAAAATAAACTGTAGCAGGGTGAGCCGCAGACAAAACCTCTCACACACCGAGTTGTAGAAGGAAGGGCTTCATTCAGCTGGGAGCATCAGCAAGCTACTATCTTAAAATCCGAGCTCTCCAAGTGCACAATTTCTGTCCCTTTTAAGGGCTCACAACACTAAAGATTTCACATGAAAGGGTCATGATTGATTTGAGCGAGCAGGGTGTACATGACGGGCTGCATGCACCAGTGGTCAGAGTGAAACAGAACAGAGCAGGGAGTTTCACAATGTTCTTTTGTACAATGCCGGGAATCTATGGATAACATTGGTTTCTAAGTCATGAGTTGATTTTTAACTGCGAGGTTTAGGCCAGGCAGACCCAGGCCTGGTTTTGGACCTGACACCGGGCTGCCTGTCTTTGGTTTCACTTCCTTGTTTTTTCTTAAAACAGGTACTGAGTATAAAACAATATGAGAGGGTCTCTCTCTTTCCTCAAAACAAAGCCTCCAAGAAGTTTGGGACTATGTTAAATGTCCCAAGAATAAGAATAATTAGTATTCCCAAGGAAGAAGAGAAATCTAAAGGTTTGGAAAACGTATTTTAGGGAATAATTGAGGAAAACTTCCCCAGCCTTGCTAGAGATCTAGACATCCAAATACAAGAAGCTCAAAGAACACCTGGGAAGTTTATCACAAAAAGATCATCATCTAGGCACATAGTCATCAGGTTATATAAAGTCAACATGAAGAAAAGGATCTTAAGAGCTGTGAGACAAAAGCATCAGGTAATCTATAAAGGAACACCTGTCAGATTAACAGCAGATTTCTCAGCAGAAGCCCTACAAACTAAAAGGGATTGGGATCCTATTTTTAGCCTGCTTAAAGAAAACAATTATCAGTCAAGAATTTTGTATCCAGCAAAACTAAACGTCATAAATGAAGGAAAGATACAGTCCTTTTCAGACAAACAAATGCTGAAAGAATTCACCAGTACCATGCCAGCACTATAAGAACTGTTAAAGGAACTCTAAATCTTGAAACAAATCCTCAAAATACACCAAAATAGAACCTCCTTAAAGCATAAATCTCACAGGACCTATATAAAAATAACACAATGAAGAAAAAGGTATTTAGGCAACAAATAACAGGATGAATAGAATAGTACCTCACATCTCAATACTAGCATTGAATGTAAATGGCCTAAATGCACCACTTCCAAGATACAGAATGGCAGAATGGGTAAGAATTCACCAACTGAGTTTCTGCTGTCTTCAAGACACTCATCTGACACATAAAGTCTCACATAAACTTAAGGTAAAGGAATGGAAAAAGATATTCCATGCAAATGGACACCAAAAGCAAGCAGGAGTAACTATTATATCAGACAAAACAAACTCTAAAGCAACAGCAGTTAAAAAAGACAGAGACGTTACATAGATAAAAGGACTAGTCCAACAGGAAAATATCACAATTATAAATACATATGTACCTAACACTGGAACTCCCAAATTTATAAAACAATTACTACTAGACCTAAGAAATGAGATAGATGGCAATATGATAATAGTGGGGGACTTTAATATTCCACTGATAGCACTAAACAGGTCATCAAGACAGAAAGCCAACAAAGAAACAATGGACTGTAAACTATACCCTATTGTCAGGCCTCTGAGCCCAAGCCAAGCCGTTGCATCCCCTGTGACTTGCAGGTATACGCCCAGATGGCCTGAAGTAACTGAAGAATCACAAAAGTAGTGCAAATGCCCTGCCTCACCTTAACTGATGGCATTCCACCACAAAAGAAGTGAAAATGGCCGGTCCTTGCCTTAAGCGATGATATTACCTTGTAAAATTCCTTTTCCTGGCTCATCCTGACTCAAAAAGCTCCCCAACCGAGCACCTTGTAACCCACACTCCTGCCCTCCAGAGAACAACCCCCCTTTGACTGTAATTTTCCTTTACCTACCCAAATCCTATAAAATGGCCCCACACTTATCTCCCTTTGCTGACTCTCTTTTCGGACTCAGCCCGCCTGCATCCAGGTGAAATAAACAGCCATGTTGCTCACACAAAGCCCGTTTGGTGGTCTCTTCACATGGACGCGCATGACACCTATAACAAATGGACTTAACAGATACTAATATTTACAGAACATTCAACCCAACAACTACAGAATATACATTCTATTCTTTAGCACATGGAACATTCTCCCAGATACATCATATGATAGACCACAAAACAAGTCTCAGTAAATTTAAGAAAATCGAAGTTATATCAAGTACTCTCAAAACCATGCAAATACATGGAAATTAAATAACCTGCTCCTGAATGATCGTTGGGTCAACAATGAAATCAAGATGGAAATTTAAAAAATTCTTTGAACTAAAGGATAATAGTGACACAACCTATCAAAACCTCTAGGATACAGCAAAAGCAGTGCTAAAAGGAAAGTTCATATCATTAAATGCCTACATCAAAAAGTCTAAAGAAGCACAAATAGATAATCTAAGGTCACAACTTAGATTATAAGGTCTCCTAGATAATCTAAGGAGAAACAAGAACAATCCAAACCCAAACTCAGCAGAAGAAAAGAAATAACAAAGATCAGAGCAGAACTAAATGAAATTCAAACAAACAAAAAAATACAAAAGATAAATGAAACAAAAATCTGGTTCTTTGAAATGATAAATAAAATTGATAGCCTATTAACGAGATTAACCAAGAAGAGAAAAGATCCAAATAAACTTAATTAGAAATGAAATGGAAGATATTACAACTGATACTACAGAAATACAAAAGATTATTCAAAGCTACTATAACCACCTTTACGCATGTAAACTAGAAAACCTAGAGGAGGCCAGGCGCAGTGGCTCACGCCTGTAATCCCAGTCGAGGCCGAGATTTGGGAGACTGAGATGGATGTATCACCTGATGTCTGGAGTTTGAGACCAGCCTGCCCAACATGGTGAAACCCTGTCTCTACTAAAAATACAAAAATTAGCTGGGCGTAGTGGTGGGGGCATGTAATCCCAGCTACTTGGGAGACCAAGGCAGAAGAATCACTTGAACCTGGGAGGCGGAGGTTGCAGTGAGCTGAGACTCTGCCATTGCACCTCAGCCTAGGCAACAAGAGCGAAACTCCATCTAAAAAAAAAAAAGAAGAAGAAGAAAAAAAGAAAAAGAAAACCTAGAGGAGATGGACAAATTCCTGGAAACATACAATCCTCCCTGATTAAACCAGGAAGATATAGAATCTCTAAACAGATCAATAACAAGCACGGAGATTGAAATGGTAATTTAAAAATTGCCAACAAAAGAAGTTCAGGACCAAATGTATTCATGGTGAATTCTATCAGACACTCAAAGAAGAATTGGTACCAATTGTATTGACACTATTCCAAAAGATAGAGAATGAGGGAATCCTCCGTAAATCATTCTATGAAGCCAGTAACACCCTGATACCAAAAACTAGGGAAGGACAAAACAAGAAAAGAAAACTACAGACCAATAACGCTGATGAACATACATGCAAAAAACCTCAACAAAATACTAGCGAACTGAATCCAACAGCATATTAAAAAGATAATCCACCATTATCAAGTGGGCTTCTTATCAGGAATACAGGGATGGTCTAACATACATAAGTCAATAAATGTAATAAACCACATTAACAGAAAAACAAAAATCACATGATCGTCTCAATAGACACAGAAGAAGCATTTGACAAAATCCAGCATCCTTTATGACTAAAACCCTCAGCAAAATTGGCATAGAAGGGGCAAAAGTTAATACAAGTCATCTACAGCCAACCTATAGCCAACATTATACTGAATGGGGAAAGGTTCCCCCAAGAACTGGAACAAAACAAGGATGCCCATTTTCACCACTTCTATTCAACACAGTACTGGAAGTCCTAGCCAGAGAAATTAGACAAGAGAAAGAAATCAAAGGCATCCAAATTGGTAAAGAGGAAATCAAATTGTCACTGTTTGCTGACGATATGATTTGTATACCTAGAGAACCCTAAAGACTCATCCAAAAAGCTCCTAGAACTGGTAAATGAATTCATCAAAGTTTCAGGATACAAAATTAATGTACACAAATCAGTAGCTCTGCAATACACCAACAGTGACCAAGCTGAGAATCAAATCAAGAAATCAACCCCTTTCACAATAGCTGCAAAATAAAATAAAATAAAATACTTAGGAATATGTTAATACCTA
Organism: Macaca nemestrina; assembly: GCF_043159975.1. Taxonomy (NCBI): domain Eukaryota; kingdom Metazoa; phylum Chordata; class Mammalia; order Primates; family Cercopithecidae; genus Macaca; species Macaca nemestrina. The sequence goes on from NC_092139.1 coordinate 26,837,323, forward strand.
ACCAAGGACGTGAAAAACCTCTACAAGGAAAACTACAAAACACCACTGAAAGAAATCACAGACAACACAAACAATGGAAGCGCACTGCATGTTCATGGATGGATAGAATCAATATTGCGAAAATGACCATGCTTCCAAAGGCAGTCTACAAATTTAATGCAATTCGCATCAAAAGACTACCATCATTCTTCACAGAGCTAGAAAAAACAATCCCAAAATTCGTATGGATCCAAAAAAGAGCCCACATAGTCAAAGCAAGACTAAGCAAAAGAACAAATCTGGAAGCATCACATTACCCGTCTTCAAACTGTACTATAAGGCAAAAGAAATAATCAGCAGAGTTCACAGACAACCCACAGAGTGGGAGAAAATCTTCACAATCTATACATCTGATGAAGGACTAATATCCCAAATGTACAAAGAACTCAAACAAATCAACAAGAAAAAAAAAACAATCCCATGAAAAGGTGGGCTAAGGACATGAATAGACAATTCTCAAAAGAAGATATACAAATAGCCAACAAGCATATGGAAAAATGCTCAACATCACTAATGATCAGGGAAATGCAGATTGAAACCACAATGTGATACCACCTCACTCCTGCAAGAATGGCCACAATTTAAAAAAATAAAAAATAAAATAGATGTTGGCATGGATATGGTGAAAAGGGAACATTTGCACTGCTTTTGGGAATGTAAACTAGGACAACCACTACGGAAAACAGTGTGGAGATTCCTTAAAGAACTAAAAGTAGATCTACCATTTGATCCAGCAATCCTACTACTTAAGTATCTACCCAGAGGAAAAGAAGTTATCATACGAAAAAGATACACACACATACTTATAGCAACATAATTTGCAATTACAAAAATATGGAACCAGCCCAAATGCCCATTAATCAATGAGTGGATAAAGAAAATGTGGTATATATATACCATGGAATACCATAAAAAGGAATGAAATAATGGCATTCACAGCAAGCTGGATGGAATTGCAGAGTATTATTCTAAGTGAAGCAACTCAGGAATAGAAAACCGAGCATCATAGGTTCTCATATGTGAGAGTTAAGCTATGAGGCTACAAAGGTGTAAGAATGATACACTGGACTTTGGAGACTCCAGGGAAAGGGTTGGCGGTGGCGAGGGATAGAAGACTACACATTCAGTACAGTGTACACTGCTCGGGTGATGGGTGCACCACAATCTCAGAAATCACCACTAAAGAGCTTACTCATGTAACCAAACACCACCTGTTCCCCAATAACTTATTGAAATACAAAATAAAAAAAATAAAAGTCACTACATTTAGAAAAAGAAGCCAGACACAAAAGAATACATACTGTATGATTTCATTTATATGAAATTCAAGGAAAGGCAAACTAATGTATAGAAAACAGATCGATGGTTACCTGGGGCTGGAGAAGGGGATTATTAGCTGCAAAGGGCACAAGGGAAGTTTTTGGGTGAGGAAAATATTCTTTTTCTGATTTTAGTTGTGATTACATGATTGTATATATTAACCAAAACTCATTGAATAATACACTTAAATTGGTGATTATGTTGCATGTAAATTATACTTTAACAAAACTGATGTTAAAGAAAATAAGTGTCCGGCTAGGCACTTCCTTGTTATTGTGTAAAATTCTGGTTCCACGATCACAAAATTGAATATGTATATAATCAGAAATTAGATTTACCAATATTTGAACACTTTCTGTACTTAGTGTTTTTCTTCTTTCCCTTTTCCTTCTGCCAAAGTATATGCTTTAGTAATCCTTTCATGATGGTATGTGTAACTTGATTTATGAAAGTTTGAATATGTCTGTAATTTTTCTTCTTCAATGTTCATTTAGCTTTGTATTGAAGTAGGTTGATAGTATTTTTCCCAGAGTGAGACTCCGTCTCAAAAAAAAAAAAAACCAACAAACAAAAAAAACCCACCAAAAAAAAAAAAACAGTTAATTTTGTCTGTTTTTGTTTCATAACTTTTCTCTTTTTACAAGTCATTCCTTCGTTTACCTTTGCTAGGATCTTAAATGTATTTTAAAGTCAGTTCCAGATTATTTATCTAGAGCAATCTGGAACTGAATTTATGAAATTACTTATCACTAATGAATCCATCTGTTCAGAGTTGAATTTGTTGGCTTTCTTAGTGTCAATTTTCTTCCCATGCTTTAGAATTTTGGTTTGTAGGCTTATTTTGAAGAGGATTATTTCTGTCCTTTTTCTTTCTCTGCACTTGTCTAAACCAAGACCCTCAGGATCCCAGTCCCAAGCCAGGCTTCCTATTGGCAGCTCAGAATTTCCAGTCTTTGTGATATGGAAGGTATCATAGATACAGTTAATGAGCCAGGGTGGCTTGGCTCAAGTCCCAACTGGCAGACCTGGGTCTGCACTCTTCTGTTACCTAAGATATGGTTTCAAGCTGTGAGTTTGATGCTAGACTCCCAGCTCTAAAGAACTCTTTTGCTCCCTATTTACTGTGTAGGACTTGAATTCCTAGTCACTTCTGCCTGTTTCCAGATCCACAGTCTGTAGGCCTTGAGGTTTCAATCTCTATATCTTCATGTTTCTCTTCCTTTTCTGTTCCAGAGAAAATTGTCTTGTTTAGGAGTGTGAGTTTTATTTATTTATTTATATACTGTTATTACAGTATATGAACAAATATTATTTTCCCCCATTAATTCATGGACATTTCTTTTTTTTCTTTTCTTTTTTTTTGAGATGGAGTCTCGCTCTGTCACCCAGCCTAGAGTGCAGTGGCGCGATCTCAGCTCACTGCAAGCTCTGCCTCCTGGGTTCATGCCATTCTCCTGCCTCAGCCTCCCGAGTAGCTGGGACCACAGGTGTCTGCCACCATGCCCGGCTAATTTTTTGTGTGTGTGTTTTTTAGTAGAGATGGGGTTTCACCGTGTTAGCCAGGATGGTCTCGATCTCCTGACCTCGTAATCTGCCCACCTCGGCCTCCCAAAGTGCTGGGATTACAGGCGTGAGCCACCGCGCCCCGCCTCTTTTTTTTTTTTTTTTTTTTTTTTGGGAGTTTCACTCTTGTCACCTGGGTTCAAGTATCCGCCTTCCAGGTTCAAGCAATTCTCCCGCAGCCTCCCGAGTGGCTGGGATTACTGGTGCCTGCCACCATGCCCAGCTAATTTTTTGTATGTTTAGTAGAGACAGGGTTTCGCCATGTTGGGCAGGCTGGTCTCAAACTCCTGACCTCAGGTGATCCGCCTGCCTCGGCTTCCCAACATGCTGGGATTACAGGCACCTGCCACCAAGCCCCACTAATTTTTGTATCTTTAATGCAGATGGGGGATTGCCATGTTGGCCAGGCTGGTCTCAAACTCCTGAGCTCAGGTGATCCACCTGCCTTGGCCTCCCAAAGTGCTGGGATTACAAACGTGAGCCACCACACCCAGCAAAATTAACTGTTGATGTGAAAAAGAAACAATTTGAAATCCTAAAAATGGGTTGGGTGCAGTGGCTCAGATCACACCAAGATCATGCCACTGCACTCCAGCCTCGGCAACAGAGCAAGACTTCATCTCAAAAAACAAAAAAAATCTTACGGCTGGGTGTGGTGGCTCACGCCTATAATCCCATCACTTTGGGAGGCTGAAGAGGGCAGATCACGAGGTCAGGAGATCGAGACCATCCTGGCTAACACAGTGAAACCCCGTCTCCACTAAAAATACAAAACATTAGCGGGGCATGGTGGCAGGCGCCTGTAGTCCCAGCTAATCAGCAGGCTGAGGCAGGAGAATCACTTGAATCTGGGAGGTGGAGGTTGTAGTGAGCCAAGATCACACCACTGCACTCTAGCCTGGACAACAAGAGTGAGACTCCACCTCAAAAAAAAAAAAAAAAAAAAAAAGATAAAAAAGGAAAAAGAAATCCTAAAAATTAAAAAAAAAAAAAAAGATTATCATTGAAGTAAATTCAAATGGGATAAGACACAGTTGAAGGGACAATTCGTGAATTAAAAGATATTTCTGAGAAATTCACCCAAAGCAACACAGAGAGAAAAAGAAATGAAAAACATGAAAGTGCAGCTAAGACATAGTGAACTGATTAAAATGTTTCATTATATACATAACAGAAATACCAGAAAGATAGAATAAAGAATGAAATGGAGATGTAATATGTATGAGATAATGGCTGAGACTATTTCAAAATAAAAAAGAAAGTCCTGAGATGGAAAATGCATACCATGTGCTAACATTGCAATGATGAAATCAAAGATAAAGAGATAAATCTTAAGTTACAAGAGATTAAAGACCAATTGCCCACAAAGGAATGCTAGTTCAACTGAACAGATTTTTCATTAGCAATAAGGGATGACATACACAGAGAAGTAATATCATGAACATGCAGAGGGAAAAATACTATCAACCTACTTCAATAGAAAGCTAAATGAACACTGAAGAAGAAAAATTACAGATATTTTCAAACTTTCATAAATCAAGTTACCCATACCATCACGAAAGGATTACTAAAGCATATACTTTGGCAGAAGGAAAAGTGAAAGAAGGAAAACATTAAGTACAGAAAGTGTTCAAATATTGGTAAATCTAATTTCTGATTATATACATATTCAATTTTGCAATAAATAGTGGAAACAGAATTCTAGACAATAACAAGGAAGATGGCTGGGCATGGTGGCTCACACCTGTAATCCCAGCACTTTGGGAAGCCAAGGCAGGTGGATTACCTGAGGTCAGGAGTTCAAAACCAGCATGACCAACATGGTGAAACCCCATCTCTAATAAATACAAAAAATTAGCTGGGCATGCTGGTGCATGCCTGTAGTCCCAGCTACTTGGGAGGCTGAGGCAGGAGAATTGCCTGAACCTGGGAGGTGGAGGTTGCAGTGAGCTAAGATTGTGCCATTGCACTCCAACCTGGGCAACATGAACAAAACTCTGTCTCAAATAAATAAATAAATAATGAGGAAGACAGAGTGAGGGGAATTCAATTGGTAGTTACATTATGTTAAAGCGATTGTCTTGTCAGGAGGAAAATAGAGATACTGAATAATTTTACACTGTTGGGAAAATGTATAGCCAAGTAACTATGTTAAAAATTAAAACGAAACCACTAAAAGAAATGTGATATATAACAGCAGTCCCCAACTTTTTTTGGCACCAGAGACTGGATTCATGAAAGACAATTTTTCTGTGGACTGGTGGGGTGGGTGGGTGTGTGTGGGGGAGTGCGGGGATGGTTTTGGGATTACTCAAGTGCATTACATTTATCATTAGATTCTCATAAGAAGCACACAACCTAGATCCTCACATGCACAGTTTACAATAGGGCTTGTGCTCTTATGAGAATCTAATGCCACTGCTGATCTGACAGGAGGCAGAGCTCAAGCAGTAATGCTCCCTTGCCTGCCGCTCACTTCCTGCTGTCTGGCTCATTTCCTAACAGGCCATGGACCAGTACTGGGGGTTGGAGACCCCTGATATATAGCATTCAAATCAGTGGGGAGTAAAAGATGGGGTGATAAGGAGCTCTATCCATCAAAAGTAAAAAAGGAAGAAAAAAATTAAAGTAATCACATATGCCCTCCAGCCTCCACCCCCCAAAATATCATGGTAATAGAAAACATATGCACACACACACAGAAAGATGTTAGAAAATAAGTTCAAACAAATCAGTAATCACAATAAATGTAAATGGATTAAACTTTACCTCTTAAAAACAGAGACTATCCATGAGATTTTTAAAAATCAAAATCCAGCTGTAAATGGTGTGTAAGAGATATACTTAAGATAATCACACAGAAATATTGAAAATAGAAAAAGATATCCCAGGAAAATACTAACCAAAGAAAACTAGACTAACAATATCAATGTCAGGCAAAATAGAACATAATGCAAAAAGCACTAGGAGGGATAAAGTGGGTCTTTATATTTATGATAAAAGCAAGAATTCCACAAAGAAGGTAAAAAACCATAAACTTACAGCATTCCCTAGCATTTGGATGGAGTTCTTTTGTAGCTACCACTTATTCAAGAATTGATTGTTCATTAAACTGAATTTTAATGCAAGGCTAAGTCCCTTAATGTGGAAAAGGATGAGGCATGAGGACAAAGGGAGATTAAAAAATAAGGTTGCTTACTAAATTATTAACCATAGAGCTATGGGCTAAATCAACATAACTGCAACTAGAACAATAAAGGCCCAGCACACCCTAAATCACTTATGGTACATTTGCATGTTAAATGGGAACATTTATATAGATATAGCCTAGAAAATGGCTTTTATTAAAACGTGCCCACAGTTAACACTTTCAGATACTAAATTCACGTGGCTCCAAAGGCAACTCAGCAAGCCTCACCTTCTGTTTGGGAGCAGGGGTGGGGGCAGAGAAAGGGATGACTTGCAGATGAAGGAGATAATGGAGACTCAAGAAACCTGGGGCATTTGACAAAAATCACAAGCAATGACCTTGTGAACAAGAAAGAGAAAGGAGCTGGATGAGGCACAATTAGGTAAATTTGTCTTGAGCCCCGCAGGGCAGCTGATTAATAGATGCTGTTAAGCAGGAGGAATGTTCTCAATTGTAGAGTTCTAAACCCAGACTCAAATCCTGGTCCCATCATATATTTACCAGCTGGATGACTTTGGTAAGTTTTTTTTTCTTTATTTTTATAGTTATCAGTCTCTCCAGAAAGGGATCATTGCCTGTTTCAAAGGTTATTGTGAGAATCAAATGATATAAAATAGCACACCATAAGCACTGACAAGTGATAGCTCCCTATTTAAAGAATGGAGAGAGGGTTTAGATGCCACATGTATGAAATGGGTTTCAGAGTTTTGGTTCACATAGATTTCAGCAGTATAAGAAAGTAGCTTGTAACTTGGGCTGCAATAATAGGAGCATGCTCTCAGTAATGAAGGATGTGATAGCCCTGCTCTGCTGAACTTGATTAGTGGTTTTATCTTGAGGAACTATGCTTTCATAGGGACCTAGACCAGTGGTTTTCAAACTGTGGTCCCCAAGACCAGCAGCATCAGCATTATATGGGAATTTGTTAGAAATGCAAATTATTGGATACCACTCCAGTTCTACTGAATCAGAAACTCTGCAGTGGGACCCAGAAGTTTGCATTTTAACAAGCTAACCTTAACAAACAGCATGACTTTGATGCATGCTAAAGTTTGAAAACCACTGATCTGGATAGACACACGTAGTAGGGATGGATAAAGGTCTCAAAACCATGCCTCTTGAGTCTAGTTGAAGGACCTGAAGATGTTCAACCTCAAGAAAAAAAGACCTGACCAATTCAAGTGAGGATCAGATAAAAGAAGATGCCAGCTTTGTTCTCTGTGTCAACCCAGAGATAGTTAGGACCAAGAATGGAAAATACTGGGCAACAAAAATAGCATGGTGGATTAGAGAAGGTGCTCTAGGCTGCAAGTAACAGACAACTGACCAAAATTGTCCTTGATTGTACGGGATGTATCAATTGATAACTGGAGTCCAAAAGTAGAGTAGTTCTGTGTCTGGCTAAGCCAGCAACTCAACTGTGTCCTCAAAGACCCAGGCTTTTACCATCAATCATCTCTGCCATCTTCAGTAGGTCAGTAGTTCTCCTCATGGGTGCCTAGCGGTGGAAGAAACACCCAGCCTAACGTGGTCAGACACCAAGAAGCAGAGGAGGAAAGCATGTCTTCCTTGTGTCTCCTGTTAAAAGTTAAGAAACCTTTTCCAGGAGGGACTCCCCCTTCCCTTCATTCCCTCCAGCAGATGTCCCCTCACATCACAAGAAACTTTTTCCAAGAGGGACTCTCTTTTCCTTCCAGCACATGTACCCTCAAATTTCATCTCAGGTCACATAACACTTCTAAGCCAGTCCTTAGAAAAATGAAAGAAAGATGAAAAAAGCAAGAAAAATGAAATTGTAGGATTGGCTTAGACCAAGGCTTATCAACCTCTTCTGTTTAGTGGACCCCTTTGGCAGTCTGGTGAAGCCTGTGGACGGACGCCTTCTCATAATACTGTTTTAACTACATAAAATAAAATGAAGAATAAATAAATAAAATGATGGAATTGCAAAGAAAACCAATTATATTGAATACAGTTTTCAAAATATATTTTTAGAAGTATGTTACAGGAACAAATATGCTGCTTTATTAGCATGTTAAAATCTAGCAGCTGGTCTAACAACTATCATTTGAAGCAGCAATGAGTGTAAACAGTATTGTGAGATACCTGCAACAAATGTTTTGTGATATGAAAAAATATTTCACTTCTTTTGGTGACAAAGTCACAAGTACTGCTATTGCAACTATGATTTGTTCCTTACATTCATAAGAGAAGCAAATGCTAAATTTCAGTTAAATGTTAGTGAAAATAAAGGTGTAGCTTCTTTTCCTTTTCCCCCATCCAAGTTTGTAAATCCCGTGCATTCCATCCACAGACTCCTTGGTTGAGGTAGTCTGTGGACTGCATGTTAAGAGCCCCTGGCTTAGACCAATCAAGATACACACGCTGAGACTAGGCAAGTCTTTTCTGAGACAAGTGGTCTGAAAAGAGTGGGGAAAAAAACCTAAACTAATGGGACTAAATCAAGCAAGCAAAAAGGAAGAGGAGAAGGAAAAAAGGAAGTAGGACTGGGGAGAGAGTGGGAGAGGCTGGAGGCAAAGTAGGACATAGCTCCAGGGTCTGCCCTAGGTAGGGTCAGTAAGGGCTTTTTTCAGAAGGAAAATGCATCTCGTCCCTGGGGGGAGAGACATTGTCAAAGGGACTCAGACACCAGATGGTGCACATACTAGGATTCCTGCCAACCTTGGCATTCTTTCATTTCCCCCATTTTATTTACTTTTGTTTCCCGATTGGTTCTCTTTAAATATTTATAGGATGTTTCAAGTTACACATGTAATCCTTGCCCTTTACAAATAGTCAGCCTCCTAGGATGTATGTATCTCTTCTATCCCACTTCTCAGAAATGACCACAGTGCTCAGCATGGAGTCTGTCTTTTCCAATGACTTGTTATGCACAGGTGATTTCCAATACCTCACAAACTTTAGCATGAAGGAAACTTACCATTAATGGCCAGGCACGGTGGCTCACGCCTGTAATCCCAGCACTTTGGGAGGCTGAGGCGGGAGGATCACATGAGGTCAGGAGTTTGAGACCAGCCTGACCAACATGGTGAAACCCTATCTCTACTAAAAAATACAAAAATTAGCCAGGTGTGGTGGTGCGCACCTATAATCCCAGCTACTTGGGAGGCTGAGGCAGGAGAATTGCTTGAAACTGGGAAGCAGAGGTTGCAGTGAGCTGAGATTGCGCCATTGCACTCCAGCCTGGGCAACAAGAGTAGGACTCCATCTCAAAATAAATAAATTAATTAATTAAAAAAATGAAACTTATCATTAATGCAGATCCCCCAGGCCCTGCTCATCCGACTCCCCATGCTGGTAAATGAGAGCAGCCTCACTGTGCTAGATGCTGACCTCAGTGTCCCCCTCAAATTCTCCAAGGAAACCAAGATTCAAATGGGAGGAAGTGGACCAAATGCCGTATACCTCAAAGGTGGCAGAGCTGGGATTCAAACCCATGTCTATCAGACCCCAAAGCCCCTGTTCTAAATGTTATACCTGATGGCTTCCAGGGCTGCACCTGAAGGTAACTAAGGCAAAGTACTGAGTGTCATTCCAAAAATGTTTTCCTTTTGTCTAGGAGGTGGTGGTGGGGTGAGGTTGAGGTGGGGAGTACGGACATATTCCTAGAACCTGGCTGAAATGGTACCAACTTGAAATAAACATTCATACTGAAGTGTTTGTGTGCCTCATCAATCAGGTTTCAGTCTCCTAAAACATTCACAAGAGACTCCAGAAGTATATTCAAAGTCAGTATTAGAAACAAAAGAAGCATTCTCATTAACGTTAAAAGCAAGACAAAGATGTTCTAAAGCAGTTCTATCATTTAACATTGTCTTGGAGATACTGGCCAGTTCAATTAGACCAAATAAAGAAATAAAAAGTATATAGATTTGGAAAGAAATGAGGGAGATCATCTCGCTTGCAGTTATCAGGTATCCGGTGGGGGAGGGAAGAATCAAGTGAAAACCAGTGCAAGCAATACAGATTCAATAAAGTGGCCAATACATACACGAAAATACAGAAGCCAATAGCCTTCACAGTTATACAAAGAACAACTAGTTAGACCACAGACTGGTACCAGTTTGTGACCTGTTAGGAACCGGGCCCTATAGCAGGAGGGTGAGCGGCAGCAAGCGAGCATTATCGCCTGAGCTCCACCTCCTGTCAGATCAGCAGGGGCATTAGATTCTCATAGGAGGTGAACCCTATTGTGAACTGCGCATGTAAGGGATCTGGGTTTGCATGCTCCTTATGAGAATTGAATGCCTGATGATCTCAGCTGGAAGAGTTTTATCTCCAAACCAAATCCCACTCTGTGCCCCACCACCGGGTCCATGGAAAAATTATTTTCCATGAAACCGGTCGCTGGTGCCAAAAAGGTTGGGAACTGCTGAGTTAGAAGACGTAATAAGGCCGGGCGCGGTGGCTCAAGCCTGTAATCCCAGCACTTTGGGAGGCCGAGATGGGCGGATCACGAGGTCAGGAGATCGAGACCATCCTGGCTAACACGGTGAAACCCCATCTCCACTAAAAAAAATACAAAAAACTAGCCAGGCGTGGTGGCGGACACCTGTAGTCCCAGCTACTCGGGAGGCCGAGGCAGGAGAATGGCATAAACCAGCGAGGCAGAGCTTGCAGTGAGCTGAGATCCGGCCACTGCACTCCAGCCTGGGCGACAGAGCGAGACTCTGTCTCAAAAAAAAAAAAAGAAGACATAATAGAAGAAAACAATTATAATTGTAACAACAAAAAGTATTTGGGAATTAATTCAACAAAAATATGCAAGGTGTCACCCACAAGACCACCAGGATGGCTAAATAGGAAGGAAAGCTTTATTGGTGATACCAGTTTGCATACCAGGAAGAGAAAGTCTCTAGCACAGGCAAAAGGTGCCCTGTCTTTAAAGAGGAGAAGTACAGGTTGGGTTTTACAACTCACAGTACTGGTATCATACATATTCAGCAGGTCTAGGGGAGAAGCTGTATGTATTTATGAGGGGAGCCGAGTGCATGCATAATGGGTAAGCATACATAAAACATACATCCCATGTTCACTTTAGGGTGGGTTGGTTGGTTGTTTGTTTGAGATGGAATCTCACTCTGTTGCCCAGGATGGAATGTAGTGGCATGATCTTAGCTCACTGCAACCTCTGCCTCCCAGGTTCAGGCAATTCTCCTGCATCAGCCTCCTGAGTAGCTGGGATTACAGGCACCTGCCACCACGCTGGCTAATTTTTGTATTTTTAGTAGGACAGGGTTTCACCATGCTGACCAGGCTGGTCTTGAACTCCTGACCTCAAGTGATCTGACCACCTTAGCCTCTCAAAGTGCTGGGATTACAGGTGTGAGCCATCACACCCGGCTAGGGTGGGTTTTAGCATGAAAAGGAAGTGGAATATGGCTCTCTTTATCAAAAGATAAAGTATAGGACATAAAGATAGTACGTTTCTGTGTGGTTTTGTTTTGTTTTGTTTTGTTTTTGAGACAGAGTCTTTCTCTGTCGCCAGGCTGTAGTACAGTGGTGCGATCTCGGCTCACTGCTACCTCTGCCTCCCGGGTTCAAACAATTCTCCTGCCTCAGCCTCCCGAGAAGCTGGGACTACAGGCATCTGCCACCATGCCCGGCTAATTTTTGTATTTTTAGTAAACGGGGTTTCACCATGTTGGCCAGGATGGTCTCGATCTCCTGACCTCGTGATCCACGCGCCTCTGCCTCCCAAAGTGCTGGGATTACAGGCGTGAGCCACTGTGCCCTGCCTTTTTCTGTATTTTAACTTATGTGTCCAGCCACTGCATTGAATTTGTATTGCTTGTACTGGTTTTTCACCTGATTCCTCCCTCCCCCACCAGGTACATGGTATCTGCAGCCTCTATAAACTGCTGAAAGTGGTTTAAGGTCTGCAGTTGCTTATCAGAAGATAATGATTGTAGGCTGGGTGCTATGGCTCACGTCTGTAATCCCAGCACTTTGGGAGGCCAAGACGGGCGGATCACTTGAGCTCAGGAGTTTGAGACCAGCCTGGCCAACATGGTGAAACCCCATCTCTACTAAAAATACAAAACTTAACCAGGCTTGGTGGCATGGGCCTGTAATCCCAGCTAACTCGGGAGGCTGAGGCAGGAGAATCACTTGAACCCGGGAGGTGGAAGTTGCAGTAAGCTGAGATTGTGCCACTGCACTCCAGCCTGGGTGACAGAGTGAGACCCTGTCTCAAAAAAAAAGAAAAGAAAAGAAAAGAAAAGAATGATTGTAAAGCAGATCCTCTGCAGTCAGAGTTGCAGTGGTCTGGGTTGTAAATCAGAACCGATAGCTCCATCAGTTAGGGAGTTTAGCCATAGGAATTTAAAAATTTGCCAGGCCAGCTAGACCCTGAACCCTCAACCCATAAGTAACTGTTTCCTTAACCTTTGGGGAGATCTTAGTTGAAGAAGGGGCGCATCGCAAAGGGCGATAGGAAGAAAACTTCTAAATGCTCTCTCCTCTGCATCATCTTATAAAAAATTTTAAACATACATAAAAGTTGAAATAATTTGGTAGAATATTCTTATACTCATCATTTTGATTCTAAAATTAACATTTTCTGTATTCTGCACATACTATTATCAATGCATAGCTCTATCACATATCTATGCATATCTACTGCCCTCAAGTCATGTAAACATTTATCTTATTTTTAAAATACGCTTTGGAGAAGCATAAAAAACAAGTCTTTTTTTTTTTTTTTTTTTTTTTTTGAGAGGGTGTCTTGCTCTGTCGCACAGAGTGCAATGGCATAATCTCGGCTCGCTGCAACCTTTGCCTCCCAGGTTCAAGCCATTCTTCCATCTCAGCCTCCCGAGTAGCTGGGATTACAGGCACCTGCCATCATGCCCAGCTAATTTTTGTATTTTTATAGAGACTGGATTTCACTATGTTGGCCAGGCTGGTCTTGAACTCCTGACCTCAGGTGATCCACTTGCCTTGGCCTCCCAAAGTGCTGGGATTATAGGCATGAGCCACTATGCCCAGTCAAGAAGTCTTAAAATAAGAGGGAGTACCAAGGAGGAGAATGTTGAGACAACATAGAAAGACATTGCTATAGGCCAGGCATGGTGGCTAACACTTATAATCCCAGCACTTTGGGAGGCTGAGGCAGGCAGATCACTTGAGCTCAGGAGTTTGAGACCAGCCTGGCCAACATGGTGAAACGCCAGGTGTGGTGGCAGGCACCTGTAATCCCAGCCACTCAGGAGGCTGAGGCAGGAGAATGGCTTGAATCTGGGAGGTGGAAGTTGCAGTGAGCCAAGATCATGCCACTGCACTCCAGTCTAGGTGACAGGGTGACACTCTGTCTCAAAAAAAAAAAAAAAAAAAAAAAAGACACAGTCATAAATATGTAAGTTTTTCCTGTGTTAATTTATGAATTTAACATGATCCCAACTAAAATGACAATTTTTTAAAAGTGGGTAAGATTGGGCCGGGCGCGGTGGCTCACGCCTGTAATCCCAGCTCTTCTGGAGGCCAGGGCGGGCAGATCATGAGGTCAGGAGATCGAGACCATCCTGGCTAACATGGTGAAACCCCGTCTCTACGAAAAATACAAAAATTAGCCGGGTGTGGTGGTGAGTGCCTGTAGTCCCAGCTACTCCAGAGGCTGAGGCAGGAGAATGGCGTGAACCCGGGAGGTGGAGCTTGCAGTGAGCCGAGATTGCGTCACTGCACTCCAGCCTGGGTGACAGAGCGAGACTCGGTCTCAAAAAAAAAAAAAAAAAAAAAAAAAAGTGGATAAGATTATTCTAGTTCACATGGAAAAGCAAAGATGAATCCAGGCAAGTTGTGAAAATAAAAATTAAACAGAAAGTGAAGTCAAAAACAGCCTTAAAATGTATTAAAATAAGTTATAGGGCCGGGCGCGGTGGCTCAAGCCTATAATCCCAGCACTTTGGGAGGCCGAGACTGGCGGATCACGAGGTCAGGAAATCGAGACCATCCTGGCTAACACGGTGAAACCCCGTCTCTACTAAAAGATACAAAAATATAGCCGGGCGAGGTGGCAGGCACCTGTAGTCCCAGCTACTCGGGAGGCTGAGGCAGGAGAATGGCGTGAACCCAGGAGGCGGAGCTTGCAGTGAGCCGAGATCGGGCCACTGCACTCCAGCCTGGGCGACAGAGCAAGACTCCGTCTCAAAAAAATAAAATAACATAAAAAAACAAAATAAAATAAAATAAAATAAAATAAGTTATAAAACTATAATAATTTAAACAGTGTGGTACTGAACTATGAATGAGATCAAAGGAGTAAGAAAGAAAGTTGAGAAGTAGTCCATATATATGTGGGAGCTTGGAATATAATAATGGTAGCATTTCAAATCAGTGGGGGAAAAAATAAATCGTGCCAAGATGACATAGAAAAAGTTTAAAATCTAGAAAACAAAATTGGGTCCCCCCTCATACCTTAAAGCAATTTCAATTCCTGAAGGATCAAATTTACATTTATATAAATGAAAGGACACACAGAAATGATAAAATGGAAGATTAATATGTACAAACTACTTAATGATTAAAAATATTTACTTGACAAATACAAAAAGACCCTGTAAACAAAGCCAAAAGATTTAAAAAAAAGAAAAAAGTTTTCAATTCATCTCAGAAGGAACTCCTACAAATCTATAAGATGGCAATCAACAAGCCAGTGAAAAAGATTATGAGGTGTCAGTTCACAGAAAATGAAGCACATGTGGTTTGGTTTTTAAACAAGCAAAAAAATGGCCAATCTCACTCATAGGAGAAATGTAAATTGAAACCACTGTAAGATTCCATTTTAGGCTGGGCGCAGTGGCTCACGCCTGCAATCCCAGCACTTTGGGAGGCTGAGGTGGGCGGACCAACATGGAGAAACCCCATTTCTACTAAAAATACAAAATCAGCCAGGCATGGTGGCGCATGCCTGTAATCCTAGCTACTTGAAAGGCTGAGGCAGGAGAATCGCTTGAACCAGGGAGTCACAGGTTGAGGGGAGCTGAGATTGTGCCATTGCACTCCAGCCTAGGCAACAAGAGCGAAACTCCGTCTCAAAAAAAAAAAAAAAAAAAAAAAAAAAGATTCCATTTTAACCAATAGAGAACTGCACCAACGTGTTTGATTCTGGGGTTGAAGAGACTGGGGGAGTCAGGGATTAGGTGCACATTCTCACATATATCTTGTAGGAGTGTAAATTGGCCCTACATCTGTAGAGAGTAATTTGGCAATATTGACCAAGATTTAAAATGCACAAGTCAGCCGGGTGCAGTGGTTCAAGCTCATAACAAGTTATTCTCATAACAAGAGTAATATTGTCCAATTACTCTTGGTCGATATTGCCAAATTGCCAAAGACCAGCCTGGGCAACATAGTAAGACCGCTTCTCTACAAAAAATCAAAAAATTAGCTGGGGATGGTGACACATGCCTATGGTCCCAGCTTCTCAGGAGGCTGAGGTGGGAGAACTGCTTGAGCCCAGGAAGTTGAGGTTGCATTGAGCTGAGATTACACTGCTGCATTGTAGCCTGGGTGACTGAGCAAGACCCTGTCTCCCCAAAAAATTAAACGTTAAAAATGAAATGCACGACTCTTTGACCCAGCAATATAACTTCTAGATATTTATCCTTCGAACATATTTGCATAAGTATGAACAGATTTATCATCTAGGAAATTCACTGCAACATTGTTTATAATAGGGCAAGATTGGAAACAAGCTGAATGTTCCTTATTTGGGGACTGACTAAATGGATCATCATTCGTCTATATAAGGGGTGATATTAGTTTGGACGTTTGGCCCCTCCAAATCTCATGTCGAAATATCCCCAATGTGGGAGGTGGGGCCTGGTGGGAGGTGTTTGGGTCATGGGGGCAGATCTCTTATGAATGGCTTGGTGCTGTCCTCGCAATTGTGAGTTCCTGTGAAATCTGGGTGTTTAGAAATGTGTGGTACCTCCCCACTCGCTCACGCCTGCTCTTGCCACATGACGTGCCAGCTTCTGCTTCACCTTTCGCGGTGATTGGAAGCTTCCTGAGCCCCTCACGAGAAACCAAGACGACATTGGTGCTATGCTTATAAACCCTGCAAAACCGTGAGCCAATTAAACCTCTTGTTTTTTTCTAAATCATCCAGTCTCGAGTATTTCTTTATGGCAATGCAAGATCAGCCTAATAAAATGGAATATTCTATAGCAATTAAAAAATCCACGTGGAACCATCACCAAGACGTATTGTCATCTTGGGGGTCACTAGTTGACTATAGGTGCTGGCAGGTGAGAGTCTGAAGGCCAAGACAGGGTCTGGACCTCTGAACTTAAAACAAGCATCCCAGGCCCTGTGCTATTCTTATGCTGGGCACAAAAGGGAAAGTAGCCCACAGCTACTCTGGAGGTGCACTGAGGTTTTTCTAAGCCTTCTGAGTAGGGCCTGGGGACTCCCTTTAAGAAATTCTCTCCCCGCAGCTGGGCACATTGGCTCACACCTGTAATCCCAGCACATTGGGAAGCCAAGGTGGGTGGATCACTTGAGGTCAGGAGTTCGAGACCACCCTGGCCAATATAGTGAAACCCTAGCTCTACTAAAAATACAAAAATTAGCTGGTTGTGGTGGTGCATGCCGGTAATCCCAGCTACTCGGGAGGCTGAGGCAGGAGAATCGCTTGAAACCGGGAAGTGGAAGTTGCTGTGAGCCAAGATTACACCATTCCACTGTAGCCTGGGTGTCACAGCAAGACTCCGTCTCAAAAACAAACAAACAAAAAAAGAAATTCCCTCCCCCAGCCTCATGTTTCTCTACTGCTCCCATCTCCACCCCCAACCAGCCTAGAGGACAAGCCAACTTTGCTCTGGCATCACATAAAAATCACAGCAATATTAATAGGAGCCAGAATTTCCTAAGCGTCTCCCCATGCCTGATGTGGGCACTGTGGTCAAGAGCATCTTGTTTCATTTAACAACTTTATTTGGATATCATTCACATCCTACACAGTTCACCCATTTAGAGTGTGCATTCAATGGCTTTTTGTATATTCACACAGTTGTGCAACCATCACCACAATCAATTTTAGAACGTTTCCATCACCCCCAAAAGAAACTCATACCCATTAGCAGTCACTTCCCACTCTCCTGTCTCCTAGTCCCAGGCAATCACCAATCTGATTTCTGTCTCTGTGGATTTGCCTATTCTGGGCATTTCATGTAAATGGAATCACACAATATGTGGCCTTTTGTGTCTGGCTGCTTTTGCTTAGCACAGTGTTTTCAAGGCTCAGCTACAGTGTAGCATGTAGTGTCTGAATGTCACTCCTTTTTATTGCCAGATAATATTTCATTGTCTGAATATACCACTTTTTTTTTTTTTTTTTTTTTTTTTGAGACGGAGTCTCGCTCTGTCGCTAGGCTGGAGTGCAGTGGGGCAATCTCAGCTCACCGAAACCTCCAACTCCCTGGTTCATGCGATTCTCCTGCCTCAGCCTTCCTCTCCTTCCTCAGCCTTCCTCTCCTTCCTCAGCCTTCCTCTCCTTCCTCAGCCTTCCTCTCCTTCCTCAGCCTTCCTCTCCTTCCTCAGCCTTCCTCTCCTTCCTCAGCCTTCCTCTCCTTCCACAGCCTTCCTCTCCTTCCTCAGCCTCAGCGATTCTTCTCCTTCTGAGTAGCTGGGATTACAGGCATGCACCACCACATCTGGCTAATTTTTGTATTTTTAGTAGAGATGGGGTTTCACCATGTTGGCCAGGATATCTCGATCTCCTAACCTCATGATCCGCCCACCTCGGCCTCCCAAAGTGCTGGCATTACAGGCGTGAGCCACTACACCCAGGCTGATATACCACATTTTATTTAGCCATCCATTATTTGATAGACATGGGGGTTGTTTCCATTTCTTGGCAATTATGGATATTGCTGCTGTAAACATTCAGGCATGAGTTTTTATGTGGTCGTGTGTTTTCAGTCCTCCTGGGGCTGATACCTAGGAGCAGAATTGCTCAGACATTTGGTAACTCTCTGACTAACCTTGGGAGGAGCACCAGACTGTTTTCCAAAGCAGCTACATCCTTTTACATTCCCACCCACAGTGCATGAGGGTTCTAATGTCTCCACATCCTCGCCAGTATGTGTTAGTGTCTGTCTTTTTTATTCCAGCCGTCCTCATGTGTGTGAAGTGGTAACAAATTGTAGTTTTGATTTGCACTTCCCCAGGAGCATCCCCGTGGTACAGAACAGGGAACTGAGGCTCAGAGAGGTGAAAAGCCCTGCCTGCGGCCATGGGGCAAAGATGGGCAGAAGCAGGATTCTAACCCAGCCACCTCCCTCTTCCTTTGCTGTCTTCCCAGTGGAACAAGAAAAATCCCTCTAAGGAGGTTGGGGGGACCCCTCTATGGGAGTAAAATGGCCAGGGATGGGACATAGACCCTTGGGAGGGTTGGATGAAACCCTGTGGAATATCAGAACTTCCTGTGGAAAGCCCTTGACTAGTGCCTGGTGTGTAGGAGGTGCTCAGAGCTGGTGAGTATTGTTATCACTCTAGCATGACATAGATCCTCCCATACCCTCCTAGAGGGACCTGGGCCTTCCAGAGCCAGCCTTGTATTCTGGAAGAGACCATATTCATTGAGTACAGGCTAGCCAGTGGCCTGAGAGGACCACAGGTCATGGACCATCTATCCCTGGCATACCTGGATTCTGCTGCAGGTGCAGAGTCCCGCCTGCTTCATAGCCTGGTTATTATTCATGTCCTCATCCATCCATCATCCATCTATCCATCCATCCTCCAGCCCACCCTTCTCTGAACCTCATTGTCCTCATCTGAAGACAGAAGATGCAAGGCCTGCTTCAGGGCTACTGTGGTGATCAGCACAGGGCTGGGATACGGGGCCCAGGGCCAATGTCAGTCATCATTTCCATAGTTCCCAGTCCCCAAGGGGTGCCTGTGGTTTCTGCAGTTGCAGAGCAAGGACCAGATGGCCACTCTGGCTATGAGGGCTTGACCTGAGAGCCCCAGGTGGACACATCCTCAGGCAGATTCTCAGCAGGACCATGGTGAGTGGGACCCTCAGCTGGAATAAGCCAAGGGGAATCAAGAGCCCAGGGTGTAGTATGGGATGGCAGGGACCAGGGAGCTGGTCCAGACCTGGCAGAGACAAGACAAACAGACTAAGGCTAAGGGAGGTCTGAGTTCAACAACTCTGTGACTTTGGGCAAGCTACTTAACCCCTCTGAGCCTGTTTCCTCAACTGTAATAAGGGGTTGTTGATACCTTATAAGAGAAAATGAGATCCCAAAGTAAAGTGCCTAAGCCTCTGACTCGATAAATCCACTAGGAGAATCTCAGGCTCGTGTGCACCAGGAGATCCGGACCAGTGTGCTCGTAGCAGTGTTGTTGGTAAGTCATAGTACCCAGTCAGGAACACACTCCAATTCTTGTCAGCAATACAATGGATAAATAAGTTGATAGATGGTGAGATAGTCATACAGTGAAATATTGTACAGCAATAAAAGTGAACAAATTACAGACACATGCAGCAACATAGATGAATCTCACAAATTGAGATGCGAGAAATACAGTATGATTCTGTGCATATGCAGGTCAGACAATGGAGGAAACTCACATACATTGTTTAAAATGACATAGGCAGGGGAGAGCGGGGGAGGGGGAGAATAGCGGGAAAATAGCTAATGCATGCCAAGCTTAATACCCAGCTGATGGGTTGATAGGTGCAGCAAGCCACCATGGCACACATTCACCTGTGAAACACACCTGCACATCCTACCCATGCACCCCGGAACTTCAAAAATAAAATGACATACACCTAGGTAGTAAGACTACAAAAAGAACATTAAGAATGGGATTACCGGCTGGGCACAGTGGCTCACACCTGTAATCCCAGCACTTTGGGAGGCTGAGGCGGGTGAATCATTTGAGGTCAGGAGTTTGAGACGAGCCTGACCAACATGGCGAAACCCCAGTTCTACTAAAAATACAAAAAAAACAAAAAAAAAAAACAAAAAAAAAACTGCCAGGCACAGTGGCTCACGCTTGTAATCCCAGCACTTTGGGAGGCTGAGGCGGGCAGATCACGAGGTCAGGAGCTCGAGATCATCCTGGCTAACATGGCGAAACCCCAGCTCTAATAAAAATACAAAAAAATTAGCCAGGTGTGGTGGCATATGCCTATAGTCCCAGCTACTCGGGAGGCTGAGGCAGGAGAATCACTGGAACCTGGGAGATGGAGGTTGCAGTGAACCGAGATTGCACCACTGCACTCCAGCTTGGGTGGCAGAGTGAAACTCCATCTCAAAAAAAAAAAAACCTTAAACGTCGGGACAGTGGCTGCCTCTAACAGGGAGAAGGGATGGATGGAGGTGACACATGAGGCTTGGGGAGGTTCTCTTTTGGGGTGCTGTGTTTGGTAGGTAGTGACTACACAAGTATTTGCTTTACATTATTTACAAAACTGTGTAAACATGTTTTATGCAGTCTTCTCTGTGGGTGATTATCTCAGAGGCAAAGAGTAATTCGAGTGCCTGGTAACAGGATTGGAGCTGAACAAAAGCTGGTTGTCTCCCACCCTCTCCCTCTGCCCCCACCGGTCCTGTGCTCTGCACTGCGAAGCCAGGCGCTGCTTGGGGTGCAAAGCAGGAGAAAGATGCTGAGTGAGGCGTGGGTGTGAGCTAGCCACCTGCTTTCCCGCCTCCACCCCACACACCGCCCCCAGGCACAAATGCCCCAGAAAGACACTGCCCAGAGGTTTTTTTAAAACCGCTTTATTCAGGTTGGCTGGTAATCACGGACTGGATCATGTATACAGGGCACTCCACCCCTAGGCAAAGCCCTCGGCCTCTCCCACCTCCCCCACATCATCACTGAGCGGCAGCCAGAGGTGCCAGCCAATTCCAAGGGGAATTGGATCCAATAGAAATATTTACAAATAACCAGGGGGCAGGTGTCCCCCTGATAGGGAATCGTAAGGGAATTGAGTACCAGGGGGCCCTTGGCTCCCAACAGCCCCAGGCCCTGGGGTGGACTTGGCACAGGACCCAAGAGGGGGCTGGGGCATTGGGGGCCGGCAGAGGGGGACTCCTGGGAGAGCCTTGAAGACCCTCAAAGGGGTCCTGCTGGTGTAAAACTCTGCCTGGGGCCGTGGGTCCGAGGGAAAGACCCCTCCCTTCTGACTTGCCTTGTGACAGGGCAGAGAATCCTGGATCCCCTGCATCCCTGGAGGGTCGCACAGGGAGCTGAACAGGAAGGACCCGCCAGGAGGTGGTGGGGCGTCTCGCTGTTCCCGCAGGCCTCCGTGAGTGACCCTGCAGAGCCACTGCCCCAGAAGGGCCCTCCTGGGAACTCTGTTCCCTGGGTCTTCACCAGGGGAGAGGCCCTAGTTCTGCTCAGAAGACTCAAGTTCATAGTCAGGGAGGGGTCACTGTCCACACCCCCAGGTCCAAGTGAGGGATGGTAGGAGGAGGGAGGTGAGGCTGGGGGCCCCGGCTCAGGACAGGATGGGAACAAGCAAGCAAAGCAAAACACTGGACTCCACAGAAGCTGGTGACAGGAAGGGGGTGGCCCCGGGCCCCAGCATGGTCCCCGCCCCAGTGTTCAGGGCAGACGGCCCCTTGGTGCCCAGGGCCACCTTCTCCGAGCCAGGTCACCACAGGGGTCTGAAAGGGCAGGGGTGGGTGGGGCTTACATGCTGAGCAAGGGGTGGTGGAAAGAGGGCCGACATGGTGGCCACAGGCGGCCTCAGGGATAGGGCGCGGCTGGACGCAGGCAGTCCGTCCCCAGTGGTCCAGCGGCTCCTCATGCACTCTGTACAGCGTGGGGGCGGGTGGGCAGGGGCAGGGGCATCAGTCTAGAGGCTGCAGGCCTCCTGGTCCACTGAGCGCTTCCTCAGCTCCTTGCCTGGCTTGGGGGGCGGCGGGGCGGGCGCGGCGGGAGGGGCTTCGGGCAGGTGCAGGACGGAGTTCTCCCCGGGCTGCACCCGCAGGTAGGCCTTGACCTTGTGGTGCCGGGCCTTGCCGTCGCTGAAGTCGATGACGCGGCACTCGTAGGTGCCTTCGTCCGTGGGCTTCACCCGAGACAGGCGCAGCTTGTGGGAGATGTTGCTGCCCACCACCTTGACCACCTGGGGGTGACAGAGAGACCGTGACCTGTCTATCCCGTGACAGTGGGGGAGAAGAAGAGTACGGGGGTCCCAGGATCCTAGGACTAGAGCCCCCAGAAACACTCCCACAAGGGCCCACCGAGGTTTGCACAAGAGTGAGTTAAACAGCAAAAAAGTAAAAGCAACTGCCATGTCCATCCACAGACTGCATAACTAAGCAGTGGTCTGTTCCCTGCATGAAGCACTGCAGAGTGGTCTGAAAGACGGAGCTAGAACTAGGCACATGAGCTCAGTGGCAAACAGCAGAGGGAAAGCTCTCACTGCTGCCTGCCCCCAGGGGATGCCATTTATGTAAATTAACACAGAAACCTACTCTATACTGGTTTTGGAGTCTTCCGGGTGTGGAAGTTTAAAATAGACAGGAGGGAACACCAGGACCTCCTCACAGTGGTGGACTCTGGGGCAGAACACAGGGGAGGAAGTGGACCTGGTATAGACTACAAAGCAAAGTCTTCATTTAGTCTGAAAGTGTACATTTCCTAAAAAAAAAAATAGAGGTGCCTGCAGTCCCAGCTACTACTCAGGAGGCTGAGGTGCGAGGACTGTTTGAGCCCAGGAGTTTGAGGCTTGCAGTGAGCCATGATCACACCACTGCACTCCAGCTTAGGTGACAGAGTGAGACCGATCTTTTAAAAACCAAACCAGGCCAAGTGTGGTGGCTCATGCCTGGAATCCCAGCACTTTGGGAGGCCAAGGCAGGCGGATCACTTGAAGTCAGGAGTTTGAGACCTGGGCATGTTGCCTGGGCAACATGGGGAAACCCTGTCTCTCCTAAAAATACAAATACTAGCCGGGGGTGTGGTGGTGCGTGCCTGTAATCCCAGCTACTCGTGAGGCTGAGGCATGAAAATCACTTGAACAACCTGGGAGGCGGAGGTTGCAGTGAGCCGAGACTGCACCACTGCACTCCAGCATGGGCGACAGTGCGAGACTCTGTCTCAAAAAAATAAATAAATAAAATAAAATAACACAATAAAAAACAAAACAAAACAATATAAAGGCTGATGACAAATATATCGGAATGCTGAAAACTATTTACTCTACTTGGGGGGAGCAAGGATGTTTGTTATATTCGCCTTTGTACTTTGACTTTTTATTTGTTTGGGTTTTTACATTTCTGTTTCAAAATGGGAGTGTCACTTATACAGAGTAAAGTGCACACAGCCCGAGGAAATGTTTCCTGTGTAACCACCATCCAGAGCAAAGCATGGGACATTCGTGACCCCCTAGAGCACACCCTTCACTCAACAATACTTCCCCCGCTGGGGTCCCCCGCTTTCTGACTGACTTCTGTCACCATAGATAGTTTTTTTCTGCTTTGGAACTCTTGTATGTGTGGCTTCTTTCCTGTGCCTGGCTTTTTCAACACACCCTGTTATCGGTGAGATGTCTCCATGTTGCTGCCTGCATCTATTTGTTGGTTTGTTTGAGACAGAGTCTCCGTTGCCAAGCCTGGAGTGCAGTGGCGTGATCTCAGCTCACTGCAACTCTACCTCCCAGTTCAAGCAGGTGTCATGCCTCAGCCTACCCAGTAGCTGGAATTACAGGCACCCGCCACCATGTCCAGCTAATTTTTGTATTTTTAGTAGAGATGGGGTTTCACCATGTTGGCCAGGCTGGTCCCGAACTCCTGGCCTCAATTGAGCAACCCACCTCAGCTTCCTGAAGTGCCAGGATTATAGGTGTGAGCCACCATGCCGGCCATCCATTTGTTCTTTTTCATTGCCGTGTAGTATTCCATCACATGCATACTGCACAATTGGTTTATGTGATCACCCATCAATGGACATTTGTGTGATTTCCAGATTAAAGCTCTTATGAATAAATCTGCCCTAAATATAAAGTAGCCGTGGGTGTTTTTTCAATTAAAAAAGAAAAAGCAGACGGACAGTTATATAAGATACACCACTGGGGAAGCTGGCTGACAGGTACAGGGGACTTAATGACCTATTTTTGAAACTTTTCCTGAGCCTATGACTCAAAATAAAAAGATTTTTAAATTTTTTTTAAAAAAGAAGAAGAAGAAGAAGGAGTTGGGCCTATGGAGAGGGGTAATGGTGGTGAGAGGGGGCTTCTCTCCTTCCCTGGCCCCTTCTTCTTAGAGAAAAAAACAAAACAAAACAAAACAAAACAAAAAAACCCACCTGCAGTCCCTCTCCTGCCTGGACAGAACAGTGGAGGTCAGTTCTCAGCTGCCAGTCGCTGATCCCCTTCCCAGACAGCTTTGTAGGCTCAGGTGAGTGGGCCTCAGATCTGTGGCCTACTGGTCTCTCTCTTCTGGAAGGACAACGAACTGGCTTGTTGCCGCCAAGCCCCAGCTCCTAGAGAGGGAAGCCCAGCTTCTGGCTCCAGGTGGGATGCCCCTGCTGGTCACCCCTGCGGTGAGGGGGCCGGGATGAGAAAGCACGGCCTCTGCATGCAGCCCGCAGATGTCTCTGAGCCTGGGCTGGGCACTCACACGTGTGACTTCTCATCATCTCACCAATCTGCCCTGGGGAGGCCTCTTTCATCACCCTCCCCAGTGGGAAACTCTGGCTGACCTCGCGGCCTTTGCATGTGCTGCGCCCTCTGCCTGGGTGGGGTTCCCTGTTCCTCTTCACCTGCTTGGTTCCCATTCATCCTAAATGTCACCTCCTCCAAGAAATTGACCCCTGTCCCCACTCCCTCCTATTTCCTGCATAGCAGTCTTCTCATTTTGGATTGTGTATTTGTCTGTTGACTTGATTTTGGGTTCTCTCCCTGGCTAAACCATACCCGCCATGAGAGCAGGGACAGTGTTTATTTTGTCCATGTGAGTGGTTATCACAGAGCCCAGCACTCCATAAATAATCCTCAACATTTTTGCAATGAACGGACCCACCCCATGACCTTCTTTCTCCCACTGAAGTGGTGCTCAGATGTCATGCTTTCTAATTTTAAGCCACATGCACACGATGATATGGTTTGGCTCTGTGTCCCCATCCAAATCTCATCTCGAATTGTAATCCCCACGTGTTGAGGGTGGGGCCTAGTAGGAGGTGACTGGATCACAGGGACAGTTTTCTCCATGCTGTTCTCATGATAGTGAGTGAGTTCTCACAAGATCTGATGGTTTAAAAGTAGCAGTTTCCCCTTCGTTTCCTCTTCTCCTGCCACCACATAAGACATGCCTTGCTTCCCTTTAGCCTTATGCCATTGTTGTAAGTTTTCTGAGGCCTCCCCAGCCATGCAGAACGTTGAGTCAATGTAACCTCTTTTTCTTTGTGAATTACCCAGTCTCCGGTAGTTCTTTATGGCAGTGTGAATACGCATAATGATACCCACTTTGCAGATAGTGAAACTGAGGCTCCAAAAGAAGTGACTCGCCCAGAGGCACGGAGTCAGTGAGTGGCAGAACTGGGAACAGGCTCCATGCGCTCTCACCCTCCCAGTAGTGTGACAGGCTCACGGAGGGCCACCAGTGCTGGCAGGGCCACAGGGAAGAGGAGAGTGTCCAGCAGCGGGGAGCCTGGCCTTCCTCCCTCATGCTGAGCCTTTCCGGCCGCCCATCATCCCCTATATGGAGGGAAAGCCTTCAGCAGAGGCACGGAGGTGGGACCCAGGCAGGACTTCCCCATGGCAAGCAGTGGGAAACCCTCCCAGGTGCCCCTCTGGATGTGGGGGCACCCCCTCCCTAGTGCCAGGCCCTGCTGGAGCCCACCCTGTCCCTCTGACTCCATCACCTCTGCCCTGCGGTCCTGTGTGCTCTCTCCGGCGAGTTAGGAGATGCTGCTGCAAATGCGCAGCGGGAACGAATTACCTCAACATCTGCTTCCCTCACGGATATTAATTATCCTTCATTTGTCAACCCTACAAGGCGCTAATGGAGTAATAATGCAAAGCGCTGGGAGCACTCGCTCCTAGGGAGGGAGCACCAAGCGAGGCCCAGCCCTCAGCCCACCTGCTCCCATCCCCCAGATGGGGCCACGAAGGCCTGGGCGGCTCCCCAGGCAGCCAGCTCCCTCCTCCCTGTCACCCCCTCTGCCAACAGACAGATGTGGCCTTCAGAAGCACGAGCTCTTCCTCTCTCAGAGAGGAGGAGGGCAGGGAGCACTGCAGGGAGTGATGGGAGGCCAGGTGCTGACCCTGACAAGTCACCAGCACTCTGGCCTTGGTTTTCTTGGGCTAAATTTGTCCATTCATTCAACAAGCATTTAGCAAGTGCCTACCACAATGAGCCAGCCAGATCCTGGTAATGCTGGCATGAGCTGACAGTCTAACAGAGAACCTAGACCCCTAACCCACAACCAAGCAACTCAGCGAGTGAACTTCCAACAGGATGAAGGGTGAGGACACACGTCAGACACCTCTCCCTCCCAGTCCCTGTGGTCCACACCTCTAAGCACAATCTGGAGAAGGCAAATACCATATTTTTAACAAAAATAATAACAGCAACAGTAGTGCCAGTGGCTAATGTTTATGCAGCACCTGATCACTGTGAGATGATGTGATAAGTTTCACCAATCTTTCTTTTTTTTTTTTTTCTTGAGACAGGGTCTTGTTCTGTCACCTTAGGCTGGAGTGCAGTGGCGTGACCATGGCTCACTGCAGCCTCAACCTCCTGGCCTCAAGCAATCCTCCCGCTTCAGCACCCCGCCGACCTCCTGAGTAGCTGGGGCCACAAGTGCGCACCACCACTCCTGGCCAATTTTTGTACCTTTTTGTGGAGACAGGGGTCTCACTATATTGCCAAAGCTGGTCTCGAACTCCTGGGCTCCAGCAATCCTCCCTGCCTTGGCCTCCCAAAGTGCTGGGATTCTAGATGTGAGCCACCGCGCCCAGCCAAGCTTCATCAATCTTATTTAAACCTCACAATAACCCTGTGATGCAGGTGAAGACACTGAGACTCAGAGAGCTGAAGTGATTTTCTCAAGGCCACCCAGCTGGTGACAGAGTCCACACCCTACCCACCCCTCTGGGAGCCTTCTGAACAGTAAACTATAGGTCAGTCTTCTCATGTCTTTCCGAGGCCCCTCACCCTCCATGTCTTGGGGAAACCCAGCCCCAAACCTCATCAGAGGCCTCTCCCACAGGAGGGGGCCCAATATCCCATTCCAGGAGCAGCGTGTTGGATTTCATCCACCGCACACTATGCAGAAAGCCCTTCAGCCCAGCCCTCCGGGCGACTGGAGAGCCCACGAAGAAAGGAGACCCCCGCATGGCGACTCAGCTGTAAATCATAATCACCTCCACACAGGCATCGACAGGCCTGAGCTGTGCAATTAAGCACCTAATTACGCTGAAAGAGACAAGGCCGAACCCTGACCAGGGCCAAGTTCAGCCTCCTCCCTGCTCGCCCCACGGCCCAGGCTTTTCCGGGCACTGCAGGGATACCCCGAGGCCAGCTCACACCGGGCAGGCTGGGATCTTCTTCCAGCCATGCCAGAAGAATGGATTTGTACTCGTGATGCCAACCCTTGCCTTCACGTGGCCTCCTGGGAAGAGGGGGAGGCCCCAGGGAAGGTGCTGCGGTGAGGAATAGGGGTCAGATGGCTCCTGCCCCAGGCCGGGCCCTGTAATCAACCTCTATCAGGTCCACCCGGCACTTCACTGGCCCCTCAGCATGTACAGAACCCAACTCAGGGTCTCCCCATACCTGGGCCCCAGAAGGTCTTACTGCTGTAGCCAAACTCTGCAATGGCCGTTTCTGTTTTCTTTCCACGCTCTGCACACTCCACCCCTGAGCCCACTGACCTCCTCTAAACACCATCGGACCCCTTCCCCTTCTCTCCAGAATCCACATCCCCCAGCACTGGCGAAAGCAAGGTCCAGGGCTTCTCCCATCTGAGCCATCACCCCAGCCTCCTCCCAGGTCTACACAACCTTCCAGCCTCTTCTTCCATGACAGCCAGACCAATTTTTTCAAAATGCCCCCAACCTAAACTCTTCGATGGCCCCCACGGTGGCTGACAAGGCCCTTTGAGGTCTCCTCCCGGCCTGCCCCTCAGCCTCATTGGCCACTAGCAATTCCTCCAGCGCCCACACCCAGCCAAGTTCCCCACTCCTTGTCAAATCCTCCACACCTCAGTGCTCACCTCAAACATCACCTCCTCCAGGAAGCCCTCCTGGCCCCCCAGGCTAGATCAGATCCCCCGTTATAGCAGCTCTCCTCATTTTGGTCACAGTTGTAATTCTATTTTTTTTATCATGCATGATTACTGGATTAACACCCATCTCCCACACTGGACTGGGAGCACCCTGAGGGCAGGGAGGGTGTGTGTGTGAGCCCGTGGTCTTTCCAGAGTCATCTTTGTTTAACTCAGCTTCCAACCACCAGCCATTTGCAGTGATGAAGTCCCCCAGGAAGGAGGGTATGTGTGGAGAATTTCACCTCGTCTTAAAACTAGGAAGTTGTGGACGACCTCTCCTTGCAAAACTGGTTAAGCGGAAAATTAACCTCAATTCTAGCACAAAGGACTTCAGTTAGATCGAAAGAAAAACTTCCGGAACTTGAAAATAGCCAATAAGCAGAAATGTTTGCCTGAGCCACAGAAATGATTCCACCTAATGGTGGAATCTTTAGCAGATGCAAGCTACTAAGGGAGACATTTTTAAGCCAGGGCCCTTCCCTGGGCCCAAGTTAAATGAGATAATTCATGTAAAGTGCTCGTTATGGCTCCTAACATATGGTAAGCACTCAATAAATGCTAGCTGCTATATTATTATTATCATTATTATTTTCTCACAGATGCCTGTCCTCCCACATAAATGATGTCCTTACGGGAGCAGGGGTGCGATCTCGGCTCACTGAAGCCTCCGCCTCCTGGGTTCAAGCGATTCTCCCACCTCAGTCTCCCAAGTATCTGGGACTGCAAGTGCGCACCACCACACCTGGCTAATTTTTATATATTTAGTAGAGACAGGGTTTCACCGTGTTGGCCAGGCTGGTCTCCAACTCCTGACCTCAGATGACCCGCCCACCTTGGCTTCCCAAAGTGCTGGGATTACAGGTGTGCACTCAGTCCAGCATCTGATTTTTTTTTTTTATTCCCTTGCCCACGTCCTGCTGTCTTGCTAGGAATAAGAGTTTTATGAGTCACAAATTCATGTTAACAAGTTTCCACCGAAGGAATCACTGTCATTCACATAGCCTAATCCATGGCACTTTACAGTTTCCAAAGTGTTTCATATGTGCCTTCAACAACAGCTAACTGAGGAAAAGTGAGAATCGAGGAGGTGGCAGAGCTGGAACCAGGACTCAGCTCCTGGGACGCTAAGTGCTGGCCCCACTGTGTCCTCACAGTCCCCGCCTGGCAGTCAGCACAGCCGACTCTCACAGTCTGAATCTTCACAAGGCCAACAGGGCCACCCTGGCAGGTTCACGAAGCCCTCCCCCCACCAAGCCCCTCGAAGCTGACAGCATTTTCTTACCCTCAACCTTAGACCATTATTATTTGATCACAGATGCCTGTCCTCCCACGTAAATGATCTCCCTATGAGATTCTGGGATTCCACCAGCCTGTAGACTGCACTCTTTAGCTTAGACAGTGTTTTTCAAAAGATCTAATTAGGTCCCAATAGTTAAAACTCAGGAGATACTCCACTAAAATCGGGATTTTTAGAAGTCACGGGAATATGGGGCCTAGGTCCCTGCCTGGCTCAGCTGTTCCCTATAGACAGGGTCTGGGCTTCCCGGCCCCCCGCCAGGAGCTCTTTCACTGGTTCACATCATGTCACCGGTATGCACATGTGAACAGACATGGGATCCACACTGTGGTGGCAAGTCCACGTACGAACATCTGGCCAGGCACGGTGCCTCCTGCCTGTAATCCCAACACTTTGGGATGCTGAGGCAGGAGGATCACCTGAGGTCAGGAGTTCGAGACCAGCCTGGTCAACACGGTGAAACCCCGTCTCTACTAAAAATACAAAAAAAAAAAAAAAAAAAAAGCCAGGCATGGCAGCATGCTCCTGTGGTCCCAGCTACTGGGGAAGCTGAAGCAGGAGAATTTCTCGAACTCAGGAGGCGGAGGTTGCAGTGAGCCGACATCGCGCCACTGCACTCCAGCCTGGGTGACAAAAGTGAAACTCCATCTCAAAAAATAAAATAAAATAAAATAAATATGTGTATGGTTCACACACACATTGGCTTGGGCGTATGTCTGTGTGTGTGATAGTTATTCAACAAATATTTATTGGGTACCTACTACACCATACCAGGCTCTGTGCTAGACTCTGGAAATGCAACAGTGAGTCAAGTAGGCTCAGTCCCAGTGCCCCCCATCTCTGGGAGAGACAGTCATGAAGCCAAAACTCACACAAGTGGATAATGACAACCAGAAATACAGCCAGCAGGGAAATAGGAGGGGCGCCAGCTGGGTCACAAGTTCAAAGGACGCTTCCCCGAGCTGAGCTCTGTGGGAAGAGAGAGAGAAACAGCTTTGCAGGCAGGGGGACCAGCCTGTGCAAAGGCCGAGAGGTGGGAAGGAATGGGAAGGTGGAAAGGCTGCCAGGGTCGGGAGGGGAAGGGGAGTGAGGTCAGGCAAGAGGAGGTGAGGCTGGAGGGTGGGCAGAGCAATCGTGCAGAGTTCTGAAGGCCACGGAGGAAAGTTTGGGCTGCCTCCTCAGACTGCAGGGATCCAGGGAGAGTACCTGCGTATTAGGAATGGTTGTTCCCATGGCGCTGCCTGCACAAGGAGCTTGGCCCATGCCTGTTTGTGTGCTTCCTAACCAGACCCTCGGAGCCCCAGCTGGTGCAGGCATTGCGGGGGCTGGAGGGGGGTGGGTAGGGGTAATTGCACATTCATGCTGAGCACATTTATTTTATTTAACTAATTAACGTCGTCGCATTCCCCTCATGTGGGACCCAGCAGCCCGGAATTCTAATCCTCTAAGTCAATTAGATTATTCTCTCCTTTGCCAGAGCTGCTCCTTAAACCCCAAGCAAAATTATAGGAGAAAGGGCTGTGATGAACAGGGCATTAATATGCACACAGATCTACCTGCCTGGGCTTAACGGATGGGTATTTGGGCCAGAAACGGGGCATTCGATATGGATGCGCCCTTGGCAGAGGGTGGGGGTGAAGGCGCTGCAGGAGCCTCCTGCCTGGCCTCTCTGCCTCCATGATGCCACCTCTGATGCCCGACATGGCACCCCAATGATCCCTGTGCCCAGTCTCCACATGGTGACCTCGGTTTGGGGGTGCGGCTCCTCTGTTGATCCCTGTTGAATTGGACTTGGGGACCTGAGCTCCCCTACAAGTCCTTGAAAAGTTGTGGAAGAATCAAGCAAAAAAGGGTGAATTTCGAAAGGCTTCCCCACCATGCGCATGCCGCACACACAAGCATTCATACCCCACGGGCACCTGCCTTTTCTGAGTGTGGTGCTGGCAGATGTCTAGCCTCCTACCAGGCTGACCTCACACCCCATGCACAAATCTTGCCTCATTGCATGGCCACATGTGTCCCCGGGCGGGTCCCCTCCACTCTGTGTTCTCTCCCCCGTTCACCTCCTTTCTCCCTCCTGTCTGCCTCTCCCAGGACTGGCTTTGGGTGCTCCCTCCTTCACAAAAGTTGTCACCCCCTGAACTCCCTGGGCCCCAGCTGCACTGGCCTGCAGCCGGTGACAAAGAGCTTGAGCCCTGAAACCAGGTAGCTCAGCAACACCAGTCACCCTTGGCGTGACTCGGGCAAGTCCTTGACCTCCTGAGCCTCAGCTGCCCCACCTGCAAAATGGGTGAATGCTTGGCCCTTCTTATAGAGGGTGGCTACTAACAAATGAGTCAATAAATAAGAAGGCCTGCCCAGTCCTGAAATCCTTTGGCTAGAGTGCCCCCACCCCGTCCCCAGGGCCAGATCACCGAGTGACCCCGAGATGGCGTAACACTCAGTAATGATAGGCCAAAAAAAGCTGGCTCAGGCTCATTAAATCTCGTTGGTTCCCCAAATAAAAAATGCTGCTGAGACAAGCCTGAAGGCACCAGGACGCACACAGCCTTGGCCCCGACAGGAGAAAATGCATCTTCTCTCCCCTGTCATTTTTTGTGCCTATCATTGAACGAACTTGAAAAATCTCCGGCTTTTAAAAAACAGAGCAGGGCCATTTTTTTTCCCTTCTCTTTTTCTTCTCTTCCATCTTCTTGCCCAAGCTCCCTGCTGAACTGGACCCCAATTTTTTTTTAAGTCACAGCTGTGCCCTCCATTAGAGCCCTTTCGAGAAGTCATTATCAAAACTCACACTTATTTTGGTTGCCTCCTTCCCTGCGTCTTCCTGCTGAGATGCTTTTAGCTGTTGGGAGCGGGGAGGGGTGGAGAGAGCAGAGACAAGGTGTTAGCACAGGATGGGGGTGGGGTGGCAGTGTGGGGAGACACATTATAGGGATACAGACAACAGCTAAGATTCTCATGACAGCAGATGAGGCTCGGGGGCCATGGAGTCTGGAGTTGGGGTCCTTCAGCTTTCTGTATCCACTCAGGGGACAGAGGGGATGTCAGAGCAAAAGAAGATAATGGAGGTATGTAGAAAATGACCACATTTGTGCATTTAGACACACAAGGGTACTTTGGTATACACTGGAGGGAGTGTGAACAGGCAGAAATCTAAGCGTCGGCTTGGTACGTTGCTAGGAGCGTGTTTGTACTCTTGATCACTCTGAGAGTGTGTTTGTACTTTCAGGTGTGCCACCCATGTGAACGTGTGTGCAGATGCTGTGGGAACCCTACCCACATTCCCCACCTTTGCAAGCTGACCCTGAAGGCTTCCAACTGCAGACACCTGCAACGGTTTGCCTAAGGGCTTTCTCTGGCCACTGGAGTCCTCTAAGCCTGCATGTGGCAGGGCTGGAAGTGTTGGGGAGCTGACACCTCCAGGAGCAACACAGAGTTTGCTATGCCTTTGGGCACATGTGAGACACTCTTTCATGAACATGGGGAGTGTATGAGCGAGCCAATGCGTGTTTGTGAATGTGTGCAGATACATGTGGTCGTATATGAATGGGTGGGCAGATCTCTATGTGTTTGCGTGTTCATTAGTGTATACACATGTGTAAGGATGCAGATGATTCAGATGGAGTTCCTCCAAGAGCTGACCTTGAGACAAAGGTCAAGTAGTTTATTTGGGGGGTGATCCCAGGAAGCACAAGTAAGGGGAGAAAGTGAGTGAATCCAAAAGGGGAAGAAAGTTAATAATGGGAGGTATGTTGTCGGTTAGTTACCACTGTAGGCAATTGGAGCTTCATCCCACTGGGCACTCGGGGAGACAGTGAAGAACATGCTTCTGTCATCCCAGCTGAGGGCGAGGGAACTGGGGCATTCATCCTCCAACTTTGCAGGTTACTGGTGGGGGCTGCTTCTGCCTATTGAGTCCCCTGCTCCTCCTGCTTGCCTCGCTGGCTGGCAGGCTCTGGTGTCCAGAGAAAACCCTCAAGCAGAGCCAGAGGAGCTGGCAGTTGGCAGTGGGCTGGTCCCAGGCATGCTGCACACCGGGCATGGGGCAGAGCCCCCACAGCATCTGCTCTACAGGTGTGTACACACGAGCATGCACGTGTAGAGGGGCGAGCACATGTGCAGCCAAGGGTGTGCTGGGAGCCTGGTGCACACCTGCGTGTGTGCCTGTGAATGAACTCAGCATTTGCAGAGCTCTTTACAAAAAGGCTGCCCGTGTGGCCTGGAGAAGTGGTGGGAAGCGAGTCACAAGACCTAGCTTGCTCCATAACCTGAAGCCAGCTTGTCCCTCTGGCCTCAGTTTCCTCACCTGTACCCTGAAGGGAGGCCCTCTGTGCTCTGGAAGGCCCTTCTTGCTGTGGCCATTTCAAGTGTTCAGCCTAGCTCTGCCTCCTGCCCGTTCCCCCAGATAAGCCTCCATGATCACCTAAAACCCCCACCCCAGGAGGAAGAAGGGAGGGAGACAGCTGTGTGGTGTGGAGAACAGCGCTGGAGCCCACATCCCTCAGAGGAGAAGAGGGGCAGAGAGATACCCCTACCCCAGGGACCAGGACTTCCCCAGCCATGCTTGGCATCTCCCCAGGGGCATTACCTGGTTCGAGGCCCAGGCCTGCTTGTCGGTCCAGTCCCGGTGGCTCCGCACGTACCACCACTGGATCTCCAGCGAGTAGGACGGGGACCCGCTGCCGCGGAAGGAGCAGGCCATCTCCACATCCTCGCCCGTCCGTGCTGTCATGTCATGGGGTGTCTCTGTGAACAGGGCTGTGCAAGAAACAGGGGGAAGAGTGGGGGGGCTCAGGAAACCACAGAGCTGATGGTAAGGGAGGTGGAGAATGTAGGAGCAGTACAGTGAGGGATGGGTGGAGGGGGTGGGGGTACCCACAAGCCCGCTGGTGGGAGTGGTCTGGCTTCAGGTGGGCACCCGAGAAGCTCAGCAAGGCGGGCCAAGGGTGTGTGCAGCAGCCAACGTGAGATGGGGATGAGGGAGTAGGTGTCGGCCCTGGAGGCCACACCAGCAGCTGGGCGCCGTGGGAGAGTATGCCAGGGATCAGAGAAGGCCTGGGCTGGATGTGGACGGCAAGAAGGCCCGGGAGGAGCTGCCACTTTCATCAGCTCTTCCAGGTTCTTCCAGTCACCCAGCTCGGTTCCCCTCCTGAGTTACTCCAGTGTCCAAGCACAGCAGCCAGCGCCATCTTTGCAAAACCAAATCAGATGTGGCCTCTCCGCTGCTTAGAACCCTCCCCTGGGGCCCCAGGTATGGGGATCGGCACCCGTTCCCCTGGCTTCCTCCCTGTCCTGTGGACACACCTCCCTTTCCAGCCTCACTCTTGCTCTGGCTGTTCTCCTTCTGGAATGCCCTTCCCTCCGCCCCTCTTTGCCCGGCTGGCTCCTTCAGATCTGGCAAAGCTCAGCTCAAATATCACCCCCAGAAAGGTCCTCCTTGAGGATCCCAAGAAGGTCCCCCACCTCCTGCCTTGCCCTGGTGCCTGTGGCAGCTCCAGGAGGACAGGGACATAGAGCTCCTGCAGCTGGCAGTTGCTGGTGCAGAGTGGCTGCTCGGTGGATGGAATGGGTGCAGAATTCTCCACCCTCTCAGGGCACCCAGGGTGAGGTGGGAGCCACTCCTGCCTCCTGCCCCGTGCAGGGCCCAGCTCTCCACCACAGCCCAGGGCAGACGGCTTCCCTGGCCCAGCAGGAGCCCTGCTCCATCCGCCATCCTCCATCCCACCAGGTAAATGGGAAAACACATCCCCACTTCATGTGGCCCAGCGCCCCTCCCCACCATATGCTCTGTCTCCTGTCTCCCCAAACAAATATTGTCCTGAGATGTAATTAGAATTCTTTCCTCTTCTCAGGAGAGATTATCTCGCCCTGGAAAGACGCCTGGCAACGTGCAGGTCACCCAGGAACCTTGTGGCTGTCAATCCCCCAGCCCCCACCCTGTCCCTCCTGGTGCTGCAGCCTAACAGGGTCCCCTGGCCCAGAGGGGCAGATTCCCAGCCCCTGGAGTCCTCAACACCCCAGCTCCGCTTAGGGCAGGAGGAAGAGGGAGTCCTGGGCTAGGAGGTGAAATCCTAGATTCAGGCCCCTGCTCTGGGGCCACCTCTCTCCTCCCCCTGTCCCCAGGATACTGAAGGTGATGTGAATTGACAAAGGACTCCATCTGGAAGCTTCTGCCGTTTCTCCTCGTGCAGCTCTACTTGAGCAGTGGGTTTCTGGGCTGAGAGCAAATTTGAGATGCCCCTAATCCTCAAGGTCAAGGGTTCAGAAAGCAGCTCATGGAGGTTCCCCACTTGCTGAGGCTTGGAAGTCCCAGCCGCTGTTCTGTAAACAAGGACTGGTTGGTTAATAGGAATAAATGTCTGGGTTCCTGAACATGTGCGAGGGGTGGTGTGGGGCGCCATCACACGCAGCCTGCCTCAAAGCTGTGACCCTTCTTATCCCCAATAAGGAAGAGTCAATGCGGGCGCCTAGAGGGAAGGTCCCTCCCCCACATCACTGTGAGGGCCACCCCATCCTTCCAGGGGAGCAACCCAGAAACTAGTCACCTTGGGCTCCCTCCCTCCTCTCTGCCCTCCCACAGTCAATCTTCAAGGAACCCTGTGGGTCCTGCCTCCCAACACCTCCAGAATCTGGCTCCTTCTCCCCTCCTCCGCTGCCTTCCCCAGGCCAAGCTGCCGTTCTCTCTCAACTGCAACAGTGGGGAAAGCTCAGTGGCCTCCCGCTTCCACTCTTCCTCCCCGACAAGCTATTTTCACACAGCAGCCAGACACACCTTGGCAAAACATAAATCAGTCCCTGTCCCTGCTCTACTCACCACTCTCCCAGGGCGTCCTCCTACCCACCGTAGCAGCAGCAGTCCTCACTGCCTCTGCCTCCCAAAGTGCTGGGATTACAGGTATGAGCCACCATGCCCAGCCAAGAGGATTGCTCGTGCCCAGGAGGTCAAGGCTGCAGCGAGCCTCGAACGCACCACTGCACTCCAGATGGCTGACAGGGCCCTCCATGGGAGGCCATTCCCCTCCGGTGCTGGCCTCTGCCTGACTCCCTGCTCCTATTCCTACCACAGCAGCCTCCTTTCAGCTCCTTACCTGGACATTCCAGTTGAGATTCCACCTCAAGACCTTTGCACCTGCCGATTCCTCTGCCTGGAACACCCTCTCCTCAGACTCCCCTGGAACAGCCATCCCTCCCATGGCTCCCTCCCTCCCCTGCCGCAGGATCCTGCTCAAAGCCTTCTTCCTTCGGGAGGCCTTCCCTGACTACCTCATTTAACGCCATCAGCACTGGCCAACAGGACTTTCTGCTGTGAGGAGGGTGTTCTGTACCTGAGCTGGTGCAGTAGCCAGCAGTCGTCTGTGTCTGCTGAGCACGTGACATGTGACTAAGGACCTGAATTTTACATTTTATTTAATTTTACTTCATTTACTTCATTTAAACATAAATGTTAATAGCCACTTGCAGGTAATGGCTACTGTGTTGGACAGCACAGCTAATATGCCTATTTTACGTATGTTTACTGTCAGCCTTCCCTCCCAGCTCCTAGAGCAGCGCCTGGCACATAGCAGATGCTCAATAAATACATTTTATTTGGACACAGGGTCTTGCTCTGTTTTCTAGGCTGGAGTGCAGTGTGCATTCAAAGCTTGCGGCAGCCTTGACCTCCGGGGCACAAACAATCGTCTCACCTCAGCCCCCTGAGTAGCTGGAACTACAGGCGCGAGCCACCATGCTCAACTAGTTTTTTGAATTTCTTGTAGAGACATGGTCTTGCTTTTTGCCTAGGCTGGACTTGAACCCCTGGGCTCAAGCAATCTCCCTGTCTTGGCCTCCCAAAGTGCTGAGATTACAGGTAAGGTATAAGCTACCACACCCAGCCAGTAAGTGCTTTTTGAATGAATGAATAAACAGCCTTAGCTGGGCAGTGGTGGAGAAGGGTCCAGAGCTCGGGGGACCCTGCCCTGAGAGTCCTGGGCCAGGTCTCGCCCTCGGAGTCTTCCCTGACACCCACTTGGCACCTCGAGCGGAACACGAGGAGATCGTGAGGAGCCTGCACGGGAAGGGCATAAGAGGTGATTCTAGTGGGTTGCCGGTCCCTCGCCCAAGATGGTGGATTCGGCCTGGATTCATGTCCCTCCTGCCCAACACCAGGGCACCAGGGGACTTTGCAAACAGGAGGAGAGGGGTGAGGACCCTGGGTGGATCTGGTATGACCACCAGTGTGACCTTGGCTGGTCAAAAGACAGTGGAGGGACACAGCTGTGGCCTCTCCAGGTGCCACTGCCTGAGCCACGGAAATCAGAGAGTGCCTCCACTTCCCCTCTTCCAGTGGGGAAATGGCTCCAGAGAGTTCAGCTATCTTGCTCAATGCAGAACACAGAGCAAGAAAGGCTGAAGCCAGCCCTCGGACCCGGCCGGTGTGACTCAGCCGCTGCATGCCGCCTCCTTCCAGACACAGGGGAGGTGGGAACCATGTGCGGTGGGCGGGGGCACGGGAGACAATGTGCGTGGTCTCATGAGTGGGAGGAGGACAGAGAGGGCCGCCCTTGGGTGGAGGCTCCACTAGGGTCTCCTTGGGAAGGGCCAGGCCTCCAATTCACCCCCACTCGGTTTCCCCCTGCCCACAGCAGAAAACCCTGACTCTGGCCCACCAGCTCTTCCTACTCATGCAGAAGGTAAGGCTCAGAGAGGGCAGGGGCTAGTCTGGGGTAACTCAGCAGCCCGGGTTCAGCCAGGAGAGACCCTCTCGCCCCCCAAACAGACACCTCCTGGGCCCTGGCATGGTGTGGCAGCCTGGGGTGGGCAGGAGCACAGGGGAGGACCCCACCACATGGCCACCTCTCCAACGGGACCCCAGTAGTGGCCGTCTAGGGCCTTGCTGTCCAACAGAAACAGACTGCAAGCCACACTGCAAGGCACGCATGGAATATTCCATCTCCTGGGAGCCATGTGAAAAAAAAAACCTGAAATTAATTTTAATAATGTATTTTATTTAAGCCAAGATATCAAAAAAATTATTTGAACATGTAATGAAAATTATTAATGAGGCCGGGCACAGTGGCTCATGCCTGTAATCCCAGCACTTCGGGGGGCCGAGGCAGGCAGATCACCTAAGGTCAGGAGTTTGAGACCAGCCTGGCCAACGTGGCAAAACCCCATCTCCACTAAAAATACAAAAATTAGCCGGGTGTGGTGGCACGTGCCTGTAGTCCCAGCTACTTGGGAGGCTGAGGCAGGAGAATTGCTTGAACCCGGGAGGAGGGGGCCGCAGTATGCTGAGATCGTGTCACTGCACTCCAGCCTGGGCAACAGCAAGACTCCGTCTTGGAAAAAAGAAAGAAAGAAAATTACCAATGAGACATGTTCCATTCTTTGTTGTGTTAAGTCATGAAACACTGAAGTGCATTTTACGTGTTCATGGCACCTTTCAGTCCTGACATTCCTAGGGCTCAGTGGCCACATGTGTTTGACGTCTTAGCAGGTGGTGAGCTCTGCCAGCTTCAGGTCCCCCCATCACATGTCCACATGGCTCAGACCAGGCAGCTAAGGCCCAGTGCCAGGGAGTAACCCTTCCACGGCCACATAGTAGAGTCTGGATTTGAAACCAGGCCTCTGTGACGCCCAAGTCCATGCTCTTCCCAGAGTATTCAAATGCCTTGTGCTGGTAGTGCTATAGGTTACTGCAAAAGTAATTATGGTTTTGCCATGAAAACTAATGGCCAAAACTGCAATTACTTTTGCGCCAACCTAAATATTTCTTTCTTTCTTTTTTTAGACGGAGTCTCGCTCTTTCGCCAGGCTAGAATGCTGGCACGATCTCAGCTCACTGCAACCTCTGCCTCCAGGGTTCAAGCGATTCTCCTGCTTCAGCCTCCCAAGTAGCTGGGATTACAGGTGCCCGCCACTACACCCAGCTAATTTTTGTATTTTAGTAGAGACAGGGTTTTACCATGTTGGCCAGGATGGTTTCGATCTCTTGACCTCATGATCCACCTGCCTCAGTCTCCCAAAGTGTTGGGATTACAGGCGTGAGCCACCGCTCCCGGCCCTAAATATTTCTTTAAAAGGCCCAGTCCTGCGGCTGGGCACAGTGACTCAAGCCTGTAATCCCAGCACTTTGGGAGGCAGAGGCAGGAGGATCACTTGAGGTCAGGAGTTCGAGACCAGCCTGACCAACAGAGCGAAACTTCGTCTCTACTAAAAATACAAAAATTAGCCGGGCATGGTGCTGGGCGCCTGTAATCTCAGCTACTTGTTAGGCTGAGGCAGGAGAGTTGCTTGAATCTGGGAGGCGGAGGTTGCGGTGAGCTGAGATTGCGCCATTGCACTCTAGCCTGGGCAACAAAAGCGAAATTCTATTTCAAAAAAAAAAAAAAAAGGCTCAATCTCAAATGGCCAACCTTGCAGAGTCCTGTGGGGTAGGATGGGGAGTCTGTTTTATTCTGAGTGAAAAGGCCTGGGCAGGCACAGCAGAGGCATTTCACCCAGCTGGAGGCAATTGGGGAAGGCTTCCTGGAGGAGGTGTTGCCCTCACCTTAGCCCCAGTGGGCTAGGTAGTGAAGCTGGGAGCAGGGAGGGGCTTCAGGTGGGAGGACAGGGAGAGAAGCAGGTTTAAGGCCTTGTGGGAGACAACTGAGTTAGCTGCGGGTACGGCCACCAGCTCTCCCACCCCACAGCGAGGCTGTGGTCCCAGAGCCTCTCTGATCCCCAGAGCTGGCCAGGAGCTGTCTACAAAGCGTGGGTTGGGGGAGGCCCCCTCAGGGACCCTTTGACTCAGACCTCGGTAGTGAAGAAGGCAATGTGTCCACAGGACAAGTGTGAAACCCAAGGCTCTGGGCATCTGACGACAAATCTGGGCCTCCCTCTTCACAGTCAGCAGCACCAAGGCCTGTCCCGGTCCCCGCCCCAAGCTGCCCTAGAGGGAGAAGCCCGCTGTGAACGTAGGTAAGTGCCGGGAACATTGGACTGGGAGCCAAGGATGGAGGATGGAACCTGTTTCTGCCAACAGACTTGCTGTGTGACCTCCAGAGACTCTCTCCCCTCTCTGAACCTCTGTTTGCTCCTCTGTACAATTCAGGTTAATCCTGATGGTCCTGAGAGCCCCACCAGCTCAGATCATCAGAAGAGGAAAGTAACAGATGTCCTAAGGGCAGAGCTTTGGGCATTGGGAAAGGGAAGGGTCACTTCCATGTGGGGGAGGAGGGGAATCTGGGAAGGCTTCAGAGAGGAGGTGGCACCTAAGCCAGGCCTTGAAGGATGGGTGGATATTGACAAGCAGAGGCAGGCCTGAAAGTGTCAGGTAGCAGGAACCCTGTGAGCAAAGGTAGGGACGCAGGAAAGAAAGCTTTGTTTAAAAAAGAAATCCATTTCCTTTCTTGAGCAGCTATTGTGTGCCCAACACCACGCAGACATTGTCTCTAACACTCTTGCCCACTCCCACTTGACAGATGAGGAAAGTGAGGCTCAGAAAGGTAAAATGACTTGCCCAAGATTCACACAGAGCTGGATTTTAAACATGGGTCTGACTGGCAGTTGTGACCAAGATCCATGGGTCTGCCCCAGCCCCTATCAGGATTTGGTCAGAGTTATCAGGTAAAATTTAGCCACTAGGCTCCATACTTCGGCATCCCACTTGTACACCTCCAGAGATGGGGAGCTCAGTTCCTCACAACCCCACTGAAAGCAGGCAGCTCAATCAGCAACAGGGTCTTCCTCCCTCTCCTAACTCTGTGAGTGAGGGTACTGCACCAGCACCAGAAACTGGAAGGTGACTGATGCGTATTTTGATGCTGATGCTGCTGCTGCTGCTGCTGCTGATGATGATGATGATGTAATGATGAAGTAATGACAGACTACTTGTTTTGTGCCAGGCACTGTCCCAAGCTCTTTGTTTTGTTTGTTTATTTATTATTTTGTTTTGTTTTTTTGAGACGGAGTCTCGCTCTTGTTGCCCAGGCTGGAGTGCAGTGGTGTGATCTCGGCTCACTGAAACCTCTGCCTCCCAGGTTCAAGCGATTCTCCTGCCTCAGCCTCTCAAGTAGCTGGGATTACAGGCTCACATCACCACGCCCAGCTGATTATTGTATTTTCAGCAGAGACAGAGTTTCACCATGTTGGCCAGGCTAGTCTCGAGCTCCCGATCTTCAGTGATCGGCCCACCTCGGCCTCCCAGAGTGCTGGGATTACAGGCACGAGCCACTGCACCTGGCCATGTTTATTTATTTTTTGAGACAGGGTCTCATTCTGTTATCCAGGCTGGAGTGGAGTGGCACGAGCACGGCAGTGAGCCGAACACAGCTCATCGCAGCCATGGACTCCTGGGCTCAAGTGATCCTCCTGCTTCTGCCTCCCAAGTAGCAGGAACTACGGGTGCATGCCACTACAAGCTAATTTTAAAAATTCTTTTAGAGAAAGGGTCTCGCTATATTGCCCAGGCTTGTTTCAAACTCCTGGACTCAAGCAATCCTTCTGCCTCAGCCTCCCAAAGCACTGGAATGACAGGCGTGAGCCACCATACCCAGGTGCAAGCTCTTTACATACATTTTCTCACGCTCCCACCATGATGCTGTGGAGTGGGTATGCTCATTATCATCCCCGTTTTCAGATGGGGAGGCTGAAGCTCAGAGAGGGTCAGTGGCTTGCCCAAGGCCACGGACTGAGTAAGTGGTGAAACTGAACCCAGTTCTAGAGGGCTCTAAGTGGAAGCCTGTAACCCGGCCTCCTACCCTTACTCTTTCCCTCCAGCTACCCACACCCTGATCCCCACGTCAGCATCACTGCTGAGTCTGGGACATAGAATCCATCTCTCCTCTTTGACTTACCCTGCCCCTGAGCCCCTCTCCCTACTCAGGTAACTCCTCGCAGCCAGTCCCCAGGGAGGCTGGTATAGTTATAGATTTTTGAGAAGGATGCAATTGTCTTCTCCAGCCTCAGGGCCTGCGCTGGGCTGGGCTCACTGGGAAGACAATTAAAACCGGTGTCCACAAATTAGGATTCTGCAGGAGAAGGAGAACGGGACTTGATTGAATGCAACATCTTCTTTCTTTCTGCTTTTAATTGGGGGTGCGATGTATTAATTAACCCCAGGCCTGGTTATCAGTGCATCAGCTGCAGGAAATGGCTCTGTGGCTCTGGCCAGAGTCACTGGGTTTGGCTTCTGGGAAAGGCAGGAGATGACCTGGGGGACCTGGCCTGCCCTTTGAGACTAGGGCCCTTACCTTAACCTCCCAGGCCCTGGTTCAGCATGAACCACTTAAAGCTTTGCCTTCAGGCCTAGGTTCAAACTCTATTTCCCCTACTCCCTAGCTGTGCGACCTGGGCAAACCACTTTGCTTCTCAGAGCCTCAGTTCCTTTATCTAGAAAAAGGGAAGAATGAGAGGGCTGATGAGAGGATTACACAAGACAACATGTGCCTCATGCCTGGCACATAGTAGGTGCTCAATAAACAGCACTCCTTTCTTTCACCTCCTAGTTCAAACACCCTATCATCTCCAGAAAGATGGCTAAAGATGCTTCCCTGTCGCCTCATGGGATTATGCATTGGGCGCATCTGTATTTTACTCACCCGTGGGCCCTGCAGCCCCTCACCCACCAGTCCTCTAGCTCTTCTCTGTGCTCATTTCCTCTGGTGCTCCTATGGTCCCTGGCAGCCAGTGGGACTCATGCAAGCCACAGGGGCTCATCCAGCACAGGCAGCCCTCAGCTCCCTCCATCTCTGAGCCCAGATTCCCCATCCCAAACCCTCTGGTCCAGCCCTGAATCTCCTGTCTCCCTCTGCACAGCCCTTCCTGCCCTTTCAACCTTCAAATCTCTGGTTGGGAGGCTACCTCCTCCAGGAAGCCTGCAGAGATTGGTCCTCAGCACACCCATCAGAATGAAAGCAGGACCCCCCTTGGGGACTGATGGCAGGGGCAGCTCTATTCAGGAAAACCAAGGCAGAGTTGAGGCTAGAGAGAGGCACAGTGAGAACCATTGTGGCCCCACTGACCCCTTGGTCACCCCTCAGCCTGGCCCCATTTCTCACTAGATCACACTGTGATGCTCCCTACTCAGAAACCTCCAGTGATGAATGGAGAAACAAAATCTAGTCCATCTGTGCAATGCAGTAGTATTCAGCCTTAAAAAGAAGGAAATTCTGACACACGCCGCAACATAGATGAACTTTGAGGACATTATGCTGAGTGAAACAGGCCAGTCACAGAAAGACAAATATGGTGTGATTGAAACTCACAGAGACAGAAAGCAGAATGGGGGTTGCCAGGGGCTGGCGGCAGGGGAGGGGAGTTGCTGCTATTGAACAGGCACAGAGTTTCTGTTTCGGACGATGAACAATTTCTGGACTGGATGGTGGCGATGGCTGCACAGCAGCCTGAATATTCGTGATGCGGTTGAACCATATACTTACAAATGGGGAAAATGGGAAACTTTATGTTATGTATATTTTACCAGAATTTTGTTAAAGCCTCTACTGGCTTCCCTGGGCTGACTGCAGCAGTGGATTCACAATAAAAATCTCCTAGAGTGGGAGGGTCGCTGGGGCCCAGGAGTCCAAGGCTGCAGTGAGCTATGATCATGCCACTGCACCCCAGCCAGGCGACAGAGCAAGACTCCGTCTCAAAATAAAAAAAAAAGAAAGAAAGAAAGAGAGAAAGAAAACAAAAATCCCCTAGACTTGTTCCAGAATATCCCTCCCCGCATCTTCAACTCCTTCAAACCTCGGCTCCAATGTCA
The DNA here is from genome assembly GCF_043159975.1 of Macaca nemestrina. Classification (NCBI taxonomy): domain Eukaryota; kingdom Metazoa; phylum Chordata; class Mammalia; order Primates; family Cercopithecidae; genus Macaca; species Macaca nemestrina. The sequence continues at coordinate 26,881,720 of NC_092139.1, forward strand.
CCTCCTCAGTGAGGCCCTCCCTGCCCCCCCCAACCCTCTCTCGGTTCCCTTTTCCTTACCTCATATTTCTCCTTACCACTCATCACTCCTCTATTATATGTTTGCTCATTTTATTTCTATGTATAATCTGTACTCCAACTAGAATTGAAGATGGAGATTCTAGTTAAAGGCAGGAGATTCTAGTCTGTTCACTGCTATGTCCCGGCAGCCAGAGCAATGCCGCGCATAGTAGATGCTCAGGGAACACTCTGCTGTAGCAGCTCTGGTGGCGGGCAGGGGGAGGACCCCATTTTCCCTGCTCCAGGCTGCCTGGGGCCTTCAGGAAGCTCCTGTACTTGGGCCCCGTTGAGAAACTACCAGCCCCCAGGGTCAAGATCAGGCTCCCAGGCTCGGTATCCAAAGGCTGCAAGCTCTGGCTCTGCCCACGCCCCAACGGCAGCCCCTCTCGGCCACTTACATGTGTTCCCCTAAGGATGCAGCCTGCACACTGTCCCTGGAATCCTGACTCACAGGTAGTCCTCTGCCTGAAGGTGTCCTCCCTCCTCAGGCTAGGGTGGAAGCCCTGCTTGGTGCCCCCAGAGGTCTCTGAGGCTGCCTCTCCCTGCCCCGGAGTGTGTTATATGACAGATACTGAGGCGTCTGGGTCTCCTGCAAGCTGGGAGCTTTCCCAGGTCAGGCACCCTGCACTGCCCAGCCCAGATCAGGCACACAGAAGGTGGTTAGGTGTGTGCTAAACCCATGAGTGAATGAATGAATGAATGAATCAATCAATCAATCAAGTGAGAAACGAAGGTCGGACAAAAGCCCAGAGGACTGAAGTTCTAAGGAAAAAAACCAAGAAGCATAGAGATCATTCATTCATTCATCCTGTTCATTCATTCACTCAACATTTATTGGGTACCTGCTATGTGCCAGATTGGAATTTCTGGGGGGACTGTGCCCACAGGAGCAGGGATAGGGACAGACATGTGGACACTATGGACATGC